>NC_068433.1:29509131-30189131 GCF_023373465.1 Oncorhynchus keta | reverse complement strand
GGTCTAAGAAGCGGTAGATCTGTTCTATGTGTGCTATTTTTATGCTTCCCGTTTTATGCGTCTTTTACTTTCGCTTTTGTACACCAGCTTTAAACAACTGAAAATACAATATTTTGGGTTATTGAAAATACATTTCACAGAGGTTTAGATGGTAATTCTCTACACTAAACATGGATTGTTTTGCCACTTAAACTGAAATAGGCGAACTATTCGAAATTTTAGCAACCAGGAAATGGCGGAGCGATTTCTGCACATTGCACCTTTAATATCCACAGGACAGAAATCGTAAGCATTTAAAGAAATGACATTGTTTGTGAGTTAACTTTTTCATTCAAGTCAAATGCCATGGCTAACATACGTGAGTGTGTGTGCTCGTGCGTCCAGCACTCAGAATGTCAAGTTTAGCACAGAATGCCAAGACTTATAGTCATAAAGTGCAGCCTATTCAATTTGAAATAAGTGAGAATAGACAAATCAGTCTCATATTCAAAATGCCAATAGCGGCGTATTGATTTAGCTGCATGTGGAATCTGAATTGATTTGAGAAAGAATAGGCTGCACTTTATGACTATAATTCTTGACATTCAAATGTGACATTCTGAGTGCTAAGACCTGCTGGGAACAGACTTTTCTCTCTCTCTTTCCCTGCCTTCCCTCTCCCCCTCTCTCTCCCTCCCTCCCTCCATCCATACCTTCCCCTCCCCATCTCATCCTCTCTCTCTCACTCCCCCCTCTCACCAGTCTGAAGGCCAGCCAATCATAGCAGCAGTGTTTGTAGTCTCATTCCATCTCTCTCTCCTTCCTCTACCTTAACTCCATTCCTCCCTCCCTCCCTCCCGCCATCTCTCACCAGTCTGAAGGCCAGCCAGTCAGAGTGGCAATGTTTATAGTCTCCGTCCATCTCCCGGGGCAGCTGCTGCCTGTCTATATACTGCTGAAGGACCCCTGTCCCTCGCACCGTGTGCACCTACACAGGACACAGAGAAAAGAACATCAGATTCTGGGAAGGAAGTGATAAAGGGTCAGAATCTAGAAGACTGTTCACACTACTGAGCCAAACGGAGCCAAGCCAAATCAAGCTGCATTGGGCTGGTCTGGTTACGCATTGACCATAGTTGCTGGAACTGCGAGGAAAAAGACCATGTGAAAAGAAAATATTTGAGCCAGTCAAGTTTGGGTTGGCGCAGTGGTTTGAAAAAGGTACAATTCAATAAATATTACTACTTCATGTTTTTTGGTGCTTTTGTTTTGTTTTGCCTTGTCATTTTTGTTGTTGTTGGAGGGGGTTACAGCTACAATATTCACATTATTTTACACAGTTTATACCATGTGTACCTGCAGGCTGCCACTCAAGAAAATAAACAAATAAATACAAACAAAAAGGTGGGGTGGGCCTACACCTCCAACTACCCATCCCATTACCCCCTGCCCAACATGTCTCCGTCCAACCCCCCGCATCTACCCCTTCCCACCCCGCCTAGCAACACAGGCTGGTTGTTAGTCCCAACCCCCCATACCTCTATCCATCCATCCGCCCCCCAACTCCTCCACCACTTATCCCCTCGAGAGATAGAACTTCCCAGGAGCTTTGGTCTCTGATAAAGCATGTAAGATATGTAATAGACAACGGAGGTTATCTGAGAATAATCATTTTTTAACTTCTTTGTGACAGGGGGGCAGTATTGAGTAGCTTGGATGAATAAGGTGCCCAGAGTAAACTGCCTGCTACTCTGTCCCAGATGCTAATATATGCATATTATTAGTAGTATTGGATAGAAAACACTCTGAAGTTTCTAAAACGGGTTGAATGATGTCTGTGAGTATAACAGAACTCATATGGCAGGCGAAAACCTGAGAAGAAATCCAACCAGGAAGTGGGAAATCTGAGGTGTGTAGTTCTTCAACTCTTTGCCATTCCAATATACAGTGTAAATGGGGTCATATTGCACTTCCTAAGGCTTCCACTAGATGTCAACAGTCTTTAGAACTTTGTTTGAGGCTTCTACTGTGAAGGGGGGGGGGGGGTGAGAGGGGATTGAGCCAGGTGTCTGGCAGAGTGCCACAGGCGTTCACAAGAGAGTTAGCTCTCGTTCCATTGCATTTCTACAGACATAGGAATTCTCCGGTTGGAATATTATTGAAGATTTATGTTAAAACATCCTAAAGATTGACTCTATACTTAGTTTGACCAGTTTCTACGGGCTGTAACGGGAACTTTTTGAACTTTTCGTCCGATGTTCGGCTGGACCTGAACGCACGTTTGGATTTGTTTACAATTTATATGTGCTAATGTGATTAGAAACAAGAACGTTTCCCAGGACATAGACAAGTCTTACATGGGAAGAAAGCTTAAATTCTTGTTAATCTAACTGCACTGTCCAATTTACAGTAGCTATTACACTGAAACAATACCATGCTATTGTTTGAGGATAGTCCACAACAACAAAAAACTTTTATTACGGCAAATGGTTTGATACAAGGTAAATAATGTTAATGTTAAAGCTAATTTTCCATCATGTATGACCTTCCTGGGAGTGTGTAAATATAAATTTTTTATTACCATATAATTTTTGTATGTTCTCTATAGTTATGTACTTGAAAATGTATCAATTGTCCAATTCGGGACATTTGGGCAGACTTGATACAAAATTTCGGATGTATCGCAATGCTTCACTGGATCAGTCTGAAACTTTGCACACACACTGCTGCCATCTAGTGGCCCAAATCTAAATTGTGCCTAAACTGCAATATTATATTATGGCCATTCTCTTGCGTTTCAAAGATGATGGAACAAAAAATAAATTAAAAAACACGTTTTCTTTGTTTGTATTATCTTTTACCAGATCTGATGTGCTATATTCGCCTACATTAATTTCACATTTCCAAAAATTTCAACGTGTTTCCTTTCAAATGCTATAAATAATATGCATATCCTTGCTTCAGGTCCTGAGCTACAGGTAGTTAGATTTGGGTATGTCATTTTCAGTGAAAATTTAAAATAAAGGTCTGATAGAGGAGTAGATAATAGTACAAAATTGATTTGGAAGAATGTTTTGTGCCTGTTTGAATAGAAAGTGTACTCTTTTGCTTTAGGGTTTAGAGCTCGCCAGGCATCAATGAGGTTGTAATTATAGTTTATGCTGATTATTGCCTATTATATTATTATTATATTATTATTATATATTATTCCAGAATTATTATTATTATTATATAAATTATTATTCATTATATTATCAATATGCTGTTCAGTAATCAAAAATGTAGGATCATATGATTCTGCACACAGATTAATAAAGGCAATTTTCTTCCACTATGGATAAATAATAATAATAAATAATCCAGAATGGCATTCATGCTTTTATCCCAATAACAACTTACAGTCATGTGTGCATACATTCAATATGGCTGGTCCAGAGAATCAAAACCCTGGGATCATATGATGCTCTAGCAACTGAGCTAACAAAGAAGGACCCATGGATACAGATCTTCTTGGTCTTCTTGGTCTTTGCCTTTACTAAGGATGATGATTTTGAGTTTGTTATGTATCATTATGATTACACCCTTAGTTTTTGGGGGGCTGCCAAATTAGCTTTCAGTTTGTACAAATGTGACTCATTTCAGGAAACTAGACATATGTCGCACATCACTACTTCACAGGAGAGGCATTTGAACGTAAACATATTTTTCTATCAAAATGTGTTTTTTTTTTGTCAGGAATATGTCAACTTTCATGTGCCTTAATATCAAACTTGTATTCCATCCATGAATACGAATACAATTGTTAAATTACGATCCTAGTATTTTTGTTATTGGCCTAAATTTAACAGGCGCCATCGACAGATGAGTTGGAAAAAGTGATGCACTACTTTCTCCACATTCCACGGTCAGTGTGACCTGGAGTGACTTGACACAACACTTGCCAAACAAGATGTAGCTACAAACAAAACAGAGTTAAATGGTTCCAGTCTGCTGTGAAGTGTTTATCCATGTATATGGGTAAGAGTTTAGCTACATTTTCAGATTTTGTCAACAATTTGAATTTGCCGCGCTGCCTTTTCAGCGGAATGTTGGAGGTTTCCGTTAGCGGAACCTATGTCCTAGACAGGTTAAAGCGTACTGTTAATTAGCTTGCTGGCTCGCTAGCTAATGTTACGTGTATGATCTGTGTAGTAATATTATTTGAATCAGAAACCCATTTGCATTGCTAGTTATAGCCTAATGTTAGCAAGCTACTGTAACATTGAAACTAGTTGGTAAGCTTTAGCTACCAGCAGATTCATACTACAGCTATGACAATGTTTGTATTGGTTAAAGTATGAGTTGGGATTATACCGGTTCATTGTTTAGCTAGCTAGCTACCTAGCTAGCTACATGTCTAAACAAAAAGACTCCACTTCGGCCAGATTATTACATGACCCATCACATTAGCCAGGTGTGTCTGGGGGTGATTACGGCCATCTACTGTATTTCATGAACATGTGTACATGTCTAGACAATAGTTTCCCATCCACTCAGCTAGATGTGGCTGGGGGGTGGTTATAGCATTTCCTTCACATGACCCATCAATTTAGACAAGTGTGTCAGGTAAGCTTCATCTAATAGTTATCAAATATTTTTACCTGGACACTTTCTGTTTTTGAAAAAACTACTATGCAAGTAACCAATTCAGTGTACCTTTTACACCTTCTGTATCCTGTGCATAAACCTAGCCCCACCCATCTCTTTAATGATTACGGCTTAAGATGGTGTGAACAATGCTGAATGGGTGTGTAGACAAAGACAAGCTCTCCAGTAGGTGTACCAAAACATTCGAGGGCCATTGTCTCAGAAGTGGGGTTACAATTTGATTAACTTTCAAAGCAGAATTTCTTTCCAATTGTTCCTCAACTGCAGTCTCTACTTTTATCCAATGTAAAAAACACTATTTCAAATGTTGCTACATAAGACCGAGGCGGTCCATCACAAAGGTTCCCTATTCCATGTGTGTACCTTTGGTGCAGATGTGTTTCTTGGAGCATTGCCTCTGTATGTCAATATGGTTTCTAGCTAGAATATCAAGACGGCTGAAACACTTGATAGACATATTAAGGCCTTTCAAATTCCATGAGAGGATAGCCAGTGTTGCCATAGTTTTTCTAAAATGTAATTGTTATCTTTAGTGTTGATAAGCAACAATTGCCACTGAAGGGACGAGTAGGGAGGATGAAGGATAGTCCATTTTATAAAAACATATGACATCATTTTCTATTAAAGTGACACGGGTCAAATGGAGTGACAATCAAATCAAATCAAATTTGATTGGTCACTTAAACTTATTTAGCCAATGTTATTGTGGGTGTAGCGAATTTCTTGTGTTGATGAGACACGAGAGAAGTGTGTGTGTGTGTGTGTGTGTGTGTGTGTGTGTGTAGTCACCTCAACTCCTTCTAGACTGTGTGTAGATGACTCCTGGTGCTGCTCCTCCACCAGAATGAGGACAGAGCCAAGACCTCCCGGGACCACAGCCTGGAACGCACGCACACACACGCACACACAGACGTACAAACACACATTAGAGACGCCCTCTCAACATAAACACATGTCTACATATAAACACATACAGTACATGTATAAACACTCTTAGCACTTCAACATTTAACTCTTTCTCACCTGTAATTGTTTCAGTGCAGCGAGGCAGAGAGCGGAGGGAGGAGATTGTCTACTGTCTACTATTACTGTTAGGCCTCGCTCTTTAGCAGAAGAGCTGATTGAGGGAGAAAGAGATAGGGGGAGAGGTGAAGGCGGAATAAAATGAAACACCTAACTTCGAGTTTCAGTTTCTGTCAAAAAGAACTATAAAAACCACTATATAAAGTGTCATAGCTAGCTCAAATCAAAATCAGGTGAAATAAAATGTTATTTGTCACATGCTTTGTAAACCACAATTGTTGACCAAAAGTGAAATGCTTGCTTATGTGCCCTTCCCAATAATGCATAAAACATTTTTTAATTAGAATAAATACACTATATAGAGAAGCTGCCAGTAGTGCTATGAGTGTTACGCTATAAAGGGTCCCCCAGACGAGACTGTGATATGGACAGTTTGCCATAGTGACAGAATATTACCGGGTGATCCTGTGATAACAGGCCAAGACACGGCCCATCTCGTCCGCACGGCAACTGTCCTCTGGGAGGTGCGTTTCAGTGACAACCACAGCCCGTCCCAGCCTGTCCACCGTACCTACAGACAGAGAGAGGGTGGGAGGAGGAGGGGGTAGAGAGAGAGAGAATAAGAGAGATAGAAAGAGAGAGAGAGAGGATGAAAGTGGATAATTGCAAGAGTGTTGAAGGGTGGATAAGTATGAATAAAAGGAAAGTAAGGGTAAAGGGATGGAAGGATAGTAAATGAGATGGATATAAAAGATGACCCACCTGTCAACATCAGCTTTCCTGATTGGAGGAGTTCTGTGTCCAATTCCCTTAGGAGAGGAGGGGCTTTAGGTGATAGGCCATTTGATAGGTCAGGAGATGTCTCTGCCCCTAACTCCTCTGTAGAGTGGTTAGATAAGGATGTGCCTGATTGGCTAGTAGTTGTGTCAGGTGAGACTTCTGATTGGACAACCTGGTTTTCTGTTGGTAAAATCAAGAATAGGCATGAGAATAATGTATTCTAGCCATATACTTTTTATCCAATTGACATAAAAACTTCTCAAAAAGAAGCTAAAATCTAACCTGTATTGCTTTCCCCAATCTCAGCTTTTTCTTGTCCTTCATTGACTGGTGTGACCTCTGTATCCGCCCCCTCAGGCTGCTGTGTTGCCTCTGATAGGCTGGTTGTAGTGATTGGCAAGTTGGTTGTCGAGGAGATGGCGGGACCACGCTGAGGTGTTTTACTTGGTGGTTTGGAACCGGCCTGGTCTCGAGTCTTCTGGTTGCCACGACACCCACTTTTAGCCTTCCCCTTTCCCCCTCTCCCTTTCCTCTTCCTCCTGAGAGAGAAGATACAGTGATGTCATACAGGGATGTAATACTGAGTGTGCGGTTAATAGTTATGGTTGAATCCTACAGATGTAGGATCTTAATTTGATCACCCTGTTGCTGGAGAACTTTCCTGCAATGTAAAACTTGTAGTGTAATTGAGGTTCTAAAAAAATATAATCCTATTAATTACAATCCACATAATAATTCACATTAATTTAGTAGTGTACAAATGATTTACAATTATATTATAATTATAAATCATTTGTACACTACTAAATGACAGCAAGAAGCCCAAAACGAAATAGTATTTGATAAAAACATCAACATTTTAAACCTTGATTATATTGGGATACGATCACATACGTTTCTATATTTATGTGTGGGAATACATGAGAACATATTTCCTAAATTAAAATTACTTCGAGCTGATTTCCTGGTGATTTTACAGTATTTTATGTCCAACAACGAAAATCACCTGTATTAGACCGTAAGTGTACAATATCCTTATGTGAAGGAATTGTACCTGCACACAAACCGGTATTACATTCAGTGCTTAATTTGAGCCAGATCCTGCCGTAACAGGAACTGGGGTCTCTCAATTTTTCACTGTTTCATTCCGGAACACATTGGCCAGGATGTGGTACCTCTCGTGGCATGACAAATGATTTTCTCTGTTTGAATTGTAAAAATTCTAATCAAATAAATCAGAGTTAATTCAAGTTGCCTTCTCTGTAATTCTCCTGCTTACTAAAAACATGTATTTCCTTACAGAATCATAGCAGCAGAAAAGATGTTGGAGGTTTTGCAGCATCCCTGATAAATTGAAATAAATCAAATAATACACCAGGAGTAGGCCTATAATTTAGCCACAAAGGATCAATAGCATATTTTTTTATGGCCTAGCTGTGGATTGTGTGTAGCCCAATCAAAGGCCTACAGCCAGGAACACGTGGCAAATCTGTCAGTGAACAGCATGCAGCCAAAACAACATTTCAAATACAATCACGGGAAACCCAGGTTGGAAAGCAAATGGATTCTGCTGAAAAGAGAATACTAATCTGTCTGTAGCAGTGAAGGCTCCTCAGAGGACAAAGGGAAGGACCATCCTCCTCAGTGAATTTAAGATAAATAAAACATTTTAAACATTTAAAAAATTATAATTTTTTAAATAAAACTATGCTAAATATATTCACATCACCAAATAATTTATTAAAACACACTGTTTTACAGTAGCCTCAACAGCACTCTCTGGGGAAGCACCATGGTGTAGCCAGAGGACAGCTCGTTTCCGTCCTCCTCTGGGTACATTGACTTCAATACAAAACCTAGGAGGCTCATTATTCTCGTCCCCTTACATAGACTTACACAGTAATTATGACAACTTCCTGATGATGTCCTCAAACCTATCAGAGCTCTTGAAGCATTAACTGACATGATGTCCACCCAATCAAAGGATAAAATAATACATCTAGTACTGAAAGCATTTGCTACAACTAGATAGCACCGCAGCGGATAACAAGTGGTGAGTAGTTGACTTAAAGAGAGAGAAAGACAAAAGTTGAACAGTTTTGAACAAATTAATTTCTTCAAAAATGAAGGAGAAGCAAGAGAGAGAGAGAGAATGCAGCTTGCTAGTTTAGCCTACTCAAACAGAGAGTGATGCTATGTTAGCTAGCTGGCTATGGCTATCCAACATTGGAACTCTTCCAAGTCAAGGTAAGCTTTGGTTTTAGTAATTTATTGCCAACGGGGCTTGCCGGTGTTACTGCTTGCTGTGCACTGTACTGCATGATTTTAGTCGGGACTAACGCGTTAGCTCTAGAAGCTATGTCGACTATGACGTTAGCAAATATGGTGACAACGATGTACAGTTGAAGTCGGAAGTTTATATACACTTAGGTTGGAGTCACTTAGGTTGAACTCGTTTTTCAACCACTCCACAAATGTATTGTTAACAAACTACAGTTTTGGCAAGTCGGTTAGGACATCTAATTTGTGCATGACACAAGTCATTTTTCAAACAATTGTTTACAGACAGATTATTTCACTTATAATTCACTGTATTACAATTCCAGTGGGTCAGAAGTTAACATACACTAAGTTGACTGTGCCTTTAAACAACTTGGAAAATTCCAGAAAATGATGTCATGGCTTTAGAAGCTTCTGATAGGCTAATTGACATCATTCGAGTCAATTGGAGGTGTACCGGTGGATGTATTTCAAGGCCTACCTTCAAACTCAGTGCCTCTTCGCTTGACATCATGGGAAAATCAAAAGAAATCAGTCAAGACCTCAGAAAAAAATGTAGACCTCCACAAGTCTGGTTCACCCTTGGGAGCAATTTCCAAACGCCTGAAGGTACCACGTTCATCTGTACAAACAATAGTATGCAAGTATAAACACCATGGGACCACGAAGCCGTCATACCGCTCAGGAAGGAGGCGATTTCTGTCTCCTAGAGATGAAAGTACTTTGGTGCGAAAAGTGCAAATCAATCCCAGAACAACAGCAAAGGACCTTGTGAAGATACTGGAGGAAACAGGTACAAAAGTATCTACAGTGCCATGCGAAAGTATTCGGCCCCCTTGAACATTGCGACCTTTTGCCACATTACAGGCTTCAAACATA
Organism: Oncorhynchus keta; assembly: GCF_023373465.1. Taxonomy (NCBI): domain Eukaryota; kingdom Metazoa; phylum Chordata; class Actinopteri; order Salmoniformes; family Salmonidae; genus Oncorhynchus; species Oncorhynchus keta. Next base: position 30,179,543 of record NC_068433.1, on the reverse strand, counting down.
AAGATATAAAACTGTATTTTTTTGTGAAGAATCAACAACAAGTGGGACACAATCATGAAGTGGAACGACATTTATTGGATATTTCAAACTTTTTTAACAAATCAAAAACGTAAAAATTGGGCGTGCAAAATTATTCAGCCCGTTTACTTTCAGTGCAGCAAATTCTCTCCAGAAGTTCAGTGAGGATCTCTGAATGATCCAATGTTGACCTAAATGACTAATGATGATAAATACAATCCACCTGTGTGTAATCAAGTCTCCGTGTAAATGCACCTGCACTGTGATAGTCTCAGAGGTCCGTTAAAAGCGCAGAGAGCATCATGAAGAACAAGGAACACACCAGGCAGGTCCGAGATACTGTTGTGAAGAAGTTTAAAGCCGGATTTGGATACAAAAAGATTTCCCAAGCTTTAAACATCCCAAGGAGCACTGTGCAAGCGATAATATTGAAATGGAAGGGGTATCAGACCACTGCAAATCTACCAAGACCTGGCCATCCCTCTAAACTTTCAGCTCATACAAGGAGAAGACTGATCAGAGATGCAGCCAAGAGGCCCATGATCACTCTGGATGAACTGCAGAGATCTACAGCTGAGGTGGGAGACTCTGTCCATAGGACAACAATCAGTCGTATATTGCACAAATCTGGCCTTTATGGAAGAGTGGCAAGAAGAAAGCCATTTCTTAAAGATATCCATAAAAAGTGTTGTTTAAAGTTTGCCACAAGCCACCTGGGAGACACACCAAACATGTGGAAGAAGGTGCTCTGGTCAGATGAAACCAAAATTGAACTTTTTGGCAACAATGCAAAACGTTATGTTTGGCGTAAAAACAACACAGCGCATCACCCTGAACACACCATCAAACATGGTGGTGGCAGCATCATGGTTTGGGCCTGCTTTTCTTCAGCAGGGACAGGGAAGATGGTTAAAATTGATGGGAAGATGGATGGAGCCAAATACAGGACCATTCTGGAGGAAAACCTGATGGAGTCTGCAAAAGACCTGAGACTGGGACGGAGATTTGTCTTCCAACAAGACAATGATCCAAAACATAAAGCAAAATCTGCAATGGAATGGTTCAAAAATAAACATATCCAGGTGTTAGAATGGCCAAGTCAAAGTCCAGACCTGAATCCAATCGAGAATCTGTGGAAAGAACTGAAAACTGCTGTTCACAAATTTTGCAAGGAGGAATGGGAAAAAATTTCAGTCTCTCGATGTGCAAAACTGATAGAGACATACCCCAAGCGACCTACAGCTGTAATCGCAGCAAAAGGTGGCGCTACAAAGTATTAACTTAAGGGGGCTGAATAATTTTGCACGCCCAATTTTTCAGTTTTTGATTTGTTAAAAAAGTTTGAAATATCCTATAAATGTCGTTCCACTTCATGATTGTGTCCCACTTGTTGTTGATTCTCCACAAAAAAATACAGTTTTATATCTTTATGTTTGAAGCCTGAAATGTGGCAAAAGGTCACAAAGTTCAAGGGGGCCGAATACTTTCGCAAGGCACTGTATATCCACAGCAGAACAAGTCCTATATCAACATAACCTGAAAGACCGCCCAACAAGGAAGAAGCCACTGCTCCTAAACCGCCATAAAAAAAACAGACTACAGTTTGCAACTGCACATGGGGACAAAGATCATACTTTTTGGAGAAATGTCCTTTGGTCTGATGAAACAAAAATATAGAACTGGCCAGAATGACCATCGTTATGTTTGGTGGAAAAAGAGGTTGGCTTTCAAGCCGAAGAACACCATCCCAACCATGAAGCACGGGGGTGGCAGCATCATGTTGTGGGGGTACTTTGCTGCATTTTTTTGGTGGAAAAAGAGGTTGGCTTTCAAGCCGAAGAACACCATCCCAACCATGAAGCACGGGGGTGGCAGCATCATGTTGTGGGGGTACTTTGCTGCAGGAGGGATTAGTGCACTTAACAAAATAGATGGCTTCATGAGGAACGAAAATGATGTGGATAAATTGAAGCAACATCTCAAGACATCAGTCAGGAAGTTAAAGCTTGGTCGCAAATGGGTCTTCCAAATGGACATTGACCCCAAGCATACTTCCAAAATTGTGGCAAAATGGCTTAAGTACAACAAAGTCAAGGTATTGGAGTGGCCATCACAAAGCCCTGACCTCAATCCCATAAAACATTTGTGGGCAGAACTGAAAAAGCATGTGGGAGCAAGGAGGCCTACAAAACTGACTCAGTTACACCAGCTCTGTCAGGAGGAATGGGCCAAAACTCACCCAACTTATTGTGGGAAGCTTGTGGAAGGCTACCCGAAAGGTTTGACCATAGTTAAACAATTTAAAGGCAATGCTGCCAAATACTAATTGATTGTATGTAAACTTCTGACCCACTGGGAATGTGATGAAAGAAATAAAAACTGAAATAAATCCTTATTTCTACTATTATTCTGACATTTCACATTCTTAAAATACAGTGGTGATCCTAACTGACATAAAACAGGGAATTTTTACAAGGATTAAATGTCAGGAATTGTGAAAAACTGAGTTTAAATGTATTTGGCTAAGGTGTATGTACGTTTCCAACTTCAACTGTAGGCTGTGGTGTAGCGGATTGCGGTTATGATACAAAACTTGTTTTTTGTTTTTTTGCCTGGTCACAGACAGCTGTTGTATTGTGCACTGAAGTCCACAAGTGAAGGGAAAAGGTGAGAGGAGGAGAGTGCGTAGATGCGGGAAGGAATTACACAACAAGCAAAGTGATCATGATGTTTGTATGTGGCTGCTATGAAAGGGAACTGTGTTTGTGTGTGATCAGAGGTGTATTCATTCAGCCGATTCTGTTGAAAAATGTTTCTCAAATGGAAGCAAACTGAAGGAAACGGGATGAACATACCTGAATTTGTCCAATAAAAACGTCTGCAACTGCACTAATGATTACGCCCTAGATCAGCTAGATGCAGGCAAGAGTGTGCAAGACAGTATCTGTCACCTTGATTACTCACATTTTTCTTTCGACCTATGTTGTATAAACTTTCATTCGTAAGCTAGGTTGTAGCAACATCATGATGGGTATAGGAAATGTAGTAGGCTAAACCTCTCGACGTTACATTGAACTGTGTGAATGGAATATGAATGACAGTCATCTAATATGCTGTAATAGAAATAAGGCCATACAAATAAAATAAAAAATATTAAATGGCACTGATGGCCACTGGTCTGTAGGGTACAAAATGTGTTATTCATTTCCAAATAGACCTGTTGAGCGAACAACGTTGTTTTTACAAAGTAAAACACGCAGGTGAGTGAGCTTGCGTGTCAGTGGTTGAGTCAGTGAAACTGGATTTTCTTTTATAGGATTATCATTTCCTCCTCATATTGTACAATATGTTGATCCACACACCTCGGCCTAGAATATTGATGGATTGAAGAGAGGGTCGTTTTTCTCAGATTCTCAGTTTGTGAGTGTCAAAGTAGCCTGCCATTTTGATCGTTTGTGAGGTATTTAAAAAAAGATTCTGATAATGTCGCCAGTCATCTAAAATGGGCCACATTTTCCCACGTGTGCAACTTCTGCAAGCGCCTCTACTCTACTGCTCTATGCCAGCACGCAAAAGCAACGATAACGCATGCGATGCTTTATTATTTCTTTAGTATAAAGGTCATCTATTTTTCAAGCGTTACGGTATCTCAGAGCACCCCAGGTCACCCCCCTCTCGGCTCACTTTTGGTTCCGACACCTCCCAAGTTACAAATTAAGCATCTTTATCAGAAGTTATGAAGTTACCTGGGGGCCCTGAATCCTCCCGTTTTGACTTCCTTTCCTCTAGGACACACTCCTATCTCCTCCGTCTTTCCTTCAGCCCTCTCTTCTGGAGTTGTTGCTCCCTTTGGGTCAGCGTCAGTACCGGGTCGAGAGAGAGAACGTTCCGTCCCTCTGTGTTCTGTCGAGTCTGCTGTTTTGTCTGGTACACAAGAGTCACCAGTGGAATGTCTTCCTTTCTGGGTTTCAGATCCATCTGCTAACGGGCTGTCCACATTCTCCCCATTTCCTGGAATATCAATCAATGGCCGCGCCGCATTCTCCCCACTTCCTCGTGTGTCTGTAGTGGGCATGGTGTCGCTGTCTCCACTCAGTGACTTATCAGCATCCTCAAACACAGATTCAGAGCGAGATCTTTGATCCGATTGGCCCTCTACAACGTGCGCTGCTTTGGGATTTGTTGTCTCGCTCGCTACCAAACTGTTACTTCCATGGCTGTCCCTGCATGGTTGTGTAACGTTACACCCACTGCCCTCCCTCTCCCTGCCCACCCCGGGCCTCCTCTCCTTGGACGGACCATCAAAATACAGCCCCTGGCTTCCTAGGCCTTCTGGGTCTTTTCCGAGGGCCTGTTTCTCCCCTTCGTCAGAGTTCTGAAGCGAGGAGGGGTACGACTCAGACCGTCTCGCTCGGCCTACATCGATAACTCTAGGCAGGGGGCGGGGGGGTAACCAGTCCCCCCGGTGGGTCACAGAGTCCCTCTTACCCCCCAGGACGCCCCGACTGCCCCCGGCTGCGTCCAGTCGCCCGTACCCCCAGGCCTTCCCTCTGCGGAGCTTGATAGCCTTGCTCCTTCTACACAGCGGCAGGGTCTTGGTCTTACAGATCCCATGCATCTCCAGGTACCTCTGCCTTGGGTCTGCGCCGCCGTCCGGACCCCCCCTGGGCTCCAGGAGTTCCACGTAGTCCCCATCACCAGCCATTTGGTGATGCCTCGTCGTCCTCCCTAACCCGTCCTCGCTGCACCGTCGGCGGGGTAGAACGGCCTCTGCATCTACACTGTCTGGAGGTAGGTCATCGTCTTCTTCGTCCCAGGAACAGGAGTCTGGTTCTCCAGAGGAGGAGCCCCCCCAGCCACCCAGGCCGAGGCCCACCACCGGGGTGAGGTCGGTGGTGTGGTTGGAGACGGAGGTTGGGTGGTCAGCCATGGTAGTCAGGTCGTCCGATGGGTTATGGATGAACTTGGGGTAGACCACCTCCTCCCACGGTAGGCGGACCACCCCGTCACACGTACTGACCAGACACGTATCTAACCCTCCACCTCCTGAGAAAGAGAGAGAGGGAGGAATGAGAGGAAGGGAGGAGGGAAGGAGAAATAGGGGAAAGATAGGAGAAAGGAGTGAGAGAAAGGGAGCGCCGGAGAGAGGGAGGGGGAAGAGAGAGGGAGGGGGAAGAGAGGGGGAGAGGGAAGGATGGAGAGAGAGGAAAGGGACAGACAGAGAAATTCATACACTCTCTTACATCAAACCCTTTCTCCTTTCCCACACTCCCTTGTTACCTCCCTCCCTTCCTTCCATGCATCTCTCACCTTCTCTTTTGTAGCCCCTCTCCTTGTTGACACTGTGCAGCCACTCTGTAGTGAACACCAGAGGGTGCTGTGACTCGGGCACCAGGACCTCTTGGACGTTGCGGCCCCCGGGGGCCAAACACTTGAGGGCCAGGCGGGGGCAGCGTGTGGAGAAGGGAACCACCTGCAAGTAGAAGTCGGTACTGCGCAGCAGCCTCCAGTCCAGAGTAGAGAGCTGGACCACAATCTTCTCTCCGAGGCAGAGGGGCCAACCGGAGTGGAGGAACAGACAACCCAGATACTGAGACTGGAAGAGAGATAGGGAGAGAGAGAGAGAGAGAGAGAGAGAGAGAGAGAGAGAGAGAGAGAGAGAGAGAGAGAGAGAGAGAGAGAGAGAGAGAGAGAGAGAGAGAGAGAGAGAGAGAGAGAGAGAGAGAGAGAGAGAGAGAGAGAGAGAGAGAGAGAGAGAGGGAGGGAGGGAAAATGAGTCAGTAAAATATTGATGTATAGTCAGAATATCTAGAATGAGAATTAAAACAGGGCAGACACTGACCAGCAACCAAGACCGAGACAGGAACAGAGCAAATCAGAGTCACAGTCAAACAGGCATGAGAGAGTCAGAGACGAGTCACATCACAGAGATTCTGAGAGAGAGCCAAAGAACTACTATGAAATACCTAAAGAAACCAGCACTGCCTCCCACGAGAGTGTCAATACCCCATAAACTGCACCACAACAGATGTAAATCTATTCTGTACCTACCTACCTACCTACCTACCTTATTCTCTGCTCTTCCTTCCCTTCCTCTGTGTGTGTCATGCTGTGAGGACTAAACTCTGTTAGAATCCCTTGGCTGTTCTCATTCCCCAATTAGCCAATGACATGTGCCCTCTCCCTCCCCCCTCTGCTTCGATTCATCCAATGTTCCCCGACTCACGAGACCATTATCAAATTATATTCCTGGCCCTGCTGCCCCCTCTTTCTGTATCTCTCTCACTCTCTCTCTCTCTCTCTCTCTCTCGCTCACTCTATTTCTTACTCTCTCCCGTTCTGGCCTATTCTGTTCATTGACATTGGAAACTCTTATTCTCAACATAGACCCCCACATCTCCCCAACCCCCACATATAACATAACTTCTGCATTCCTCTGTTTTGAGTATCAATTCCTCACTCATGTTTTTCTGTCTCTCTATCTACCCCCCATCACCCACACACACTCTCTCCTCCTCTTTCTCCTTCAATGTACCCCAGTGTTCTGCCCCACTCTCCTTCCCCCCCATTTCTCAATCAGTTCTCTCTAGTCGGCAACTCGCACACACACTTTCCCACAGTGAAATGACTGCCCCCCTGTCCATTCTCTCCCTCACTCCCCCACACCCTGGGCCGGCTCCCAACCCCCATCTCTCTCTCTCTTTCTCCTCCTCCTCCCCCTCCCTCTTCTCCTCCCTCTCTCCCAGTGCACAGCAGTCACATATGGAAAGAATTATTACCATGACTCATGCTCCTACTCCCGTCCCAGGCTGCTTCACCGAGCGACAATGAAAACAGAGACCACTTTGAGTGCGTGTGTGAAAATCACAATGTGGGAGAATGTTCCCCAATGTGTGTGTGAAAGAAAGAATGTGTCCAGGTCTGTTTATTTGTGCATTTGTCAAAGAGGGAGTTACGGAGACTAAATTGGGTGACAACGTGCAGGCGTGCATGTGTGTGTATGTTTACATGTTTACAAATACAGTATATGTTGTTACGTTGTTGGGAGTGGCGCGTGAGCGTACTTGCTTGTGTGTGTGTGTGTGTGTGTGTGTGTGTGTGTGTGTGTGTGTGTGTGTGTGTGTGTGTGTGTGTGTGTGTGTGTGTGTGTGTGTGTGTGTGTACTCACACAGGCATGCTGCTGTAGTTTGTGAAGAAGGTGTTTTGCTGGGATGAAGTAATCCAGCAGGTACCTCAGACTGTCATGCTGATAAGTCGACTCTAACACAGAGAAAACCTGCACAGATAGGCAAACACACACACACACACACACACACACACACCACACACACACACACACACACACACACACACACACACACACACACACACACACACACACACACACACACACACACACACACATGTAAGCACACATGTATAAGCAAACATGTAAACATCTGTGTGTGTGTGTGTATGTGTGTGTGTGTGTGTGTGTGTGTGTGTGTGTGTGTGTGTGTGTGTGTGTGTGTGTGTGTGTGTGTGTGTGTGTGTGTGTGTGTGTGCGTGTTTGTTTACCTGAGAGAGGAGAGGCGGGGCTGTGCTCTCGAATGGGGGGTAGAGGGACGAGAGAGCCCCCTGCACACAATCTTCCACTGCCTCTGAGCCCTGAGAGAGAGAGAGAGAGAGAGAGAGAGAGAGAGAGAGAGAGAGAGAGAGAGAGAGAGAGAGAGAGAGAGAGAGAGAGAGAGAGAGAGAGAGAGAGAGAGTTAATCCATAACCGGACATTGAAAGGCTGCTGCTATGTCTGTGTTTGTGTTAAACAGCTGGCTTGTCCCACTCACAAACGTGCACACACAAACACACGCACAAAAAACATACACATACACAACTTCCTGTTGCATGGTCTGGGGAGTGTCATACAATTCCTGTAGTTCCAGTGAACGCTAGAGCTGAGCCCCAAATGGCACCCTATTCCCTATAGTGTACCATATATTCCCTATAGTGTACTATATATTCCCTATAGTGTACTATATATTCCCTATAGTGTACTATATATTCCATATAGTGTAGTATATATTCCCTATATTGCACTATACATTCCCTATATATTCCCTATAGTGTATTACAGTACCAGTCAAAAGTTTGGACACACCTACTCATTCCAGGGTTTTTCTTTATTTTTACTATTTTCTACATTGAAGAATGATAGTGAAGACATCAAAACAATGAAATAACACACATGGAATCATGTAGTAACCAAAAAAAAGAGTTAAACAAATCAAAACATATTTTATATTTGAGATTCTTCAAAGTAGCCACCCTTTGCCTTGATGACAAGTTTGCACACTCGTGGCATTCTCTTAACCAGCTTCATGAGGTAGTCACCTGGAATGCGTTTCAATTAACAGGTGTGCCTTGTTAAAAGTTCATATCATAGCAAGAGCAGCTAAAATAAGCAAAGAGAAACGACAGTCCATCATTACTTTAACCTCTCTGGGATATGTGGGACGCTAGTGTCCCACCTCGACAACAGCCAGTGAAATTGCAGGGCGCCAAATTCAAACAACAGAAATCTCATAATTAAAATTTCTCAAACATACAAGTATTAAACACCATTTTAAAGATAAACTTCTTGTTAATCCAACCACAGTGTACGATTTCAAAAAGGCTTTACGGCGAAAGCATACATTGCGATTATCTGAGGACAGAGTCTAGTCACAAGAGAGGAGTCACAAAAAGCAGAAATAGAGATATAATTCATCACTAACCTTTGATGATCTTCAACAGATGGCACTCATAGGACTTCCAGTTACACAATACATGTATGCTTTGTTCGATAAAGTTCATATTTATATCCAAAAATCTCAGTTTACATTGGTGCGTTATTGTCAGTAATGTTTTGCCTCAAAAACATCCGGCGAATTTGCAGAGAGCCACATCAATTTACAGAAATACTCATCATAATCTTTGATGAAAGATACAAGTGTTATATATAGAATTAAAGATAAACTTCTTCTTAATGCAACCGCTGTGTCAGATTTCAAAAAAGCTATACAGCGAAAGCACACCATGTAATAATCTGAGTACAGCGCTCAGCCACCAAAAAAAGCCATACAGATACCCGCCGTGTTACGGAGTCAGTAAAAGTAAGAAATACCATTATAAATATTCACTTACCTTTGATGATCTTCATCTTGTTCTGCCGATCTACCATTCCAGTGTTTAATTGCTATATTGTAATTACTTCACCATCAAGGCCTATTTATTTCCTTAACTTACCTCATTTGCACTCATTGTATATAGACTTTTTGTTTTCTTTTGTTCTACTGTATTATTGACTGTATGTTTTGTTTATTCCATGTGTAACTCTGTGTTGGTGTATGTGTCGAATTGCTATGCTTTATCTTGGCCAGGTCGCAATTGCAAATGAGAACTTGTTCTCAACTTGCCTACCTGGTTAAATAAAGGTGAAATAAATAAAAATAAAAATCGGAATGCACTCCCAGGAATCCCAGTTCCACAATAAATGTTTGATTTGTTTGATAAGGTAATCTTTATGTCCAAATACCTCCTTTTTGTTCGCGCGCTAGGTTCACCAATCGTGGACACTAAAGTTCAGACGAAAAGTTTAAAAAGTTCCATTACAGTTCGTAGAAACATGTCAAACGATGTATATAATCAATCTTTAGGATGTTTTTATCATAAATCTTCAATAATATTCCAACCGGACAATTCCTTTGTCTTTAGAAATGAAAGGGAACGGAGCTCGTGCTCACGGCTTTCTGCCAGACCCCTGGTTCAAACAGCTCTTATTCGCTTTCCTTTCACAATAGAAGCCTGAAACAATGTTCAAAAGACTGATGACATCTAGTGGAAGCCTTAGGAAGTGCAATATGACCCCATTTACACTGTATATTGGATAGGCAATCACTTGAAAAACTACAAACTTCCCACTTCCTCGTTGGATTTTTCTCAGGTTTTCGCCTGCCATATGAGTTCTGTTATACTCACAGACATCATTTAAACAGTTTTAGAAACTTCAGAGTATTTTCTATCCAAATCTACTAATGTTATGCATATCCTACCTTCTGGGCCTGAGTAGCAGGCAGTTTACTCTGGGCAGGCTTTTCATCCGCACGTGATAAATACTGCCCCGTGTCCCAAAGAAGTTTTAAGACATGAAGGTCAGTCAATCAGGAACATTTCAAGAACTTTGAAAGTATCTTCAAGTGCAGTCGCAAAAAACATCAAGCGCTGTGATGAATCTGGCTCTCATGAAGACTGCCATAGGAAAGGAAGACCCAGAGTTACCGCTGTTGCAGAGGATAAGTTCATTAGAGTTACCACCCTCAGAAATTGTAGCCCAAATAAATGCCTCATTGCAGTCCAAATAAATGCTTCAAAAGAGTTAAAGTAACAGACACATCTCAACATCAACTGTTCAGAGGAGACTGCGTGAATCAGGCCTTCGTGGTCGAATTTCTGCAAAGAAACCACTACCAAAGGACACCAATAATAATAAGAGACTTGCTTGGGCTAAGAAACACGAGCAATGGACATTAGACCGGTTGAAATCTGTCCTTTGGTCTGATGAGTCCAAATTAGCGATTTTTAATTCCAACCGCCGTGTCTTTGTGAGATGCAGAGTAGGTGAACGGATGATCTCTGCATGTGTGTTTACCACCGTGAAGCATGGAGGAGGAGGTGTGATGGTGTGGGTGTGCTTTGCCAGTGACACTGTCTGTCATTTATTTAGAATTCAAGGCACACTTAACCAGCATGGCTACCACAGCATTTTGCAGTGACACTCCATCCCATCTGGTTTGCGCTTAGTGGGACCATCATTTGTTTTTCAACAAGACAATGACCCAACACACCTCCAGGCTGTGTAAGGGCTATTTGACCAAGAAGAAGAGTGATGGAGTACTGCATCAGATGACCTGGCGTCCACAATCACCCGACCTCAACCCAATTGAGATGGGTTGGGATGGGTCGGACCGTAGAGTGAAAGAAAAGCAGTCAACAAGTGCTCAGCATATGTGGGCACTCCTTCAAGACTGTTGGAAAAGCATTCCAGGTGAAACTGGTTGAGAGAATGCCAAGAGTGTGGGGGTGGCTACTTTGAAGAATCTAAAATATTAAATATATTTTGATTTGTTTAACAGTTTTTTGGTTACTACATGATTCCATATGTGTTATTTAATAGTTTTGATGTCTTCACTATTATTTTACAATGTCGAAAATAGTACAAATAAAGAAAAACCCTTGAATGAGTAGGTGTGTCCAAACTTTTGACTAGTACTGTATATAGTGCACAGATTGGGCTCCCACTCCTATTCACTAACTCAGTCTCGCTCATTCTCTCTCTCTCTCTCTCACACACACACACACACACACACACACACACACACACACACACACACACACACACACACACACACACACACACACACACACGCAAGCACGCACTCGCACGGGCACATGCACACACACACGCACTCGCACACACACACGCACTCGCACACTCATCCACGTATACACGCGCATGCACACAGAGGCACATGCACACACACACGATAGGTCTGCCAGAGAGGTGGAGGGTGACAGAGTAGAGAGCGAGCAGCACACTGTTTATTTTTATACAGGACTGTTGGCATGGCGACCCATAACCTTTTTTTCTCTCTTCCTACCTCCCTCCCTCCCTCTCTCCATGTTTCCTCTTCTACCGTTCTTCTTTCATCATTTTCCCTCCTTTCTCCATACTCTCCCAATTCATCTCTCCTACTTTCTTTCTCCCTCTCTCATAATCTCACAGTCATCTGACAATAATTATGGTGAGATCCCCCTCACAGAAAGCATATTGTGCCTAGCTTCTAGAAAATACTTATTTTGATGGGTAAAGAAAGACTGAGAAAGAAAGAGAAAAAGAAAGAAAGAAAGAAAGGAGGAATGGTAAAACAAGTGTGTGGAAAAAGAAAAGGACGGCTGGGGAGAGAGGGCCGGGAGGGGGTTTCTGGGAGAGAGAGGGGGGAAAGATTGGAAAAGGGGGGATGGAGGGAGCGAAAGAAAAACAAACTGTGAAAGAATGTGGCCAAAAGAATTGGAAGTGGACTAACAGTCAAATGAGAGGCAGAGAGAGAGAAAGAGAGAGGGAGAGATAGCGAGAAAGCAGGAGAGAAAGAGAGAGAGAGAGAGAGAGGATACAGAGAGGAAGAGAGAGAGAGAGAGAGGATGAGAACCAGAATAAGAAAGAGAGCTATAGAGAGAGAACAGACCTAGAGCAGAGCTAGGAGTACGAACTGTTTTACACAAAATAACTTTTTTCTACACTTGAAATTAATCTAAGAGGTCAGCAGATGTTGTTCGGGGTCAGTGGCATGAATGATTCTACTTAGCCCAGGTCAGGACTTAATAAGATAAACAGCCCTAATTAACTATTCAAGCTGCAGAGACAAATTATTTACTGTAGGTGATTCCAACCATTGATTACTCTAACTAGAGTTCATGCATCATCTGTAATATGAACTTGGGGAGTCTATAGGAGTAATTGGTTGAAGATTGATTATATATCAACACTAGCCTGGTCCCAGATCTGTTTAAGCTGTTTTGCATGACATTTGCCGTAATATTGCCTTAGCAATACAGTACAAACAGATCTGGGACCAGGTTAAATCAGTCACGAATCAGTTGCGCTCTGAGTAGAGATAAATGCTGTAAAAGGGTACAGAGTCTACGACCTACTGCTGACTACTCCTGAGAAGTGCACTTCAAATAAGTGTAAGCTCCCAATTCAAATAATGCCAGTCCCAGTTTAGATACGGTACATTCTAGCTACATATTCCAAATATCTGCATACTTACTCCACGCTCTGCATAATCTGCATAATATCTGCATACTTACTCAACACTCTGCATAATATCTGCATACTTACTCCACGCTCTGCATAATCTGCATAATATCTGCATACTTACTCAACACTGCATAATATCTGCATACTTACTCCACGCTCTGCATAATCTGCATAATATCTGCATACTTACTCCACGCTCTGAATAATCTCTGCATACTTACTCCACACTCTGCATAATCTGCATAATATCGACATACTCCACACTGTGAAGGGGGATCGCTGAATGAGCAGTAGTATCACACAGTAAGTATTCACCCTCTTGGACTTCTTTACATTTTATTGTGTTAACCAAGTAGGATTAAAAGGGATTTACTTGTCATTTTCTACCAACAATCTACACAAAATACTCTGTTATGCCAAAGTGGAAGAACAATTCTAACACTTTTTAAAGATGAATGGAAACACTAATATACCTCGACTGGATAAGTATTCGCCCCCTGAGTCAGTGCATGTTAGAGACACCTTTGGCAGCGATTGCAGCTGTGAATCGTCTTAGGTAAGTCTCTAAAAGCTTTGCCCACCTGGATTGTGAAATATTTGCCCATTATTCTTTTTAAAATTCTTCAAGTTCTGTCAAAGTGTTGGGAAACATGGCTAGACATCTATTTTTACTTCTTGGCATCGATTTTCAAGAACATTTTAGTCAAAACTGTAACTTGGCCACTCAGGAACGTTCACTGTCTTCTTGGTAAGCAACTCCCGCTTTGGCCTTGTGTTGTCGGTTATTGTCCTGCTGAAAGGTGAATTCCTCTCCCAGTGTCTGGTGTGAAGCAGACTGAAGCAGGTCTTCCTCTAGGACATAACCTGTGCCTCGCTCCATCCCGTTGAGTTTCCTCAGCATAATTCTCATCTTGACCATGCTTAAAGAGATATTCAATGTCTGATTCATTATCGTTACCCATCTATCACTTCCCTTCTTTATGAGGCTTTCGGGAAAAAAAAAAGCTCCCTGGTCTTTGTAGTTGAATCTGTGCCTGAAATTCAATACTTGACTGAGGGACTTATACAGATGTTGTATGTACGGGGGACAGAGGAAACGGTAGTCATCAAACAAATCCTGTCAACTCCTATTATTTCACACAGAATGAGTCCATGTAACTTTATGTGCATTTAAAAAAAAAGCCAAATCATCTTTCTTCACCAACTCCCTCTGGATGCAACACTGTCCTTCTGCATGGTACCGCTGCTCTAAGCCCTAAGCCTCGCCATATTTGTCTCATCGCAATGTTTTGAGCACTACAATGTATGAAAACAGCCTCATGAAGTTATTATTAACCCTAACCCTACCAATAACAGACGGATGTATTGCCTACTAGTGTTTCATGTACATCCAACATTCAATGTTTTGATCTACGATATATATTTCTAAAGAAAGAAATGGATCATTATCAAGTTACAGTACAACAGAGTGCAGGCCTACTGTTTACTATGGTTTCCGAATGCTATGAATATCCATTCCACAGACTCAACAGCAAAACATGTATACTCTGTACAGTTGAATGTTAGTGCGTATATGTGTAACGCTTAATGCTATTGCCACGTCCCATTGTAACGTTTCTGGTTACGCGAACCTATTCCGGGCCTAGATTTACCTTGGGAAATGTATTCTTTATCGCTATGTGACTTCCTGTAGTAAAATAAAGGGTATACAAAGTACAGCTCTAATGCCCTCATTCCTCTGAAACAGAGTCTCTGCTTGCATCCCAAATGGCAAACTATTATCCATAGAGTGCACTATTTTTGACCAGAACTCTATGGGTAAATGTAAAATGTAGAAGGAAATAGTTCCCTCCGAGTGAGGCTTTCCATCTTAACTAAGTGGCTAGATGTGTTTTGTCTGGGCTGTGCTTTGGTTCTCCAGGGCAGGTTAGCGCGTACAAGGGTGTGAATGTGTGTGTGTGTGTGTGTGTGTGTGTGTGTGTGTGTGTGTGTGTGTGTGTGTGTGTGTGTGTGTGTGTGTGTGTGTGTGTGTGTGTGTGTGTGTGTGTGTGTGTGTGTGTGTGTGTGTGTGTGTGTGTGTGTGTGTGTGTATACATGCATGTGTGTCCATGTGTGTGTGTGTGTATGTGTGTGTGGCTGTGTGCATAATGTGCTGTGAAAAAGTACTTCCCCCTTTCTGTTTTTGTCTATTTTTGCATATCTTTTTACACTGAATGTTTGTATATCTTCACCCAAACCCTAATATTAGATAAAGGGAACCTGAGTGAATAAATAACACAACATTTGGATCATTATTTGTATTTTATTAACAAAGTTATGCAACACCCAATGCCCCCGTGTGAAAAAGTAATTGCCTCCTTATACTCAATAACTGGTTGTGCCTCTTTTAGCTGCAATGAATGCAACAAAACACTTCCTGTAGTTGTTGATCATTCACTCACATCGCTGTGGAGAAATGCATGACTCAGGTGCGCTTCAGCTCACGGACGGAAGGCCCTGACATTCTCCTTCATTCTCCTGATACCGAGCAGCGTTCATGGTTCCCTCAATGACGTCAAGTCGTCCAGGTCGTGAGGCTGCAAACCATCACACTACCACCACCATGCTTGACCGTTGGTATGAGGCTCTTTACTGTGGAATGCAGTGCTAGGCGAGCCTCAGAACCTGGATGACTTGCCATCACTGAAGGAACCATGCATTCAGGCAACCCATCCGTGAGCAGGAGCTAAAGCACAGCTGGATCATGCAGCAAGACACTGATCCCGAAACACACCAGTAAGTCAAAGCCCAGACCTATACCCGATTGAAATGTTGTGGCAGCACCTGAAATGATCAACAACAACAGGAAGTGTTTGGTCGCAGCCGGTGCAGCTAGAGATGCCACTCTAGCTATTGAGTGTAAGGGGGAAATTACTTTTTCACACAGGGGTATTGGGTGTTGCGTAACTTTGTTTATAACATAATTAAAATAATGATCCAAATGTTGTGTTATTTATTCACTCAGGTTCCCTTTATCTAATATTAGGTTTTGGGTGAAGATATACAAACATTCAGTGTCCAAAATATGCAAAAATAACGTTTTTTTTTTCCACAACTCTGTGCATATGTGTGTCCATATGTGTGTGTGTGTGTGTACTCTGTAGTGATTATTCTGGAGGCCTCTGCATGGTCAGGGCACGGGTATGTCATTCTTCCGTCAGACTTCCTGCCTTTCTCTCCTGCATGCAGCACACAGCCCTGGAACGGAAGACAGGCTAGAGGAGCCCTCCAAACAGATGCTTGGCAGAGAAAGAGAAAAGGGAGAGAGGGGGAGATAAAAGAGTGCAGAGGAAAAGTCAGAGGTGGAGAGACGAAGCGAGAGAGAGAGAGAGAGATGGGGGGCTAAGAGAGAGAAGGAGGAGGCTAAACTACTTGGAGAGATGGATGGGAAACAATAGTGATATGAACCAGATGTAAAGAGCGAGAGGGATGAAGGCGAGGGAGATAGAAAAGGGAGGGAGTGAGAGTGAGATGGAAGGCAGTCTATAAAGATACTGATTTCCTCTCCCGAATCCCCCTAAATAACAAAAACCATGAGAGGGAAACCCACTGGGCACACCACGCCATTTCAACGTGGAAATCTAGGTAATATTTGGTTGAGACATTTGCAAACGCGATTACAACCTTCATTCACCCACTCAAAAAGACAGCAAGACGTTTGCAGAATTCTCAAGTGTTTTATCGCTATCCTTTCAACCATTTGAAAGCACAGCCACATTCCAGTGAAACAAACAATGTCAGATATTTTGTTTTAACACAACAACTTAATGTGTTATCACTGTGCTTCATCTAATAGCACAATCAAATGACCTGGATTGCAGATGAGATTACATTAAAAGTACATAGTGCAAATGATCAATGCAGTTCGAGATTCTGCACAGATGATTATAGCAATTATGAACATCTCCACAGACCTGCCTCATTTGCATGTTATCTTGAACAGGAACACTTTCTATGATAACATAAGAAGACATGTATAGTTACAGTAGGCTAATGTCAGAATGTGGCCATGGATGTGTTACTCATTTTACGGTTGAATGAATACTGTTATATTGTTTGTGAGATAGCCTTAACTTTAGGCTATTTACTTACGGTATTACAAAAGTCATATTGAATATCGACATTTACAGGATATCTAAGGCTTGGGTGGATTCATCTGATCCACTGGCTTAATCCTATTCTTTAATGTTTATTTTGGGTTTAGTTGGAGATGTTAATCCTACATATCATTTGTTAATAGTTCATAGGCTATTTACTGCACTGCAAAAGTGCTATTGAATTGTGTTTGGTTGTTAATGTAACTAAATGTCAACATTTGAAGGAGATGTGTCTTTCGGGCCACTGACTTTGTCTGGCTTTCATTCCAGTTTGTCTACAAATGAATCATTGATATGTTGAATTCGCATCTCAATAATCATTCTCATTCTGTCACCTCTCCTCCTCATCCCTGTCTTTGCCTCATCTCAGCCTTTCACCACAGTTTGTCTTGTGATTATCCCCCTTGCCTTGATTGGTCAGACTGGCATGTCCCCTAAGTGTTTCAAAATAACTAGAGACAAGGCAATGGAATGCCGTCTGGCACTGAGAATTACTCTCAGTGTGTGTGTGTGTGTGTGTGTGTGTGTGTGTGTGTGTGTGTGTGTGTGTGTGTGTGTGTGTGTGTGTGTGTGTGTGTGTGTGTGTGTGTGTGTGTGTGTGTGTGTGTGTGATTGTGTGTGTGTGTACGCTTGCATCAGTTGCATGTGTGTGTGTGTGTGTGTGTGTGTGTGTGTGTATTTGTATGCTTGCATCAGTGTCACGTTTGCATGTAATATCACATGCGATTTTGCACGTGTGCATGTGTGTGAGAGAGAAAGACAGAAAGAGAAAGAGAGAAAGAAGAATGATAGAAAAAAGAGAGAGAGATAGATCAAGTTGAGGTTTAGTGGCGCAAGTGGTGTTTCCATCCCCCTCTCCATCTCTCCTCCAAACTCTGCCTCTTCATAAACAGAGAAATAAAATCCCTCTACTCATGTTCTCACTCCCCTGCATTCCCTCCATCCCTTGTTCTTCTTTCTCACTCCCTCTCTTTCTTTATTTCAGGTCCAATGTGGAAAATGCGTCATCACCCAAACCACTGTCGCTACTCTCCAAGTTCTCTTAAAAGTCCCCACCCCCTTCCCCTCTCTCCCTCTAGTTCTCTCTTCTCTCACTCACTCTTTCTGTCTGTCTCTGTCTCACAGTTGCCAGGCGGCTCCACCCAGTCCACAGCGGGAGAAACCGTAAAAGAGCTAATTCTGTCCATCTCGCTCTCCCTCTCTGTTTCTCTCTCTTGTGAGCCTGTTTATCTCTCTCTATGTCTGTCTGTCTCCACTCCACCCCCCCTCTCTCTCTGTCTCGCCCTTTCTCTAACAGTCTGTCAAAAATAGTGGTAACAATTGAAGTCTGGGTGTCAAAAGAAGAACAGTAGTGGTATTGTTATACAGAGGTCTCGGTGACTGTTCCATTGCTCACTCCTTAATGATCCAGTCTCGAAATAGACATAATGATGAAAACATGGAGAAGACTTTCCTACCATCACAATTTAGCCCTAATATGTAGCATGCAGCTTTAACGCCGTGTCAATGCGTATGCAATAGCCTACACACTGAGATAAAAACCTACATTTAAATTCCTATACCTAAACATTGCATCTATGCTGAACATCGACAGGCTATTTAAAGAGGAGGGCGCATTAAATTCAACGCGACAGGCTAGTTTGCTGTTAGGGAATTTCCATGTTTGTTTAAGGGGGAAACGAGCACATATCTGCAAAGAGAGGCGGCAAGTTAAAGTTAAACTCTTTATTGCAATGTCTAAACTACATAGTGGCCTATAAACTAGCCTGCAACGTTCCATTAACAAAGTCGTGATTATACTGATAGATAGGCTATGTCTAGGACAATAGCAAGAATAACCTATAGCCACTACTCTATGGTCTATAGGCCTATAACATCAAATAGTATATGATTTTACTTGCTTTTTCATTTCGTTAAAACTGCATTATTTTCCATTATAGTTGTTTCGGGTATAAAAGCAGGCCAGGCAGGAAACTATGGCCGCCTGTTTCTACATACCTAGGCTACAGTCTGCAGAACAGAAGGGACTTACCATGATATGACTCCGGCTGGGCTGCCTACATTGTCGTCTGTGACTTTCCTGGACCCGCTTCCTCCAACCATCCACTGCTATAGAGACTATATAAATGTCTCCACGCAAGAATATTCCCCTATTCCAATGACCCGTTAAATCCGTTGTAGTCCCGCAACGTGGTCGGGTAGTGTGTTGTCGGTTGTGACTGAGAACTTTTGTTTCACAGACAACATGCAAGAGAAAACAATATGATTGGCGTCGCACGGTCTTCCCGGTCAATCTCCGCCTCTGCCGTTATTTCCGATTCTGCAAGGCAAGCGTGTACAATTTTTTTCCCCCTCCCTGTCTCCTAATGTTGGTCCCACACCCCTCCCTCTCCTCCCTCTCTCCGTGCGCCTCACACAGTTAACAAGAGAGCTACAGTCTGACTTTCAACCGCCGGGGCTCCACTCAAACTTTCCATTTTTTCCTCCAGCGTTAAAGAAATGAATAAACAATCAAACGTTGTCACTCCACCCACATGTAATTACATTATGTTTATTGATGCTAATTTTATACCACGATTAGCGCATTTGATATTTGCTCGTTAAATTAACCTTCATTTTCTTGGTTTATAGGCGTAGGAATTACACGCACACTTTGAAACTTTATCATAAAGCATGCATTCAAAGTTCTCGTAGATGGTAAATGTTCCAAACTTTAAGACCACGCAGGTAGGATGTTTTGTATTTATTTCACAGAGAATCGTGTTGTCTTTACATACAGGGATTGTACCTCTTATTCCTTATACAAAATGATCTTTAATATCCAGGATAGATTATATACTTACACTGTAGACCTAGTTTAAAATAGCGAACCCATATTGGCCAGGTAATGACCGATTACGCGAGATTTTAGTTAACCGAGTTTAATAACCAAGCAGACAAAAATGTATTCTAGTGCTGAATGGGTTATTAATCACTGTCAAATGTGCTTTAACAAAGTACTGAGTAAAGGGTCTGAATACTGAAGTAAATATGATATTTCAGTTTTTTATTTAATATATTTTTTTAAATTCTAAATAACAGTTTTTGCTTTGTCATTATCGGGTAATGTGTGTATATTGATGAGGAAGAAAAAGTATAATCCATTTTAGAACAAGGCTGTAATGTAACAAAATGCTGGAAAAAAAGTAAAGGCGTCTGAATACTTTCCGAATGCACTGCACCACTTGCTGATACCTCAACATCCAAATCAATTATTTTGAAAAGAGATTATTTTGTATACAAGGTTTACAATACAATGTTGTTATGAATGAATGAGAATGAGAATGGGAATATGTAGTGCCGGATTAATGGATTAATGCAGGGGGGATTAATTACTGGGGCTGAAGCCCCTGGACCAAGAGGTAGAAAAAAAAAAAAAACGTTTAAAAAAAATGTTTTAGGAAATATATACAGTATATATTATATATACAGTTGAAGTTGGAAGTATACATACACCTTAGCCTATCAGAAGCTTCTAAAGCCATAAAATACTTTTCTGGAATTTTCCGAGCTGTTGAAAGGCACAGTGAACTTACTGTATGTAAACTTCTGACCCACTGGAATTGTGATACAGTGAATTATAAGTCAAATAATCTGTCTGTAAACAATTGTTGGAAAAATGACATGTGTCATGAACAAAGTAGATGTCCTAACTGACTTGCCAAAACTATAGTTTGTTAACAAGACATTTGTGGAGTGGTTGAAAAACGAGTTTTAATGACTCCAACCCCAGTGTATGTAAACTTCCGTGCTCAATGGGATTGAGATCTGGGCTCTTCGTTGGCCATAGCAGAATACTAACATTCCTGTCTTGCAGGAAATCACACACATGGTCATGTCAGGATGAGCCTGCAGTAACGGTACCACATGAGGGAGGAGGATGTCTTCCCTGTAACGCACAGCGTTGAGATTGTCTGCAATGACAACAAGCTCAGTCCGATGATGTTGTGACACACCGCCCCAGACCATGATGGACCCTCCACCTCCAAATCGATCCCACTCCAGAGTCCAGGCCTCGGTGTAACGCTCATTCCTTCGATTATAAACACGAATCCAACCATCACCCCTGGTGAGACAAAACCACGACTCGTCAGTGAAGAGCACTTTTTGCCAGTCCTGTCTGGTCCAGTGATGATGGGTTTGTGCCCATAGGCGACGTTGTTGCCGGTGATGTCTGGTGAGGACCAGCCTTACAACAGGCCTACAAGCCCTCAGTCCATTCTCTCTCAGCCTATTGCGGACAGTCTGAGCACTGATGGAGGGATTGTGCGTTGCTGGTGTAACTCGGGCAGTTGTTGTCATTCTGTACCTGTCCCGCAGGTGTGATGTTCAGATGTACCGATCCTGTGCAGGTGTTGTTACACGTGGTCTTCCACAGCGAGGACGATAAGCTGTCCATCCTGTCTCCCTGTAGCGCTGTTTTAGGCGTCTCACAGTATGGACATTGCAATTTATTGCCCTGGCCACATCTGCAGTCCTCATGCCTCCTTGCAGTATGCCTAAGGCACGTTCACTCAGATGAGCAGGGACCCTTCTTTTTGGTGTTTTTCAGAGTCAGTAGAAAGGCCTCTTTAGTGTCCTACGTTTTCATAACTGTGACATTAATTGCCTACCGTCTGCAAGCTGTTAGTGTCTTAACGAACATTCCACAGGTGAATGTTCATTAATTGTTTATGGTTCATTGAACAAGCATGGGATACAGTGTTTCCTTCAACAGTGTTGAAGATCTGTGAAGTTATTTGGATTTTATTTATCAACCAGCTTCACCTGGCATCCTTTTCCAACAGTCTTGAAGGAGTTCCTCCATATGCTGAGCACTTGTTGGCTGCTTTCCCTTCGCTCTGAGGTCTAACTCATCCAAACCATCTCAATTGGGTTGAGGTTCGGGTGATTGTGGAGGCCAGGTCATCTGATGTAGCACTCCATCACTCCCCTTCTTGGCCAAATTGCCCTTACACAGCCTGTAGGTGTGTTGGGTCATTGTCCTGTTGAAAAACGAATGATGGTCCCCCTCACTAAGTGCAAACCAGATGGGAAGGGATTTCACTGCAGAATGCTGTGGTGACCAGGTGTGTCTTGAATTCTAAATAAATCACAGACAGTGTCACCAGCAAAACACCATCACACCTCCTCCTCCATGCTTCGCGGTGGGAACTACACATGCAGAGATAATTCATTCCCCTACTCTGCGTCTCACAAAGACACGGTGGTTGGAACCAAAAATGTCACATTTGGACTCTGCAGACCAAAGGACAGATTTCCACCGGATTAATGTCTATTGCTTATGATAAATAAAAAATAACAACTGCGTAATAAATACATTTGACTGGTCAATTGTATGAGTCCGAGTTAGGGCCCAAACCCGTAGGGGGCCCAAGAGCCTCCCCCCGCCCCCCCAAAAAATGGAAAATATATATATGTGATATATTTTTCATCCAACCACATGAGTCTGCACTCAATGTTCAAAATACACCAGAGAACATAATTTAGCCACAGAGGATCATTCATTTAAAAAAAATAACTTTGTATTAAATCTGAACACAAGTAAATACAGGCAACTGCCTAAATAAAGAAAACAGCAAGATAATGTCTTAAGAGGGTGTTTGGCCACCACGAGCTGCCAGAACATCTTCAATGTGCCTTGGCATAGATTCTACAAGGGGACCTAAACCATGCAAGGACAAATACACCACATCATGACATATTTGTATCCCTCATTTACTCAAGTGTTTCCTTTATTTGGGCAGTTACGGGTTGCCCTCCATTAGGAAGGCTGGCCAGCATGCACACCACATATACAGCCTGTTGCATTGTGGCCATAGACATGTGTTCCATAGAAGGGTTTTGGAACCTCTAACCCTGGCAATTTGACTATTAAACTGATTGTTACACTAGCTATGGCTGCCAGTCCTGACCTGAATGAGTACTGTCATCTATGGATGATATTTCTATGGTTGTCTGTTTGCCTTTTGCAAATGGTTAATATACAGTAGCGGGAAAAACGTACAGTTTGGAAAGCAAATGCCTACTGCTTAAAAGAGCAGACTAATCTGTCTGTAGAACCAACAACTCTAATTTTTTTTGCAAACAGCAGCACTGTTTTTCAAAGTAGCTCGTCTTGAGAAAGACTATTGCCAAGATGCGCACACAGGCCATCACCGTCATCATCATTATTAGGTGAGTGCATGAGTTAGTGTGCTACTGGAAATTGTATGTACTAGGGGAGACCGGGGATGGTTGTAACACTTTTTGCATTTATGTCAATTTCTCAGAAATGGTTTGAGCTACTACATTCAAAATGTGATAGGAACAGCTTCCATCTGTCTGCTACAAATGGGTACAGGTGTTATCTCTATAAATCAAACATATACGTTCAAATCAAATCTTTTATTGGTCCCATGCGCTAATACAACATGTGTGGGTAGACCTTAACGTAAAATGTTTACTTTACAAGGCCTTAATCAACAATGCAGTTAAGAAAAATAAGAGTTAAGAAAATATTTAGTAAATAAACTAAGGTTAAAAAAAAAAAAAAAGAGTAACAATAACGAGGTTATATAGAGGGGGTACCAAATCAATGTACGGGGGGATACAGGTTAGTCGAGGTAATTGAGGTAATATGTACATGTAGGAAGGGGTAAAGTGACTATGCATAGATAATGAACAGCGAGTAGCAGCAGAGTAAAAAAAAGGGGGAGGGGGGGGTCAATGTAAATAGTCCAGGTAACCATTTGATTAATTGTTCAGCAATCTTATGGCTCGGGGGCAGAAGCTGTTAAGAGGCCTTTTGGACCTGGACTTGGCACTTCAGAACCGCTTGCTGGGCAGTAGCAGAGAGAACAGTCTATGACTAGGGTGGTCGGAGTCTTTGACTATCTCACCAGCCTCTAGGAACTGAACTGTCATTACGCACACCTGGTCCCCATATTCTCCTGATTAGTAATTGTATAAGTGTGCCCTTTGTTCACTATTGTCTTATTGATTATTGTTCCAATGTCCGTTGGTTGTGTGAGTACCTGTGCTGTTTTGTTACGGGTCTGGTCCCGTGTGGTATCACTGTGTGAGTGTATGTTACGGGTCTCGCCCCGGTGTATTTATTCGAGGTACTCCTTGCTCTTTTGTTTGGGTCTCAACCCTGTGTCTTGTATACGTGTTTGTTTGGTCTTCGTCCCCGTGGCTTTACATGCCACGTGGTAATTTGGGTAAATAAAAAACCCTATTACGCATTCCTGCGCCTGTCTCCCGATCCCTTTATACCAGCGCGACATATACAACGAGTGAAATGTTACAATTTATCCCACCTCCCCGGTCAGTTGTAACAGAGCTTGGGGTGAAATGTAACAGTTTGAAAGAAAAATCATATATCATGACATGCAACGAAATATTATACGCCTTTATTGAGAACATGAGAACCACATTGCCATGTTTAACATTTTGTGCAGCAGAAATAACATAATAGTACGATCCATTAACTGGCCCTTCTCAACAAAACAACAACATCTGACAACTAAACAACAACATGTGGACTAAACAATTGAATGTTTGTGGTGTTCCTAATGGAAAAAAAAAAAAAATTAATTCCCAAGGCTTGGTGGGCCCATAATTTGCATTCCCAGAACCCAGGCATTCTTAGGCTTGTTACAACTAACCCTGACCCTTGCAGCCATTAGCTATCTTCAATTTTAGCTACATGTTCAAACTTTAGCATGGCTAACTTACATCAAATATAACTACACACACTGGTTATAAACCGGATATAAGTTTGGTGAATCTAATGACAAAGCAGGTGATGCCATCAACAACAACAAAAGAATTGGGTCATAAAAAGAATTCCGTACCTCAAAATCAGAGTTTGTCAATCAAATCTGCAGAGTCTATCACAGGGTCTTGCTTCTTCACATGATGGTTGAGGACTAAAACTGACCATCTGCACAGTGAGTCACATGATTGTAGCTTGTTGTCACGTTCTGACCATAGTTCTGTTAGTTTATTCTTTGTTTTAGTATGGTCAGGGCGTGAGTTGGGGTGGGCAGTCTATGTTTGTTTTTCTATGTTGGTTTCTGTGTTCAGCCTAGTATGGTTCTCAATCAGAGGCAGGTGTCGTTAGTTGTCACTTGTTCCTGATTAGAGATATTGGGAGTGTTACAAATATCCCCTGTCTCCCCTAGCCTACTGTAGCCTATATACAGTACATGCTCTATATATTGCCTCCTATTATTGCACAATCGGTGTGTTGCTTCATTGGCCTGGGCTATTGTTTGTTAAAATTCCAAACCAGATTGATCTCAATTTGTCTGTGTCAGAGTAACCACTCATTTCGGTCATTTGTGTGGTATTAAAAAATATTCAGCTAATGTCTTCTTCCATGTAAATTACTTAGAGTTGCATGAAATGCATTTTTAAAAGTCTTTTTTTTCTGGACCCTGAACAAATGTTCCCCATGAGTAGAAATCGTAAAAACGCCTCTGCTCAACTGTATCTTATGCCACATTGCAAATTGGATTATGGCTTAATTATAAAGGGGCTTTTTCTTCAATAGTACATTTACCACGCGTCAAATTGCATCTTGGTGCACGGATTTGTTACCAGAAAATGGTGTGTCGGGAAGTGTGTGTGTGTGTGTGTGTGGGGGGGGGGTGCTATAAAAAAACACAGACCCGGTGCCTATGATTTCTTAATCCAGCGCTGGGAATACGGTTCCAACAATGTTATGTAGGCCTACTGAATTGCCCCATTTCTCACCCATACATACAGCCTTACAAAATGTAACAGCGACCTCCTGTGGTCACCAATGATTAGAGCTTAGCATATTGCATTTATAGTTCATGATTCATTCATGATTATCCATAATCATGGTAGCGTCCACATTCACGTAGAAGTGTTCAGAAACATCTTCTGATCTTATTTACTGTAAGTGACAATAAATTATTCACCATTTAGTTCCTGTTGGTCAAAACAACGCAAACAAAACAAACTTCAAATGCATCCAACAAGTTTTTTGAGTCACAAGCTTGATGTAGTCATTGCGTACCATGAATACGGTGACAAATACTAAACTTTTGACTACTTTAGTACACTATTTATGAATTTGTCCAAAGACTTTTTCAAATGAGGGACTAGATACATAGGGCTTTCATTTCTAATCGGTAAAACAGACCTGTATGAAAATACCCTCAAATAAAAGCTGACATTCTGTACTGTCGCCTCATATGAAACATTTGAGCAAAGAGCATAAAATGTACACATTAATGAGGATTGCACACACTGAATTTTCACACTACTTACAATACACTGAACCCTGAATTATCCATCTGTGGAATGGACCATAGACTCTGACTGCCCACGTGAAAAATACTACAGTATAATATGGTATAATACTGTAGTATTTACTGTAGTACACTGCAGTATTTACAGTATACTGTAAAGGAAATTGTAGCATATACTATAGTAATTCATGTATTGTTTTTTGCGGATTGTAGAATACTGTAGTATTTACTGTAGCGTTTTTTGCGCTGTACTACACCGTAGTATTTACTGTGGTGTTGTTGCGTGCTGTATTATACTGTAGTATTTCCTGTAGTGTTTTTCTAGACATTACTGTAATATTTACTATAGTATTTTTGTTTTATTATCTTTGATATAGAATTGGAGGCTTCAGGAAGGCTACTGGAGAAATGCTAAAAGAACACATTTTCCATAACTTTTAGGTAGGACTGAGGTCGGAAGAGATAACTGGTAGGGAACACAATATATGGTGAATGTATGTTTCTAACTTATGGCTGGCACAAATTGCGACATGGGGGAGGCGAATGGGCAGGGTATATGCAAATGAAATACAGTATGCTACAACATTCTATAGTAAGTACTACACATTTTTTTTATTTTTAATGTAACCTTTATTTACCTAGAACAAATTCTTATTTACAATGACAGCCTACACTGGCCAAAACCGGTACGATGCTGGGCCAATTGCACGCCACTCTATGGGACTCCCAATCATGGCCAGTTGTGATACAGCCTGGAATTGAACCAGGGCATCTGTAGTGATGCCCATAGCATTGATATGCAGTGCCTTAGACCGCAGCGCCACTCGGGAGCCCTATGATTGCGGGATACTACACTAAGTTCTGTAGTATTCTATAGTAAACTGTAATATTACTTCTTGTGGGTGATGCCAATAAACATACAAAAATGATTAAGATTTACCGTATATATGTGAATCGTAGACATGTTGCTGTTTATGTGTGCTTTATGTGTGCTTATTCTGGTCAACAACTGTATCTCAAAGGATTATATCATAGCATATCCTTATTGGTCACATACACGTGTTTAGCAGATCTTATTGCGGGTGTAGCAAAATGCTTGTGTTTCGAGCTCCAATAGTGTACTAATATCTAAAAAGTCATATCTAACAATTTCACAACAATACACACAAATCTAAGTAAAGGAATAGAATTAAGAATATATCAATACAGTGGGGCAAAAAAGTATTTAGTCAGCCACCATTTGTGCAAGTTCTCCCACTTAAAAATATGAGAGAGGCCTGTAATTTTCATCATAGGTACACTTCAACTATGACAGACAAAATGAGGGGGGAAAAAATCCAGAAAATCAAAAATTGTAGGATTTTTAATGAATTTATTTGCAAATTATGTTGGAAAATAAGTATTTGGTCACCGACAAATAAGCAAGATTTCTGGCTCTCACAGACCTGCAACTGTTTCTTTAAGAGGCTCCTCTGTCCTCCACTCGTTACCTGTATTAATGGCACCTGTTTGAACTTGTTATCAGTATAAAAGACACCTGTCCACAACCTCAAACAGTCACACCCCAAACTCCACTATGGCCATGACCAAAGAGCTGTCAAAGAACACCAGAAACAAAATTGAAGACCTGCACCAGGCTGGGAAGACTGAATCTGCAATAGGTAAGCAGCTTGGTTTGAAGAAATCAACTGTGGGAGCAATTATTAGGAAATGGAAGACATACAAGACCACTAATAATCTCCCTCGATCTGGGGCTCCACGCAAGATCTCACCCCATGGGGTCAAAATGATCACAAGAACGGTGAGTAAAAATCCCAGAACCACACGGGGGGACCTAGTGAATGACCTGCAGAGAGCTGGGACCAAAGTAACAAAGCCTACCATCAGTAACACACTACGCCGCCAGGGACTCAAATCCTGCAGTGCCAGACGTGTCCCCTTGCTTAAGCCAGTACATGTCCAGGCCCTTCTGAAGTTTGCTAGAGAGCATTTGGATAATCCAGAAGAAGATTGGGAGAATGTCATATGGTCAGATGAAACCAAAATATAACTTTTTGGTAAAAACTCAACTCGTTGTGTTTGGAGGACTAAGAATGCTGACTTGCATCCAAAGAACACCATACCTACTGTGAAGCATGGGGGTTGAAACATCATGCTTTGGGGCTGTTTTTCTGTAAAGGGACCAGGACAACTGATCCATGTAAAGGAAATAATGAATGGGGCCATGTATCGTGAGATTTTGAGTGAAAACCTCCTTCCATCAGCAAGGGCATTGAAGATGAAACGTAGCTGGGTCTTTCAGCATGAAAATGATTCCAAACACACCGCCCGGGCAATGAAGGAGTGGCTTTGTAAGAAGCATTTCAAGGTCCTGGAGTGGCCTAGCCAGTCTCCAGATCTCAACCCCATAGAAAATCTTTGGAGGGAGTTGAACGTCTGTGTTGCCTAGCAACAGCCCCAAAACATCGCTGCTCTAGAGGAGATCTGCATGGAGGAATGGGCCAAAATACCAGCAACAGTGTGTGAAAACCTTGTGAACTTACAGAAAATGTTTGACCTCTGTCATTGCCAACAAAGGGTATATAAACAAACTATTGAGATAAACTTTTGTTGTTGACCAAATACTTATTTTCCACCACAATTTGCAAATAAATTCATTAAAAATCCTACAATGTGATTTTCTAGATTTTTTTTCTCATTTTGTCTGTTATAGTACCTATGATGAAAATTAAAGGCCTCTCTCATCTTTTTAAGTGGGAGAACTTGCACAATTGGTGGCTGACTAAATATTTTTCAATGATGTCTGTGAGTATAACAGAACTCATATGGCAGGAAAAAACCTGAGAAGAAATCCAAACAGGAAGTGGGAAATCTGAGGTTGGTCGATTTTCAACCCAGACCCAATTGAATACACAGTGGAATATGGGTTATGTTGCACTTCCTAAGGCTTCCACTCGATGTCAACCATCTTTAGAAACTTGTTTGAGGATTCTACTGTGAAGTGGGGGCGAATGTGAGAGGAATGAGCCAGATGTTTGGCAGATTGCCACAGGGTCTGTGGCGCGGTCACGAGAGAGTTAGCTCCCGTTCCATTGCTTTTCTACAGACATAGGAATTCTCCGGTTGGAACATTATTGACGTTTTATGTTAAAAACATCCTAAAGATTGATTCCATACATCATTTGACATGTTTCTATGGACAGTAATGGAACTTTTTGACATTTCGTCTGCAACTAGGGAAAGCGCTTCATGACATTGTTTACCAAACGTGCTAAAAAAGTACCTCTTTGGACATAAATGATGGACATTATCAAACGAAATCAAACATTTAATGTGGAACTGGGATTGCTGGGAGTGCATACTGATGAATATCATCAAAGGTAAGTGAATATTTATAATGCTATTTCTGACTTCTGTTGACTACCCAATATGGCGGATATCCTTTTGTTGCTTTGTTGTCTGAAAGCTGTACTCAGATTATTGCATGGTTTGCTTTCTCCGTAAAGTTAAAAAACAAATTCTGACACAGCGGTTGCATTAAGGAGAAGTGTATCTATATTTCCATGTCTAACAATTGTATTTTCATCGTCAAATAATGACTATTTCTGTAAAGCGATGTGGCTCTCTGCAATATCACCGGATGTTTTTGGAACTAGTGAACATAACGCGCCAATGTATACTGAGATTATTTTATATAAATATGCACTTTATCGAACAAAACATATATGTATTGTGTAACATGAAGTCCTATGAGTGTCATCTGATGAAGATCATCAAAGGTTAGTGATTAATTTGATCTCTATTTGTGCTTTTTGTGACTCCTCTCTTAGGCTGGAAAAATGGCTGAAGTGACTTGGCAGTGACCTAACATAATCGTTTGTGGTGCATTCGCTGTAAAGCCTATTTGAAATCGGACACTTTGGTGGGATTAACAACAAGATTACCTTTAAAATGGTATAAGACACATGTATGTTTGAGGAATGTTAATTATGAGATTTCTGTTGTTTGAATTTGGCGCTCTGCACTTTCACTGGCTGTTGTCTAATCGATCCCGTTAACGGGATTGCAGCCATAAGAATTAACAGACGTCAGACTTGACTCTCGTGCTGGAGACATATTCTCTGATGTTGAAAACCTCCTGCAGTTAACTCACCCCATATTGTAAGCCACAAGAACTCTTTCCAAGGTGACTAATATTTGTGTTTATTTTTCAGTTTAGAAAGAAGATGTTAGGGGTGGTTTCCTGGACACAGATTTAAACTACATTGAGAATGCTTTTTAGTCCAGGACTAGGATTAATATGTGTCTGGAACATCATCCCAATATGTTTGCAAGTTACCACAGTATGAACATAAAAACATTTTAAACAGAGGAGCTCTTCAGTCTTTTTTGACAGTTTGCTGCAGCAAGCACAATCAAGCTCATCCCCAAAATATTGAGAAATTATTATCCATCGCTACCAGAGAGCTTCTCATCTGAGATCTGCGACCTCCCGTGTGACGTCTTCCAACAAGACCCGACCATTCGGCCTTCAGGGACATCATGGCAAAACCCTTCATTATCAGTTTCCTCACAATAAAAGGTTTGCAATTCAAGATTGTATGATAAAATCGTATGATTTGTTCATTCATTCATTCATTAATTCATTCATTCATTCATTCATCCATTCATCCATCCATAAATGCATTCATTCATTCTTTCATTCAATCAAATGATCTGTATAAATACATGTTCTATAGAGTGAGAACTGTGGAGGAACTCCAGACCAGCTTGGACAAGCTGAGAACTCTGGCAGACGGTTTGGAGAGTATTCACAAAGGCACCACCATAGGCAGTCTGACGGGGGGTGTTATTGGAGCAGCTGGAGGAATCACCTCTATAGTGGGGCTTATCCTGGCTCCCTTCACTCTGGGCGCCTCCCTGATCGTCACTGGGGTTGGTTTAGGGGTGGCTGACGGTGGTGGAACCAATATCAAACATTACCAACATGGTCAATCAGTCTACCGACCGCCTAGCCATCAAGAACATCATCAAGGAGTTCCAGGAGAAGGTGAACTCTGTGGTGACATCTCTACAAGACATCGCTGAGGATTTGGAGACACTGAGGGCAAGTGGCTCTTTTAACATAGGAAGTGACAATTTCAACGCAAATGCTGGGGTATTTTGGGAGGGACCTGGTGTGCATCTCAGAGCTCTTCGGATTTCTCCGGGTGGCCACCATTGGCAAGGTGGCAGCCCAAACTGCCAGGGCAGTGCATGTGGAAGAGGTGGCGACAGGAATATTTTCAGCTTTTTTTGTAGCGGTTGATATCTTCTTCATCGCCATGGATGCCAAAGAGATCCACAGCATCCGAAAGGCGAATGAACAGTCTGTTGATACCGATAAGTTAGAAATGGTGGAATCAGACTCCACCACGGAGCTGAACCCTGGACGTGAAGAACCAAAGGCTGAGGTCACGTCAGAGACCACGAAGTTCATCCAGACGATCAGACAGGCTGCTGAACAGCGACAGGAGAGCCTGGACGATCTGAGTGATATCATCTTGTTCATTCCTAAGATAGACTGTTGCTTAGACACCCAAGACTACTCCGTGATTGTAAAAGACGCATAAACAAGAAATATGGCAGGAACACGGGTATCGGCAGTGTGACTCTGACACCCTGAAAGGCCTGCAGGTTGTAATCATGAGCAAATTCCTTTTCCCATTCTCGAATGAATCTATGACTAGTAGGTCGTAGAGACCTACCGTACGTATTTATCCCAGACAGCTCTGCCACTGAGCTTGTTCCTATGTAGTTACTGTCAACATGATTTAATCTGTATATCATTTTCTCACAACAAATTGAATCAGGTATATTACACAACTACAACATTGTCCATGATTCAATCTAATACTAGCTTACATTAAGTGCTGATTCTATGGACAATGGACAATGTTGCAATAAAACCCTTTGAAGATTTCTATTGAAATTATTCAGGGAAAGCAAAGTGTATTCAATACAAGTTTGGTCTACAAATGTCTGCTAACAAGCATAATAAATGAGTTTTAAACTTAATCTACTTTGTGTATGTTCATTTAAAACATTAAAAAGTAATATACACTGAGTGTCAAAAACATTAGGAACACCTTCCTTATATTGAGTCACCGTCAGAACAGTCTCCTTTCGTAGGGGCATGGACTCTACAAGGTGTCAAAAGAGTTCAACAGGGATGCTGGCCTATGTTGACACCAACGCTTCCCACAGTTGTGTCAAGTTGTCTGGATGCCCTATGGGTGGTGGACCATTCTTGATTACACACGGGAAAACTAGCAGCGTTGCAGTTCTTGACACACTCAAACTGGTGCTAGTGGCACCTCCTACAATGCCCCATTCAAAGTCACTTAAATCTTTTGCAGTGGTGGAAAAAGTACCCAATTGTCATACTTGAGCAAAAGTATAGATACCTTAACAGAAAGTTACTCAAGTAAAAGTCAGCCAGTAAAATTCTAATTTGGTAAAATTATTGGGTTTTAATTATACTTAAGTATCAAAAGTAAATGTAATTGCTAAAATATACTTAAGTATCAAAATTAAAAGTTAAAGTATAAATCATTTAAAATTCCTTATATTAAAAATGTAATCAAATCAAACTCAAAGCTACTACATTCAAAATGTGATAGGAACAGCTTCCATCTGTCTGCTACAGTATATACAGGGGGTACAGATACCGAGTCAATGTGTTGGGGTACAGGTTAGTTGAGGTAATTGAGGAAATATGTACATGTAGGTAGATGTAAAGGGGCAAAGCAGACGACACCGTTTTCTGGTTTTTAAAATGTATTGATGACCAGGGGCACACTACAACACTCAGACATTACTTACAAAAAATGCATTTGTGTTTAGTGAGTCTGCCAGAGGAAGTAGGGATGACCACGCATTCTCTTGATAAGTGCATGAATTTGACAATTTTTCTGTCCTGCTAAGCATTCAAAATGTAAAGAGTACTTTTGACTGTCAGGGAAAATTAATGGAGTAAAAAGTACAATATTTTCTTTAGGAATGTAGTGAAGTAAATGTAAAAGTTGTCAAAAATATAAATAGTAAAGTAAAGTACAGATACCCCAAAAAACGAATTAAGTAGTACTTTAAAGTATTTTTACTTAAGTACTAGTAGTACTGTTAAGTATTTTTACTTAATTAAGTACTTTACAGAACTGATCTTTTGTCTTTCCCATTTACCCCCTGAATGGCACACATATACGTGCTTTTACACCTGCATTGTTTGCTGTTTGGGGTTTTAGGCTGGGTTTCTGTACAGCACTTTGAGATATCAGCTGATGTACGAAGGGCTATATAAATACATTTGATTTGATTTACACAATCCATGTCTCAATTGCTTAAAAATCATTCTTTAACCTGTCTCCTCTCCTTTATCTACACTGATTGAAGTGAATTTAACAAGTGACATCAATAAGTGATAAAATAATATGGCCGGTTTAATCCATTTGAAACTTTTGAAACTTTGATTAAACAAAGTGCATTATATTTACGTATTGCTTAGTTTACTAAACTATAGTTTAGTGTCACCCTCCTTACATTTAATTTTTTTTTTTTATTAACTCACCCTGCCAGATTGCAATGGGGTTTACAGTATTTTTGCACAGACTTGAACTGTTTACTCCATATAAGTGTCACCCAAGATGTACTGTATCAAGTCCTTTCTGTGGCTCATATTCAATATCCCTTGTCCCTTACCTTCAGTTTGTCTTCTCAGTTCGTCCAGCAGGGTTTGCTGTTGTTCCTCTCTGAACTCTGTGGTTTTGGCCCTCAATGTCAAAGCTTGATGTTTCCTCTCCTGAAATGGAAAACAGTTATTTGAACAAATATGTAATAACAAATACTTAGGCAGATCGTATATTTAGGAATATCATATATCATATTTACATTTATATATATAATATATTTATATTGACAACAGCTGATGAAACTAACACTGTAAAGTTATTTCCCTTCTAATCAACAGATTTGCAAGGGTAATCATTTTGGCTTTCCATGGTGACATCACTATGCAGTAAACTGGTTAATAAACCAATAAAAAGTTGTTGGTTCGAATCCCTGAGCTGACAAGGTAAAATGTGCACTTTACACTAATTTCTCCAATAAGTAGCTCTGGATAAGAATTTCTGCTAAATGACTAAACATGTAAATGTAAAATAACAAAGAGAGTTTGAAAACGATCTGCCAATAACAGCTAGTTTTCAGTTTTCCCCTCCCCACGGAGACCACTATAAACAGCTATTTTGACCCATTTTAATGGAAATGTATTACATTAAATGCCTATGCACAACAACAAAAACCACAGTGAATGATACTGTTTACAACAACAACAACAAATATGCAAATATGTTTAATACCCTTGTTAGAACCAAGTATTGAGTTTATTCTTGTTAGAACCAAGTATTACGTTTAAGTTTTGACCAATAAGGTAGCTTGTTAAGCTGTGGCCAATGGGAGAGATGACCTGGTAGAAAGGGAGAGACGTTGGAAAAAGCATGGACATTACATTATGACCGTTGGTGAAGAAAAATGATAAAATAATACAATAAAAATAGAACAAAACCCATACCTACCGAGTTTTGATTTTATTTTATAAGAGAGTTATTATCATTTTGTTAAGAAAGACTTAGTAAAGACTGAAGCTACCGGCTCACCGTGGAGGTATTTGACAGCCTTGAGGATAGCCTAGCATCGTGCGACCCCCGAGAGAGAATTACTTGGGGAAGATTAACATTATGTGTGTCGTCATTCTTTTGAGCTCCAACGCGCGCCAACCGGGTTTAATCAAGCTTGAAATCACTTGGACATGGGGGTTGTGCACGGGGTTTATTATTTTGTTGAGGTGCTTTGAAAATGTAATAATACACATCTTGAACCTTATGTATGTTGCATTGATGGAGTCATTTACAGTTTCAATTGAATTGAATGCATGGGAAAGCATATCCTTATACAATAACACAAATCTATAATCATTCCATCTGAAGTTAATACCCTAGTTGTCATCACCATAGATAGTTTACAATAGGGATTCTTATTGGAGATGTCCTTCTCACCTAACATCCAATGCGGTTGAGATATTCTATGTAAGGTAATATTGTGAGAGTCAAATTCAAGTCTGGTTTTATTTCACCTTTATTTAACCAGGTAGGCAAGTTGAGAACAAGTTCTCATTTACAATTGCGACCTGGCCAAGATAAAGCAAAGCAGTTCGACACATACAACAACACAGAGTTACACATGGAGGAAAACAAACCCTCTCTGGTGAGAGGGTTACATAAAGTATGGTTTTATGGGACAGTGGAACATTTGTTTTTTAAATTGAGTGCAGAGACATTATCCAGACAGAGACTCTGATGTAATATGAGTTGGTTTGGAGCATTTTATAACATGTTTTAGACACATTTTAATAATGTGTTGTAGTCTATGGCAAGTTATGGCAAAATATTTAAAAAACGTAAAAAACAGTTTGGGGAAACAATTACAAGCACATAAAGAGTTAAAATAAGGCCACATGTAAAAACGTGTGAACTTACCCTTTAAGTTCAAAGCTTTGTCCATTCTTGTTAGGAATGGACATTTGGCTTCGGCTAACAGGCATGTGGCTACAAAATAAACACATTCTCATTCTGAACCCTTGAATACATGATATAGAAATATATCTGTTTAAACATTTTATTTGGATTAGTTTCATTTCTCCAACTGTTCTCTGTAGCTGTCAGTCGGGCCTTAATGGCTCTTAGTTCCATCAGAAGGTTACACATGTCTGGCTGGCAGTTGCTGATTGTCTTGGTTAGGGCTGGTGCTTGGATCTGAGAAGAACTTCAGTCTCTATGTCCTGTGCCTGTTCAGGCTGAATCTGTACCATGATGTCATTCAGGTTCACTTCTATCATGACTCAGGACATGACCCAGAAACAGGTCAAAATATGTATTATACAAGGGGACATGCCAGGGCAGGCATAATGGTCAGAACTAGAAAGACTCAAAAATGGGAAACTACGCTGGTAAGACTTGACAGGAGAAGACGAACTGGCAACAGACAAACAGAAAACACTGGTATAAATACCCAGGGGATAATGGGGACAAATGGGAGACACCTGGTGGGGGGTGGAGACAAGCACAAGACAGGTCAAACAGATCAGGGTGTGACATCTTCACTGAGGGACCCAGAGTCCCAGACAGACACGGCAGCACCAGGGTCTGAGTCCCCCATTCTACAACTTGTACATAAGTAATGTCAAAATTCACACGAAACCTCTCGGCTACCTAGGTAGCCCCTGGTCCTGTCTCTTTCCTTTCTACACCTTTCCACGTCAAATCAAATCAAATGTTATTTGTCTCATACACATGTTTAGCAGATGTTATTGCGGGTGTAGAGAAAATCTTGTGTTTCTAGCTCCAACAGTGCAGTAATATCTAACAATTCACAACAATACACACAATACACACAACCTTAAAGAATGGAATTAAGGAATATATAAATATAAGGATGAGCTACAGTGGGGAGAACAAGTATTTGATACACTGCCGATTTTGCAGGTTTTCCTACTTACAATGCATGTAGAGGTCTGTATTTTTTTAAATCATAGGTACACTTCAACTGTGAGAGATGGAAACTAAAACAAAATCCAGAAAATCACATTGTATGATTTTTAAATAATTAATTAGCATTTTATTGTATGACAAGTATTTGATCACCTACCAACCATTCCACTCTCTTCTCTGCCCCACTGTAGCTATTCCTTTTCTCCAGATGGGATAGGTCAGTGTGTACTGCGATGGCGATTGCATTATCTGTGGATCTATTGTGGCAGTAAGCAAATTGATGTCGGTCTAGGGCAGGGGTGTCAAACATACGGCCCGCGGGCCGGAACCGGCCCCCAAGGAGGTTCGATCAGGCCCGCAGGATAATTTGAAAGTGGAAAAAATGCATAAAAGACATGGAATTAATATTTTTAATTCGCTGCAATTCATGGATTATCCGCTAAGGGGCGCACTCTTTCCATCAGAGTAGAAGACAAGCCGCATCACTGAGACAGACTGAAAACAGCAGATGGTATCAATGCGCCATCTGCTGCTTGTTACTACGTTGTTAATATCATTAGCCAAAATGTCGTTATCCAAACGGAGAAAAGTAGATAAGGAGTGTAGAATTTTCAAAGAAAAATGGACCACGTCCTATTTATTTACAGAGATGCACGGAAAACCTTTGTGCTTGGTGTGTTTGCAACAAGTTTCGGTATTGAAGGAATATAATATTCGCGCCACTACGAGACTCATCACAGCGAAAAATATGACGGCTTGCAAGGACAACTGAGAAGAGATAAGATTAACGAATTGCTGGCGGGTCTGAGGAAACAGCAGTCAACTTTCATCCAGAGCCGAGAAGTCAGTGAAGCAGCGGTAAAAGCCAGCTACCTAATTGCTAGCGAAATAGCATTAGCATCGAAGCCGTATTCCGACGGTGACTTTGTTAAACGATGCATGATGAAGGCGGCTGAACTTGTATGTCCCGAGAAGCGACAAGCTTTTGCCAATATTAGCCTGACGAGAATACTCGGCAGATTTGAAGAAGGGCAAATTTGCCTCTGTAGGTCTGGACAGATTTTATCAGTATCTACTACCAGGGTACCCCAAATTAACAGCCCTGGCTGCTAAAATTTTGTGCATGTTTGGGACAACCTACCTTTGTGAACAAATTTTCTCAGTGATGAATATCAATAAAACAAAAATGCGTTCAAGGCTCACAAACAAGCACTTAAATGACATTCTGAAAGTGACAGCTAGTCAGGACATGACACCTGGTGTTGATGCACTTGTACAGGCCAAAAGATGCCAAGTTTCAGGTACAAATACAAGTCCAGACTAGACTAACACCTTTAAAATGCTGCCTTAGATACTGTTTGCATTGAAAGAATACAGCTCTGTGAAGATGAATCCTTACTGTGGTGATTTAAAAAATGTGCACTTTAATGTTAGTCAGCAGCTTCAAAACAAAAGTTGTGTGATGGAATTCTACTGTTCATACAACTCCATAAATTTTCAGTATGTATTGTATGTGTATGTATGTTTCATGTATGAAGTTTACAGATTTACAGGACAGGCGAACACTTTCTTCATTACACATTTAAAATCACTCTCCTTAGTTTGTAAGGTGTACGCAGGGATTACATTTAGATTTTATATGCGTATGTGTAAGTGGTTTAAAAATTCCTTTCTTTAAAAGTCTCATTTAATCTTAAAGTGCATTACTATATTTTTCAGTACCAATTAAAGTTTTGTGCCTTTGTACAATCAGTGGGATCAGTTGCAATGCATATTTGTGAATGATAAAAGTAAATTGCACATTTGTCTAAGGAAATATGAGGTGTTTCATGAAATGTTTTGTAAAAGGATAGTTCATTAAATTTCAATATTTTCCTAATGTTCTTGTGCTTCTTTACACCAAAACAAAGGAAAGACATGATATTTTGGTTATTTATAGCAGAGTATGGTATAATTTTAATGGTCCGGCCCACTTGACATCTCCCTAGGCCGTATGTGGCCCACGATGCGAAATGAGTTTGACACCCCTGGTCTAGGGTATCTGGTAAGGTAGGGGTGATAAGATCCTTAACTAGCTTCTCAAGCACTTCATGATGACAAAAGTCAGTGTTATTGAGTGATAGTCATTCAGTTCAGTTACCTTTGCTTTCTTGGGTAGAGGAGCAAATGGTGGACATCGACACGAGCCTACCAGGTGAGCTAAACTACTTCTATGCTAAACTACTTTTTTTGTAAATAATAGCTGGTGCACGATATCTAAGGAAGTCTCGAGCTATTGCTCGCCTGAGGTAGAGTATCTCATGATAAACTGTAGACCACACTACCTACCTAGAGAGTTTTTATCTGTATGTTTCGTAACTGTTTACATACCACCACAGTCAGCGGCTGGCACTAAGACAGCATTGAATGAGCTGTATTCCGCCATAAGCAAACAAGAACACGCTCACCCAAAGGCGGGGACAGTGAATGAGGACTTTAGTGCAGTGAAACTTAAATCCGTTTTACCAGATTTCTATCATGTTAAATGTGCAACCAGAGGGAAAACAACTCTGGACCACCTTTACTCCATATACAGAAATGCATGCAAAGCTCTCCCTCACCCTTCATTTGACAAATCTGACCATAATTCTGTCCTCCTGATTCCTGCTTACAAGTTAAAAATTATAGCAGGAAGCACCAGTGACTAGATCAAAGAAAGTGGTCAGATGAAGCAGATGCTAAGCGACAGGACTGCATTGCTAGCACAGACTGGAATATGTTCCGGGATTCCTCAGATGGCATTGAGAGTACACCACATCAATCATTGGCTTCATCAATAAGTGCATTGATGATGTCGTCCCCACAGTGACCGTACGTACATACCCCAACCAGAAGCCATGGATTACAGACAACATCCACACTGAGCTAAAGGCTAGAGCTGCCGCTTTCAAGGAGCGGGACTCTAACCCGGAAGCTGATAAGAAATCCCGCTTCGAACCATCAAACAGTCAAACCTTCAATGCAGGACTAAGATTGAATCCTACTACACCGGCTCTGACTCTCGTCGGATGTGGCAGGTCTTGCAAACCATTACAGACTACAAAGGGAAGCACAGCCGAGAGTTGACCAGTGACACGAGCCTACCAGACGAGATAAGCTACGTCTATGCTCGCTTCGAGGCAAATAACACTGAAACATGCATGAGAGAACCATCTGTTCTGGAAGATTGTGTGATCACATCCTCCGCAGCCAATGTGATTAAGATCTATAAACAGGTCAACATTCACAAGGCCGCAGGGCCAGACGGATTACCAGGACATGTACTGCGAGCATGCACTGACCAACTGGCAAGAGTCTTCACTGACATGTTCAACCTCTCCCTGTCCGAGTCTGTAATACCAACATGTTTTAAGCAGACCACCATAGTTCCTGTGCCCAAGAACTAAGGTAACCAGCCTAAATGACTACCAACCCGTAGAACTCACGTCTGTAGCCATGAAGTGCTTCGAAAGGCTGGTCATGGCTCACATCAACACCATTATCCCAGAAACCCTAGACCCACTCCAATTTGTATACCGCCCCAACAGATCCATAGATGATGCAATCTCTATTGCACTTCACACTGCCCTTTCCCAGCTGGACAAAAGGAACACCTACGTGAGAATGCTATTCATTGACTACAGCTCAGCGTTCAACACCATAGCGCCCTCAAAGCTCAGCAATAAGCTAAGAACCTGGGACTAAACTACCCCGGAGCTCGTTGACAAGCTCCATTACTGCAGTAATTAAATAATAAAGTTGACTTGTTTTGAAGAAATGTTAAAGTGTCTCCTCTTGATTAGAATAATTCCATGACACGGTTATGATATAAAATGAAATGTTTCAGAAGTAGAGGCGTCTGTGATATTGATCTTTACCACTTAGTTATCGTAGCTGAGTTCTACAAGCAATGTCTTGAGGATTTAATCAGGTTTTGGGAATCAGAAAGGCAATCTGCCTATGCCTGCCTTTTGCAGACAAGTTGCATATTAAAGTATGATTGGATCTGTTGTTTATGCATCTAATATAATCACTGAGTAGGTCAGTCGTCGAAGTAACAGTCCTCTATCTCAGGAATGAACGAGATGACATCCCTCAGTTCGTCCAGGCTCTCCTGTAGCCGTTCAGCTGTCTGTCTGATCGTCTGGAGGAACTTCATGGTCTCTGACTTGACCTCAGCCTTTGGTTCTTCACATCCAGGCTTCAGCTCAGTGCAGGAGTCTGTGTCCATCACTTTTAACTTACTGGTATCATTTTCCTTCGCATGTCGGATGTTGTGGATCTCTTTGGCATCCATGGCGATGAAGAAGATATCAACCGCTACAAAAAAAGCAGAAAATATTCCTGTCGCCATCTCTGCCACACGCACTGCCCTGGCAGTTTGGGCTGCCACCTTGCCAATATTGGCTACCCGGAGATATCGGAAGAGCTCTGTGGTGCCCGCAACGCCTTTCCCAACCCTCACCCCAGCACTAGCAGCGGCCTCTACATTTAAACCGGCACTTTCTGTCTTAGAAGAGCTACTTTTCATGAGTGTCTCCAAACCCTCAGCGATGTCTTGTAGAGATGTCACCACAGAGTTCATCTTCTCCTGGAACTCCTTGATGATGTTTTTCATGGCTAGGCGGTCGGTGGACTGATTGACCATGTTGGTGATGTTGGATACTCCGGCTGTGGCTCCACCAGTGACAGCCACCCCAATACCCACCCCAGTGACGATCAGGGAGGCGCCCAGAGTGAAGGGAGCCATGATGAGCCCAACTAAAGAGGTGATTCCTCCAGCTGCCCCAATAACACCTCCTGTCAGACTGCCTATGGTGGTGCCTTTGTGAATACTCTCCAAGCCACCTGCCAGAGTTCTCAGCTTGTCCAAGGTTGTCTGGAGTTCCTCCACAGTTTTCTCACTCTACAGAAACACATATTAATGAATGAATGGAAATGTAGATGGTTACCAGACATATTGAATGATTGAACGATTGATATTGCATAGCAAACCTTTTTTTTGAGGAAACTGATAATGAAGGGTTTTGCCATGATGTCACCAGCTGAAGGCCTAATGGTCGGGTCTTGTTGGAAGATGTCACACAGGAGTTCGCAGAGCTCCGGTGAGAAGCTCTTTGGTAGGGATGGGTAAGATCCCCTCAATATTTTTTTAATGAGGTCCGTTGTTTCCACTGCAGTGAACTGAGAAGAAAGAACTGTCTATTATCACACAATATCCATCATTATCTAGTGGTGGACAGCCAAAATAGAACGAGTTTAATTTATGTCGGAATTATTGGATTTTGATCGACCCTTCAAGTCAGAATTTTGCATCCCGAGTTTACAAGTTTTTGGTATCTGATCTTTGAACTTTTCAGCTGAAAATTGATAAAACAGAGCAATCTTACAATCATAATATTTTTTATAAGATATATGTAGCTCGTTTAATTTGGTCAATGTTAGCTATCTTAAGCTAGCTGGGTAGACGCTTAACTCATTGGTTGAATAATTGTTTCTACTTTAAAACTATTTAACTGCACTCATGTCGTATACAACTTCACCAACTGGAAAATACGAAATGACAACGAGCATTTAAATGCAGGATTACTTACTGCACCCTGAAGCATACACAACTCATACAGCACACATCCCAAGGACCAAATATCACTGCAAAGGATGGAAAATAAACATGTTAATTCTCATGTAATTATTATTATTTTACACTGCATAATTCTCACTTATTCTTACACTTATAAACCTGTTAATAAACATATCCTATGGTAACACTGTCTGTGAGCGTGCGTGTGTAGAGTAACAGCCATGTCAGTGGATCTCTGCAAATGTCAACTTACTT
The DNA here is from genome assembly GCF_023373465.1 of Oncorhynchus keta. NCBI lineage: Eukaryota > Metazoa > Chordata > Actinopteri > Salmoniformes > Salmonidae > Oncorhynchus > Oncorhynchus keta. Next base: position 30,136,815 of record NC_068433.1, on the reverse strand, counting down.
CACATTTTCATTATTGTCTAGGTCATCTTATTGGCCTGGTTTACCTAACGTATGGCTTGGGACATGACTTTATGACATAGATCATGTCATTTTATGATGCCACATCGTAGGCCTTACAGTAAATTAGGGATTATCTAGCCTCAAATGTTTTGTTATTTGTTTGTGGTTTCATTCTCATCTCACTAATTATTACCTCAAAATCTTTACATTTTTCCAGGAATATATATTTAAATATGCATGTTAAATATTTTCTACCTTTTGGTGTCATACATTCCACCAGTTAGAATCTCTGGGGCTAAATAACCCACCATTCCATCCTCGTTGGTAGTCCTGATAAACAAAGTAGGCATATTAAACATATCCCCCCCCCCCCTACTCATTTATGTAATCAAAAATACTAAACTATTAATTGGTGTAACTATTAATGTATGTTGTGTAAATTCATCATGAGCCTTTTATAATTACCAAGCGAACATACTTTTCATTGACACTTCCAAACGCTCCCAAACGAAGTGTTTCAAATTCTGTGAGAAGTACGCTCTAGTATAGATAAGAAAATACCAGTTGAGGTGTTAAACAACAGTTTATGACATTCCATCATTTCATTTCGGCACTGATATGAATAACATACATTTGTGTAATGATCTCTTTTTGTATCGCTGTGAAGTCAACAATCTCCCGTAAATCACAACATTGCAGTTGATTGTTTAACAGGGATTTACATAAAACCTTACATTTTATTTGATTTCTTTAAGTTTATTTCCAGGCTATCTTTAAACTAATAGTCTTTGCATGATGTTCTATTAGCGGTACCTGGGGTCTCAGTTCTCGGTGAAGAAGGTCCTGTTCATGTACATGCTTCAGGGCCATGCAGATCTTGACAAACCAGTCCATGATCTGTGAAGGTATCAAAGTAATGTATATTTAGCCTAAAATTAAAACAGTTGTGGTGTGGAATTTTCTAGTTATTACTTCAGCTACCTTCTCAGAGTACTCTTCTGTAGGGTTTGTCATCTGCTCTTGTATCTTCTGACAGAGATTTCCCTTCGCACAATGGTCTGTCACTATATAGTAGCAGTTATCCTCTGTGAAAATGTATTAGTAGTTTGTGTGTGAATACTACTTGAGAATACTAATCGTGAAACATATTAATACTATTAAACTATTATACTATTTAATACTGTAGTAGTTCACTTGTTGAAGTTGATGATACTGTATTAACTTGTAATTCCAATATAATGTCTCTGAAACAAATGAAATACAAAAAACGACAAATAAAACAACAAAATGAATGATGTAGTTACCTGGAAATGAGTTTTTGTAGCTTACAATGTGGGGGTGACTAATCTGTCTGAGGCTTTCAACCTCTGAGACAATTTCTCTAGCACTGGAGTTCAGGACAGATGTCTGTCAAAACAAATTATATGTGACTTATTGAAAGATATAGGCATGTTAATTATTTAGTTTATCTTTATGAATACATGTCACTATCAATCATTATTTTTGCACCTGCAGAGTTGCCTGTAATTGAAAACCAATTATGTATCCTATCCCTCTGTGATCATTCCAAAAAACTCTTAAGATATAATCAATTCAGAAATAACAAATAGTTCTCACATACCTCATTCAGTTTGATCTCTTTAATGACGAACTGGTCCCCATGTTTGTCAGTAGCTATGACACCGTTCTCTACCTCCTTCTGGGTAGTGTATCCTTTCTTCTCAAGGACACTGTGTTTTCCCCATCTTTAGATTCCACTGGAATCTGTGTCTCACTCATGTCAATTAGCAATGTTCATCTTTTTTTTTTTAATCAATAAAGTACATTTTAATATACACTGAGGTCACAAAACATTAGGAACACCTTCCTAATATTGAGTTGCACCCCTTTTGCACTCAGAACAGCCTGAATCCGTGCATCAGGGCATGGACTCTACAAGGTGTCGAAAGTGTTCCACAGGGATGCTGGCCCATGTTGACGCCAATGCTTCCCACAGTTGTGTCAAGTTGGCTGGATGTCCTTTGGGTGGTGGACCATTCTTCATACACACGGGATACTGTTGAGCGTGAAAAACCCAGCAGCTTTGCAGTTCTTGACACACTAAAACCGGTGCTCCTAGCACCTACCCCGTTCAAATGCTCCATTCACTCTCTGAATGGCACAATTGTCTTAACATGTGATATTAATAAGGGATCATATCTTTCACCTGGATTTACCTGGTCAGTCGATGTCATGGAAAGACCAGGTGTTCCTAATATTTTGTACACTCAGTGTAAAACACATTGGTTTGCAATAATACAACATAGCAGTAAGGTGAATATGTTAGTAACACAGGCGTACCTTTGCTTGTCTGTCTGCTGGTTGTGCTGCTGGCTTACTTTACCTACGATTTGATTAGGAGTTCCAGTCTTATATGCAGGACTACTCCTCTACTTACATGGTTTGATCACACCCATATCCGCATTACATGTTAAGCAATAATGGATGAAGTGACAAGCGGTGTGTCAGCTGTGAGAGGGGGTGGGGCGTAATGGGTAGGTCAGCTTTAATATTGCAGGCAGATTCTGGCTTCCATCACTGTAATTGTCTGCATACTTTCCAATCCTCCACATATTTTTGTAGAAAAATGTAAAATATGCAAATGTATTTTTTCAAAAACAAGCTACATATTATGGACAGTAGCAAAACAAATTATATAATACTTCGGGTCTCTTTGAGCAAAATATGCAGAGCTGGGATGGTTGTATCCCCCATATATATATATATATAACATTCTATTGGTTGCAACAATTTTGTCTAATAATTTAAATTGAAAAGCTCTACATTTTGAATCCAGCGTTGTTTTGTGTATCAGTTCGTAAACCATGTGCCATGGAATTGGTACATCAAAAAAATATCTTCCTAACTATTTTACATTCAATATGGCCAGCTGTAAATGTCTTGGTATTTAAATGAAACTGGCATACTTTTTTATTTATCCCAATTTTCTTTAGACAATTTTGGTCTTTAATGCATGGCTGACAAACAAATTCCTTAATTTCTCACCCTTTCACTTGCTGCAATTAGTTGGTTGTAATTTTGAGTAGAGCAGACATTTCCATATATTTTTGTAAGCTGTGTTGGGGTAGGTTCCTTGTTCCTTGTCAATCATTTTCTTATTGGTGAGCAATCAGACAATATCTTTAAGTAAATCAAAAACCTTAATTAATGCAATTGTAGACAGAAGTTGAGAACGGGAACATAGCACACATGTTTTCGGGAAAGTTCTGCAAAATAGGAAAGTTACTTTAATATGCTTGCAGTCAACCCCTAGTGATGTAACTGCCTACGTCAACACCTTCTACTCATGAGACCAAGCCCATGCATATACAGTTATACAAACTTGCAGGAGAGAACAATAGTTCTGACGTGCCTCTTATCTCTTTCACTCCCCTGCAGGGTTCTGTGTCTACGAATGTCTTTTAGCCTTGAGGCACTTTCTCACAGACACCCTGTTTTGACTGCAATAACTCACACATCTCTCAGACTGTTTCTTATAAGAAGCAGAGGCTAGAAAACAACTGTGGAACAATATTACAACTTATAATGCATATATTGCTAATGTGTAGTCCAGGACCCAATAGATGTTGTGAGGAAGGGATCTTATTGCCCTTCCCCTTCTATTAATACAACATAAGCATGATCAATTATTATAATAATATAATAATAATATATGCCATTTAGCAGACGCTTTTATCCAAAGCGACTTACAGTCATGTGTGCATACATTCTACGTATGGGTGGTCCCGGGAATCGAACCCACTACCCTGGCGTTACAAGCGCCATGCTCTACCAACTGAGCTACAGAAGGATATATAATATATCAATCATTTGGTGCAGCCCCAATCATGACCCCAAGGTGAACCCCATCATCTGCCTGTGTGACATAACTCCGCCAGTCCTATGTATGAACTTATTTACAAAGATTATAGCTTTTCTTTAATGAATTAGTATATTTGAGTTTAACCATAATATTTGTTGTAATATTTGTTCTGTCTTTTCTGGTTGATTAAACTGAAATTGCAACCAACTTTCTATGGCTTGTTTTAAAAACAATGATATTTTGGAAATGATTTCATTTTCAAATAACAGAAAGTGAGATGTTGTTATCTGAATAAAGGGAAAGGGCCGTTTGTGAACATGGGGTGAAACATTGCTGCTAATCTGCTAGAGAACCAGTTCAGAATTAAGTATACCTTTTGTATGACTGAAGCCTTTAGTGAGAGGTCCCGTACTTGAACATTTTAGTCATTTGTGCCCTCCGAATTCATATTCATTATATAAATAGGCCCGTTTAATTTTGTCTGGCTTGCTGTCTGGCTTGCCATTCCAAATAAAATAGAACATTTTTAAATACGTAAACGGGGATATGACTAAAGAGTTCATCGGGGTGATTTGTCCACAAATAGAGAGGTATTTTCCTTTCCACGGTAGCAAGATCTTATCTATTTTTGCCAACTTTCTATTAAAAGGTATTGTGGTGAGATCATTTCTTTGTTTTGGGATATGAATACCGAGTATGTCCACATCACTGTCAGACCATTTCATTGGTACACTACACAATAATGTAAAAGTTGTATTTTTTGTGATTCTATGTGATCCAATACGTAATGTAGTTATCATTGGTTGTAATCCAGAGAGGTAAGAACAATTATCTAGATCATCTATGATGCTGTGGAGGGATCCAAATTGTGTATTTTAAAGAAAACGTGAATCATCAGCATACAATGACACCTTTATTTTAAGCCCTTGATCTCTTAGGCACGACACATCGCGAAGTACATGGACACAGCCCTTAGCCGTGGTATATTGGCCATATACCACAAACCCCCGAGGTGCCTTATTGCTATTATAAACTGGTTACCAATGTAATTAAGGCAGTAAAAATAGACGTTTTGTGTATTTAATGTGTCCCTGAACAAAGGGGGGGGGGGTCAAAATCAAAAGTAACAGACAGTATCTGGTGTGGCCACCAGCTGCATTAAGTACTGCAGTGCATCTCCTCCTCATGGACTGCACCAGATTTGCCAGTTCTTGCTGTGAGATGTTTCCCCACTCATCCACCAAGGCACCTGTAAGTTCCCTGACATTTCTGGGGGGAATGGCCCTAGCCCTCACCCTCCGACCCAACAGGTCCCAGACGTGCTCAATGGGATTGCGATCCGGGCTCTTTGCTGGCCATGGCAGAACACTGACATTCCTGTCTTGCAGGAAATCCCGCACAGAACGAGCAGTATGGCTGGTGGCATTGTCATGCTGGAGGGTCATGTCAGGATGAGCCTGCAGGAAGGGTACTGCATGAGAGAGGAGGATATCTTCCCTGTAACGCACAGAATTGAGATTGCCTGCAATGACAACAAGCTCAGTCCGATGATGCTGTGACACACCGCCCCAGACCACGAAGGACCCTCCACTTCCAAACGGATCCCACTCCAGAGTACAGGCCTCGGTGTAACGCTCATTCCTTCGACGATAAACGGGAATCCGACCATCACCCCTGGTGAGACAAAGACATGACTCGTCAGTGAAGAACACTTTTTGCCAATCCTGTCTGGTCCAGCGACGGTGGGTTTGTGCCCATAGGCGATGTTGTTGCCAGTGATGTCTGGTGAGGACCTGCCTTACAACAGGCCAACAAGCCCTCAGTCCAGCCTCTCTCAGCCTATTGTGGCCAGTCTGAGCACTGATGGAGGGAATGCGCGTTGCTGGTCTAACTCGGGCAGTTGTTGTTGCCATCCTGTACCTATCCCGCAGGTGTGATGTTCAGATGTACCGATCCTGTGCAGGTGTTGTTACACGTGATCTGCCACTGTGAGAAGGATCAGCTGTCCGTCCTGTCTCCCAGTAGCACTGTCTTAGGCGTCTCACAGTATAGACATTGCAATTTATTGCCATGGCCACATCTGCAGTCCTCATGCCTCCTTTTGCAGCATGCCTAAGGCCCATTCACGCAGATGAACAGGGACCCTTTCTTTTGGTGTTTTTCAGAGTCAGTAGAAAGGCCTCTTTTTAGTGTCCTAAGTTTTCATAACTGTGACCTTAATTGCCTACCGTCTGTAAGCTGTTAGTGTCTTAACGACCGTTCCACAGGTGCATGTTCATTAATTGTTTATGGTTCATTGAACAAGCATGGGAAACAGTGTTTAAACCCTTTACAATGAAGATCTGTGAAGTTATTTTAATTTTTACGAATTATCTTTGATAGACAAGTTTCTTTTTTTCCTGAGTTTATGAATACCAGGCCTGGTTTCACAGATTGTTCATAGTTTTCTATTGTTTCTAGTATTTGTCTTATATTATCTCCAATGCATCGTCTGTGTAAAAAAACCTGTCTGAAAAGGATAAATAATATCCGACAATACCTTTTTAATTTTACTGATTGCGCTGTGCACTTTGCTAGAATTTGCATCACAAGACTGAAGTGTAAGGGGCCTCCAATTGTTTTTAATGGACTGGATCTTTCATTCTACCACTTGGGTCCTGTTTCAGTAATAATGAAATCAGACCATCTTGTTGAGTATCTGACAATCTACAATTTTTATTGGAGTGGTTAGAACATAGTAATAACTGTAAACTGAGCACATCAAAAATGGTTTAGTCTACCTTAACTGGTATGCCATCCAGACCTGGAGTTTTCCCGGACTTAAAGGCATGAATTGCATCAAGAAGTCCCTCCTCTGTAATTTGGTCTTCAAATGAGTCTTTCTGTACAGCTGTTAATTTTACATTATGAATAGGAAGAAACTCCTTACAATTAACTTTGGTTAGTGGAGATGGAGGAGACTGAAATGAAAACATATGCTATATAATACTTCCCTTCCTCTTTCAAAATATTGTTTGGAGAATCATGTTGAAGATTTTAAAAACAAAATGGTGCATTTTCCCCCATATTCCATCCAGTTCGCTTTATTTTGTATAATATATAACACTTGATCCTTCGTGAATAAGTTCCTCCATTTCAATTTATATTAACAGGTCGACAAATATGAGAAAACAGTGTACCATACATGCATCAGTTTAGTATTTTTATATCTTGTGTTTTATGAAAACAGTTTGGCTTGCTGGCTAGTTCTGCTTACTACAGTAGCTGCTAGATGTGGTACAGTAGTTTTGCTTTGTAAGCTTTGGCAATTGTCTTTGGTTAACGATGAATAGGAATCCAAAGGTAGGCTATCCAACTGTACCTCTGAGTGATTTTGTGGGGAAAATATCAAAGTCTTGTTTAAATTTCACATATAACAATATTTGCATTACCACTAGTATCAAACTGGCTTTGAGCTGATGGATCTAAGAGAGTAAATGGCTGATCAAACTCGATTCTTGCACGTGAAAGAACATGACACTAGACTCATTTGTTTCTTCAAACTTGGTAACTTAAATAACATGATCATTTATATTCCAATAGTGTTTCTCAGATGGACTGTTGCTTCCCTCCTGGCTCTCCTGTCTCCCCTTTAGGTCCAAGGGGTACGAGTGACCCTATCCTTCCTAAAAAGACAACAAACAGGATAGCTCTCACTAATCTGGGACATTGGGTTATGTACATTTAATAACATACAGTATATCATTTAATAATGTGTGTTTAGCAATTCTTGATCTACTTTTCTTTCTATTGGAGACTGTGCCATGGCTTGATGTTGGTAAAAATATGATGAAACATACCAGTGTCTTCTTACTCTTCCTTATTTTTAATATTGGTCACATAGTCAGCAACAACTGAAACATATTGCTCAGAGTCAAGGATTTGGTGCACTTACATACTTCTTAAAATTTGTATTAACTGATCTTTATCATTTTTACCATCAACAAATGTTAATGTATGTTTCATATCAGTCAATGTTTTATGAATATGATTCTATACAATCACCATGCACTTTTATGTACTAATAGACTAAATCTGCTCATTTTGCAGTTGCTTACTATTTTAATGAAATAAAAAAATGTTTCATGAAAATAATATACAGATCAAATCATCCCGACGGTTATAAAATGAAACATTTCAGAAGTAGATGTGTCTGTGATACAGATTTTGATCTGTACTACTTAGTATTATCAGAGAAGTTACATATTAACTTATGATTGGATCTGATGTTTATGCATATCGTACAATCACTGAGTAGTTCAGTCGTGCAAGTAACAATCCTCTATCTTAGAAATAAATGAGATGACGTCACTCAGTTAGTCCAGGCTCTCCTGTAGCTGATAACCTGTCTGTTGGATTGACTGGAAAAACATGACTTTGACATATTTCATGCCATTTTATGATACCGCATCGTAGGCCTTATGACAGAGTTGCAGTAAATGAGGGCTGTGTGGGAAATGTTCAATATCTTTTAGTTTTTTCAGGAATATATATTTTACACGCATCTTAAATCTTTTCTACCTTTTGTGTCATACATTCCACCAGTCAGAAATAATCTCTTGGCCTAAACAACCCACCGTTACTTCCTTGTTGGTAGCTTTGATTTAATAAAAAGGAACATAAAGCGAAAATACTATACAGATATAGGGAAGGCAATCAAAACGTGAAGGATTCCAGGTGAGTCCAATGATGTGCGTAATGATGGTGAGAGGTGTGCGTAATGATGGGCAGCCTGAGGCCAGAGTGCCAGAGAGGGGGAGTGGGAGCAGGCGTGACACATGAAGATCTTGACAAAACAGTCCATATTCTGTGAAGGTATCAAAGTCAAGTATGCTTTGCCTAACATTAAAACAGTTCTCGGAGTACTCTTCAGAGGCTTTGTCCTCTGAATTTGTATATTCTGAGAGAGATTTCCCTTCGCACAATGGTCTGTCACTATATAGTAGCAGTTATCCTCTGTGAAAATGTATTAGTATTTTGTTAGTGAATACTACTTGGGAATACTATTTGTGAAACAAATAAACACTGTAGTAGTTCATTTGTTGAAGTTGCTGATACTATATTAACTTGTAATTCCAATACACCGTGTCTGAAACAAATGGAAAAACATATAGAGACAAATACAAAGTCAAATGTAATTACCTAGAAATTAGTTTTTGTAGTTTACAATTTTAATTTTAATTTTTTTATTTCACATTTATTTAACCAGGTAGGCTGGTTGAGAACAAGTTCTAATACATAATAATACATGCCATTTAGCAGACACTTTTATCCAAAGTCATGTGTGCATACATTCTACGTATGGGTGGTCCCGGGGATCGAACCCACTACCCTGGCGTTACAAGCGCCATGCTCTACCAACTGAGCTACAGAAGGACCACGAGTTCTAATTCTAAGTTCTAATTTGCAACTGCAACCTGGCCAAGATAAAGCACAGCAGTGTGAACAGACAACACAGAAATAATGTGGGGATGACTAATCTGAGGGTTTCAACCTCTGAGACAATATCTCCAGCACTGGAGTTTGAGTCAAATTATGTGACTTATTGAAAGATATAGGCATGTTAATTAATGATTTATTTTATCTTTATGCATACATGTCATAAACATAACCTATTGTAACTGTGTGTGTGTGTCTAGATGTCTGTGAACTGGAGTAGTAGGTGTCTAATACAGATTTTTATCTGTACCAGCTAGATATCATAGCTGAGTTAAACAAACAATGTCTTAACGATCAAAGACAGGTTCTGGGTATCATAAAGTAAATCTGCCCATAAAATCAAATCAAATTTTATTGGTCACATTCACATGGTTAGCAGATGTTAATGTGAGTGTAGCGAATTGTTTGTTCTTCTAGTTCCGACAATGCAGCAATATCTAACAACTAATCTAACAAATTCACAGCAACTACACACAAATGTAAAGGGATGAATAAGAATATGTACATATAAATATATGGATGAGCGATGGCCGTGCGGCATAGGCAAGATGCAGTAGAATATATCGAAGACAGGATATACATATGAGATGAGTAATGTAGGATATGTAAACATTAATAAAGTGGCGTTATTTAAAGTGACTAGTGATGGTTGTGGTTGGGTGGTTGTTTTCCTTGATGATCTTTTTGGCCTTCCTGTGACATCGGGTGCTGTAGGTGTCCTGGAGGGCGGGTAGTTTGGGCGGGTGCCCCCGGTGATGCGTTTTGCCTTGCAGTTTAGGGCGGTGCAGTTGCCGTACCAGGCGGTGATACAGCCCAACAGGATGCTTTCGATTGTGCATCTGTAAAAGTTGGTGAGTGTTTTAGGTGACAAGTCAAATGTCTTCCGCCTCCTGAGGTTGAAGAGGCGCTGTTGCACCTTCTTCACCACACTGTCTGTGTGGATTGACCACTTCAGTTTGTCTGTGATGTGTAGGCTGAGGAACTTAAAACTTTCCACCTTCTCCACTACGGTCCTGTCGATGGGGATGGGGGGTGCTCTCTCTGCTGTATCCTGAAGTCCACGATCATCTCTTTTGTTTTGTTGACGTTGAGTAAGAGGTTATTTTTCTGGCACCACACTTCGAGGGCCCTCACCTCCTCCCTGTAGACCGTCAGGTCGTTGTTGGTAATTAAGTCTTCCACTGTAGTGTTGTCTGCAAACTTGATGATTGAGTTGGAAGCGTGCATGGCCACGCAGTCATGGGTGAACAGGGAGTACAAGAGAGGGCTGAGAACGCACCCTTGTGGGGCCCGTGTTGAGGATTAGCGGGGTGGAGATGTTTACTAGCTTCACCACCTGGGGATGGCCCCTCGGAAAGTCCAGGACACAGTTGCACAGGGCGGGGTCGAGACCCAGGGTCTGGAGCTTAATGACGAGTTTGGAGGGTACTATGGTGTTAAATGCTGAGCTGTAGTCAATGAACAGCATTCTTACATAGGTATTCCCCTTGTCCAGATGGGATAGGGCAGTGTGCTGTGTAATGGCAATTGCATCGTCAGTGTACCTACTGGGGCGATAATCAAATTGGAGTGGGTCTAGGATATCAGGTAGGGTGGATGTGATATGATCCTTGACTAGTCTCTCAAAGCACTTCGCGATGACAAAGGTGAGTGCTTCGGGGCGATAGACATTTAGTTCTGTTACCTTAGCTTTCTTGGGAACAGGAACAATAGTGGCCATCTTGAAGCATGTGGGGACAGCAGACTGGGACAGGGATTGATTGAATATGTCCGTAAACACACCAGCCAGCTGGTCTGCGCATGCTAAGGACGTGGCTAGGGACCGGCAGCCTTGCGAGGGTTAACACATTTAAATGTTTTCCTCACGTTGGCCACGGAGAAGGAGAGCCCACAGGCTTTGGTAGCGGGCCGTGTCAGTGGCACTGCATTGTCCTCAAAGCGAGCAAATAAGTTGTTCCATTTGTCTGGGAGCAAGAAGTTGATTTCCACGAAGGGGCTGGTTTTCCTTTTGTAATCTGTGATTGATTGTAGACCCTGCCACTTATGTCTCGTGTTTGAGCCATTGAATTGCGACTCTGATGCTTTGCTTGTTTGATAGCCTTGCGGAACGAATAGCTGCACTGTTTGTATTCGGTCATGTTTCCAGTCACCTTGCCATGATTAAAAGCGGTTGTTCGCACTTTCAGTTTTGCGCGAATGCTGCCATCAGTCCTCGGTTTCTGGTTAGGAAAGGTTTTAATAGTCACAGTGGGTACGACATCTCCGATGCCCTTGCTAATAAACTCGCTCACCGAGTAAGCGTAAACATCCATATTATTGTCTGAGGCTATCCGGAACATATCCCAGTCCATGTGATCGAAGCAATCTTGAAGCGTGGAATCCAATTGGTCAGACCAGACCATCTGTTGGACAGATCTGAGCACAGGTGTTTCCTGTTTAAGTTTCTGTCTATAGGCTGGGAGAAACAAAACAGATTCATGGTCTGATTTGCTGAAGGTAGGGTCAGGGAGGGCTTTGTATGCATTGCGGAAGTTCAAGTAGCAATGATCCAGAATGCTATTAGCTCATGTCGCGCATTGGATATGCTGATAGAATTTATGAAGTCCTTTTGTCAGGTTAGCTTTGTTAAAATCCCCAGCTACAATAAATGCAGCCTCAGGATGTATGGTTTCCAGTTTACATAGTCGAGTGAAGTTCTTTCAAGGCCGACAAGGTATGTGCTTGGGGGGAGATACACGGCTGTGACTATAATCGAAGAGAATTCTCTTGATTGTAAGGAATTCTAGGTCATGTGAACAAAAGGACTTGAGTTCCTGTATGTTGTTATGATTACACCATGAGTCGTTAATCATAAGGCATACACCCCCGCCCTTCTTCTTACCAAAGAGATTTGTGTTTCTGTCTGTGCGATGCATGAAGAAACCGGATGGCTGTACCGACTCTGACAACATATCCTGTCTTTTGCAGAGAAGTTCCACATATCGTACAATCACTGAGTAGTCTCAGTTGTCTCAGTAAGAGCCCTCTTTCTTAGAAATGAATGAGATGACACTACTCAGTTCATCCAGGCTCTCCTGTAGCTGAACAGCTGTCTGTTTGATTGACTGGAAAAACTTAATGGTCTCTGATTTGACCTCAGCCTTTGGTTTTTCACGCACGCATGCACGCAGACACACACACGCATATGAGAATGTGTGCCAACACTCAAGACAAATATTTAAAACACACTCACACTCTCTCACACTTACACCAACAAACACAGGCAAAGAAGTCTTCCTTCATAATGCCACATCAGCGAAGAGAAAACAAAGATCCTTGGGCACAAATAAATATGTAGGGGATGACATGGGTGTGACATGGTGAGGTAGGATCCAGGAGCAGAGAAGCGAACGAGAGGAGGAACCAATGGTTAGAATAAACGTAAACACTTTACTGGGAAAAGGTTCAACAGTAGGTACAAAGTAGACTTGGGAAAACAACAAACACTCGATTACTCACTTAGGAGACAAATGCACATGTCAATGAAATCAAACTTCTGCAAAGGGTGACAGAAAACACATCTCTAAAAGGAAATCATAATTAGTAACAGAAAACGCTTTAGCGTCATTATAGTTTCTAGGAAGGTCTCTGCCGCCCTCTGGTGACAGGTGGAACCATGACAGTAACCCACCTCCTTCTAGGAGCGGCTCTAGCCTCAGAGCCAGGGCAACCACCACGTAGTTGGTTGAAGTCCCGAACAAGTCCCGGGTCCAGGATGTCCCTGGCAGGCACCCACGCTCGCTCCTAAGGGGCCCCACCCAGTCCATCAGGTACTGTAGGTTTCCTAGGACCTGACAAGCCTACAGCAGACGACGGACGGTGTTGGCCGGGTGGCCATAAACAAGTCGAGGGGGCGAAGGGGCAGGTGTGTGGGGGGTAGAAGGTACTGGTCCTTACCAGCTTGAGACAGTAGACATGGAACGATGGACAGACTCATTGACCTGGGGAGCTGGAGAAGATAGGTTACCGGGTTAATGCGACTCAGGATCTTAAATAGTACTACGTAGAGCGGGGCGAGCTTCCGACAGTCCACTTTTTAGGGGAGATCACTGGTGGACAGCTACACCCGTTGAGCTGGTCGAAGGAACCGAAGGGGACTTTGGTGCCAGTTAGCCTGGTGTTGTTGTTGGACAGAGGAGCGAAGCAAGGAGGATCGCGCTCTGGTCCAGGTGTGGCGACATCATCGACTGAACACCTCTGCTGAGGGCACCCCTTGTGTGCATATTCGGCCCAGATGAGGAACTTGCTCCAGTTGGTGGCCTGAGTGGAGACAAAACAGCAGAGTAACTTCTTCAGCTCTTGGTAGACTGTGGGTGGAGCCAGAGGAGAGACTGACCGGTGCCCCAGTCGCGCGACGAACTGGGTGCCATCGTCCAAGACAGCGTCCTAGGGGAGTCCTTGTAGTCGAAAGACATGCTAATCATGAGATCGGCTTTCTCCTTGGCCGAGGCTTGTTGGGTAGGGCGGAGAATGAGAATGAAGGTAGATAACATCAAATAGCCAACAATTACAACGTGGGTAACACATTGAATTAGCGCAAACTACTGGAAAATAGTGTGTGAAAACATATGCATGCCCTATTCTTCATTGTGAAAATGTTTATTTTGAATAACCAAATAAAATGACCAGACACAGATTAAACCAAGTCCTGGATTGAAAGTGCTGTCAGTCAATTGAGAAACTCCACCACACTTTATCTGTGTCTGGAAAACTGGCCCAAATGTTCAGTTGGCATTGACCCTGATTGCTTCTCTAACCCTTACTATTTCTCGTAGACATACCAAAAAGATTGTGTTTACAGCAGAACTAGGAGGAGATGGCTATATACAGTACCGCCCTCGGTGAGAGAAACCAACCTGGCATTTAACAATGTCTTCACAATCGTTGGCGACGCCTTCAATCCTGCATCAGTTAAAGAGTTGGAAGACACTATCGAAGAACTATCAAAGTGGTTGCGAAAAGAGGGGTTGCATCCCAAAGATCTCCTATATCCCGAAATGTGCACTCATTCACTACTCCCCACAAATTTAAAACCATTGGATTGGTGTAGGCATAGGCTAGAGGGAGTTTCCATATATTAGTCATATCTGTTGAAAGGAAGTGAGAAGTGTACACTTTGGGAGAAAGAACTGATTATTGGGATGCAACCAGTGTCTCATACTAACCCAATGCAACCCTCATTAGCACAAGCGACATTATGTGTGCTTAAGTTAACCACATGTTGTCACTGAGGCACTGAATGGCTACAGTAACAAAAGGTACACATCAGTTTCAACGTTTTAATGACACCCATGCACAGTATAAGGTATGTTTCTTGTTATAGTTGCTTCTGACCTCATCTCTCCCTACTACTCCTCTGAATCAGGTGTCTTCTGACCTCATCTCTCCCTGCTACACCTCTGATACAGGTGTCTTCTGACCTCATCTCTCTATGCCAGTCCTCTGATACAGGTGTCTTTGATGCGCCAGTGAGACGAGTGTGCTACTTCATCTTCTCATCATTTGCCCAAAGTTAGTCTGTATAGGTGCATGTTGTCTGCATGTTGTCTGCATGTGATCATCAAACAGATAATGACAGATTCAACAGCTACAGTAGGGAAATGGAGGTACTCTACATCTAGAACTGACAGGGAAAACAACAGCACATTCAGTGGCTTCATGCTTTATAGAGCATAAGGATAAATCCCATGAAAAAAAAACGCATAGACTGTCTCAAATTGCACACTTTTCCCTATATAGTGCATGACGTTTTCACCACCTCCCATGGGGCTCTGGGCAAAAATAATGCACTATATAGGGAATAGCAGGGTGCCATTTGGGATGCAGACATACTGTGTCAGCACTTTACTATAATGATCAAATCAGTAGAACTAATAATACATCACTTTATTTTCTCAGAAAACTGACAAGCAAATTTTTTGTAAATACATTTGATGCTAATGAACTATTTGTTTAATACATTTGCAATAAGAGTTGGGTTGTGAAAGTTGTGTGGGGGGAAAAAGGATTTTAACTCTGTCCAAACCTCATCTGAGGAATGCTGTTTAATGTTTTAGATTAAGATTATAAAAATTGTATGACATAAATATGGAATTTAACTCAAAACATGATTGATTTATTCTGAGTCCTAAAGGTGTGTGTGTATAATACTTTACACTACCTACGATGCAGGTCTTTTTACTAATCTTACAAATTAACATAGGCATTATAGATCTATAGACTGGTCTTTGTCTTGGTTGATCATTTTGGTTTTGTTAAGATCCCCGACGCTTGGTCTGAACATTATTAACATGCATCACTTGTGGAATGATTTTGGAAGCATGAGGACCTTATCTTTTATATCAGCGAGAAATAATTTTCCAAAAACAAAATGTTAAATTGATATACACCTTCATGGGGTTAGGGTTATGTTTCCCACACGGCCATATCTCCATGTTACAGCGTTTGTTTACAGAAGACAGACGGAAGACAGAGGGACCACCTGTGCTAATTAGCATGCTCTATCTAGCATGCTCTGAACACCTGTGTGTAACAGAAGAAGGCCACCAGAAACCTGTTGTCACTGAAACATTTCTCTCGCCTGCAACTGTGATAAAGCAGTTAATTTAAAACAGTATACAGTAAGTATATATTTTGTGGAATTATTTTGATGTAACTTAAAAGTAACGGCCTTTATTTTTCTAGAATCATATTGAAATTGAGAATCTATTCACTTTTAGATTGAGTATTTGGCTGTCAGAGCCAGTCTACCTCTGAAAATAACATAAGATCCTTGGACCTTAAGGAGTAATGGTAGGCTCCTTAAGAGTACATCTTGGACTAACCGCAGACTTTAAAGAGCTAGGTATCAACAAGTCCTGACCATAAAGTAGGAGAGGCTATACATCGGTATACACAATAAATCATCATGCACCGAGCTCAGTATCTTTGCTGTATCAGCAACTATTGTTCTGGGTACTCATCCTGCTTCGTATTGAGAACTCCCACATAGGTAAGTACATGTTTTTATTTATCAGTTTTAAAATGCTTCTGCCGCAGGTGCAGAATGCCTTATTGATTACAGAGGGATGTCTTAGCTGTGACTGACAGATATTTAAAAAGTGCAGATGCAACGCTTGCAGTGGTTTACCCGTAACTCTGGCCCCATCCAGAAACAACCTCTATCCCCATCCAGAAACAACCTCTATCCCCATCCAGAAACAACCTCTATCCCCATCCAGAAACAACCTCTATCCCCATCCAGAAACAACCTCTATCCCCATCCAGAAACAACCTCTATCCCCATCCAGAAACAACCTCTATCCCCATCCAGAAACAACCTCTATCCCCATCCAGAAACAACCTCTATCCCCATCCAGAAACAACCTCTATCCCCATCCAGAAACAACCTCTATCCCCATCCAGAAACAACCTCTAGCCCCATCCAGAAACAACCTCTAGCCCCATCCAGAAACAACCTCTAGCCCCATCCAGAAACAACCTCTATCCCCTACACTCTAAACACTTCATAGATCTGACATAAATGAGTGAAGGCAAAATGCTCTCGAAAACACTGTAAAAGGGGTTGCCATGATTTTGACTTACAGGCAGCTCAGTGGCAAGTAAAATTCAGTATTTCATGTAACTGTACACTTACTGTAATATCAATACGGTATCAAAGCAAGTACTTCGGAATTCATTTATGAACGAATGGATGAATGAAATTCATTGTGGGTAGGAAAATGGATTGGTGCAAGCAGGTTGGCTGCTGGGTAAAGTGTTTACGCATTACAACATATTAATTCACATTTGGCGTTTTAAATCACTTGCACTTCTAGAGGCCTTTACAAAGGATTCCAAACTGGCAGCGACTACAAGGCACAACAGACCTAAAGGACATAGTAAAAATGCTCAACCATTTAATCACCTAGAGTCAATTGATGCACCGGTACATCAACATAGGTAACATAATAAAAAAAAACCCATCAACCCCCCCTCCAACAGCTTAGACTTACAGTGGTTAATAATTACTGCAATGGGGCACAATAACCATGTGGGATCTAAATTGTTACAGCAGTCTCACTCACGGGTGCAACAAATATAACCTCTTACAAGCCACGCCTCAAAAAATGTTAATGAGCCAGAAACAATAACATGTACCCACCCACTAGTGGTCAAAAGTTTTTTGGAGCTCCAAAGATACAGTATGTTACTGTATTCTGTGGGGTGGAGTAACAGTACCATTTGAAACACAGCTATTCTTTCCCTGTCCAAAACATGTTCCCACTATGCACCTTAATTTACAGTATGATGCATTAAAACATTAGAGTGTTTTACTGTTGATAATACCCAGAATTACTCTATGAATGACCGTTTTCCATTAGTGGCAGGCTATGTGGAACTTTGGCCATACCTATCCCACCCTTTCAGATCTACACAGATCCTAGGGGCTAGAGGTTGTTTCTGGATGGAAACTGTGTTCTGATTATAAGCAACAGATGAAAAGGAGCCCAGGGCAAGAGGCTGGGTTGATGTCAGCTCACCCCGACATGCAAGCCCAATGAGTCTGAGCTTGTTCTCCTCACAGAGTCCACTAGATGGCACTGCCCAGGTTGTCTGTTGTCTGCTGACCTCACAGTTGACTCTACCTGCCGGGGAAAGCCAGGTATATACATTGAAGAATGTTGGTATATACATTGAAGAATGTTGGTATATACATTGAAGAATGTTGGTATATACATTGAAGAATGTTGGTATATACATTGAAGAATGTTGGTATATACATTGAAGAATGTTGGTATATACATTGAAGAATGTTGGTATATACATTGAAGAATGTTGGTATATACATTGAAGAATGTTGGTATATACATTGAAGAATGTTGGTATATACATTGAAGAATGTTGGTATATACATTGAAGAATGTTGGTATATACATTGAAGAATGTTGGTATATACATTGAAGAATGTTGGTATATACATTGAAGAATGTTGGTATATACATTGAAGAATGTTGGTATATACATTGAAGAATGTTGGTATATACATTGAAGAATGTTGGTATATACATTGAAGAATGTTGGTATATACATTGAAGAATGTTGGTATATACATTGAAGAATGTTGGTAAATACATTGAAGAATGTTGGTAAATACATTGAAGAATGTTGGTATATACATTGAAGAATGTTGGTATATACATTGAAGAATGTTGGTATATACATTGAAGAATGTTGGTATATACATTGAAGAATGTTGGTAAATACATTGAAGAATGTTGGTAAATACATTGAAGAATGTTGGTAAATACATTGAAGAATGTTGGTAAATACATTGAAGAATGTTAGTAAATACATTGAAGAATGTTAGTAAATACATTGAAGAATGTTAGTACAGTGGCTTGCGAAAGTATTCGGCCCCCTTGAACTTTGCAACCTTTTGCCACATTTCAGGCATCAAACATAAAGATATAAAATTGTATATTTTATTTTACTTTAATTATATTTTTGTGAAGAATCAACAACAAGTATACACGATCATGAAGTGGAACGACATTTATTGGATATTTCAAACTTTTTTAACAAATCAAAAACTGAAAAATTGGGCGTGCAAAATTATTCAGCCCCTTTTACTTTCAGTGCAGCAAACTCTCTCCAGAAGTTCAGTGAGGATCTCTGAATGATCCAATGTTTACCTAAATGACTAATGATGATAAATACAATCCACCTGTGTGTAATCAAGTCTCCGTATAAATGCACCTGCACTGTGATAGTCTCAGAGGTCCGTTAAAAGCGCAGAGAGCATCATGAAGAACAAGGAACACACCAGGCAGGTCCGAGATACTGTTGTGAAGAAGTTTAAAGCCGGATTTGGATACAAAAAGATTTCCCAAGCTTTAAACATCCCAAGGAGCACTGTGCAAGCGATAATATTGAAATGGAAGGGGTATCAGACCACTGCAAATCTACCAAGACCTGGCCGTCCCTCTAAACTTTCAGCTCATACAAGGAGAAGACTGATCAGAGATGCAGCCAAGAGGCCCATGATCACTCTGGATGAACTGCAGAGATCTACAGCTGAGGTGGGAGACTCTGTCCATAGGACAACAATCAGTCGTATATTGCACAAATCTGGCCTTTATGGAAGAGTGGCAAGAAGAAAGCCATTTCTTAAAGATATCCATAAAAAAAGTGTTGTTTAATGTTTGCCACAAGCCACCTGGGAGACACACCAAACATGTGGAAGAAGGTGCTCTGGTCAGATGAAACCAAAATTTAACTTTTTGGCAACAATGCAAAACATTATGTTTGGCGTAAAAGCAACACCCTGAACACACCATCCCCACTGTCAAACATGGTGGTGGCAGCATCATGGTTTGGGCCTGCTTTTCTTCAGCAGGGACAGGGAAGATGGTTAACATTGATGGGAAGATGGATGGAGCCAAATACAGGACCATTCTGGAAGAAAACCAGATGGAGTCTGCAAAAGACCTGAGACTGGGACGGAGATTTGTCTTCCAACAAGACAATGATCCAAAACATAAAGCAAAATCTACAATGGAATGGTTAAAAAATAAACATATCCAGGTGTTAGAATGGCCAAGTCAAAGTCCAGACCTGAATCCAATCGAGAATCTGTGGAAAGAACTGAAAACTGCTGTTCACAAATGCTCTCCATCCAACCTCACTGAGCTCGAGCTGTTTTGCAAGGATGAATGGGAAAAAATGTCAGTCTCTCGATGTGCAAAACTGATAGAGACATACCCCAAGCGACTTACAGCTGTAATCGCAGCATAAGGTGGCGCTACAAAGTATTAACTTAAGGGGGATGAATCATTTTGCACGCCCAATTTCAGTTTTTGATTTGTTAAAAAAGTTTGAAATATCCAATAAATGTCGTTCCACTTCATGATTGTGTCCCACTTGTTGATTCTTCACAAAAAAATACAGTTTTATATCTTTATGTTTGAAGACTGAAATGTGGCAAAAGGTTGCAAAGTTCAAGGGGGCCGAATACTTTCGCAAGGCACTGTAAATACATTGAAGAACGTTAGTAAATACATTGAAGAACGTTAGTAAATACATTGAAGAACGTTAGTAAATACATTGAAGAACGTTAGTAAATACATTGAGGAACGTTGGTAAATACATTGAGGAACGTTAGTAAATACATTGAGGAACGTTAGTAAATACATTGAGGAACGTTAGTAAATACATTGAGGAACGTTAGTAAATACATTGAGCAACGTTAGTAAATACATTGAGGATCGTATTGACTTACATCAAGACATTGCACAACTTCCAGTTGAAACAAAAATACACCCAGTTTGGGGAATGATCTGTACAAAATTAAATGTATGTTTGTGTTTTTTAAGGAGGGATAGGGGCACAGGGAACCCCCTGGTAATGTGGGACAACCCAGACCTAAAGGGGAGTTAGAGGAGTCAGGAGGTAAGCAGCAGTCCTTGACCTATGATTTTGGGATTTCTATGTTTCGGCCTAGTATGATTCTCAGAGGCAGGTGTCATTAGTTGTCTCTGATTGAGAATCATACTTAGGTAGCCTGGGTTTCACTGTTTGTTGGTGGGTGATAGTCTATGTTAGTTGCTTGTGTCTCATTATAGCTTCACGGTCGTTATTCGTTTATTGTTTTGTATAGTTTGTATTCAGTGTTCAGTGCTTTCTTTAATTAAAAACTTCATCATGAACACATACCATGCTGCATTTTGGTCCGTTCCTTACAACGATCGTGACAATGTCAACACTGCAGTTCTGCTTTTCTGAAATTCAATGCATGCAAAATGTCCAGATGTACATTTTCTACACAAAAAAAAAAATGTATGGCTAAGTATAGCCACTCTAAAAATTCACGTTGTGTATATGTAACATCATTAAGTGACGCAAACCACACACTTATGATGCAAACCACACACTTATGATGCAAACCACACACTTATGATGCAAACCACACTTATGATGCAAACCACACTTATGATGCAAACCACACTTATGATGCAAACCACACTTATGATGCAAACCACACTTATGATGCAAACCACACTTATGATGCAAACCACACTTATGATGCAAACCACACTTATGATGCAAACCACACTTATGATGCAAACCACACTTATGATGCTTTATATACAATGACATTTTTTTATATCATGTAAATGTATGCACTTTATTAAACATATCTCAGTGTTAACTGCCTATGGGTCCCAATTTGCTTATGCAAAATAACAAACTGCCCATCTTAACTGTATCTATTCACAAGAGGTTGGTGGCACCTTAATTGGGGATAACGGGCTAATGGTAATGACTGGAGCAGAGATAGTTGAATGGTGTCATACCTCAAACAGGTGATTCAGGTGTTTGATGCCATTCCATTTGCTCCGTTCTGGTCAGTATTATGAGCCGTTCTCTCAGCAGCCTCCACTGTATCTAATAGACAGCAATGCAGTTGGGAGTTTTGATTACTCAAAC
Organism: Oncorhynchus keta; assembly: GCF_023373465.1. Classification (NCBI taxonomy): domain Eukaryota; kingdom Metazoa; phylum Chordata; class Actinopteri; order Salmoniformes; family Salmonidae; genus Oncorhynchus; species Oncorhynchus keta. Next base: position 30,114,968 of record NC_068433.1, on the reverse strand, counting down.
TAGCATTTGCATGATATGCAATGCATTTTCAGACTGGCTGAACAATGTTTGTGGACTAATATTTGCATGGAGTGAGCGCTGTGTGTGTCACGAGGGACTGGGTGTGTGTGATAAGGTGCGTCTCGGTGAGAGGTGTAGGAGAGCAGGGATTTCTGAGAAGCGTGACCTACCTACCTACATACCTACATACCTACATACCTACATACATACATACATACATACGATCAGAAACTCGTGCCAACACACGGAGGAACAACCACAGTTCCGACACTTACACGTGCCTAAATAGTGAACACAATAAACAAAGATAATCGAGCGCAAATAAACACAAACTTAATCCCGCACGAACTAAGGCAGGCAACAGGTGCCCTATATACACCCAGAAATAAACGCAAATGAAACCAGGTGTGAAAAGGTACAGACAAAACAACCAGAAAATGAAAAAGGGATCGGTGGCGGCTAGTAAACCTGCGACGCCGAGCGCCGTGCGCCGCCCGAACAGGGAGAGGAGTTACCTTCGGTAGAAGTCGTGACAGTGTGAGGTAAGAATCGGGCGCAGAGAGCTCCACAGGGAAAAGTGCACTTTAATATGGCACCAAAATCCAATGCCCAAAACACAGGGCGCAAAAAATACTGACCAACACAGGGCGCAAAAAATACTGACCAACACAGGGCGCAAAAAAATACTGACCAACACAGGGCGCAAAAAAATACTGACCAACACAGGGCGCAAAAAAATACTGACCAACACAGGGCGCAAAAAAATACTGACCAACACAGGGTACACGGTCCGGACAAAATCAATACCGCAAAAACCAAGGGCGGGTTTACTATTCTTAAATAAGGAAGCACATCAGGGAAACAATTAGACACAGGTGCAACTAATGAGACAAAACAAACAGAAAAGGGTAAAGGGATCGGTGGCAGCTGGTCGGCTGGTGACGACTACCTCCGAGCACTGGTCGAACAGGCAGTGGAGCCAACTTCGGTGGAGGTCTTGACACTGTGTTTACTCTGGATGGCTGTATTTCATACATGACTCTGGTTCTACTTGGGCAGTATTAATCACTGCTTAATTTTAATGCAAAGAAAACTGGGTCCCTGTTTCTAAGGGCTAATTTGCTCCAGGGGTGCCACACTACTATGTCTGACCCTGTAAAACAACACATTTCACTGCACCTATCTGGTGTATGTGACAATAAAACATAATTTTTAAAATTTGTTTTACATGTATGTTATAGAACCCCACAGTGGCGGTGTCATAAGACCCATAAAACCTAGAGGTCAAACAGGGAAATAATTCCAATCGTTTTTCCACCAGTCATTTTTTTCCCATGGGGGATTTTAGAATCGCTTAAAAAAAGGGCTGTGTTTCGTGTAGGCTTATCCTGGAGTGACATTTTGATAACCAAGTAAATCTCTTTCGGACAAGGTGACTTTTATCAATATATTTGGCTTTATTTAGTCTCAGATTCTAAAATGTTAAATAGCATCAGAGTAGACATGCAACGCTACAAATCCCTGCCAGCTCCTGTACGTCATCTCTAGCTGACACCTTAGCTAACAGGTATTGTGTCAATGTAAAACTTGCTCAAGACAGTTCACAGAATTGTCAGTTGAAAGAAATCTAGTCAATGTATTCATTACTACATTTAGCAAAAATATGTAGTTAATAGAGAGGCCCAGTGCCTTTCATTCATGGTTGTGAGCTGTGCTGCTTGATCAAACAACAGTATCATGTGACATTTTCTTTGTTAGCAGCTGTTTCTCAAGTTTCAAGGGGAAGTTCACCCATTTTTACATGTGGCCTTTATTCACTCTTTCTGTGCTTCTAGTTAATCCCCCCAAAAGTTAATGTTCATATTTTGTTACAGAGAAAATTGTTTGTCACATTTAGCTGATTCTTCACTTGCCATTAACTCCAATACATTATTAAAATGTGTGTAAAATATGTTATAAAACACTCCAACCCACTAATATTACATCAGAATCTCTGTCTGGATAATGTCTCTACACAAAAAAAATCACAGTGAATGATGCTATTTATAACAACAAGAAAACATTTGCAAATATTGGATTATGAGACAGTGGAACATTTGTTTTTTAAATTGAGTGCAGAGACATTATCCAGACAGAGATTCTGATGTAATATTAGTGGGTTGGAGTGTTTTATAACATTTTAATAATGTATTGTAGTCTATGGCAAGTGATGACTCTGTAACTAAACAAAATATGTAAATAATTTTAAAAACAGTTTGGGGGAACAACTACAAGCACAGAAAGAGTAGAAATAAGGCCACATATAAAAATGGCCGAACTTCCCCTTTAAGTTCAACACTTTATTGTCCATTCTTGTTAGAAATGGACATTCGTCTTCGGCTTACAGGCATGTGGCTCAAAAACAAACACATTCTCATTCTGAACCCTTGAATACATGATATAGACATTCATTTGTTTAAACATTTGATTTTGATTACTTTAATTTGCATTTAGTCTCCATGTTTTTCAGTTCCTCCAACTGTTCTCTGTAGCTGTCCGTTTTCATGTCTCCTAGTTCCATCAGAAGGTTACACATGTCTGGCTGTCAGCTGCTGATTGTCTTGGTTAGGGCTGGTGCTTGGATCTGAGAAGAACTTCAGTCTACACCCTGTGCCTGTTCAGGCTGAATCTGTACCATGATGTCATTCAGGTTGACTTCTCCAGATTCTTCACTGAGAGTTTGAGTCCCAGACAGACACGGCAGCACCAGGGTCTTCGTCAGTCCTTCATTCTACAACTTGTACGTAAGTAGTATCAAAATTCACACAAAACCCCTCGGCTACCTGGGTAGCTCGTTGTGCTGGCTCTTTCCTTTATATACCTTTCCATGTGAAACATTACGCAATGTTACAGTCTCATTAGGACGCAGGGACAAAAACAGACATGTTCAAGGACTCTATGAAAAATGTATAAAATGGAACTATTCAAACAGAGTATTCTTAGGCAGCATGGATATTGTCATTTAGCTTGATGCTTTTATGCAGTGTCTTACAGAACAATTTGTGACTCCAATGGGAATTGAACTCACGACTCTGAAGTCTTACTGACTGAGCCACACAGGACCACATGGAGAATGTGCACACGGTTAATGTGATTCTTTGGGTTCACCTGAGGTCAAGTCTGTCCTTGTGTGTGTTAACAGATTGCCATTCGCAAACACGTCCATTTTCCCAGGATACAGGTGCAACACAAACAAGTACCGGATACTAACAGGCTGCTAAATATGAACGTTTTTCGAAATATATCTGTTGTTTGTACTTCAACAGGGTTTACCAGTGTGTATTTGGGCCTGGAAAATGCTACCATCAGGCCAGAAGACAGATTTGGTGCATTGTACACTTGAAAAAATGTTTCACTGATCTTTATTATTTTACCATGAAGAAACGTTCATGCACAATATTTCAGAAACGTTTCAGTCAATGTTTTATTAACACAATTCCATACAATCATCATGCGCTTTCATCCATTAATAGATTGAAACGGATCATTTTGCAGTTGCTTACTACTTTGTTTCATGAATATAATACACAGGTCAAATCAATCCCGATAGTTGTGATGTAACATTTATATTTTCAGAAGTAGAGGCGTCTGTGATATAGAGTTTGATTCTGTACCACTTAGTTGTCATAACTGAGTTGTACAAGCCACGTCTTAAGGATGAAAGTGAGTTTCTGCCGATCAAAACGGACATCTGCCCATACCGGTCTATTACAGAGAAGTTCAATATTAAAGTATGATTGGATCTGTTTATGCATCCCGTACAATCACTGAGTAGATCAGTCGTCTAAGTAACAGTCCTCTATCTTAGGAATGAACGAGATGACGTCACTCAGTTCGTCCAGGCTCTCCTGTAGCCGTTCAGCTGTCTGTCTGATCGTCTGGATGAACTTCATGGTCTCTGACTTGACCTCAGCCTTTGGTTCTTCACATCCAGGCTCCAGCTCAGTGATGGAGTCTGTGTCCATCACTTCTAACTTGCTGGTATCACCAGCCTGTTCATTCGACTTCGCCTGTCGGATGTTGTGGATCTCTCTGGCATCCATGGCGATGAAGAAGATATCAACCGCTACAAAAAAAGCTGAAAATATTCCTGTCGCCACCTCTGCCACACGCACTGCCCTGGCAGTTTGGGCTGCCACCTTGCCAATATTGGCCACCCGGAGTAGTCTGAAGAGCTCTATTGTGCCCGCAAGGCCTTTCCCAGCCCTCACCCCAGCACTAGCAGCGGCCTCTACATTGAAACCGGCACTTTTTATCTTAGAAGAGCTACTTTGCATGAGTGTCTCCAAACCCTCAGCGATGTCTTGTAGAGATGTCACCACAGAGTTCATCTTCTCCTGGAACTCCTTGATGATGTTCTTGATGGCTCGGCGGTCGGTGGACTGATTGACCATGTTGGTGATGTTGGATACTCCGGCTGTGGCTCCACCAGCGACAGCCACCCCAATACCAACCCCAGTGACGATCAGGGAGGTGCCCAGAGTGAAGGGAGCCAGGATAAGCCCCACTATAGAGGTGATTCCTCCAGCAGCTCCAATAACACCTCCCGTCAGACTGCCTATGGTTGTTCCTTTATGCATACTCTCCAAGCCGTCTGCCAGAGTTCTCAGCTTGTCCAAGCTGGTCTGGAGTTCCTCCACAGTTTTCTCACTCTACAGAAATGCATGAATACATTTAGATGAATGAATGAATGGAAATGTAGATGGTTGGATGGATAAACATACATATTGAACAATTGATTGATTGAAATTGTATAGCAAACCTTTTTTGTGATGAAACTGATAATGAAGGGTTTCGCCATGATGTCACCAACTGAAGGCCTAATGGTCGGGTCTTGTTGGAAGATGTCACACAGGAGGTCGCGGAGCTCAGATGAGAAGCTCTCTGGGAGAGATGGGTAAGAACCTCCCAATATTTGGCGGATGAGCTTGATTGTGTTCTCTGCAGTGAACTGTGAAGAAAGAACTGTCTATGATCACCCAATATCCTTTAGCTAGGTGGTGGACAGGCAAAATAAAATGCATTCAATATGTGTCGGAATAATTGGATGTTGATTGACCCTTCAAGTCATAATTTTGCAACCTGAGTTTACAAGTTTTGGTATATGATATTTGAACTTTTCAGCTGAAAAGTGATTATACAGAGCAATCTTACAATCTTAATAGTTTTTTATAAAATACAGGTAGTTAGTTTGACTTTGTCAATGATATTCCTACTTTAAAACCATTTGACTACACTCAACCTCAACTGGAAAATGCGAAATTAAAATGTGCATTTGAATGCAGGATTACTTACTGCACACTGAAGCATACACAACTCATACAGCACACATCCCAAGGACCAAATATCACTGCAAAGATGGAAAATAAATAAATAAATTCTCATGTTATTCTCATTATTTTACACTGCATAACCCTCACACGTATAGTTTCACATTTATAACCCCATAATAAAGCCTTCATAGATATGTCATAAACATATCCAGTGTGGGGTGTATGTCTCTGTGTGTGTGTGTGTGTGTGTGTGTCTGTGTGTCTGTGTGTGTGTGTGTGTGTGTGTGTGTGTGTGTGTGTGTGTGTGTGTGTGTGTGTGTGTGTGTGTGTGTGTGTGTGTGTGTGTGTGTGTGTGTGTGTGTGTGTGTGTGTGTGTGTGTGTGTGTGTGTGTGTGTGTTTGTGTGTGCGTGCGTGCGTGTGCGTGTCTGTGTGTGCGTGTCTGTGTGTGCGTGTGTGTGCGTGTGTGCGCGTGTGTGCGCGTGTGTGCGCGTGTGTGTGCGTGTGTGTGTGTGTGTGTGTGTGTGTGTGTGTGTGGGCGCGCCATGACAGCTGATCTCTGAAAATGTCAACTTATTTTACATTTTCATTATTGTCTTGGTCATCTTATTGGCTTGGCTTACCTAACATACAGTATGGCTTGTGACATCACTTTGACATATTTTATGATACCATATCATAAGCCTTGTGACAGAAGGTTCAAGTGACAGTAAATGATTGATTATCCACCCTCAAATGTTTTGTTAGCTTTCGTGATTTCATTCTCACCTCACTATACCTTCAACATTTTGGGTAATTACTAACTATTTAATCAATATCTTTTAAAAAAAAATCAGGAATATATATTTAAATATGCATGTTAAATATTTTCTACCTTTTGGTGTCATACGTTCCACCAGTTAGAATCTCTGGGCCTAAATAACCCACCATTCCATCCTCGTTGGTCGTCCTGATAAAAGAAATTGGAACACGAACACAAAAAAATACTAAAATACTCATTGATGAAATCAAAAATGCTCGACTATTAATGTATTTAACTATTAATATGTGTTGTGTAAATTCATCATGAGCCAAGTAACATACTTTTCATTGACACTTCCAAACGCTCCCAAACGAAGTGTTTCAAATTCTGTGAGGAGTACGCTCTAGTATGGATCATAAAATATCATTGTACAGTTGAGGCATTAAGCAACATTTTATGACATTCCATTATTTCATTTAGGCACTGACATGAATCATATCATACGTTTTTGCAATCATCTCTATTTGTATTGCTGTGAATTCCATGTCAACAATCCCACCCAAATCATAACGTGCGGTTGATTGTTTAAGAAGACTTTACATGTGTAGGCAGTCATTGTTAATACAAAACTGACTTGCCTAGTTAAATGAAGGTTACATTTGAATAAAATAAAATAATAATAACTAGGCTTTACATAAAACCTGACATTTTTTCAACCCTCCTTTTTCTTAAAAAAAAAAATCCAGGCTCTCTTTAAACTAATAGCTTTTGCATGATGTTCTATTAGCATTACCTGGGGTCTCAGTTCTCTGTGAAGAAGGCCCTGGTCATGTACATGCTTCAGGGCCATGCAGATCTTGACAAACCAGTCCATAATCTGTGAAGGTATCAAAGTGATTATATATTTAGCCTAAAATAAACATTTAAAACAGTTGTGGTGTGGAATTTTCTAGTTATTACTTCAGCTACCTTCTCAGAGTACTCTTCTGTAGGGTTTGTCATCTGCTCTTGTATCTTCTGTGACAGATTTCCCTTTGCACAATGGTCTGTCACTATATAGTAGCAGTTATCCTCTGTGAAAATGTATTAGTAGTTTGTGTGTGAATTCTACCTGAGAATTCTAATCGTGAAACATATTAATACTATTAAACTATTATACTATTTAATACTGTAGTAGTTCACTTGTTGAAGTTGCTGATACTGTATTACCTTGTAATTCCAATACATTGTCTCTGAAACAAATAAAATACATTTAAATACAAATGTAACAACAACGACAATGATGCAGTTACCTAGAAATGAGTTGTTGTAGCTTACAATGTGGGGGTGACTAATCTGTCTGAGGCTTTCAACACTGGAGTTCAGGACAGATGTCTGTCAAAACAAATGATATGTGACTTATTGAAAGATAGATGCATGTGAATTATGTATTTTATCTTTATGAACACATGTCATTATCAATCATTATTGTTGCACCTGCAGAGTTGCCTGTAATTGAAAACCAATCATGTATCCTATCCCTCTGTGATCATTCCAAAAGATATAATCAATTCAGAAATAACAAATAGTTCTCACATACCTCATTCAGTTTGATCTCTTTAATGACGAACTGGTCCCCATGTTTGTCAGTAGCTATGACACCGTTCTCTACCTCCTTCTGGGTAGTGTATCCTTTCTTCTCAAGGACACTCTGTGTTTTCCCCATCTTTAGATTCCACTGGAATCTGTGTCTCACTCATGTCAATTAGCAATGCAATATTATTTGAAAATCAATCAAATAAATTGCAATATACACTAAGTGTACAAAACATTAGGAACACCTTCTTAATATTGAGTTGCACCCCCTTTTGCCCTCAGAACAGCCTGAGTTTGTCTGGGCATGGACTCCTCAAGGTGTTGAAAGTGATTCACAGGGATACTGGCCTATGTTGTCTCCAACGGTTCCCACAGTTGTGCCAAGATGGCTGGATGTCTTTTGGGTGGTGGACCATTCTTGATACACAGGGGAAGCTGTTGAGCGTGAAAAAAACCCGGCAGCGTTGCAGTTCTTGACACACTCAAACCGATGCACCTGGCACCTACTACCATACCCCGTTCAAAGGCACTTACTGTAAATCTTTGATCTTTCCCATTCACCCCCTGAAAGGCACACATACACAATCCATGTCTCAATTGTCTCAAGGCTTAAAAATCCTTCTTTAACCTGTCTCCTCTCCTTCATCTACACTGATGGAAGTGGTTTTAAGAAGTGACTTCAGTAAGGGATCATATCTTTCACCTGGATTCACCAGTCTGTCATGGTAAGTTCAGGTGTTCCTAATATTTTGTACACTCAGTGTATAAACACATTTCCGTTTGCGGTAATACTAACAAACCAGTAAGGTGTATGTATATGTTATTTACACAGGCTTACCTTTGCTTGTCTGTCTGCTGGTTGTGCTGTTGGTTTACCTAAACTCTGATTTGAATAGGAGTTCCAGTCTTATGCGCAGGGCTCCTCTGCTTCCATGGCATGATCAAACTAACCCACCCACACCCATATCCGCATTGCATGTTCAGCAATCCTGGATCAACTATCAACCATTGTGTCAGCTGGGAGGGACTACAGCGACGTTTGGGCTAAACTAAAGCATTCAGATCATGTGATTTACAAGAACTCATAAATGCCTTTAGGCTGAAGTGAAAGCATTCACAAGTTCAAGTGTTGAAACAAGAGCTGTGTACTGTCGTCAACTTGTTTATTTTGTCATGCTTTTTATTGTCCTCTGTACCTGAAACACATGCGTATTATCAGTTGAAGGGGGTGAAATAATTATGTGTTTTCCTTTTTGGCACACCGCTAAAAATAAATGACAAATTCATATTAAAAAGTCGACAGATATGAGAAAACGGTTTAACATACTGTACATGCATCAGTTTGCTATTCTTTTTTTCATCTTGTGTTTCATTAACACAGTTTGCGAGCTGCTTAGCTCTGCTTACCAGCTGGCAGATGTGGTAGAGTAGTAATTGCTTTGGGAATTGTCTTTGGTTAAAGATGAATAGGAATTCAAAGGTAGGCTATCCAACTCTACCTCTGAGTGATTTTGTGAGGAAAAATTCAATTTCACATACTATAACAATATTTGATATTTCATTATCAACCTACCTTTGAGTTCATGGTTCTAAGAGAGCGAATGGCTGATCAAACTGGAGTCTTGTATGTGAAAGAACATGACACTAGACTCATGTTTCTTCAACCTTGGTAAACTGAAATAACATGATCATTTTTATTCCAATAATGTTTCTCAGACGGACTGCTGCTTCCCTCCAGTCTCCCCTATATCGCCTTTAGGTCTGGCTGGTCTCACACGACCCTTTTCTTCCTAAAAAAACTACACTGCCATGTGGAGGTACTGTTGTCTACTCTACAGTCTCCGACAAACACTCTCAGGTTCTTTATTGGTTGTTTATTGGTTAAAGCTCTATTCAACCAGGTTAAGTGCAGAGAGCAGTGTGTTAGAGCAGTTACTACTAGTTTATTCTTGAAGTAACATGCAACTCAAGCCGCTGCAATGAATTAACTTCTTTGACAACAAATACATTTTTCAAGACAGACCTTGGGTCCGATGTGGATGACACTCAAAAACTTTTCTGTCAGCCTGTTTTGTTGGAATGGAGTTTAGGCCTTCCATGGTGACGTCACCATGTGACACATTTGTTCAAATAGACCAATAACTGTAACGCTCGTCTGAAGAAGAGGACCAAAGCGCAGCGTGGTACGTGTTCATGAAGATTTATTCAAACTGAACACTGGCACAAAATAACAAAGTGGAACAAAACGAAACAGTTCTGTCTGGTGCAGAAACACAAAACAGAAAACAACTACCCACAAAACACAGGTGGGAAAAGGCTGCCTAAGTATGATTCCCAATCAGAGACAATAACAAAGAGAGTTCGAAACCTCTCTGTCAATAACAGCAACAACAAAAAATCCCCTTCCCACTCAGACCACTCACAGACAGTCCTAGCAAATGTCTTGCTTGAGCTGTTGCCCTTTGCGAAGAAGCAATTATTGTTTATTTTTGACCATTTTAATTTAAATCAATCACAGTTACCCAGAAATTATTCAATATTGAGATGAAAACAGCTGCGTTGTCACGACTTCTGCCGAAGTCGTTGCCTCTCCTTGTTTGGGCGGTGCTCAGCGTTCGACGTCACCGGTCTTCTAGCCATCATTGATCCTTTTTTCATTTTCCATTGGTTTTGTCTTGTCTTCCCACACACATGTTTTCTATCCCATTCATTACCTGTTGTGTATTTAACCCTCTGTTTCCCCTCATGTCTTTGTCAGAGATTGATTTGTTGTCAGTGTAGTGTGATTGTTTGTATAGGTGCGTGTCGGGTCCTCGTACCCATGTTTTGTTTGTTTGTACATTTATTGTTATGGAGCATACTCTTGGAACTTTATTAAAAGACTCCATATTTACACTCCATTTGACTCTCCTGCGCCTGACTTCCCTGCCACCTATTACACCTATGCGTGACAGAATCTCTGACCAATATATATGAAGTCAGCAGGAGAAGACCCATGGACCTGGAGGAACGCGTTCAGGAACAAGCGAGGGAGCTTGACTGTATCAGCTCCGTCATGGAGCACATTGTCCAGAAAATGGATCGCTGGGAGAGACAGGGAGTTTCTCCAGCGCCACCACCACCACAACCGGAATCTCCCGTGAACGTTTTTTCCTCTCCGGAATCGAGGATCCATTTATCCCTACCCACGGGATACAACGGAGATACTGCCGGCTGCCAGGGTTTCCTCCTCAAGCTAAACTTATATCTAGCCACGGCCTCCCCAGTACCATCTGACCCTGAGAAGAGTTACGCCCTCGTCTCATGCCTCACCGGGAAAGCCCTGGAATGGGCCAGCGCTGTGTGTAGAAGGGAGGATGCGGCGTTGGACCATTTTGAGGAGTTCACCCGCCAATTCCAGATAGTACTCGATCATCCACCTGAAAGCAAAGCAGCGGGTGAGACGAGGAGTGCACAGGATTTTGCTTTGGAGTTTAGGACCTTGGCTGCCGGCGCTGGATGGAGCGACAGGGCCCTGATGGACCATTACCGTTGTAGTCTACGCGAGGACGTCCGTCGGGAGCTGGCCTGTAGAGACACCACCCTCACCTTCGACCAGCTGGTGGACATGTCCATCAAGCTGGACAACATGCTGGCTACTCGTGGACGTCTAGATGGGGTCTGGTTGTTCCATCCTCCCGCACCCTCTCTCCCGAACCTATGGAATTGGGAGGGATGGTGCGCAGGGAGACCGGAGGGGGTTCCCGCTGGAGCACCATTCATGGTCGCAGAGGGCACACTGCTGGTCGGTGCCGGGTTGGTTCCTCTGGGAATAGAGAGGGCAGGCAGGGCATTCTGGCGTCACCCCAGGTGAGTAGGCACCATTCTCATCCAGAGCCCTCTGCTGCACTAATGTTTGTCTCTGTCTCTTTTCCTGATTTTTCACTGCATTCCCAGTATAAGGCACTAGTAGATTCAGGTGCGGCTGGGAATTTCATTAATAAAAGTCTAGCTCATAGTTCAGGGATCCCTATTGTTCCTGTGGATATGCCTATCCCTATTCATGCCTTAGATAGTCGACCATTAGGGTCAGGGTTTATCAGGGAGGTTACCGCACCTTTGTGTATGATAACGCAGGAGGGTCACAAGGAGAAGATTAGTATTTTCCTTATTGATTCTCCTGCGTATTCTGTGTAAGTCGCTCTGGATAAGAGCGTCTGCTAAATGACTTAAATGTAAATGTAAATGTGGTGCAAGGCCTACCCTGGTTAGTTTGTCATAACCCCACTGTTTGTTTCTTGGCCACAGAGGGCTCTCACGGGGTGGTCACGAGAATGCTCAGGTAGGTGTTTAGGGGTTTCCGTTGGTGCTACTACGGTGGAAAGTCCAAACCAGGTCTCCACCGTGCGCATTCCCCCCGAATATGCCGATTTGGCTCTCGCCTTCTGTAAAAAGAAGGCGACTCAATTACCACCCCATCGACGGGGGGATTGTGCGATAGATCTCCTGGTAGACGCTGCATATCCCAAGATTCACCTGTATCCCCTGTCGCAAGCGGAGACGGAGGCTATGGAGACATATGTCTCTGAATCCCTGCATCAGGGGTTCATTCAGCCATCCATTTCACCCGTCATTTCACCCGGTTTACGCCCGTGCATTGATTATCGAGGTCTTAATAAAATCACAGTGAAATATAGCTACCCGCTACCTCTGATCAATACGGTTATTGAGTTAATGCACGGGGCACGTTTTTTCACAAAATTGGATCTCAGGAGTGCGTACAATCTGGTGCGTATTAAGAAGGGTGATGAGTGGAAGACGGCATTTAGCACTACCTCAGGTCATTATGAGTACCTGGTCATGCCATATGGGTTGATGAATGCTCCATCAGTTTTCCAATCATTTGTAGATGAGATCTTCAGGGACCTGCACGGGCAGGGTGTAGTGGTGTATATCGATGATATTCTGATATACTCTGCTACACGCGCCGAGCATGTGTCCCTGGTGCGCAGGGTGCTTGGTCGCCTGTTGGAGCATGATCTATATGTCAAGGCTGAGAAATGCTTGTTTTTCCAACAATCCATCTCCTTCCTAGGGCATTGGATTTCAACTTCAGGAGTGGAGATGGAGAGCGACCGCATTACAGCCGTGCGTAATTGGCCGACTCCAACCACGGTAAAGGAGTTGCAGCGTTTTTGGGGTTTTCCAATTACTACTGGAGGTTTATCCGGGGTTTTGGTCAGGTGGCAGCTCCCATTACCTCACTGCTAAAGGGGGGCCCGGGGCGCTTGCGGTGGTCGGCTGAGGCGAACAGGGCTTTTGCGCACCTGAAGACTCTGTTTACCTCGGTGCCTGTGCTGGCTCATCCGGATCCCTCTTTGCCATTCATAGTGGAGGTGGATGCATCCGAAGCTGGGATAGGAGCAGTGCTCTCTCAGCGTTCGGGTACGCCACTGAAGCTTCGCCCCTGTGCTTTCTTTTCGAAGAAGCTCAGCCCAGCGGAGCGAAACTATGATGTGGGGAACCGAGAGCTGTTAGCTGTCGTAGAAGCCTTGAAGGTGTGGAGGCATTGGCTTGAGGGGGCTAAACACCCTTTTCTCATCTGGACTGACCACCGCAATCTGGAGTACATCCGGCAGGCGAAGAGATTGAATCCTCGCCAGGCAAGGTGGGCCATGTTTTTCACTCGTTTTGTGTTTACTCTTTCTTACAGACCAGGCTCCCAGAACGTTAAGGCAGACGCATTGTCTCGGCTGTATGACACAGAGGAGCGGTCCATGGATCCCACTCCCATACTCCCAGCTTCGTGTCTGGTGGCGCCGGTAGTGTGGGAGCTGGACGCGGACATTGAGCGGGCGTCACGTGCAGAGCCTTCTCCCCCTGAGTGTCCAGCTGGTCGTCTGTACGTTCCGTCTGCTGTCCGCGACCGATTGATATATTGGGCTCACACGTCACCCTCCTCTGGTCATCCTGGGATAGGTCGGACGATGTGCTGTCTTGAAGGAAGGTACTGGTGGCCCACTTTAGCTAAGGATGTGAGGATTTATGTTTCTTCCTGTTCGGTGTGCGCCCAGTGCAAGGCTCCTAGACACCTGCCCAGAGGTAAGCTACAACCTCTACCCGTTCCTCAACGGCCATGTTCACACCTGTCGGTGGATTTTTTGACTGATCTTCCACCTTCACAGGGTTACACCACGATCCTGGTCGTTGTGGATCGGTTTTCAAAGTCCTGTCGTCTCCTCCCTTTGCCTATTTGTAAGTCGCTCTGGATAAGAGCATCTGCTAAATGACTTAAATGTAATGTAAAAATGCCCGGTCTCCCTACGGCCTTACAAACTGCAGAGGCCCTGTTTACACACGTTTTCCGGCACTATGGGGTGCCTGAGGATATAGTGTCTGATCGGCGTCCCCAGTTCACATCAAGGGTCTGGAAGGCGTTCATGGAGCGTCTGGGGATCTCGGGTTAGTCTTACCTCAGGTTTTCACCCCGAGAGTAATGGGCAGGTGGAGAGAGTTAACCAGGATGTGGGTAGGTTTCTGCGGTCTTATTGCCAGGATCGGCCGGGGGAGTGGGCGAAGTTCGTGCCCTGGGCAGAGATGGCTCAGAACTCGCTACGTCACTCCTCCACTAACCTTACTCCCTTTCAATGTGTATGTATTAGGGTATCAGCCGGTTCTGGCTCCTTGGCATCAGAGCCAGACCGAGGCCCCTGCGGTGGACAATTGGTTTCGGCACGCTGAGGAAACTTGGGAGGCAGACCACGTCCACCTTCAGCGTGCCATAAGGCGCCAGAAAATTGGCGCAGACCGTCGCCGCAGTGAGGCCCCAGTGTTCGCACCAGGGGACAGGGTCTGGCTCTCGACCCGAAACCTGCCCCTTCGCCTGCTCTGCCGGAAGCTGGGTCCGCGGTTTGTGGGGCCATTGAAAGTCCTGAGGAGAGTGAACGAGGTATGTTATAGGTTACAACTACCCACTCATTACCGTATTAATCCCTCGTTCCATGTGTCTCTCCTCAGGCCGATGGTGGCTGGCCCGCTCCAGGAGGCTGAAGTGCGTGATGTTCCTCCGCCTCCTCTAGACATCGAGGGGGTTCCGGCGTACTCTGTTCGATCCATTTTGGATTCGAGACGTCGGGCGAGGGGCCTTCAGTACCTCGTGGACTGGGAGGGGTACGGGCCGGAGGAGAGATGCTGGGTTCCGGTGGAGGACGTGTTAGATCCTTCCATGTTATCAGAATTCCACCGTCTCCATCCGGATCGCCCTGCACCTCGCCCTCCGGGTCGTCAGGGGGGGTACTGTCACGACTTCTGCCGAAGTCGTTGCCTCTCCTTGTTCGGGCGGTGCTCAGCGTTCGACGTCACAGGTCTTCTAGCCATCATTGATCCTTTTTTCATTTTCCATTGGTTTTGTCTTGTCTTCCCACACACCTGTTTTCTATCCCATTCATTACCTGTTGTGTATTTAACCCTCTGTTTCCCCTCATGTCTTTGTCAGAGATTGATTTGTTGTCAGTGTACTGTGATTGTTTGTATAGGTGCGCGTCGGGTCCTCGCACCCATGTTTTGTTTGTTTGTACATTTATTGTTATGGAGCATACTCTTGGAACTTTATTAAAGGACTCCATATTTACACTCCTCTCTCCTGCGCCTGACTTCCCTGCCACCTATTACACCTATGCGTGACATGCGTTGGACCTTTAAAAAAGAGAAAGTTACACAACAAACAGACTCTTAATAGCTGTATAATAACAGTACCTCAATACGTGTTTCCCTATTCTGAAATGTAACCTAGGAAACACATATTGAGGTACTACGCCCTTATTAGTCCCGTCCTTGAGACAGTTTGCTGAGAGTTTGTTTCTTGTGTAACTTGCTCTTTATTAAATATGAAGGGGTTATTAAGGATTGGCCTAATATATGGCTAATGAGACGTAATAAAGGCCTTATAAGATACTTATGCACACTTCTAAACTACAAATGAGTGGCTAATATTTGTACCTTCAAATAAAGTGTTACTGTCACGCCCTGGTCGAAGTATTTTGTGTTTATCTTCATGTATTGGGTCAGGCCAGGGTGTGGCATGGGGTTTTTGTATTGTGGTGTGTTTTGTCTTGGGGTTTTGGTGTTGGTATTGGGATTGTAGCTTAGTGGGGTATCTAGCAAAGTCTATGGCTGTCTGGAGTGGTTCTCAATCAAAGGCAGGTGTTTATCGTTGTCTCTGATTGGGAACCATATTTAGGCAGCCATATTCTTTGAGTTTGTGTGGGTGATTGTCCTTAGTGTCTTTGTTCCTGTCGCTGTGTTAGTTCACACAAGTATAGGCTGTTTCGGTTTTCGTTTCGTTATTTACGTTCTTTGTTTTGTAGTGTTTGTGTTAATTCGTGTTTACGTTGTTTATTAAACATGGATCGCAATCTACACGCTGCAGTTTGGTCCGACTCTCCTTCACCAAAAGAGAACCGTTACAGAATCACCCACCACAAACGGACCAAGCAGCGTGTCAACAGGCAGGAGCAGCCCAAAGAGGAGATGCGCAATAAGGATTTCTGGACATGGGAGGAAATCCTCGACGGGAGAGGACCCTGGGCTAAACCAGGGGAGTGTAGCAGCCCAAAGGTGCAGCAGGAGAAGAGGCAACAGGAGCAGCCCAAAGAGGAGGACAGTATGGACTATACTTCTTGGGAGGAGATAGACAGGTGGGCAGTCGACCCAGGTAGAGTGCCGGTGCCAGCCTGGGATTCAATGGAGCAGTGCGCGGAAGGTTATCGGAGAATGGAGTTGGCGAAGCAAGCACGGCGACGCGG
Source organism: Oncorhynchus keta (assembly GCF_023373465.1). NCBI lineage: Eukaryota > Metazoa > Chordata > Actinopteri > Salmoniformes > Salmonidae > Oncorhynchus > Oncorhynchus keta. Next base: position 30,098,558 of record NC_068433.1, on the reverse strand, counting down.
ATGGAAGCCTGAGAGTCAGCCCCAAAAATGTATTGTGGGGGGCTCACAGGGAGTATGGCTATGACAGGTAGGAGACCTGCGCAAACTCCCTGTGCTTACCGGGGGGCTAGAGAGACCAGGCAGGCACCGTGTTATGTTGTGGTGCGCACGGTGTCTCCAGTGTGGGTGCATAGCCCGCTGCAGTATATTCCAGCTCCGCGTATCGGCCGGGCAAGATTGAGCGTCGAGCCAAATGCCATGAAGCCGGCTCTACGCATCTGGTCCCCAGTGCGTCTCCTTGGGCCGGCTTACATGGCACCAGCCTTGCGCTCGGTGTCTCCGGTTCGCCTGCATAGCCCAGTGCGGGCTATTCCACCTCGCCGCACTGGCAGGGCGACCGAGAGCATTCAACCAGGTAAGGTTGGACGGGCTCGATGCTCAAAAGCTCCAGTGCGCCTGCATGGTCCGGTCTATCCAATACCACCTCCACACCCCAGCCCTCCGGTAGCAGCTCCCCGCACCAGGCTTGCTGTGCGTGTCCTGGGTTCAGAACCACCAGTGCCAGTACCACGCATCAGGCCTACAGTGCGCCTCGCCTCTCCAGCGCTGCCGGAGCCTTTCTCCTCTCCTGCGCTGCCAGAGTCTCCCGCCTGTTCAGCGCAGCCAGAGCCTTCCTCCTCTACAGCGCTGCTGAAGTCTCCCGCCTGTTCAGCGCAGCCAGAGCTGTCGGTCTGCATGGAGCAGCAAGAGCTGTCAGTCTGCATGGAGCAGCCAGAGCTGTCAGTCTGCAAGGTGCTGCCAGCCTGCATGGAGCAGCCAGAGCTGCCAGCCTGCATGGAGCAGTCAGAGCTGTCAGTCTGCATGAAGCAGCCAGAGCTGTCAGTCTGCATGAAGCAGCCAGAACTGTCAGTCTGCAAGGAGCTGCCAGTCTGCAAGGAGCTGCCAGTCTGCAAGGAGCTGCCAGTCTGCAAGGAGCTGTCAGTCTGCAAGGAGCTGCCAGTCTGCACGGAGCCGCCAGAGCTGCTAGTCTGTAAGAAGCCACCAGAGCTGTCAGCCTACATGGAGCAGCCAGAGCCGCCAGTCAGCGTGGAGCAGTCAGAGCCGCCAGTCAGCATGGAGCAGCCAGATCTTTCAGTCTGCCAGGATCCGCCAGTCAGCCAGACTCTTACAGATCTGCCAGTCAACCAGACTCTTCCAGATCTGCCAGTCAACCAGACTCTTCCAGATCTGCCAGTCAACCAGACTCTTCCAGATCTGCCAGAACTGCCAGTCGGCCAGGATCTGCCAGTCGACCAGGATCCGCCAGTCAGCCAGGATCCGCCAGATCCGCCAGTCAGCCAGGATCTGCCAGTCAGCCAGGATCTGCCAGTCAGCCAGGATCTGCTGAGACCACCAGCCAGCCAGGATCTGGTAGATCTATCTACCTGCCTGAGCTTCCTCTCACTCCTGAGCTTCCTCTCACTCCTGAGCTTCCTCTCACTCCTGAGCTTTCTCTCACTCCCGAGCTTTCTCTCACTCCCGAGCTTTCTCTCACTCCCGAGCTTCCCCTCAGTCCCGAGCTGCCTCAGTCCCGAGCTGTCCTTCAGTCCCGATCTGCTCCTCAGTCCAGTGGGGTTCTGGGTGAGGACTACTAGGCCATGGTCGGCGGCGAGGGTGGACTATCCAGGGACGCGAGGAAAGGGGACTAAGACATTGACTGAGTGGGGTCCACGTCCCGCGCCGGAGCCGCAACCATGGACAGACACCCACCCGGACCCTCCCTATTGTTTTGAGGTGCGTTCGGGAGTCCGCACCTTAGGGGGGGGGGGTTCTGTCACGCCCTGGTCGAAGTATTTTGTGTTTATCTTCATGTATTGGGTCAGGCCAGGGTGTGGCATGGGGTTTTTGTATTGTGGTGTGTTTTGTCTTGGGGTTTTGGTGTTGGTATTGGGATTGTAGCTTAGTGGGGTATCTAGCAAAGTCTATGGCTGTCTGGAGTGGTTCTCAATCAGAGGCAGGTGTTTATCGTTGTCTCTGATTGGGAACCATATTTAGGCAGCCATATTCTTTGAGTTTGTGTGGGTGATTGTCCTTAGTGTCTTTGTTCCTGTCGCTGTGTTAGTTCACACAAGTATAGGCTGTTTCGGTTTTCGTTTCGTTATTTACGTTCTTTGTTTTGTAGTGTTTGTGTTAATTCGTGTTTACGTTGTTTATTAAACATGGATCGCAATCCTACACGCTGCAGTTTGGTCCGACTCTCCTTCACACCTAGAAAACCGTTACAGTTACATGACCCGGGAAAACATTCCTGTTGGCCAATAAGAGTTCTGATATGCTCCTGGTCAAGCAACACAGCTAGGAGTCAAGGCCCAAAGTATGGAAGAAAAAAGTTAAAAATTGACTTTTTGTTGTCGTTTTCTTTTACCCTACCCAGAGTTTCAGACAAAGAAAGTACTTGAGGACTGCAATCATAGGAACGACCCTAGGAACTGCACTTACATCTCTGTCACAACCAGCTCACCTTACATAGTGGAGATGAATTAATGAAACCCCAGAGAGACTTGGGGAATACCTGGGGATCCTCAGGGAAATACAAAACTAATCAAAGCACGGTAATGCAAAGTATCCAGCAGATCGTTTTTCCCCATCTTGTTCTATAAGGGAGGCTTTGCCTCTAGGGCAGAAACTTATGCAATGAAGTGGTAAAGTTTAGGCAAGTAAGTTTTGATATTGTTTACGTTTGGGCAAGTCATTTCAATTGGTTAAGGTTAGGGTGGGATTCAAACCAGTGACCTTGTGTATGGCAACCCACTTGGACATTTTTACGAATCAGATGCTTAGACATGACCAGAACCTCTCAATTCATCATCAATTATTAACACATACTTAATTCATTCATAACAAACAGATTAAAATGTTGATGTTAAAATTGTTTAAAAAAAGATCATCCTAATATATAATAAATCTCGCCTTTGAATTAAACCTTTTTCTTGCCAATGAGTCCATGATTGTGTTGTATGAAAATGAGACACAGTTTTTTTTATCGCCTTGTACAATGGAACAACAATGGAATTGATCAACAAAACACCAGTAAGTGGTATTACCAAAATTGGTACAGTGGATTCATCCTCCTCAGGTGTAAACCGTCCTGTGTAAACTTCCATTATTTAATACTTAGATTATTTATTTCAGGTGGAGGTGATAAATTAAATTGCCTATGATCCTCATGTAAAAAATAATCTCTACCTGTTCTTAAAAACTTGACCCTGAGGTCCAGTCATTGGCCTTCAAAAAGTGTTTTATTTCCTGGGGTCCGTTGAGGATGATGGTAAGCTTCAGAAAACCGTATTTGAAATGTAAATCTTTTGACTATGCTGACACCAATTGTTGCTCTCTTGCGGGAATTCCACTCACAGTCTGTATGTAGCCAAACGTAGCTGCTGCTCATGTTGGTATCTGTGCTGATGGCGCAAAAGCCATGACAGGGAGACATAGTGGAGTGGCAACGTGCGTGCAAGCAGTTGCTCCCGACGCCACTTGGGTACACTGCAGCATCCACCGAGAGGCTCTTCGGTACACTGCAGCATCCACCGAGAGGCTCTTGGGTACACTGCAGCATCCACCGAGAGGCTCTTGGGTACACTGCAGCATCCACCGAGAGGCTCTTGGGTACACTGCAGCATCCACCGAGAGGCTCTTGCTGCCAAGGAAATGCCTGACAGCTGGAAAGACATTTTGGACACTACAGTGAAAACGATTAACTTTGTTAAAGCAAGGCCCCTGAACTCTTGTGTGTTTTCTGCACTATGCAATGATATGGGCAGTGACCATGTAACGCTTTTACAACATACAGAAGTCTGCTGGATATCAAGGGGCAAAGTATTGACAAGTTTTTTTTAAAATTGAGAGACGAGCTTAAAGTTTTCTTTACTGACCATAATTTTCACTTGTCTGACCGCTTGCATGATGATGAGTTTCTCACACGACTGGCCTATCTGGGGGATGATTTTGTTTTGCCAAAATGATCTGAATCTAGGATTACAGGGACTGTCCTCAGCTATATTCAATGTACGGGAAAAAATTGAGCCTATGATTAAGAAGTTGGAGCTCTTCTCTGTCTGCGTTAACAAGGACAACAACATAGGTCTTTGCATCATTGTAAGAGTTTTTGCGTGCAAATTAACTCAAGCTTACAGACAATGTCAAATGTGATATAGCGAAGCACCTGAGTGAGTTGGGTGCGCAATTACGCAGGTACTTTCACACACACAACTGGATTCGTTATCCCTTTCATGCCCTGCCTCCAGTCCACTTACCAATATCTGAACAAGAGAGCCTCATCGAAATTGCAACAAGCGGTTCTGTGAAAATGTAATTGAATCAGAAGCAACTGACAGATTTCTGGATTGGGCTGCGCTCAGGGTACTTGGCCTTGTCAAATTGTGCTGTTAAGACACTGATGCCCTCTGCAAACACGTACCTATGTGAGAGTGGATTCTCGGCCCTCACTAGCATGAAAATTATATACAGGCACAGACTGTGTGTTGAAAATGATTTAAGACTGAGACTCTCCAATACAACTCAACATTGCAGAGTTATGTGCATCCTTTCAAGCACACCCTTCTCATTAACCTATGGTGAGTTATTCACAATTCTCGATGAACAAATAAGGTTTTATAAGTAAGATGGTTAAATAAATAGCAAAATTATTGATTATTATAACACTTCCCACGAGCCGGGTTGTGACAAAAACTCACACTCATTCTTGTGTTTAATAAATGTATCGTATAGTGTGTGTGTGTGGCAGGCTTACAAGGATGAAATTAAAAACATTTGTTTGGACTATAAGAAATTTGGGAACCACTGCTCTAATGCCGTTGAGCCCGTTGATTATTTACTTGAGTCAACCAGTAGGTGGCAGTGTAGAACAGTCATGTTGAAAAATCACTCCATTTTTTTTTTTAATTGTGTGTTAGTTTTTCCAGGCCTGTTGATACTGTTGATCTACTCAAACCTCTTCTACCAACCTGAAACCTGGTGTGCTACCAAAGGAGCGCTCTACAGCCAAGTTAAACATTGAACCAGCTTCATATTCTCTGTATAGTGAGCAATTAGTGGGGTGTTTTCTATTACAGTAGTCTGGGCTGTTAATTCAAATGTATGTGTATATTTTCTCCTGTCAATTAGTATTTTTTGAAGAACTGCTTTTATTTGTTGAAATGTACACGTAACACAAAACAAACATCATAAACTATACCAATAATATACCATTCCAATACCAGAGTATACTTCTCAATGCTAATGTTAAAACTGTAATACATGTTTTTGTGTTCTGAAAATATGATTTCTAAGGATGTTTTACACGTGCTCTTTATCTCATGTTTGAGGCCCTTGCTCTACTAGGAGCTGAAAGGAATACGCTAAGTCAAGTACCTGACGTAAAACAGTGTTGGGTTTTGGTTGCCTCCAATGTTGAGCCAAGGAAGCGAAGAGGTGTAAAAATGACCTTTTTGGGGATATTTTTTTTCATGAATAGAGATGTATATTTAACGGCCGAAATAATGGAAATGCTTGAGTAAATGAGGAATACAAAGTGTATGGAAAGCAGGTGCTTCCACTACAGTTAACGTCCCATCATGCTTAGGGTCATGTATAAAAATGCTGGGCAGGCCATTACTTTGGCAAACATGGCTATGCCCCCATGGGGTGACAAGGTCCCATCAACAGGGCACGAGTGGTTACTGAATGGTTTGATGAGCATGAAAACGATGTAAACCATATGCCCTGGCCATTTCAGTCACGAGAGCTCAACTCAATTGAACACTTATAGGATCATCTGCAGCGGCGATTTCCACTAACATCAACAAAACACCAAATGATGGAATTTCTCATGGAAGAATGGTGTTGCATCCCTCCAATTGAGCCCCAGAAAGGTGTTGAGTCTATGCAAAGTTTAATTGGAGCTGTTCTGGCTTGTGGTGACCTAACGACCTATTAAGACACTTTATGTTTGGTGTTTCCTTTATTTTGGCACTTACTTGTAGGCAGCTCTTTATTCATTCATTCATTCATGATACTATAACGACATTATTTGTAAAGCACTTTTCATATATTGTGTCGAAAGTGCTACAGTCTATGTGTATTTATATATTTTGTTGTAAGCTCGTCGTTTATGCTTTCTAAAGGTTACGCTTTTGGTTCCAAACATGGCCACCTTTACCAACTGTCTGATGAGACACCCTACAAAAGACATGACTCATACAACAGTACGCAATCCGAACTAACCCTGAGTGATTCTGTGTCAGCTTTTGAGTGTACAGTGCATTAAAAGTTGTCAGTTTGAGTGTCAACTGATTGAGCAAATATACCCACGAAAGGTAAAACATACATTGTAAAAAAACTTACATTTTTAAATTTTTTAAATTTATACAAATATTTCCATAATTGCACATTAAAACATGTTTCATTTAAAAGGGTAATCAGGAAGAACAGTTCACCATCCAGCGGCTTCATTATTGGACAGACACACAAGCTCGCTCGCACGCACACAAACACACACACACACACACATTTCTGCCAATTTGTGGTGTCATCTATGAGAATGTGTGCCAACACTCAAGACAAACATTTAAACACACACTCACACTTACACCAACATAAAACCACATCAGCAAAGACAAAATAAAACAAAGAGTCTAAAGGGGATGAGATGGGGGTGTATATAGGGAAATTCCAACCACATATTCATCATCTTAAACACCACCTGAACCAACATCAAACACCTGGAAGCCACGTTTTTGACACCACCAGCCGTTACCATGAGCCTGTCTTCCCACAATTAAGGTGCCACCAACCTCCTGGGACATCAATACATGCTACGTTTCGTGGTCAACAGAATAGAAGAAGACAGGTGTTGATGTTTGGTGTAGATGGTGGTGCTGGAGATAATGAATATGAGGTTGAAATGGTGAAAATGTTAGCATTGGGCCTTGTATCACCGGATCCATTCTGTGCGCTATCGTCTTACTACCCCCCAACTAGAAAGTGTTTCACTATGTATGTTGAATGACATGCATTTATAAGCATATAACTTCAGATCTGACATGGTCTTTTAACCCAGAACCAGAGCGTCTGAAAAGGCACCCTACGGTATTCCCAACCCAGTGACAGTAGTGCACTATGTAGGGAATAGGGTGTCATTTGGGGATGCAGCCTTGCCAGTGTCAGTGGCAGTAAAGATGCAGGATTTCTGAGTTCATGGTGTGTCACCTTCAGATCCTCATTACAGCATCATCATACCTAGCACACCAAGCAGGATCAGCAGAGCTGTGAAGGAGGAAGAGAGAGAGAGAGAGAGAGGAAGATTGGTTGTCTACTGAAGATTATATGGGATTATATGAGATAAGGTACTACGGTAACACTTTATAATAACTTCCATGAATATACAGTTATAAAAAGTCATACATGTTTATAAATGCTTTATCAATTAATATATAATTTATTGATAAACAATATTAATTGTTTAGAAATGACGCAAGTGCTCATGACTTGTAGTGCTTCTAATCCTTAGAAACGGCTAGACATTTTTACAAATATTGAAATACTAACATTTAATCAATCATGTTATCAGTCATTATTATAAAAGTGTTGGCAGTAGCGATTTCCAATGGGGTTGGTACCTTGAGACAGGGTGTGCTGCAGGCCCAAGGCATGGCTCGAGGCAGTGTTGGAAGTAGCAGCAATGTTGGAAGTAGCAGTAGTGGTGGAAGTAGCAGTAGTGGTGGAATTAGTGGGGGCGGCGTTCAAAGAGTTGATCACAGTACTGTTGGGGTTGGCCAGGTCCACGGCTGCATTGTTGACCAGGACAAACTTAGGAGTACCCAGGGTTCCTGGGGGGAGGAGAAAAAGATGAGCAAGAGAGAGAGACAGGGAGAGTTAGAGATGGCCCAGAAAGAGGGGATACAATGTCCACAGGGTGTTTGAAGGTATAGGGTGAAGTTGCCTGTATACGCTGATCTTGGGTCAGTTGAGCATTTCCCCCACTAATCGTTAAGGTTGGGATTGGGGAAGAGGAAGCTGATCCTACGTCTGTATCTAGAGGAAGCTTCACCCTGGAGCGTGTTTGGATGAGTGCCTCACCGTTAATTACGGTCCCGTTGGAAACGGAGAGGACGAAGCTAGTGTCAGTGCTCCTGGTGCTCCTGATAGCTTCGGGGAGAGTAGCAGAGAAGGTGCACTGGATGATCTGACCGTTGACTGAGCCCTTCACAGAGTCCACAGCCAGCTACACAACACAAGAGTCCCAACGTTATTAGTCAAAATGGACATTAGCCAAATGTAGGCCTAGAATTAGTCAGGTACATTGTTGTTCTCCATGGCCTTGTCCCAAATGGCACCAAAGTGTATATGCAGCATTGGGATCAAATTGAACTTAAATGATCACTCAGAAAATGTTTTAATTCAAGTTCATGAATTACTCTTACTCTTGGCTCTAGATCTTGTTCAACTCACAACTTCATTGGGTGAATATCAGTTAACTGCTGGAATTTGCCTGAAATCAAACCTCGCTCCTGAAAGGCGTTCCAGGAAGGCAGAAGTGAAACAATTGTATCTGATTGGTTCAACTCACCGTGCCAGTGACAGTCAGAACTTTATTTAGGAGGAGAGTGGTGAAGAACTTCATTGTGCCGTTGTTGTTGGCACATACGTAGGTAGTGTCATTAACGCCCTACAGAGGAGAGCGAGAGGATGAATTCAAATAACTATAAATAAATCATATATATTTTTTAAGTCATTAATTAAATATCAATCTCAAGACCCCAAATGTATAAAATCCAGAATTTCCTGAAGTTAATTAAGAGTCTATTGACCTATGTGTCAATCTAAGTGACATAATTAAAAAATCTGCATCAAAATCTGTCCGATTTTGCATGGGCTGCTTCTCTATCCATCGCATCTGCCTATGTCGGGCCTTCCACATCTGCGGTGGAAGGTGGTCGAGCTACAGTACAACGTTGTCAGACCATGAGACACCCCAAAAGTCGGTCTATTCACCAAAACATCTGTAGCGTGCAAACTAATATGGCCACTCTATGGAAAGATGAGACTCTCACGAACACAATGGTGTTCTCAGTTTCGCTCTACAGCGTGCCAATTTATGTCTATAAGCGTCCGAATCGTTTGGGCTACAAACTAATATAACCCCACTATGGAAAGGGACGATTCTCACGAACACAATGGTATTCAATGGTATTTTTGTTCTACAAGTGTCATGGGTCTCATCTGAAGGTAACTGGTACCTGTAAAAAATAAATTAATGGAAGCATGGAGGTAGTTTTGTGCCAACAAAAAAAAAGTGGTTAAGCGTGTCCAAAAAAACAAGATAGAAAAACCATATGATTTATATTTGGACTTTTTTGCCTTTTAAAAATTTGCCTACAGGGGTCATAACGTTTCAAATGAAATAACTAAATGAGACATAGTATGACCAGCTTAAAACAATGTCATATGTTAGCTTAGTAGACTTTTAGAGGTTAAAATGACTTTCCTCCTATCACAAATCCCAACTCACTTTTCCTGGGTATTGTAAAATGTATACTAATTTGAAGGCAATTTTCCATACCAGGGTGGTGTTTTTGGACAAGCCTACAGCGATGTAGCCTCTGGACTCTCCTCGTAGCTGGAGGAAGAAGTTCTGTCCCGAGGACTGCCGCGTGGAGACGAAGAAACATGAACCAGCCATGGCCGGGTCACAGTCTGATGGCTCAGCAGCACAGAACTGAGTCTTTCCACAATCCGCCCTTGAGATGTTTTGCTGTGTATGAAGAGTCCCTCATTAGTTGCTGTTGTGTTTGTCATTCATTTCAGCTTAAAGGGTCAATATGCAATTGGTAGACCCATTTTTTAACTTTTAAATCAATTATATTGATTCTTGACGAATATCAAGAATAAAGCTTGTTTTACTCCGTTTGCCTCATTGTTTTCTATGTGAGATAGAGTGCCTGATTGGGAGTTTCAACTGCACTAATGCTTGATCTACTTCCTGTTTCCATGTCAGTCTGTGAGGTTTATTGTTGAGGAAAGAAAGAGATAAGATTAGAGAGGGAAATAGTGATAGTTGAGAAAGGAAAAACAGAAAGAGTGAGAGAAAATGTTTTTCTTTTGTAGTGTGAAACTGTGAGACATGTAGCCTAGGTAACTCACCGTGAGAGCTGGGACGGTGGTGGTGACAAGAGTGGGGGCTATTGCCGTGTTGGGTGTAATTGTCGGTTTGGGTGCCATTGTGGTGGTGGGTGCCATTGTGGCGTTGGGTGCCATTGTGGCGTTGGGTGCCCTTGTAGTGGTGGGTGCCATTGTGGCGTTGGGTGCCCTTGTAGTGGTGGGTGCCATTGTGATGGTGGGTGCCATTGTGGCATTGGGTGCCATTGTGGCGTTGGGTGCCATTGTAGCGTTGGGTGCCATTGTAGTAGTGGGTGCCATTGTGGCATTGGGTGCCATTGTAGCGTTGGGTGCCATTGTAGCGTTGGGTGCCATTGTAGTAGTGGGTGCCATTGTGGTGTTGGGTGCCATTGTAGCGTTGGGTGCCATTGTAGTAGTGGGTGCCATTGTGGCATTGGGTGCCATTGTAGCATTGGGTGCCATTGTAGTGGTGGGTGCCATTGTGGCGTTGGGTGCCATAGTAGCGTTCAGAGTCATTGAAGAGTTCTGTGCCTCGGCTCCCATCGCCATGCACGCCATTACCATGATGGCTGCGATCATTAGTCTGCCGCTATTGTCCATTCCTGATACAGTAACAGAGATCCAGGCGATTAGGATATGTAATAATAATGACAATATTAACAATAACAATAATGAATAAAAAGGACAGCTACAATGAAACATTTACAAGTGTAATAATCACCAGTCAGACGCATTGCACCATCATGTTGATTATGATACTAAACCTATTTCAAAAGCTTTGAGATGTATTCATGGGAATATAAAATGATCATACCAGTTTGAATAAACACATTAACATACATTGGTCAATTAAGATCCCATGGTACTAATCGTAAGAGTAGGGGTGTTAAGCCCAGTGGCAAAGTGTCCTATCTCGCCCGTAAATGAGAATGTGTTCTCAGTCAACTTAACTGTTAAAATAATGGTTCAATAGAAATAAAATACAATAAAATGCCAGTGAATAAACATAGGCCTGCCATTATTGTGGTAATTGGTCATTAATTGTTAATATCATGGGTGGTGAATTGGACAACAACAAAACACTGCATAGTGAATGGGTAAGCTTGTTGAATTAAGACTAGACTGTTATTGTTTTTACATGATTAATTAGTAGCCTAGATCCACTAATTAAATTAAATAACGTGACAAAAACAACGAAGAAACGTCCATAGGCTATTCCAGGGAGAAAAGGTTCATAAGTTATAATCTGATAGTATTTATAAAACCAACCAGGGCCAAATAAATCAAGAAACGAAATAGATTTTGATTTTAAAACAAAGAATGAGTTGTTGTTTTAAAACATCCACATGATTAGATAAAAGTGATGAAAACTTTACCTGTGACTTGGAGACTTGCGTGATTCTGTGAGGTAAAAAGCGTCGCACCACACCTTGAACAAGTTGTGCTCACGGCTACTGTAAATACAGCTATACTGTTAAAACAGAGGTGTGGCCGAGGGGAAGATTCTCTCAATCACCCGCTATTTACACAGCATTTGCGAGGGGAGGAGGGACAAAGGATGGAGAAACCTGCTTCTCTCCTCAGGTGCTGCCTTTCTGGGAGGGTGTACTGAGTGGAAACAATTGCTGGTCATATGCCTGATACTCAGACAATAGATTGTGTCGAGTCACTGCACCCTTTTCATGGATCCGATTTCTTCTATTCCCTTGCGTATTAAATATGCTTGGAAACTATATTGCAAAGAAAGAAAAAAAGTATAATATCATGAAGTTAGATACAATAGATACAATCGAGGCCTAAATGTAATCTACTGCTAACTCCAAATAACATTTTAATTGTATTAAAATGTTTCCTTTTTCCTTCATCTTGTTCAACTGTTGCCATGCACCTGCAAAGAGATCAGATGTGCGAGTGCCTTTTGAAAATTGTATTTTTGCTGATTCTATGATCCATAACGGTGTCATTCAGATCTGTCTCAGTTTGATTGAGCGTTCAACCTCACACAGTGGAGGCCAGTCTTTTGAGGACAGTCTTGATTGTAAATCAAGTGGCCAAAGGGTTAGACACCAGTTTTTGTGAAGGAAAGAAATATGCACTGGCTTTAGTTTCAATGGCCCAAATGAATACATTTAATTTGTCGGAAGATGACAGAAGTTTATGTATGGGACCACCCATACATAAAATGTACGCACTCTTATGATAAAAGGGTCTTCTAAATGACATATTAACAATCCAGATAAAGTGCAATATTGTGAACTATAAAATATCCTACTTGTTTCAAATATACAGTGCCCTCGGAAAGTATTCAGACCCCTTGATTTTTTCCACATTTTGTTACGTTACAGTCTTATTCTAAAATTGATTAAATAAGAGGTTTTTTTCTAAGCAATCTACACACAGTACCCTATAATGTCAAAGTGGAACCAGAATTTTAGAATTTTTCCAAATGTATTAAAACTATATCTGGGGAAGGATACCAAAACATTTCTGCAGCATTGAATGTCCCCAAGAATACAGTGACCTCAATCATTCTTAAATGGAAGAAGTTTAGAACCCCAAAGACTCTTCCTAGAGCTGTCCGCCAAGCCAAACTGAGCAATCGGGGGAGGAGGGCCTTGGTCAGGGAGGTGACCAAGAACCCTGTCACACCCTGATCTGTTTCCCCTGTCCTTGTGATTGTCTCCACCCCCTCCAGGTGTCACTTGTTTTCCCCAGATCATTTATGCCTGAGTTTCCTGTCTCTTTGTGCCAGTTCGTCTTGTCTTGTTTTGACCCTTGCCTGTTTCTGGATTCTGTACCCACCTGCCTGACCATTCTGCCTGCCTTGACCTCAAGCCTGCCTGCCACTCTGTACCTCCTGGACTCTGAACTGGTTTTGACCTTTTGCCTGTCCACGGCCATTCTCTTGCCTACCCCTTTTTGGATCAATAAACATCTAAGACTCCAACCATCTGCCTCCTGTGTCTGCATCTGGGTCTCGCCTTGTGCCCTGATAGAACGAACTGGCCATGACAGACCCAGCAGACTTGGATTAGCTCTGCTACACTGTCTCCCTGCAGGGAGCCACTATTGGAATGCATGAGGAGCTACTACAGGACCTGTTGAAAGAGCTTTGTTCCCTGATGGAACGCCACGACCAAGGGTTTAAGGCTAGCATGGAGCTAATTAAGGAGTTAACTCATAAGCTGTCTGCCATCCCTGAGAAACCCCAATCTCCCGGTACATTTTTTCCTTTTATTTTTGAGTTGGTACAGCCTACCCCGGTTACCCGAGAACCATGCTTACCTCCTCCGGAGAGATATTCTGGGGATCCTGGTATCTTTTGGGGTTTTCTTTCTCAGTGCTCTCTCATTTTTGAGCTACAGCCATCTTCATTCCCTTGGGACCGATTGAAGATAGTGTATATTATTACGCTAATGTCAGGAAGGGCGCTCTCCTGGGCCACGGTTGTTTGGGAGCAACAATCCACCCTTTGTTGTCATCTGGAGGAATTCATGGCAGAGGTGAGGAAGGTATTTGATTCACCGGTATCCAGAAGAGAGGCGGTCAGTAAGCTTCTTGAATTATGTCCCGTAGTGTGGCAGACTACGTGGTTGATTTTCTTGGCCGCCGAGAGTGCCTAGAACCCAGAGTCTCTTTTCGATACCTTTCTTCACAGACTATCTGAGGTGGTTAAAGATGAGCTAGCTGCTCGGGAATTACCGGTGGACCTCGACTCCCAAATCGCTCTCACCATTAGAGTTGATGGATGTCTAAGGGAACACTGGAGTGAGAAAAGGTCTGGCCTCGGGCACACTAGTTCATTTGCTAGGGCTTGCTCACCTTCGAAGGAATCCGGAAGTTTCCGAAGGCAGTTTTTCAGAGAGGAACCAACGACCCGCCAACCCCTCTTTTACGCTACTGCTACTCTCTGTTCATCATATACGCATAGTCACTTTAACCATATCTACATGTACATACTAGCTCAACCCCTCGTGAATCATCTACGACCGGTGAGTTGGATACTCCTAAGCCAATGCAACTGGGAAGAGCTCGGTTATCGGTTAGGAAACGCTCACGAAGGTTGAGTTCTAACTGTTGTCTGTACTGTGGTTAGGCAGGACATTATATAGCTAACTGCCCTATTAGGAAACCCCTGTCTCTGGTCGGTACAAGTACTCTGGTTAGCCAGACTGAGAATTCCTTCATTCCCATCACCCGCACACCTTTGTTTGTGCTTTTGCTGTGGGGAGACCAATCTAAGTCTCTCCGAGTGCTCATTGACTCTGGGGCTGATGAAAGTTTTATGGATGCTACCATGGTTGCTGAATTGGGTATTCCCACCCAACCTCTCTCTGTCCCTATGGATGCAAGGGCACTGGATGGCCGTTCTATTGGAAGAGTCACCCACACACAGCACAATGCCTGTTCATATACGGGTATCAGGAAACCATAGTGAGACTATACAGGTTCTCCTCGTCGATTCACCCCTTGTTCCTGTGATTTTCTTGGCTCCAGAAACACAATACGGTTATTGACTGGACCACAGGCTCCATCCAGGGTTAGAGTCCGTTTTGTCATTCTCATTGCCTTAAACGGCACAGCCGTCCTTGAGACGTTCCCCTCAGGACGTGAGCAAAGCCACGGGTGTCTCTGCCGTCCCCACTGAGTACCATGACCTCGTGAAGGTTTTCAGTAAGGCACAGGCTACTTCTCTTCCTCTGCACCATCCACTTCTTCCCAGGCACCACACCACCTCGTGGTCCTCTATATTCTCTATCTGGCCCGGAGACCAAGGCGATGGAAGAGTATATTGAGGAATCTCTGGCTACTGAAGGCATCCGTCCATCTGCATCTCCTGCCGGCGCAGGGTTTTTCTTTGTGGAGAAGAAGGACAAGACCCTGAGTCCGTGCATTGACTACCAGGGTCTTAATGATATAACAATCAAGAATCGTTATCCCCTACCACTCCTCTCCTCGGCCTTCGAACCTCTCCAGGGAGCCACCATTTTTTCCAAACTGGAACTTCGGAATGCCTACCACCTGGTTCAGATACGCGAAGGAGATGAGTGGAAGACAGCCTTTAATACAGCCAGTGGACATTATGAGTACCAAGTCATGCCGTTTGGACTCACAAACATCCCGGCTATTTTTCAAGCTCTGGTAAACGATGTGCTTCGGGACATGCTAAACCATTTTGTGTTCGTTTACCTGGACGACATCCTGTTTTTTTCCGGTCTGCCCAAGAACACGTTCTTCATGTCAGACAAGTCTTCCAGCGTCTCCTGGAGAACCAATTGTGTGTGAACGCCGAGAAATGTGAGTTTCAACGCTCAACAATCTCCTTTCTGGGATATGTCATCGCTGATGGAAATGTCCAAATGGATCAGGAAAAATTGAAAGAGGTGGTGGAGTGGCCTCAGCCTACATCCAGGGTGCAGTTGCAACGTTCCTGGGGGTTGCTAATTTCTACCGCCGTTTCATTCGGGGCTACAGCACTCTGGCGGCCCCCCTCTCGGCACTCACCTCTCCCAAAGTTCTGTTCACATGGTCTCCAGTGGTTGACAAAGCCTTCGTGGACCTGAAACATCGGTTCACCACAGCACCCATCCTCGTCCATCCGTATCCATCCTGTCAATTTGTGGTAGAGGTTGATGCTTCTGTTATTGGAGTGGGGGCCATCCTTTCTCAGCGATCTGCACAGGACCAGAAGCTCCATCTTTGTGCCTTCCTGTCTCATCGTCTCAGTCCGGCAGAGAGTAACTATGACGTTGGCAACAGAGAACTCCTGGCTGTCAAGTTGAGGCTGGAGGAGTGGATGAATTGGCTGGAAGGAGTAGAAGAGCGCTTTGTGGTCTGGACCGACCTTACAAATTTGGAATATCACCGTACAGCCAATCGCCTTAACTCCAGGCAGGCCCTGTGGGTTTTTTTTGTTCACCAGATTCATCTTCACCATTTACTACAGCACAGGGTTAAAAAATGTGAAGCCGGAGGCCCTCTTCCGCATATACAGTTCCTCTACCACACCCTCAGTCTCCGAAACCATTCTCCCTACCTTATGCCTTGCTGCTTCAGTGGATTGGGGTATTGAAACCTTTGGTCGCAAGTCACAATGTTCCCAGCCTGAACCTGAAGGGGGCCAGGCTAACCAATTATTTGTTCCTAACTCAGTCCGATCCCGGTTCCTGGAATGGGCTCATTCCTCAAGGCTGACCTGTCATCTAGGTTCCCGTCGTACCCTAGTCTTCATATGACAGTTTCTGGTGGCCCACAATGGTTCCTGACTCTGCCTACGCCACCGAGTGCACAGCTTGTTCTCTCGATTCTCCAAGGCCGCCCATTTCATCCCTCTCCCCAAATTACCCTCTGCCAAGGAGACGGCCCAGCTTATGTTGCAGCACGTCTTCCGGATCCATGGACTCCCGGTGGACATGGTCTCCGACCGGGGTCCTCAGTTCTCGTCACAGTTCTGGAAGGTGTCCTGCTCCCTCATTGGATCGTCGACCAGCCTGTCCCGTGGATTTCATCTCCAATCCAATTGCCAGTCGGAGCGAGCCAACTAGGACCTTGAAACCACCCTGAGATGCCTGGTCTCAACCAACCCCACTACCTGGAGCCGACAACTGGTCTGGGTGGCGTATGCCCAGAACACCGGGACTCTCTCCTTTTGAGTGCTCTTTGGGGTATCAACCTCCACTCTTCCCGGAACAAGAGCAGGAGGCCAGCGTACCCTCGGCTCAGATGTTTGTCCCCCGACTGTCGATGTACCTGGAGAAGAGCTCGGGGGGGAATTCTCAAGACCAACTCCAGGTATCGTCGACAGGTTGAACGTCGTCGGACCCCAGCTCCCCGCTACCGCATTGGGCATGGCTTTCCACTCGGGACCAGCCCCTTCGTGTGGAGTCCCGCAAAATGATCCCCTGTTTCATTGGTCCTTTTCCCATCTCTAGAGTCCTTAGTTCCACTGCTGTCCGTCTTGTGTTACCCAGTACCCTCCATATTCACCCTACCTTCCGTGTGTCTAGGATTAAACCCGTGTCTCACAGTCCTTTGTCTTGTTTTTCTAGGCCCATCCCTCGATGACCAGCCAAAATATACGGTGAGATGCCCCTTGAGGGTTCGACCACAGGGTAGGGGTTTCCAGTACCTGGTTGACTGGGAGGGTTATGGCCCGGAGGAGACGTGCTGGGTCCCTGCTAAAGACATCCTGGACCCGGCCCTCATTGACGGTTTTCACCGCCGACACCTCGGTCAGCCAGGTATGCGCCCAGGAAGGATGCCTCTGG
This sequence comes from Oncorhynchus keta, assembly GCF_023373465.1. Taxonomy (NCBI): domain Eukaryota; kingdom Metazoa; phylum Chordata; class Actinopteri; order Salmoniformes; family Salmonidae; genus Oncorhynchus; species Oncorhynchus keta. The sequence continues at coordinate 30,081,153 of NC_068433.1, read as the reverse complement.
GGGGGCTACTGTCACACCCTGATTTGTTTCACCTGTCGTTGTTGTGACTGTCTACACCCCCTCCAGGTGTCGCTTGTTTTCCCCAGTGTATTTATCCCTGTGTTTCCTGTCGCTCTGTGCCAGTTCGTCTTGTATGTCCAAGTTTGTCTTGTATGTTTTTCCCGTGCTCCTGCCTTCAATAATCTCTTTTTGCTAGTCCACCCGGTTTTGACCATTGTCTGTTTCTGGACTCTGTACCCCCCTGCCTGACCATTCTGCCTGCCTTGACCTCGAGCCTGCCTGCCACTCTGTACCTCCTGGACTCTGAACTGGTTTTGACCTTTTGCCTGTCCACGACCTTTCTCTTGCCTACCCCTTTTTGGATCAATAAACATTGGCATAATAATCAAGACTCCAACCATCTGCCTCCTGTGTCTTCATCTGGGTCTCACCTTGTGCCCTGTGTTATGTACGCCTCTTGGAGGAGGGAACGCAACACCCTGCTACACTCAACTCCCGTGGAGTGAAAGAGGTATGCGGTTGTAGGTGCGGATAAGGATGACAGAGGCAGAGAATATTACCATTTACAGGGAATTGATTTCCTTAACACGGCAAATGTGGGGAAAAGGGGCCAGATGGAACCAAAGCAAAGAAAGTAAAAGTTAAAGAGCCCCCTCTCCTACCTTACCTACCTACCTACCCACTACTTAATTATTCTTAACGCCACCTGGCAAGCTAACCAAAATACAGGGGCTGGTCTGCTCAGGTCTTACCTAGTGTGCATAAACAGAGTACATACTACGGGTATGTGTATGCCCGCAGGCCTCTTGCTTAAACACTCCCAAGGTGCCTTCCCCTTCCCCCCTGGGAACAAATTAAACAGAATAATACAAACTTAAAGTGAACAATTTCAATAATCAAAAACACTGAGTCCTATTGGCACACACATACCTCAGAAGTAGCAGCTACAAAATACTTTCAACAACTCTATCTCTGCGCAACAACCAACACGTCATCCAAGAAGCTCTCTCTCTCTAACAAAGGAACACTGGCTTTGATCCAGCTGCAGAAGGAGTTTGTAATTGCCGAAAGCTCTATCCCCTTAGGAAAGGGCGGGATCAGACATCCGATCGTTGATGGGGCCGACCAATCAGCTGCATCGAATCCAGGAAGCCATTTCCTGAAATACACATACATACATATACACAAACAAACCCAAAACACAGAAACTCGGGAACGTAACACGCCCACCCCAAAACCTGCAAACTCCCAGTTTGCAACAATAAAAACCAACACTCATCCCCAGTTAATAAACCCGTGATAGAGCGTTCATCTGTATATTGTATCCTTGTACAATCAGAGCCCACCACATAAGGCGCTGGTTCTGATTGTACATTTGCTTCAAAAACACCAAAGGATTATGGTCCATGAAGACCAGTACAGGCAAGGCACTGTAGCCCACATATACCTCAAAAAACTGTAAGGCCAGCAATAAAGCCAGCGTCTCTTGTTCAATGGTGGAGTAACTTGACTGACACGAGTTGAACTTACAGGAGAAGAAACGGACGGGCCGATCCACTCCCTCTTCATCTTCCTACAAGAGAACCGCACCCACCCCCACTATACTAGCGTCTACCTCCAACTTAAAACGTTTGTCAAAGTTGGGGGCGGCAAGCACTGGGGCACTACAAAGTAGCTCTTTGGCGAACTCAAAAGCATAGTTACAGTCCTGGTACCACTTAAATGGTACTTTAGGACTAAGAAGAGATGTAAGGGGAGCTACTACCATTGAAAAATTATTACAGAACGTACGATAGTACCCTACCATCCCCAGGAATCTGCTGGGCGGCGAGTTGTAGGAGCAGGAAAAGCAACAATTGCTTCCACTTTGCCAGTTACTGGGCGCACTTGACCTCGTCCCACCCTGTTCCCTAAGTAAGTCACAGTAGCCTTCCCAAACTCACACTTGGCCAAATTGAGGGTTAACTCCTTTGAGACAGGGGGGCAGTATTGAGTAGCTTGGATAAAAATGTGTCCAGAGTAAATTGCCTACTACTCAGTCCTAGAAGCTAGAATATGCATATAATTAGTAGATTTGGATAGAAGTAGCGGCTATAAAATACTTTCAACAACCAACACAGGACAAGAAGCTCTCTCTCTCTAACAAAGGAACACTGGCTTTGATCCAGCTGCAAAAGGAGTTTGTAATTGCCGACAGCTGTATCCCCTAAGGAGAGGGCGGATTCAGACCTCCGATCAGACCTCTAAATCAGCTGCTTCGAATCCAGGAAGCCATTTCCTGAAATACACACATACATATACACAAACAAACCCAAAACACAGAAACTCGGGAACGTAACACCTGATAAACCCGATGGTCACTCTGACAGAGCTCTAGAGTTTCTCTGTAGAGATCGGACAACCATCTCTGCAGCACTCCACCAAGCAGGCCTTTCTGGTAGACTGAATCCACTCCTCAGTAAAAGGCACATGATTCTCTGGTCTGATGAAACCAAGATTGAACTCTTTGGCCTGAATGCCAAAGAGAAACCTGGCACAATCCCTACAGTGAAGCATGGTGGTGGCAGCATCATACTGTGGGGATGTTTTTCAGTGGCAGGGACTGGTAGACTAGTCAGGATCGAGGCAAAGATGAACGGAGAAAAGTACAGGGAGATCCTTGACAAAAACCTGCTCCAGAGCACTCAGGACCTCAGACTGGGGCGAAGGTTCACCTTCCAAGAGGACAATGACGACAAAGCCTATTTCCCCTCAGGAAACTAAAAAGATTTGGCATTGGTCCTGAGATCCTCAAAAGGTTCTACAGCTGCAACATCGAGAGCATGGTTGCATCACTGCCTGGTACGGCAATTGCTCAGTGTCTGACCGCAAGGCACTACATAGGGTAGTGCGTACGGCCCAGTACATCACTGGGGCTAAGCTGCCTGCCATCCAGGACCTCTACACCAGGCGGTGTCAGAGGAAGGCCCTACAAATTGTCAAAGACCCCAGCCACCCCAGTCATAGACTGTTCTCTCTACTACCTTATAGCAAGCGGTACCGGAGTGCCAAGTCTAGGAGAAAAAGGCTTCTCAACAGTTTTTACCCCCAAGCCATAAGACTCCTGAACAGGTAATCAAAGGGGTACCCAGACTATTTGCATTGTGTGCCCCCCCAACCCTCTTTTTATGCTGCTGCTACTCTCTGTTTATCATATATGCATAGTCACTTTAACTTATACATTGATGTACATACTACCTCAATTGGGCCAACCAACCAGTGCTCCCGCACATTGGCTAACCGGGCTATCTGCATTGTGTCCTGCCACCCACCACCCGCCAACCCCTCTTTTTCGCTACTGCTACTCTCTGTTTATCATATACGCATAGTCACTTTAACCATATCTACATATACATACTAGCTCAATCAGCCTGACTAACCGGTGTCTGTATGTAGCCTCACTACTTTTATAGCCTTGCTACTTTTATAGCCTTGCTACTGTATATAGCCTAGCTACTGTATATAGCCTAGCTACTGTATATAGCCTGTCTTTTTACTGTTGTTTATTCCTTTACTTACCTATTGTTCACCAAATACCTGTTTTGCACTATTGGTTAGAGCCTGTAAGTAAGCATTTCACTCTAAGGTCTACACCTGTTTTATTCGGCGCACGTGACAAATAAACTTTGATTTGATTTGAAGCAAACAGCCAAGACAACGCAGGAGTGGCTTCAGGACAAGTGAATATCCTTGAGTTGCCCAGCCAGAGCCCGGATTGAACATCTCTAGTGAAACATGAAAATAGCTGTGCAGCAACGTTTCCCATTCAACCTGACAGAGCTTGAGAGGATCTGCAAAGAAGAAAGTGAGAAGCTGTTAAAAAGGAAAGAACACTGTTACAGACAACAGAGGCATTCACAGCCAGTGTCAGTAATTCACTGTAAGTAGCGTTAAGAAATCTTTCCACGCCCATACTGTACTATTCCACTTCTATTTCAGCTGGCATGGCAATATGGTACTGTGGTGAACAGTAGTCGCGTACACTCACATGTGATAAAGTATACACACGCTTACAAACAAACTAATGCACATAAAAAATGTTGACTTTTAATCTGCTATTGCACCATAAATTGTGTTATGTGTACAGGCGCACAAACTCACTGATACGTACGTACACATTATCATAGTGTACACACACTTATTAACAGAGACCACGCACAAACACTGAGTGTACAAAACATTATGAACACCTGTTCTTTCCATGAGATAGACTGACCAGGTCAATCCAGGTCAAAGCTATGATTCCTTATTGGTGTCGCTTGTTAAATCCACTTCAATCAGTGGCAGATGAAGGAGAGGAGACAGGGTAAAGAAGGATTTTTAAGCCTTGAGACAATTTAGACGCTGATTGTTTATGTGTGCTATTCAGAGGGTGAATGGGCAAGACTATAGATTTAAGTGCCTTTAAGCGGGGCATGGTAGCAGGTGCCAGGCACACCGGTTTGAGTGTGTCAAGTACTGCAAGGCTGGGTTATTCACTCTCAACAGTTTCCCGTGTGTATCAAGAATGGTCCGCCACCTAAAGGACATCCAGCCAACTTGACACAACTGTGGGAAGCATTGGAGTCAACATGTGTCAACTTTTGACACCTTGTCTGAGAGTCTGAGGGCAAAAGGGGGGGGCAACTCAATATTAAGAAGGTGATCCTAATTTGTTGTAGACTGAGTGTATATGCAAGCAAACACCAACACCGTCGCATGCCCACTTCCACTTCCATACCATGGCATGCTCTGACCAAGTACAGTTGAAGTCGGAAGTTTACATACAGTTGGGTTGGAGTCATTAAAACTCGTTTTTCAACCACTCCACAAATGTCTTGTTAATTAACAAACTATAGTTTTCGCAAGTCGGTTAGGACATCTACTTTGTGCATGACACAAGCCAATTTTCCAACAATTGTTTACAGACAGATTATTTAACTTATAATTCACTGTATCACAAATCCAGTGGGTCAGATGTTTACATACACTAAGTTGACTGTGCCTTTTAACAGCTTGGAAAATTCCAGAAAATGATGCCATGGCTTTAGAAGCTTCTGGTAGGCTAATTGACATCATTCGAGTCAATTGGAGGTATACCGGTGGATGTATTTCAAGGCCTACCTTCAAACTCAGTGCCTCTTAGCTTGACATCATGGGACTTCCACAAGTCTGGTTCATCCTTGGGAGCAATTTCCAAATGCCTGAAGGTACCACGTTCATCTGTACAAACAATAGTACGCAAGTATAAACACCATGGGACCACGCAGCAGTCGCTCACAAAGGAGACGCGTTCTGTCTCCTAGAGATGATCGTACTTTGGTTCGAAAAGTGCAAATCAATCCCAGAACAACAGCAAAGGACCTTCTGAAGATGCTGGAGGAAACAGGTACAAAAGTATCTATATCCACAGTAAAACGAGTCCTATATCAACATAACCTGAAAGGCCACTCAGCAAGGAAGAAGCAACTGCTCCGAAAACGCCATAAAAAAAAACAGACTACGGTTTGCAACTGCACATGGAGACAAAGATCGTACTTTTTGGAGAAATGTCCTCTGGTCAGATGAAACAAAAATAGAACTGTTTAGCCATAATGACCTTCATTATCTAATCAAATCAAATGTATTTATATAGCCCTTCTTACATTAGCTGATATCTCAAAGTGCTGTACAGAAACCCGGTCTAAAACCCCAAACAGCAAGCAATGCAGGTGTAGAAGCACGGTGGCTCGGAAAAACTTCCTATAAAGGCCAAAACCTAGGAAGAAATCTAGAGAGGAACCAGGCTATGAGGGGTGGCCAGTTCTCTTCTGGCTGTGCCTGGGTGGAGATTATAACATTTGAACATGGCCAAGATGTTCAAATGTTCATAAATGACCAGCATGGTCAAATAATAATAATCACAGTAGTTGTCGAGGGTGCATCAAGTCAGCACCTCAGGAGTAAATGTCAGTTGGCTTTTCTTAGCCAATCATTAAGAGTATCTCTACCGCTCCTGCTGTCTCTAGAGAGTTGAAAACAGCAGGTCTGGGACAAGGTAGCACGTCCGGTGAACAGGTCAGGGTTCCATAGCCGCAGGCAGAACAGTTGAAACTGGAGCAGCAGCATGGCCAGGTGGACTGGGGACAGCAAGAAGTCATCATGCCAGGTAGTCCTGAGGGCTCAGCATGGTCCTAGGGCTCAGGTCTGGTGTTAATCAGACCAGATCAGTTAATTATGTTTTGAGGAAAAAGGGGGAGGCTTGCAAGCCGAATAACACCATCCCAACCGTGAAGCACGGGGGTGGCAGCATCATGTTGTGGGGGTGCTTTGCTGCAGAAGGGACTGGTGCACTTCAGAAAATAGATGGCATCATGAGGCAGGATAATTATGTGGATATATTGAAGCAACATCTCAAGACATCAGTCAGCTTGGTTGCAAATAGGTCTTCCAAATGGACAATGACCCCAAGCATACTTCCAAAGTTGTGGCAAAATGGCTTAAGGACAACAAAGTCAAGGTATTGGAGTGGCCATCACAAAGCCCTAATCTCAATCCTATAGACAATTTGTGGGCAGAACTGAAATGTGTGCTAGCAAGGAGGCCTACAAACCTGACTCAGTTACACCAGCTCTGTCGGGAGGAATGGGCCTAAATTCACACAATTTATCGTGGGAAGCTTGTGGAAGGCTACCCGAAACATTTGACCCAAGTTAAACAATTTAAAGGCAATGCTACCAAATGCTAATTGAGTGTATGTAAACTTCTGACCCACAGGGAATGTGATGAAAGAAATAAAAGCTGAAATAATTATGCTATCATTCTGACATTTCACATTCTTAAAATTAAGTGGTGATCCTAACTGACCAAAGATTGCACATTTTTACCAGGATTAAATGTCAGGAATTGTGAAAAACTGAGTTTAGATGTGTTTGGCTAAGGTGTACGTAAACTTCCGACTTCAACTGTATATTAGATGTGATGGTATGACTGTGTGTGATAGTATGACTGACATAGCGTGATGGAATGACAGAGCTGTACTGTAATGTCTATGAGGTAAGGAGATCTACATGGGAAGGTAAGGTCAAATAGGGAGGGAACCACTGCACAAAAGCAGTCCATACAATAGGAACCCCGAGCCGAGTTAAAATACCGACCTGAAAGGGTTGGGTTTGTACAATCAATATGGTGGGAGCCGTGCTCTAACGTACTCCAATTATTTACCAGCGATGGAAGTTGGGAAGGAAGAATTCATTTAGGGCCACAATGAACTTGAACAAAGTGGAACATTTATACAGTAGCAGTAAAAGTGGCATACATATTTAAGATGCAGGGCATGACAGATTTCTCTCTCACACACACACACACACACACACACACACACACACACACACACACACACACACACACACACACACACACACACACACACACACACACACACACACACACACACACACACACACACACCTCAAGTCTCGTGACCTTAATTGCAAGGGTAAAACCAACTCCGCACGCACTAACACATGCACACACACACACACACACTCTCTGACAACACACAACTTTAGCTTGTACACAGTATGTCAAGTCAAATAATATTTATTGTCCATCTCTTTTGAGGAAACAGACCATTTCCCCACATCTGTGTGACTAAGGAGGAGTGTGTTTTCCTTTCAGATGTCAGCAAACAGAATGACAGCATGAGGTCGTTCAAACCTGTCTATCGGCTTTGAGTGGGTACAGTGTCACTCTTATCCAAAATAAGTAATATCGAGGAGCTTTCCTAGACGGTCCTAAATTGGTGTTTGAGATGAATTAATTTCAGCCAATAAGTGGTTAAACTAGTGAAAATTCTGATGGACAGAAAAACAGGAGACTTAAAGCACTGTTAAAAACAGGTTGCCCAAGGCATTCTGAAGAATTTAAAGCGCAATCAGCAGTAGAAACAATAACAACGCCCACTCCCAAGGAGGCCTACAAACCTGACTCAGTTACACCAGCTCTGTCAGGAGGAATGGGCCAAAATTAACCCAATTTATGTGGGAAGCTTGTGGAAGGTTACCTGAAACGTTTGACCCAAGTTAAACTATTTAAAGGCAATGCTACCAAATACTAACTGAGTGTATGTAAACTTCTGACCCACAGGGAATGTGCTGAAAGGAATAAATAAAAACTGAAATAAATCACTCTCTACTATTATTCTGACATTTCACATTCTTAAAATACAGTGGTAATCCTAACTGACCTAAAACAGGGAATTTTTACTTGGATTAAATGTCAAGAATTGTGAAACATTTACTTTAAATGTGTTTGGCTAAGGTGTACGTAAACTTCCGACTTCAACTCTATTTAATCTGCAGCCTAGTAAACTGCATTGTTTCCCGAGTCATAATGTCAGGTCCACACAGCATATCATTGTGTGACTCCAACTTTACTTCGATATGATGGTTATTTTATCAATATTTGCGCATAAAGGCGTTTCCACCACCATTTCTCGCCTCATTAATTTGACGGATACAAAACGATCGCACCATGTCGAACGAGCAAATTTGTGTTTGTTTGTGTCTTTCGGATCATTCCATGTAGTACTACAACCATGTAATTACTATGTATGTCTGTCTGTCTGACTTCCATATAGCATACGTATTAGCCTATACCGGAGAGCTATGCGTGGGCATGCCTGTGCACCAAGCTTTCTTTCTTTTTTACATTTACTGCCATTCTATGTGTTCTGATTCTATATAAAATGTATTCTGAGGTTTATAGATGGGTTGGTTGTAGACACGTGCGCAACTATGGGACAAAACAGACAGAGTTGACATCAGTCAAAACACCTCAACACAAGACGTGGTATCAAGAACAAGATAAAAAAAACGAGCTGAAATGGTCCACCTACGATTCCCCAGGTAGCTTTTTGCCATAGCTGCTAGCTGTTTGGCCATTCAGAATCACAATAACGCACATGGGACTTCTGCTCCATTGAATCGAGCTCATCGTTTTCATGATGTCAGCTAACCCGTCTATTACTAAGTCCCTAAACCTAACACTTACTTTGCTTATTATCCACAAACCGACTCAACCCTAACCCTAGCCATTGCCCTTACCCTAGCTTCATGTCCACATGCCAGTTCAACCCTAACCCTATAGCCTCAACCCTAACTCTAAACCCTAACCATAGCTTCATGTCCACACCCCAGCTCAGGAAGTTCCCAAAGTCAGTTTGCCGATTACATTTTTATGTTGACATTAAAGTCTGAAAGGCACTTGAAGTAAGGAGTATTGTTTGGTTGCCTGAAGATTGTGATCACTTGCCCAAAAATGGAAATGAGCTATTTATACGCAGAGCAGGCTCAACTTGCACTATTGCTCAGTTCACTTGCCCCAGGCAATAGGGCAACCCTAAAGCGGCTCTCAGCGGTAGACACAATAACAAAGTGATCTACCTGCCCGGAAAAGCTGAGGGATGAGACTGGAGAAATGTAACCACTTTCAAATTTGTGGGAATTCTGCAAATGTTTATCATTATTTTTCACTGATCTTAAAGAGCCACTGAACATGCCAATTGGCAGGTGTGTTTTTCTGTTGCTCATTAGAAAAATTAGATTTCAGTCTTGGAGGTGCGTTTACTGACCAATTCCACGTTTGGTTAATGATGTTTTTATCCAACGAGACACTGACGCTGATCTTAAAAGAGCCACTGAACACGGCAATTAGCAGTTCTGTTTTTTTTTTTTCAATTGTGAAGTGCTGTCTTATGGAAACCCGACGGAGCTGCTGTGCAGGTTCTGAATCACTTTCTATGCTATTGAATAGAGAGCAAACACCACAGCTGTTCACCCCATCTTTGAGGACAAATGGACATCATCAAATAAAACGCAACCTTCAACTACCCGGTGTGGCGCATGGATGATTTTAGACGAGACTGACTTTATGACCAAAATGATCCTATTTACACTTTGTAGTCAATTTTGAAACTATAACAATTGTCTATGACTGTTATCAAATGCCACAGTGTCGGTTTTCAAAGGGATTTGTTGCTTTTCAAAGGCAGTCTGTCTTTATCTTTTCTTTGTACATAATGTTTCCTCCATCGGTATCTATGACCGGAAATATCCTATATTTCTCGTAAACGTAGTTTAACAAGGACAAGGATAATAAACATCCAGCTGGTTTTTCAATGCATAGGCAGGACAGAACGGCATTGTCAGGTAAACTCAAGGGGGTGGTGGTCTCTTTGTTAATTAACAACAGCTGGCACACAATCTCTAATATTAAAAGAAAATTCCACCCCAAAACTACCTTTTGGTATTTGTTTAATTAGTCCATTGTTGACATAGTCCCAAACTTTTTTGTTTTTCTGCAATCAGGTTTTAAAGATATGTGCCTTTCAAAATACAGAAATAATTGTGTATTTTGAAAGTTACATATCTTGAAAACTTGATTGCTGACAAGCAAACATTTTGGGGACTATATCAACAATGGACTAATGAAACAAATACCAAAATATAGTTTTTGGGTAGAGGTTTCCTTTAAGGAAGTCTCAAGGTTCTGCTTTGCCCGAGTTAGAATACCTCATGACAAGCTGTAGACCATAGTATTTACCAAGAGTTAACATTTATATTTTTCATAGCTGTCTATTTACCACCTCAAACTGATGCTGGCACTAAGACAACACTTAATGAGCTGTATAGGGCCATAGGCATACAATAAAATTATCATCCAGAGGTGGCGCTCCAAGTGGCAGGTGATTTTCATTTCATTTCACACAGTCTTGGAAAGCACAAGTGTTTCATGTATTGTACACTCTGTGTGTATATTCATTTTAAATTGATGTAGATGTAATCTTGAATCTGCAACATCTAAGTCTGACATTTTCATCAATCAAGCTCAATCAAACCCCATACCTGTAGAGGCAGCGCCCTCTTCCTGTGACAGAGAGAAAAACATTGTCATAATACTGTAGGTTAGTCGGTACTTTCCTTTGCTGCTCAGATTCCTTTGACTCAAAACTACAAGTGACCCTCTAGTGGTTTTAAATGATAACACACCCTTTTATCCTCCGCAAATTCAACTGAACACATTGCAGCGTTAATATTCTTTGGGAAGGATCACAATTTAAAATAACCACCCAATATTCCGGTCTGACAGGAAACAAAACAAAAATTCAAATTAAGTGAGAAATCCTTTATTACCAAGTTCGGAAAAAGACTTGATTTATCATAGTCCCAAACATATCTATTGGTCCTACTACATGTATAAATAAAAAATATCACATTTAATCTACAATATTACAATACAAATATATTACTATTCAACTAAATTACTATTAAACTAAAACAAAAAAACGATATATTTCACAGTAGGGGAAAGTGGGGTAAGTTGTTCCAAAGGGGTAGCTCTGCCATGTGACAAATACAGTACCAGTCAAAAGTTTGGACACACCTACTCATTCAAGGATTTTTCTTTATTTTATATTGTAGAATAATAGTGAAGACATCAAAACCATAAAATAACACATGGAATCAGTAATAGTCATCAAAAAAGTAGTAATCAAAAAAGTGTTAAACAAATCAAAATCTATTTTAGATTCTTCAAAGTAGCCACCCTTGATGACAGCTTTGAACACCATTGGCGTTCTCTCAACCAGCTTCACCTGGAGAGCTTTTCCAACAGTCTTGAAGGAGTTCCCACATATGCTGAGCACTTGTTGGCTGCTTTTCCTTCACTAAACAGTCCAATTCATCCCAAACCATCTCAATTGGGTTGAGGTTGGGTGCTTGTGGATGCCAGGTCATCTGATGCAGCAGTCCATCACTCTCCTTCTTGGACAAATAGCCCTTACACAGCCTGGAGGTGTTTTGGGTCATTGTCCTGTTGAAAAACAAATGATAGTCCCACTAAGCGCAAACCAGATGGGATGGCGTATCGCTGCAGAATGCTGTGGTAGCCGTGCCAGTTAAGTGTGCCTTGAATTCTAAATAATTCACTGACAGTGTCACCAGCAAAGCACCCACACACCATCACACCTCCTCCTCCATGCTTCAAGGTGGGAACCACAGATGCAGTGATCATATGTTCACCTACTCTGTGTGTCACAAAGACACGGCAGTTGGTACCAAAAATCTCACATTTGGACTCATCAGACCAAAGGATATATTTCCTCTGGTCTAATGTCCATTGCTCATGTTTTTTGCCCCAAGCAAGTCTCTTCTTATTATTGGTCTACTTTAGCAGTGGTTTCAACCAGAAAGGCCTGATTCACGTAGTCTCCTCTGAACAGTTTATGTTGAGATGTGTCAGTTACTTGAACTCTGTGAAACATTTATTTGGACTGCAATTTCTGAGGCTGGTAACTCTAATGAACATATCCTCTGCAGCAGAGGTAACTCTGGGTCTTCCTTCCTGTGGCGGTCCTCAGGAGAGCCAGTTTCATCATAGCACTTGATGTTTTTTTTCAACTGCACTTCAATACACTTTCAAAGTTCTTGAGATTTTCAGAATTGACTGATCTTCATGTCTTAAAGTAATCTTGGACTGTAATTTTTCTTTGCTTATTTGAGCTGTTCTTGCCATAATATGGACTTGGTCTTTTACCAAATAGGGCTATCTTCTGTATACCAGACTTAACTTGACACAACACAACTGATTGGCTCAGCATTAAGGAATGAAATTCCACAAATTAACTTTTAACAAGGCACACCTGTTAACTGAAATGCATTCCAGGTGACTACCTCATGAAGCTGGTTGAGAGAATGCCAAGTGTGTGCAAAGTTGTCATCAAGACAAAGGGTGGCTACTTTGAAGAAACTCAACTATATTTTGATTTGTTTTACACTTGTTTGGTCACTACATGATTCCATATGTGTTATTTGATAGTTTATGTATTCACTATTATTCTGCAATGTAGAAAATAGTCAAACTAAAGAAAAACCCTTGAATGACTGGAAGAGTTAGGAAGAGGTAAGAACCCACATGGAAAAAGTGTTAAACAAGTTTGTTCCAAAAAACATATTTTCACAAAGTCAAATTAATTTGTGTTATAGGTTTCATCATGCTTGTATCCAGTTGTGGAAAGATTACCCAATTATCATACTTGAGTATAATAGAAAATACACTCAAGTAAAATCAAGTCACCCAGTAAAATACTACTTGAGTAAAAGTCTAAAAGTATTTGGTTTTAAATATACTTAAGTAATCAAAAGTAAATGTAATTGCTAAATGTACTTAAGTATCAAAAGTAAAAGTATAAATCATTTTAAATTCCTTATATTAAGCAAAGCAGATGGCCACATGTTCCAGTTTTTATTGTATTTACTGATAGCCGGGGGCATTCTCCAACTCAGACATCATTTACAAACGAAGCATGTGTTTAGTGAGTCCCCCAGATCAGAGGCAGTAGGGATGACCGGGGATGTTCTGTTGGTAAAAGTGTAAATTAGACCATTTTCCTGTCCTGCTAAGCATTCAAAATGTCACTTTTGGGTGTCAGGTAAAATGTATGGAGTAAAAAGTACATAGGTTTCTTTAGGAGTGTAGTAGTGAAGTAAAAGTTTTCAAAAATTTGAATAGTAAAGTACAGATACCCCCAAAAACTACTTAAGTAGGACTTTAAAGTATTTTTTACTTATTAAGTACTTGACACCACTGCTTGTATCTAAACTAAAGTAGATTGTTCTATACATCATTTGGGGTCTTTATAAACTAAAATTGAAGTCTTATACCAACAGAAGCATGAAAGTGCATCCTTGTGTGGGCTAATATAGTCAGAATTGTTGCCAGGGTCAAATTGAGCCATTGGCTATAAATATACCCCATAAAAAATGATTATTACATTGTCAGTTTTATGCATAACAAGCATAGTTTTTTGAAGACACCTCGCCATCCGTATGATTAGTCATAATTACTCAAATGATGAAAAATGCCTTCCTCAGTTAGGTTCATCCCCCCCCCTTTAGGCCCTCAAATGAAGTGTTTTCTTCCTAGGCGTAATGCAAGGCATTATCACTGGGATATGAGTTTAAACCAGGGCCTGAGCCTACGTTAAAAGTGTTTTTTTTTTAAATACAAAGTGTTACAAATGTGTCCCTATGCTCATTTTACCCCAAAACCAAGTGACTACTTTTGTTGGACAAGCTGTGTTTTCAAAGGTGTTTTGTTTACATTGAATTCTGATTATTTCCAGAGATGCATGACATCCTGAAATATATTTCAATATCTTTGTGAGAAACAATACTATATTTAGTTTGACCTAGTGATGCTGAATGTAAAAAATGGGTAATCATTCCAAACTCTCCCCTACTAAACCAGTCATAAAAATTAGCAAAATATAGAAATAAGAAGACTAGTGACACCATCAGTGTTACATTAAATAAGGCACTACATTCTCAACTGAAAAATAAAGTGGCAATTTGGCAAAGTTTGGCCATGTCAAAAACATTCCAGGCACCTTTTTGGCTGAAACATAGCACAGATTATAGGTCTACTGCATGTAAAGGAATAAGTAACAAATCAAATTGGTCAACATTTTTGGTCAAACGCCTTCGGTTTCACTACCGAAAACTTTCTTCCCTCCCTCCCTCCCTCTCTTCCTTCACTCATTCTTCCAACTGGGCCAGTTTCTCTGGATCAGACTCGTACACCTCCTCCTCCTCCTCCTCCTCCTCCTCCTCCTCCTCTTCCTCCACCACCTCGATCCCATCCATAGTTTTCTGCAGTTGCTCTTTGATGCGGTTGAGCTCCAACAGTCCATTCTGAAGATCCTTACACACTTCCCTGATCTTCCCAGCGAACTCCGTCTTGGCTCCTTTGTTGAGCTCGATGGAGTCTTTTGCCAGGAAGAACACATCCAGGGCCAGGAAGAGACCCGACATTACTCCTGTGGTGACACTCATCACCTAAACAAAATTAAATTAGGACAAGCTAATCAGCACATGGAGAACATCAAGAACTGAACCATTTGTGATCTATTCTATATTGTTTGTTTTGATCAGTGATTTGTTTTCTTGTCTTTTCCTTTTCCCTATTTGAAACTCAGTCTAGGGATGGACGCTGCAAATTAGCGCCAACTTGATGGGGCAGCTCAGTGTGAACAAGCGTAACGGTAGAGTCAGTATCTTATGGCAAGGTAATCTGTATCTAGCAATGTCTTGTCTTGCATGCCGAGCAAATTCACCAAAGTAGCCTACAGTTTGCCTCTTTCTCTCTGGTTTTATTTTGATTAAACACCTTCCCCCAGGCCTTTATAGCCAACTTCCCCCAGGCCTTTATAGCCAACTTCCCCCAGGCCTTTATAGCCAACTTCCCCCAGGCCTTTATAGCCAACTTCCCCCAGGCCTTTATAGCCAACTTTCCCCAGGCCTTTATAGCCAACTTTCCCCAGGCCTTTATAGCCAACTTTCCCCAGGCCTTTATAGCCAACTTTCCCCAGGCCTTTATAGCCAACTTTCCCCAGGCCTTTATAGCCTGGCCTTTATAGCCAAATTTCCCAAGGCCTTTATAGCCTGGCCTTTATAGCCACGTTTCCCCAGGCCTTTATAACACAGAAAATAATGTTTTGTGATAACTGCACTGCGATTCTAATTTTGTGCGGCGGAAAAGCAAGTATCCCAATTGACTTGAAATATTTGAACCTTTAAATGTCCACACACCTAATTTGTACCAAACAAATCATGTATTATCATCATCATGTACCTGGGCTGCCTTGGCCGCTCCGCCTGCCACGTTGAGAACCTGCACGGTGTTGATCAGACTTTCTGTGTTGATTAGTAATGCCTTGCCGGCCCGGCCACCCTCCTTCATCACGTGTTTGACATTCTGGTTGAGATATTTCTTAGAGATGCTGTCCACGTACTGATCAAAGTCCCACTCCTCCAGGGTCTCCATACCGACCTGAGGTGGATGGAGAGAGATGGAGAAAGTGAAAGCGCAAGGGAGAAATAAAAGGGAGAGTAAGAAAAGAAGCAACAATGTGATAGAAAGTCAGAGGTCAAGACACCCAAAATCCCCCCCCGCCTCACCTCAACTGCACACTGCTGGGTGAAGTTTCCCCTAGGCGCAGATCTAGGATCAGCTTCCCCTCCTCCAATTCAAAACCTCACCATTAGTGGTGATAATACTAAACTAACTAAGATCAGCATCTAGGGCAGGGATAGGCAACTAGATTCAGCCGCGGGTCGATTTGTCAGAGTGGATGGTCGGCGGGCCGGAACATAATTCTGATCATTTATACACCGCAAATTGACCACAGCTAAGCCCAAAAAGAGATTGCATTTGAAAATAACAAGAATTTCATACCTAGATTACATTGAGACACGATCACGTTTCTTTTTTATTCGTGGGAATACATGGGAACAGATTTCCTAAACCAAACTCACTTTTTTGCTGAATTCCTGGTGATTTTACCATTTAAGATTTTTTTTTACTTAAAACTAAAATTCCAAAAGATATATAACTACAGAATTTGGGGGCCAAAAGAAAAATCACTCGCGGGCCAGTCCTGACACGTGCGCCGCATGTTGCCGACCCCCGATCTAGGGACAACTCCACCCTTCACCCACCTGCAAAAAGTCCAGACACTCCTTGATATCCTTCATCTCCTCCTGGTAATCCTGAATCATCTTCTCCACCTTCTTCCTGTCTGTCTTGGAGTGCACCGTATCGGTAATATTTGCAGAGGCTGACGCTACCCCGCCCGCCGTCGCAACGCCGATGCCCACCGCCGTGACGATGAGCGACGTTCCCATGGTGAACGGCGCCAAGATGAGGCCGGTGATAGTGGTGATGCTCCCAGCAACGCTGGCGACTCCGCCCCCCACGCTGGCCTTCACAGTCTTCTTGTGGAAGCTGTCGGCGGCGTCGGCCAATGATAGGAGCTCCAGGATGCGTTGCTGTAAGGAGGCCCCGCGCTGGTTGAAGAGACGCACGAAGAGACGGGCCGCCATGAAGACACGATCCGCCACCGCCTCCACTGCCCTGAGAGAGAGAGAGAGAGAGAGAGAGAGAGAGAGAGAGAGAGAGAGAGAGAGAGAGAGAGAGAGAGAGAGAGAGAGAGAGAGAGAGAGAGAGAGAGAGAGAGAGGAAGGACAAATAAGAAAAGGTGGCGAATAATTGAGAAAGAAAAGAGAGGGAGTGGTTTGTAAGAACTTGTATCCTTTTTCAAACAACGATACCTTGGGAATCCTGGAGAAATAAGCCTGATCTTACACTATAAATATTATGTCTCGGCGTTATGCAGTTCAGTTGGGTTCCCTAAAGACGTTTAATACACCTTGTATGAAATCCCACATTGACAATTTCTCTTAAAACGACACAACCAATGGGTAAATACATGAAAATGCTTTACATCTCGCCTTCATCCGCGTCAAAGGTGTTGGACTCCTTCCACGTTTCCCAACCTAGGGGGAGCAGAGATATAAGCTGTAGTTACTGTAAACAATGACGGGAGAACGCACATGTACACTGGTGAAAAATAGTGCTCTGTGCCAAACATACCCTCTACTGTTTGCCACCAATCCATAAGACCTTCCTCCCTCTAAGAATAAAATACTATTAGTCACATACACATAATACAGTATGAATACACAGAGGTATATGTTTTAAGGTTATATTGCGATGTAAAGCATACATGTACAATAACCACCATCCAGTGTCATAGTAAATTATGAAGTGTTATAATGCAACACAGGGCATGTAATATACGTACATACAGTATGTCACAAAAGTGAGTACACCCCTCACATTTTTGTAAATATTTGAGTATATCTTTTCATGTGACAACACTGAAGAAATGACACTTTGCTACAATGTAAAGTAGTGAGTGTACAGCTTGTATAACAGTGTAAATTTGCTGTCCCCTCAAAATAACTCAACGCATAGCCATTCATGTCTAAACCGCTGGCAACAAAATTGAGTAGCCCCTTAAGTGAAAATGTCCAAATTGGGCCCAATTAGCCATTTTCCCTCCCCGGTGTCATGTGACTCATTAGTGTTACAAGGTCTCAGGTGTGAATGGGGAGCAGGTGTGTTAAATTTGGTGTCATTACTCTCACACTCCCTCATACTGACTGGTCACTGGAAGTTCAACATGGCACCTCATGGCAAAGAACTCTCTGAGGATCTGAAAAAAAGAATTGTTGCTCTACATAAAGATGGCCTGGGCTATAAGAAGATTGCCAGGACCCTGAAACTGAGCTGCAGCACGGTGGCCAAGACCATACAGCGGTTTAACTGGACAGGTTCCACTCAGAACAGGCCTCGCCATGGTCGACCAAAGAAGTTGAGTGCACGTGCTCAGCGTCATATCCAGAGGCTGTCTTTGGGAAATAGACGTATGAGTGCTGCCAGCATTGCTGCAGAGGTTGAAGGGGTGGGGGGGGGTCAGCCTGTCAGTGCTCAGACCATACGCCGTACACTGCATCAAATTGGTCTGCATGGCTGTCGTCCCAGAAGGAAGCCTCTTCTAAAGATGATGCACAAGAAAGCCTGCAAACAGTCTGCTTGCTGAAGACAAGCAGACTAAGGACATGGATTACTGGAACCATGTCCTGTAGTCTGATGAGACCAAGATAAACTTATTTGGTTCAGATGGTGTCGTGTGTGTGTGGCGGCAACCAGGTGAGGAGTACAAAGACAAGTGTGTCTTGCCTACAGTCAAGCATGGTGGTGGGAGTGTCATGGTCTGGGGCTGCATGAGTGCTGCCGGCACTGGGGAGCTACAGTTCATTGAGGGAACCATGAATGCCAACATGTACTGTGACATACTGAAGCAGAGCATGATCCCCTCCCTTCGGAGACTGGGCCGCAGGGCAGTAATTCCAACATAATAACGACCCCAAACACACCTCCAAGACGACCACTGCCTTGCTAAAGAAGCTGAGGGTAAAGGTGATGGACTGGCCAAGCACGTCTCCAGACCTAAACCCTATTGAGCATCTGTGGGGCATCCTTAAACGGAAGGGGGAGGAGTGCAAGGTCTCTAACATCCACCAACTCCGTGATGTCGTCATGGAGGAGTGGAAGAGGACTCTAGTGGCAACCTGTGAAGCTCTGGTGAACTCCATGCCCAAGAGGGTTAAGGCAGTGCTGGAAAAACATGGTGGCCGCACAAATTATTGACACTTTGGGCCCAATTTGGACATTTTCACTTAAGGGTGTACTCACTTTTGTTGCCAGCGGTTTAGACATTAATGGCTGTGTGTTGAGTTATTTTGAGGGGACAGCAAATTTACACTGTTATACAAGCTGTACACTCACTACTTTACATTGTAGCAAAGTGTCATTTCTTCAGTGTTGTCATATGAAAAGATATACTCAAATATTTACAAAAATGTGAGGGGTGTACTCACTTTTGTGATATACTGTACATCCTCACTGTCCGGTGGGTTTCCTTCACCAGGTACTGGCACTGCAGCCATCTCCAGTGTCATAGTGTTATAATGCAATATAAGGATTGTCATAGTGAGTTCGGTAGTATCATAATGCAACATAAGTACATGTGATACATACATCCTCACTGTCCGGTGGGTTTCCTTCACCAGGTACTGGCACTGCAGCCATCTCCAGTGTCTGAACATCCACTAGGCCTGCCTGGGCTGTGGGCTGAGCATCAGTATTCTGTAGGAAAATAAAGATGAATATAAGTGCGCGAAGATATTATTAAACTGTAATATTATTCATGTGAAAATTAAGAAAATAACACACCTAGAGTAAAAAAAAAGACAGGCATAACTAAGACCAAAAGGAAGAGAGTGGAAATATGGTTACTTTAGCTTCAGAGCCAAACAGGGCACCAGGGAGAATCCTTCGGATGTGGAATGTCTACCAGAGAAACAGACAGAAACATAAGAACACACGCCCTATGAAGAGGCCCTATGTAGATGATGTACTTAAATAGGATGATAGTGTTATAGTGTAGTACTTTGTGACAAGTGCTGATGTAAAAATGGCTTTATTAACTGGGTGGATGAACCATGAATGTTGATTGGCTGACAGCCATGGTATATCAGACCGCATACCACGGGTATGACAAAACATTTATTTTTTACTGCTCTAATTATGTTGGTGACCAGTTTATAATAGAAATAAGGCACCTCTGGTGTTTGTGGTATATGGCCAATATACCATGGTTAAAGCCTGTATCGAGGCACTCTTATGCCCCACGTTTTGCGTCGGGCATAAGAACGGCCCTTAGCCAAGGTATATTGGCCATATACCACAATCCCCTCTGGCCTTATTGCTTAATTTTAAAATACATTTGATTGTATAATATAATAGTATGATTAAATAAAAAAGCGACATGCCCCAGTCCTTTTCTTATTTTCTTGTGGTGGTGGAGGTCCACTTTTCACTGAAGAAGTTGCTTCGTTTTCTGTGTACCACACGGTCTGTGACAGGGGATGGAGCAAGTTGTTATTTTAGCTAACCCTGTGCGGGAAATATGCAATTGCATTTTATTTTGCAGGTCGGGACATCGCAGACGCGCTGTCGTACCTGATTCTCCGCAGGACTGAAGACGCCGGTGTCACTCAGACTGTCAGAACTGGAGGATGAATCGCTGTATGACGGCTGAGTCTCCGGAAATGGAGAGGGAGTGTGAGGAAGAGAGGGGGAGTATTTAAATCATTTGCCATTTTGCATATAGTGACATTCTACCAGGTTTCACAAACCTCTCCTTCGAGTACCCCGCAGCCAGTCCACATCTTCGATGAACTCCAGAACAGCTGATTCAAATGATCTCCTCATCATCAAGCCCTTCAATTGTTGAATCAGCAGTGCTAGTTCTGGAATACATGAAATAACTGGACTGGCTGGGGTTACTCCAGAACCGGTATCGGAACTTCCTTTGCATCACGACAAGGGTGTGTAGGCTACCTGGGTCGGTGCTGTAGACTTGAATGGGTTGACTTTCTGCATCATTCCCTTGAACATCCCAGGGTTCTGAAGAAGAAAAAAAAACAGGTGAACACAGAAATCACTTAGTAGTGATAATAAAATGTTCCTCTACGAGCACGGTTCTATTTCTATACTAAGAAGGTGTATGCCTCAGCACCTGGGATAAACAGGTTTACCTGTTTGCCTGCAGAACTGTTACTCTCAGCCAGACTGCCAGAACTGGAAGAAAGATCACTGTGTATGGACTGGGTGTCCTGAATAGAAGGCAGAGAGAAAATAGTCCATTTGAATATTTAGCGTAACTTTGCAACATGATACAGGTTGATCATAATCACCACGGCTACCTGAATCGGTGTTGTAGATTTGAAAGGGTTGACTTTTTGCATCATTCCCATAAACATTCCAGGATTCTGCTGCTGCAATACACAAAGTTGAACACACGGCACACACATCTTCTCTATGACAGCAGAAGAAAAAAACGTATATCTTATTTATGTATATCTTATTTATGTATATCTTATTTATGTATATCTTATTTATGTATATCTTATTTATGTCTCATGAACAGGTTTACCGGTTTGCTTTCTGGTAGCTTTTCTGTGGCATGGTGATCCACACAGTCGGTTAGAGGGTCATCCGTTATTATCACCTAAAATACACACAAATGGATACCAAATGTAAAACATAGTCTTGAATAGGAAAGGACTTGTGTTCTGATAACCCTGTACATGTGCAGTTTACACGAGGGGACATATCATGGATAGGTCTAAATGGTACAGTTCGAGTCATTAAAACTCGTTTTTCAACCACTCCACAAATGTCTTTGTTAACAAACTATTGTTTTGGCAAGTCGGTTAGGACAAGTCATTTTTCCAACAACTGTTTACAGACAAATGATTTCACTAATAATTCACTGTATCACAAGTCCAGTGGGTCAGAAGTTTACATACACTAAGTTGACTGTGCCTTTTAACAGCTTGGAAAATTCCAGAAAATTATGTCATGGCTTTATAAGCTTCTGATAGGCTAATCGACAACATTTAAGTCCACTGGAGGTGTACCTGTGGATGTATTTCAAGGCCAACCTTCAGACTCAGTGCCTCTTTGCTTTGACATCATGGGAAAAATCAAAAGAAATCAGCCAATCAGCCCAAAATGTGTAGATCTCCACAAGTCCGGTTTATCCTTGGGAGCAATTTCCAAATGCCTGAAGCTACCATGTTCATCTGTACAAACAATAGTTTGCAAGTATAAACACCATGGGACCACGTAGCTGTCATACCGTTCAGGAAGGAGACAAATTCTGTCTCCTAGAGATGAACATACTTTGGTGCGAAAAGTGCAAATCAATCCCAGAACAACAGCAAAGGACCTTGTGAAGATGCTGGAGGAAACAGGTACAAAATTATTTATATTCACAGTAAAATGAGTCCTATATCGACATCACCTGAAAGGTCGCTCAGCAAGGAAGAAGTCACCGCTCCAAAACCTCCATAAAAAAGACAGATTACGGTTTGCAACTGCACATGGGGACAAAGATAGTACTTTTTGGAGAAATGTCCTCTGGTCTAATGAAACAAAAATAGAACTGTTTGCCATAATGACCATTGTTATGTTTGGGGAAAAAAGGGGGAGGCTTGCAAGACGAAGAACACCATCCCAACCGTGAAGCACGGGGGTGGCAGCATCATGTTCTGGGGGTGCTTTGCTGCAGGAGGGACTGGTACACTTCACAAAATAGATGGCATCATGAGGCAGAAAAATGATGTGGATATATTGAAGCAACATCTCAAGCCATCAGTCAGGAACTTAAAGCTTGGTCGCAAATGGTTCTTCCAAATGGACAATGACCCCAAGCATACTTCCAAAGTTGTGGCAAATTGCTTAAGGACAACAAAGTCAAGGTATTGGAGTGGCCATCACAACACCCTGACCTCAATCCTATAGAACATTTGTGGACAGAACTGAAAAAGTGTGTGCGAGCAAGGAGGCCTACAAACCTGACTCAGTTACACCAGCTCTGTCAGGAGGAATGGGCCAAAATTCACCCAACTTATGTGGGAAGCTTGTGGAAGGTTACCCAAAACGTTTGATTCAAGTTAAACCAATTTAAAGGCAATGCTACCAAATACTAATTGAGTGTATGTAAACTTCTGACCCACTGGCAATGTGATGAAAGAAATAAAAGATTAAATAAATCAATCTCTACTATTATTCTGACATTTCACATTCTTAAAATAAAGTGGTTATCCTAACTGACCTAAGGCATGGAATTTTTACTAGGATTAAATGTCAGGAATTGTGAAAAACTGAGTTTAAATGTGTTTGGCTAAAGTGTATGTAAACTTCCGACTTCAACTGTATATACTAACTTTTTTGACATATGCCGGTGCTATTATTTGCGAACTGTCACTTTGTTCCTAGTTATATGTACATATCTACCTCAATGATCTCACTCCCCTGTACATCGACTCTGTACTGGATACCCCGTGTATATCGTTACTCATTGTGTATCTATTATTCGGTGTTTTACTATTCTATTATGTCTCTATTTTCTCTCTCTCTGCATTGTTGGGAAGGGCCCCTAAGTTAGCATTTCACTGTTAAGTCAACACCTGTTGCTTATGAAGCACGTGACATACACATACACATATATATGTATTTTATTTTGTATATATGCTGTATTGTACCTGTCTTCCTGTAGAAGCCAGACTGTCAGCACTGGAAGACAGATTGCTGTGTACGGCCTGAGTATCCTGAAAACGAGGAGAGAAATGGAGAAATGAGGAAAACGGCGAGTTTAGAGTATTTGGCACAGCTTGGCATTTTACATAACCAAAAGCATCCGTCCAAAAGTGTTTCATCGCAATATGATACAGCATTATCATCATCACCATCATCGACACGAGTACCTGATTCGGTGCTGTAGACTTGAATGGGTTGACTTTCTGCATCATTCCCGTGAACATTCCAGGGTTCTGCAAAAGCAAAACCACATGACATTTACAAATCCCTTTCAGAATGATCCGCTCTTAAAGTTCCTCATCTCATTATTATACTGAACATGGATAAACATCTTTACCTGCTTGGCTTCAGGTAGCTTCGCTGTCGCTTGGTGATCTACAGTGTCTGTCGAAGGATCCTCCTTTCTCACCTGAAACACACGCACATAGATAACGAATGTACAGAATAGTCTTCAATAGGCCTTGGTGTGTAACTTGGCAGACTACATGGTAGGACATTATTTTGACATGGGCTGTACTTGTCTTTCTGTTGTGGTGTTCTCGGCCAGACTGCCAGCACTGGAGGACAGATCACTGTGTATCGACTGAGTGTCCGCAAAACATGAGGAGAGGAAGGGAAAGGGAGAGAGAGAAAAGAGCGAATTTGAATATTTACCGCTTTTGCGTGAGTAACGTCATTCTAATTATCAGTCCTAAATATTACTATTGTTTTGCAATATGATACAGGGTGAACAAATGTATTTCATGAGACGACTGTAATGTGACCAAGTGAACTCCTCTTCACGACCTGTGTCGGTGCTGTAGATTTGAAAGGGTTGACTTTTTGCATCATTCCCGTAAACATTCCAGGGTTCTGGAAGACCTGAAAGGTGCACAAGTGACACAAAAAGTCCTTTCAGTACAGCAGCAACAATACCATTTTACTCTACTCACTAATATAGTCCTAGAATCAGGATAATGATGCTTTAGATTCAAGGATGAACAGACAGGTTTACCTGTTTGCCTTCTGGTAGCTTTTCCTGATCCACAGTGTCTTTTGGAGGGTCCTCTTTTCTCGCCTAAAACACACACACACACACACACACACACACACACACACACACACACACACACACACACACACACACACACACACACACACACACACACACACACACACACACACACACACACACACACACACACAAATTGGTACTAAATGTAAAAAACATAGTGTTGAACAACATAGTGTGATCAACTGGATTATGGCTAATACCTGTGTAGAGGACCTGAATGGGTT
This sequence comes from Oncorhynchus keta, assembly GCF_023373465.1. Taxonomy (NCBI): domain Eukaryota; kingdom Metazoa; phylum Chordata; class Actinopteri; order Salmoniformes; family Salmonidae; genus Oncorhynchus; species Oncorhynchus keta. The sequence goes on along the minus strand of NC_068433.1, from coordinate 30,056,241 downwards.
GACTTTCTGTGTCACTCCTTTAAACATACCCAGGTTCTGCAACACATACAAGCATTATGGTTCCCTCAATTATATCACACAGATCTTTTTTTTGTTAATTATTCATGAAAAGGACCAGAAGTCTGACAAGTCAGATCAGTTTAGATACAGAGTATGCGGAGCAGAAATCTACCTGTTTCACTTCAGGGACATTTCCATCCACAGTCTTCTCTGACACTGGATCTGTAGCTGTACTGGCTGTAGAGGAGGCCTGGGTGGAAGAGAAGGATCAATGAGGATCTTTGGTGTTTGTTTCCACTAAAAATAGTAGTCTGTGCCTGTATTTATAAAGCGTCTCAGAGAACGAGTGCTGATCTCGGATGACGTTCTCCCTATCTTATTCATTATGATCTGAAAGGCTAAACTGATCCAAGATCAGAACTCCTACTGTGAGGCACTTTTTTAATACAGTCCCTGGTCCCAGATCAGTTTATCCTGCCTTGCCAAATAGAAAAATAGTATACTTGTATGCCTTGCCAACTACGGGAGTTGGTGTGATAATGACCGTAGGAGTTTGCAAAGCAAAGGTAACTGAACTAAATGACTATCGCCCACAGCACTCACTTCTGTCATCATGAAGTGCTTTGAGAGGTTAGTTAAAACCTCTTAAGAATCCTCCCATTTCTTTCAATTTTCGCCTAAAATGACATACACAAATCTAACTGCCCTTAGCTCAGACCCTGAAGCAAGGATATGCATATTCTTGGTACCATTTGAAAGGAAACACTTTGAAGGTTGTGGAAATGTGAAAGGAATGTCGGAGAATATAACACAATATATCTGGTAAAAGATAATACAAAGAAAACATCAACCGTTCTTTTGTAAATTTTTTTGTACCATCATCTTTAAAATGCAAGAGAAAGGCCATAATGTATTATTCCAGCCCAGGTGAAATGTAGAGTGTGGCCACTCGATGGCAGCAGTGTATGTGCAAAGTTTAAGACTGATTCAATAAACCATTGCATTTCTGCTCAAAATGTTGTATCAGACTGCACAAATGTGCCTAATTTGCTTATTAAGGATCATATCACCTCTATATTACCTGACACCCTAGACCCACTTCAGTTTGCTTACCGCCCCAATAGATCCACAGATGATGCAATCGCCATCAAACTGCACAATGCCCTATCCCATCTGGACAAGAGGAATAATCATGTAAGAATGCGGTTAATTGACTATAGCTCAGCATTCAACACCATAGTACCCTCCAAGCGCATCATTAAGCTCAGGGCCCTGGGTCTGAACTGCGCCCTGTGCAACTGGGTCCTGGACTTCCTGATGGGCCGCCCCCAGGTGGTGAAGGTATGAAACAACACCTCCACTTCACTGATCCTCAACACAGGGGTCCAACAAGAGCGCGTGCATAGCCCCCTCCTGTACTCCCTTGACACAACAATAGAAGGCCTGATTACCAACAATGACGAGACAGCCAACAGGGAGGAGGTGAGGGCCCTGGGAGTGTGGTACCAGGAAAATAACCTCTCACTCAACGTAAACAGAATAAAGGAGATGATCATGGACTTCAGGAAACAGCAGAGGGAGCAAGCCCCTATCCACTTTGACGGGACTGCAGTTGAGAAGGTGGAAGGATTCAAGTTCCTCGGTGTACACATCACTGACAATCTGAAATGGTCCACTCACAGTGTGGTGAAGGTGGCACAACAACGCCTCTTCAACCTCAGGAGGCTGAAGAAATGTGTCTTGCTCCTAAAATCCCTCACAAACTTTTACAGATGCACAATTGAGAGCATCCTGTCGGGCTGTATCACCGCCTGATACGGCAACTGCAACACCCACAACCGCAGGGCTCTCCAGAGGGTGGTGCGGTCTGCCCAACACATCACAGTGGGCAAACTACCTGCCCTCCAGGATCCCTACAGCACCCGATGTCACAGAAAGGCCAAAAAGATCAAGAACAACAACCACCCGAGCCGAGCCATTGCTTGTTCACCCAACTATCATCCAGAAGGCGAGATCAGTACAGGTGCGTCAAAGCTGGGACTGAGAGACTGAATAACATCTTCTTTCTCAAGGCCCTCAGACTGTTAAATATCCATCACTAGGCAGCTTCCACCCATATGTGAAATCCTGAACCTTAGAGGCTGCTGCCCTAGATACAGTACCAGTCTGTCATGCCCTGATCAATCAATCAAATGTATTTATAAAGCCCTTCTTACATCAGCCGATGTCACAAAGTGCTGTACAGAAACCCAGCCTAAACCCCCAAACAGCAAGCAATGCAGGTGTAGAAGCAAGGTGGCTAGGAAAAACTCCCTAGATAGGCCTGAACCTAGGAAGAAACGTAGAGAGGAACCAGGCTATGAGGGGTGGCAATTATAACAGAACATGACCAAGATGTTCAAATGGAAAAGATCTTATCTGTTTCTCCTGTCTTTGTGCTCGTCTCCACCCCCCTCCAGGTGTTGCCCACCTTCCCAATTATCCCCTGTGTTCTCGGTTTGTCTGTTGCCAGTTCATCTTGTTTATCAAGTCAACAAGTGGTCTTTCACAGCTCCTGCTTTTCCCCAATCTCTCTTTTTCTCGCTCTCCTGGTTATGACCTTTACCTGTCCTGACTCTGAGCCTGCCTGGCTGACCACTCTGCCTACCCCTGACCCTGAGCCTGCCAGCCGTCCTGTGCCTTTGCCCCTACTCTGGATTACGGACCTCTGCCTGACCTGACCTGACACTAAGCCTGCCTGCCTTCCTGTGCCACTACTCTGGATTATCGACCCCTGCCTGCCTTGACCTGTCGTTTGCCTGCCCCTGTTGCTGTAGTAAACATTGTTTTTTCAACATAGTCTGCATTTGGGTCTTAACTGAAAGGTGATACAGTCAATAGTGTGAACACACCTACTCATTCAAGGGTTTTTCTTTATTTGTACTATTTTCTACACTGTAGAATAATAATGAAGACATCAAAACCATAACATAACACCTATGGAATCATGCAGTAACCAAAAAAAGTGTTAAACAAATCAAAATATACTTTATATTTTAGATTCTTCAAAGTAGCCACCATTTGCCTTGATGACAGCTTTGCACACTCTTGGCATTCTCTCAACCAGCTTCATGAGGGATGCTTTTCCAACAGTCTTGAAGGAGTTCCCACATATGCTGAGCACTCGTTGGCTGCTTTTCCTTCACTCTGGGTTTGAACTCATCCCAAACCATCTCAATTGGGTTGAGGTCAAGTGATTGTGGAGGACAGGTCATCTGATGCAGCACTCCATCACTCTCCTTGGTCAAATAGCCCTTACACACCTGGAGGTGTGTTTTGGGTCATTTTCCAGTTGAAAAACAAACTAAGCGCAAACCAGATGGGATGGCGTATCGCTGCAGAATGCTGTGGTAGCCATGCTGGTTAAATGTGCCTTGAATTCTAAATGAATCACAGACAGTCACCAGCAAAGCACCACCACACATCACACTTCTTCCTCCATGCTTCACAGTGGGAACCACACATGCAGAGATCATCTGTTCACCTACTCTGCATCTCACAAAGACACGGAGGTTGGATCCAAAAATATCAAAATGTGGATTTATCAGACCAAAGGACAGATTTCCACTAGTCTAATGTCCATTGCTCGTGTTTCTTGGCCCAAGTAAGTCTCTTCTTATTATTGGTGTTCTTTAGTAGTGGTTTCTTTGCAGCAATTCGACCATGAAGGCCTGATTCACGCAGTCTCCTCTGAACAGTTGATGTTGAGATGTGTCTGTTACTTGAACTCTGTGAAGCCTTTATTTGGGCTGCAATCTGAAGTGCAGTTAACTCTGCAGCAGAGGTAACTCTGGGTCTTCCTTTCTGTGGCGGTCCTCATGAGAGCCAGTTTCATCATAGCGCTTGATCATTTTTGCGACTGCACTTGAAGAAACGTACACATCTTCTGGATTGACTGACATTCATGTCTTAAAGTAATGACGGACCGTTGTTTCTCTTTGCTTATTTGCGATATTCTTGCCATAATATGGACTTGGTCTTTTAGCAAATAGGGCTATCTCCTTTATACCAACCATACCTTGTCACAACAGAACTGATTGGCTCAAACATATTAAGAAGGAAAGAAGAAATTCCAGAAATACATTTTTAACAAGGCACACCTTTTAATTGAAATGCATTCCATGTGACTACCTCAAAGAAGTTGGTTGAGAGAATGCCAAGAGTGTGCAAAGCTGTCATCAAGGCAAAGGGTGGCTACTTTGAAGAATCTCAAATATAAAATATATTTTGATATGTTTAACACTTTTTTGATTACTACAATGATTCCATATTTGTTATTTGATAGTTTTGATGTTAATTCTACAATGTAGAAAATAGATATTACTGTACTGTTGCAGCTAGAAACGCAAGCATTTTGCTACACCCGGAATAACATCTGCTAAACATGTGTATGTGACCAATAAAATGTGATTTGATTTGAGCAGAACTAACTGATCTGGGACTAGGCTATGAAAATAGTAATCTATTTAACATTACTGATGTAGTAACCTGTGTCCTGGTTTTGAACGGGTTGACTTTCTGCATGACTCCCATCATCCCAGTCCTCTGTTGGAAAGAAACAAACAAAAACACAACTCATCACAAAATCTACTTTACAATGGGCAGAGAGAGCATGCTCAGTTGAAGCCTTTTATAACCTTGGTTTTGAGGAGCAGCTCACTCTCAGTGTTATTCTCCTGAAAACAATTGTTTGATCATGGTTAACAGTCAATTGCATCAACTGCATCGTTGTATCGTCTGTAAAAAAAAAAAATGTTTGTTAGTGTTGTGTTCACCGACGATACAATGGGGATGTATTAGCTGCTCTTAGCAAAGTGGGCATATTTACATACACTGGCGTTGCTTTCAGTTGTATTGGGTTGCACAAAAACAGTCTGCGGGAATCCAGAAGTGAAATACAATTCCATTTCAACTTACTGTGCCGGTGGACAGGAATTTGAGACAAAATATCGAAAAGGATTGTATTATTAAACAGACTTTCCAAACGTGGGTGTGTCGTAGACCCACTTCCTCTCGGCTTACCTCATGTCAAAATATAAGTCCAACGCAAGTTATTCCTTTTTTGCCCGCTTATGACGCATGTGCAGGACATCTATTTTGACATGAGATAAGCCGAGAGGAAGTGGGTCTACGACACACCCACGTTTGGAAAGTCTGTTTAATAATAATACGATCCTTACGATATTTTGTCTCAAATCACCTCTGTCATAATGACCAAATATCCTACCCACCGGCACAGTAAGTTGAAATGGATTTGTATTTAACTTCTGTCTTCCTGTGGACTGTTTTTGTGCAACCCAATACAATTGAAAGCATTGCTAGTGAATGGAAATACACCCGCGTTGCTAAAAGCAGGCCATTTTGGGCTTAGTTTTAGGGTTAGAATTAGTGTTAGGGTTAAGGGTCAGTGGTTAGGTTTAGGGAAAATAGGATTTTGAATGGGAATCAATTGTTGCTCCCCAAAAAGTCCTCACAAGTATAGTAAGACAGAGCTGTCTGTGTGTGTCAGTACACCATTGCCCCCCTACACTGCTGCTACTCTCTGCTATTATCTATGCGTAGTCAATTTAATAACTGTAGATGTAGATACCTCAATTACCTCGACTCCGGTGCCCCTGCACATCGACTCGGTACCGGTACCCCCTGTATATAGCCCCGCTATTGTTATTTACAGCTGCTCTTTAATTATTTGTTATTCTTATCGCTTAATTTTGGGGGTATTTTCTTAAAACTGCATCGTTGGTTAAAGGGCTTGTAAGTAAGCAGGTGTAAGGTTGTATTCGGCGCATGTGACAAATCCAATTTGATTTGATTTGATACCTGTGAGTTACTGCTTGTATCATTCTCTTTGTTCAAGCAGTGTGCGGTTGGGTTGCTCATCTCCTGTGTGAAGACAGAAGAGATCAATATCATGGACCAAATGAATGAATAAACGAATGAATTACAAAAAGAACAATGAAAGAAACACTATTTGTCCATTCCAATAGGACACTTTTTTTGTATCAGGATTCACACAACCACATACACACATAACATGAGCTCACTGGATTCAATGGGACACTGGGGGTGGGGTGGGGGGTAAAAACAATGATACGTTTATAACATTACTGTGCATTACAGTTTTTACAAACTAGTACTTAAACTACTACTACTAATGTTGATGGTTGTAGAAATCATTGTCCCAATTAGCCATATTAACAAACATCTCATTTTCAAACTTCACATTTCTCGATTATAGGCTACTTACCGCAATGATCCGAGATCAGCAAAATGCCTGCGATAAGTGATCGGTCTGTTCGATACTTTTCGGTCTATCGTTCCAGCTCTAGTGTGTGTATTCAATCAGTGTCCTACCTCACTGCTGGGTCTGGGAGGAACCACTGGAGAAGACTTGTTGTCCCTTCGCGGACTATTCATACTGTGTTACATACACAAAAGTGACACATGAGAAACACATGACTCGAATAGAACACACACACAATCAGGTTGTATAGCACCCTTGTGTTATATGTGTCCCTATAACCACGGATACCGGTCAGATACATAACTACCTTGAGTTGACTTTGACCAGGTTAATCAATGTCAATACAAAACACGACTGGGATATATTTAGCCTACTACAATAGCGTTGGTTGTTATCACCACTCACAACATTATGCAATACGATAATATGAAGCATTAAAGCCTACCTTAATATGGCACATATAAGTTATAATTGAGGTGTTACAGTAGGGCTGTAGAAAACGCGAAGGAAAACACTTCTGATATTCCGTCACTTCCCTTATGACTTGTCAAACTGGTTTTGCAGCGATGGGAAGTAGCCTACTGACGCGGAATATGGTCAACACAAACTTGACGGCATTCAACTTTGTTCTTTCTGCTCCGGTTTGTTAAACTCATTTTATCTGAAATTCCGTCACTGCCCTTGTGACTTGTCATACTGACGAGAAATAGGGTTTTTATTTTTTTAGGCAAGTCAGTTACGAACAAATTATTATGTACAATAACGGCCTACCCTGGGCGTTTTGTGCGCCACCCTATTGGACTCTCAATCATGGCCAGATGTGATTCAGCCTGGATTCGAACCAGGGACTGTAGTGATACCTCTTGCACTGAGATGCAGTGCCTTAGACCGCTGCGCCACTCGGGAGCTCAACACAAACATGACTGCATTCAACGTTTTCTTTCTGTTCCGGTGTATGATAAACTCATTTTATCACAAAGGGGAGCAGTACACCGGACACTCGAGTCGGAACCCAACTGTGAAAGCCAAATTCCCTGTTTCTGCGCTTTGTGAAAAGTTTGAGATGTAAGAACTGAGAAGACCCGCCCACTAGTATTGATCATTTTTTACAGTCAGAGTTATTGAGGGGGTTCGATTAATCTGGCCCGGGGTTTACACGCATATGTCCCGTCATATCATCGGGCGAAGCGCCCATCTCAAATCAAACAGTAATTTGCACCGCTCGGTCATGTTGTCAACAAGGTTACATCATCCAGGAATATTTATTCCATAAAATAAACGTTTGAATTTTCAAACTAGTTTTTATTGGGAAGGCAGATAAAGAATTTGTAATTTTTTTTAAATTAAAAAACACACAAAACAAAACACTTTTGCTTGTGAAAACATAGAATCCTACTCATTAATACATGTGCTTAATTACGTAACTTTTGTTTTAAATCGAGCCGACTTTGCCTTCTGACAGAGTGGCGCACCTGTCCCACTTAGCTATAATAAGAACTAGAGCCTGCCTCCAATATGTCCAACCATTGTTTTCAACATATTCTCTCTGTCGCATACAATCTTTCGTGGGGGCTGACATCTTGCGAGTTCCGGTTTCAGGAGTCCATACGCACTAGTACTGGAGCCCAGCCTGAGGTCCTGAGGGCATGTTGTCTAGCCTGCTTTTCAACTAGTTAAAGATAGCTAAGTGGAGTCTGTGTGTACTTCGGTTTGTACCACCGCATGGTAAAACAACGCACGCATTGAAACTATTGAATGCATGCGGTTCACAGAACGCACGGTAACGTTTCGGACTGCTCCATTGACAATTAACTACTTCCCCAGGATGCAAAGAGTTTTATGCATCTGGTGGACATGAGGCTTGAGCACCGAGCATGATGGAGTGGGGACCTGCATTCCAGCACCAGATTGTGGATCTTGATTAGAGGGGAGGGGAAATATGCAGGCACAACCACTGGAAACATGAAATAAATGTTGTCGACAAGGAAATTATTCAGGACAAAGACTGTGCTCTAGCTTGCTCTATATGTGCACCACAGAAGACAGTTGGATGATATTTGCTATTGAACGCAACACAATCACAACAGCAACCACGGCTTGGTACAGATATTGCTTGGTAACGTCAGGTGTACTCTGGGAACTGTAGTCCTCTTATTACAGCAAAACAGGTGTTTTTGATTTTGTTCAATTTTTGTGGTTGTTGAAGACTGATCACGTCAAATAAAAAAAGTCAACATTTCATCAGACTTTAGTATAAGCTACATTATGTTTTTAGGTCACAATACATTTCCTTAAAGCATTTAGAAAATTCAGAGTAAGAGTGTAACGATGCTGTATCTGGTGTGTTGACCCTGCCTCTTAAGTGCATTGAAGTGCCAGTAGATACATGGATGAAATGTTGCTTTTCATTTGCACTCAAATGGTTTGAGATGTTTCCTCTACCTAGTAGAGACAGTTTGGAATGGAAAGACAATGCTGTCTCAATCTATCGTACAAGATGGTCTGGAGTATTAATACACACACACACACAATTGTGTTATTCAAAAGGCTGTCCCATTCCTAGGAAAGCTGGGCAGCAAAGTTATACAAACAATAGCATTACTTGTTGAGTCAGACGAGCATCATTTCATGTATAACTTTATTCTTAGAAATGTATGGGTTGATCACATCAGAGCCAAAGCAAAGTAGCAGTTACTGCAATTCTCACCAAAGGATGAAGTGATTATCAAATATTAAGCATGGGAGACATACAAGACATTAAATAATACATTTTATTTATTCACACCAACTGACATAAGTGTAACTTGCGATTGCCATATCAACAGATTTGATTGGAATTTGATTCAATACAGAATCAAAACAATTGGAATTTGATTCAATACAGAATCAAAACAATTGGAATTTGATTCAATACAGAATCAAAACAATTGGAATTTGTTTCAATACAGAATCAAAACAAAATCAGTAGACAGTAAAAACCATCACAAAATAAGAAGCTAAACATCCATAAAAGCATTCATACTTGATCAGTACTCTAGATCTCGAGGGCCACCACTCTACATACTAGTGACTGCCAACCAGAATAGTATTGTCCTCACTAAAGTGCCTGTGAGAGGAAGCTATTAGACTATTGAGACACAGCCATAGTGTGTGTCCTCAAGGTGAAAAGGTGATGAATGGGCCCCACGGGGGTCGGCGGGAGGCGACCCCCGTGAGGTCCGTGCAGGTGAACATAATAATGTCACTCGGTTTTTCTAGTAACAGGAACTGCAAGGAGTCAGCCATCATGGCGCGGAGATCTGGGTGCTGCTGCAGGTATGAGGCATACTCCGCCTTCAACACCATGTGTAACAGACAAACACACAAGCCAGGTCATGTTGGAAACTTAGGGGTTAGTGGTTTGAGAGTAAGGGGCTTAGACCAGGGTTAGAGTAGAGGGTAAGGGGTAGGGATAGACATAATATGTCAACTTTCTGGCCAGGAAATTGGAGTGCATCTGCATATCCTCAACACACCAGACGCATCTTCTCAAACCCCGGCTTATCTTCCCTCACCTTTGACACACATACACCCAAACATGTAATTATTGGAACACTCCTAACAGTGTAATGTAGCAGTAGTGCCAACACCGAGGGAGGTCGATTAACCTGAGCCGCGGTGCACCCGGCTATGGCCCTTGATGTTAATGAGCAAAAGTGGTGAGGGAGGAGCTTTTCAAATCGAACAGTAATCTGCGCTGCTCGGTCATGTTGTCAATAAGGTAGCATGGTGCATCATTCAGAAAGATACATCTATTTTCAATAAAAGCATATAGTACTAGTCAAACGTTTGGACACCTACTTATTCAAGGGTTTTTCTTTATTGCAGAATAATAGTGAAGACATCAAAACTATGAAATAATACATATGGAGTCATGTAGTAACCCCAAAATATATATTTGAGATTCTTGCCATAATAGGGCTACCTTCTGTATACCACCCCTAACTTGTCACAACACAACTGATTGGCTCAAATGCATTAAAGAAATTCCACAAATGTACTTAAGGCACACCTGTTAATTGAAATGTATTCCAGGTGACTACCTCATGAAGCTGGTTGAGAGAATGAGTGTGCAAAGCTGTCAAAGCAAAGGGTGGCTCCTTTGAAGAATCTCAAATATATTTTACACTTTTTTTGGTTACTACATTATTCCATATTTGTTATTTCATAGTTTTGATGTCTTCACTATTATTCTACAATTTCGAAAATAGTAAAAATAGAGAAAAACACTTGGACACACCTACTCATTCAAACTTTTGACTGGTACTGTACATTCAAATTGTCTAACTAGTTTTCATTGGGAAAGCAGAAAGTGTTTTATCAAAAGCAATCCCTTTTGCAAGTGAAATCAAAGAATCCTAGTCATTACTCCATGTGCTTAACCTACGTCACTTTTGTTATGAGCCGACTTCGCAGTCAGCCAGAGTGTTGCGCCTGGCTTACACCGTGGAGGCACCACACCCGTGGAGGCACCACACATTTTTAGCCGGTGCAAAACACGCCTACACTTGCACCCGGGCGAGATTAATCGAATCCCCTCACTGCCAAATGGCTGCGATGTTCTCCACCGAGTCTGCTGTCCTCTCCACACCAAACATTCCCAGTGTCTCCAGATTACATAGACATGTAGGCTACTTAGAAAGAGAAACAGAAAACAGACTTAGAAAGTCCAACTCTCAGACTCTCCCTCATCTCAAACTTCCTCCATCGCCTGTATCTCGACTTCCTCCTTCCTCCCTGTCTTACTAGTGATGGCTATTACCACAGGGAGTGCTGTTGATATCTCCATGGCTGTGTGCGTACAGTAGTATGCTCCCTGCAACTGGCCCTCTCCACAAGTCACCTTGAATTCTCCCAGCTCTCCACTCCTCTCAGACACAGAAAGTCTTCAAACACACACTGCAGTGCTGCACCCCCACAGTCCCTACTCAGAGCACACACACACACACAATTCAAGTAGCTATTAAACAAACACACCATCACATGACTAGCTAGTAGCCTACAAGAAAATAGGCTGCGTATAAATGGTTAGCTAGCTATGTTTTTCAGAGACACACAAAAGCAAGTGTAACAGTATAATTTTCGTCCGTTCCCTCGCCCCTACCTGGGCTCGAACCAGGGACCATCTTGACAAATCAACAACAGCCACCCACGAAACATCGTTACCCATCGCGCCACAAAAGGTCTCAGGGCGAGTGACGTCACCGATTGAAAGGTTATTAGCGTGCACCACCGCTAGCTAGCAAGCCATTTAACATAGGTTAGTTACACCAGTTAACGCTACTTTAACGTGACTGTACTGATGACACACAAACCCTTACTAGCATTGGCTGGATAGCAAGTAGCAAGTCTACCGGTACAGTAACGTTACAGTAGCGTTAAGCTAGTTAGCTAAAGTAAACATCACTAATGTTTGTTACCACAGCCACAAAGTCATAAACCCTGTCTATTTCCACAATTTCTCTTCTTAAAAACAGATTTTAAACCTAATCTTAACCCCACTGCTAGTTAGCTCATTTATTCTCATTTAAGTTCATTTATGTGCACAATCAACTAACTAGCTAGCTTGTCTAGCCTCAAACAGTTGTGATGATTTGGCCACAAACACAAATTACATTCACCTGAGGCTGTGTGATATGAGATCACTGAGAGCAGGTCCTGAGGGCATGGCTAGAATGGATCTAGCTAACCCTAACCCTTGTCCTAACAACCTAATTATCCTAACCTGCTGCATAAATTAACACCCAGGATATTTCACAATCTAAACTTGATGCCCTCAATCTCACACAAATGATCAATGAACCTACCAGGTACAACCCCAAATCCGTAAACATGGGCACCCTCATAGATATCATCCTAACTAACTCGCCCTCCAAATACACCTCTGCTGTTTTCAATCAAGATCTCAGCAATCACCGCCACATTGTCTGCACCCGTAATGGGTCTGCGATCAAACGAACACCCCTCATCACTGTCAAACGCTCCCTAAAACATTTCTGCGAGCAGGCCTTTCTAATCGACCTGGCCGTGGTATCCTGGAATGACATTGACCTCATCCCATCAGTAGAGGATGCCTGGTTATTCTTTAAAAGTGGCATCTTAAATAAGCATGATCCATTGAAAAAATGTAGAACTAGGAATAGATATAGTCCTTGGTTCTCTCCAGACCTGTCTGCCCTTGGCCAGTACAAAAACATCCCGTGGCGTTCTGCATTAGCATCAAATAGCCCCCGTGATATGCAACTTTTCAGGGAAGTTAGTAACAAATATACACAGGCAGCTAGGAAAGCTAAGGCTAGCTTTTTCAAACAGAAATTTGCACCCTGTAGTACAAACTGAAAAAAGTTATAGGACACTGTAAAGTCGATGGAGAATAAGAGCACCTCCTCCAAGCTGCTCCTCCAAGAGGCTAGAAAACACTGTTACCACCGATAAATCCACTATAATTGAGAATTTAAATAAACATTTCTCTACGGCTGGCCATGCTTTCCACCTGGCTACCCCTACCCCGGTGAACTGCCCGGCACCCTCCACAGCAACCCGCCCAAGCCCCCACCATTTCTCCTTCACCCAAATCCAGATAGCTGATGTTCTGAAAGAGCTGCAAAATCTGGACCCCTACAAATCAGCCGGGCTAGAATATCTGGACCCTCTCTTTCTAAAATTATTTGCCAAAATTGTTGCAACCCCTATTACTAGCCTGTTCAACCTCTCTTTCGTATCATCTGAGATTCCCAAAGATTGGAAAGCTGCCACGGTCATCCCCCTCTTCAAAGGGGATGACACTCTAGACCCAAACTGCTACAGACCTATATCTATCATACCCTGTCTTTCTAAGGTTTTCGAAAGCCATGTTAAAAACAGATTAACGACCATTTCGAATCCCATTGTACCTTCTCTGCTATGCAATCTGGTTTCAGAGCTGGTTATGGTTGCACCTCAGCCACTTTCAAAATCTTAAACAATATCATAACCGCCATCGATAAGAGACATTACTGTGCAGCCGTATTCATCGACCTGGCCAAGGCTTTCGACATTCTTATTGGCAGACTCGACAGCCATGGTTTCTCAAATGATTGCCTCGCCTGGTTTACCAACTACTTCTCTGATAGAGTTCAGTGTGTCAAATCGGAGGGCCTGTTGTCCGGACCTCTGGCAGTCTCTATGGAGGTGCCACAGGGTTCAATTCTCTGTATACATCAATGATGTTGCTCTTGCTGCTGGTGATTCGCTGATCCACCTCTACGCAGACGACACATTTACATTTACATTTAAGTCATTTAGCAGACGCTCTTATCCAGAGCGACTTACAAATTGGTGCATTCACCTTATGACATCCAGTAGAACAGTCACTTTACAATAGTGCATCTAAATCTTAAAGGGGGGGTGGTGAGAAGGATTACTTATCCTATCCTAGGTATTCCTTAAAGAGGTGGGGTTTCAGATGTCTCCGGAAGGTGGTGATTGACTCCGCTGTCCTGGCGTCGTGAGGGAGTTTGTTCCACCATTGGGGGGCCAGAGCAGCGAACAGTTTTGACTGGGCTGAGCGGGAACTGTACTTCCTCAGTGGTAGGGAGGCGAGCAGGCCAGAGGTGGATGAACGCAGTGCCCTTGTTTGGGTGTAGGGCCTGATCAGAGCCTGGAGGTACTGAGGTGCCGTTCCCCTCACAGCTCCGTAGGCAAGCACCATGGTCTTGTAGCGGATGCGAGCTTCAACTGGAAGCCAGTGGAGAGAGCGGAGGAGCGGGGTGACGTGAGAGAACTTGGGAAGGTTGAACACCAGACGGGCTGCGACGTTCTGGATGAGTTGTAGGGGTTTAATGGCACAGGCAGGGAGCCCAGCCAACAGTGAGTTGCAGTAATCCAGACGGGAGATGACAAGTGCCTGGATTAGGACCTGCGCCGCTTCCTGTGTGAGGCAGGGTCGTACTCTGCGGATGTTGTAGAGCATGAACCTACAGGAACGGGCCACCGCCTTGATGTTAGTTGAGAACGACAGGGTGTTGTCCAGGATCACGCCAAGGTTCTTAGCGCTCTGGGAGGAGGACACAATGGAGTTGTCAACCGTGATGGCGAGATCATGGAACGGGCAGTCCTTCCCCGGGAGGAAGAGCAGCTCCGTCTTGCCGAGGTTCAGCTTGAGGTGGTGATCCGTCATCCACACTGATATGTCTGCCAGACATGCAGAGATGCGATTCGCCACCTGGTCATCAGAAGGGGGAAAGGAGAAGATTAATTGTGTGTCATCTGCATAGCAATGATAGGAGAGACCATGTGAGGTTATGACAGAGCCAAGTGACTTGGTGTATAGCGAGAATAGGAGAGGGCCTAGAACAGAGCCCTGGGGGACACCAGTGGTGAGAGCGCGTGGTGAGGAGACAGATTCTCGCCACGCCACCTGGTAGGAGCGACCTGTCAGGTAGGACGCAATCCAAGCGTGGGCCGCGCCGGAGATGCCCAACTCGGAGAGGGTGGAGAGGAGGATCTGATGGTTCACAGTATCGAAGGCAGCCGATAGGTCTAGAAGGATGAGAGCAGAGGAGAGAGAGTTAGCTTTAGCAGTACGGAGCGCCTCCGTGATACAGAGAAGAGCAGTCTCAGTTGAATGACTAGTCTTGAAACCTGACTGATTTGGATCAAGAAGGTCATTCTGAGAGAGATAGCGGGAGAGCTGGCCAAGGACGGCACGTTCAAGAGTTTTGGAGAGAAAAGAAAGAAGGGATACTGGTCTGTAGTTGTTGACATCGGAGGGATCGAGTGTAGGTTTTTTCAGAAGGGGTGCAACTCTCGCTCTCTTGAAGACGGAAGGGACGTAGCCAGCGGTCAGGGATGAGTTGATGAGCGAGGTGAGGTAAGGGAGAAGGTCTCCGGAAATGGTCTGGAGAAGAGAGGAGGGGATAGGGTCAAGCGGGCAGGTTGTTGGGCGGCCGGCCGTCACAAGACGCGAGATTTCATCTGGAGAGAGAGGGGAGAAAGAGGTCAGAGCACAGGGTAGGGCAGTGTGAGCAGAACCAGCGGTGCCGTTTGACTTAGCAAACGAGGATCGGATGTCGTCGACCTTTTCAAAATGGTTGACGAAGCATTCTGTATACTTCTGGCCCCTCTGGACACTGTGTTAACTAACCTCCAGACAAGCTTCAATGCCATACAACTCTCGTTCCGTGGCCTCCAACTGCACAACTGCAAGTAAAACTAAATGCATGCTATTCAATCGATCACTGCCCGCACCTGCCCGCCCGTCGAGCATCACTACTTTGGACGGCTCTGACTTAGAATACGTGGACATCTACAAATACCTAGGTGTCTGGTTAGACTGTAAACTCTCCTTCCAGACTCACTAAGCATCTCCAATCCAAAATGACATTTAGAATTGGCTTCTTATATCGCAGCAAAGCATCCTTCACTCATGCTGCCAAACATACCCCCGTAAAACTGACCATCCTACTGATCCTCGACTTCGGCGATATCAACACTCTACTCAACAAACTGTATGCAGTCTATAACAGTGCCATCCGTTTTGTCACCAAAGCCCCATACACTACCCACCACTGCGACCTGTACGCTCTCGTTGATTGGCCCTTGCTTCATACTCGTCGCCAAACCCACTGGCTACAGGTTATCTACAAGTCTCTGCTAGGTAAAGCCCCGCCTTATCTCAGCTCACTGGTCACCATAGCAGCACCCACTCGTAGCACATGCTCCAGCAGGTATATCTCACTGGTCACCCCCAAAGCCAATTCCTCCATTGGTCACCTTTCCTTCCAGTTCTCTGCTGCCAATGACTGGAATGAACTGCAAAAATCACTGAAGCTGGAGACTCATATCCCCCTCACTAGCTTTAAGCACCAGCTGTCAGAGTAGCTCACAGATCACTGCACCTGTATATAGCCCATCTGTAAACAGCCCATCTATCTACCTCATCCCCATACTGTATTTATTTATTTATCTTGCTCCTGTGCACACCAGTATCTCTACTTGCACATTCATCTTCTGCACATCTACCATTGTAATTACTTTGCCACCATGACCTATTTATTGTTAACTCCATTATCTTACCTCATTTGCACTCACTGTATATAGATTTTTTTCTTTCTACTGTATTATTAACTGTATGTTTAGTTTATTCCATGTGTAACTCTGTGTTGTGTCAAATTGCTATGCTTTATCTTGGCCAGGTCGCAGTTGCAAATGAGAACTTGTTCTCACCTAGCCTACCTGGTTAAATAAAGATGAAATTGAAAGAGAAAAAAAGTTATCCCAACCTGCTAGGTAAAGTCAAATCTGTTAATTTGACAAAAGCTGGATTCCTTCTATTCAACAGGACCCTGGAAGATTGTGCATGAATGATGTTCATTGTTTTTCCTTCTTTGTGTGCATGTCACACAAGCTCGTCCATATAATAGCATGAATTTAAAATGTTAATAACTTCGGCTGTGAGTGAAGGAAAAAAATAATCTGCCTCAGACAATTAATGGAAAAATGTAATGGATATTTTTGGCACAAATGTGATAACGAAAGTGTCTTTTTGAAAATGGACTTACTATGGGGACATCTATAGGAATCGTCTCTCTGGGCTCAGCGTTAGTTAAACTGAAGTACTGTCAGTCTCCTCTGTGTACATGAGATGGCCTGCTTCCCAACTGAAACCCTGGGGCCATGACCTGACCAAGGTCCAGGGTTCCGGTCTGGAAGCACTCTTGACTGCACCTACAGTATTGCTTCGGTACTGTAGTTTAACTGAATCACTGCCGAGAAAGACAATTCCCATTGACAGCGCCAAAATATCATTAAAATCTGAAAATTCCTAATAAAACACTTTAATCATCAACTTTGTGCACAAAACATCCATTAAAGTATTCAAATTGTCACCGAGGCAGATTTGTTTTCCATCACTCACAACTGAAGATAAACATTTTATATTCCTGCTCTGAGGTCATGACGCCAGGAAGCCAGGGGAAGTGCTGGTTGGCTTGTTCAACTGTCCACGTGCTCAGACAGAGTTCTGGGAGCATGCAGGTGGAATAATCCCAGTCAGAAAAATGTCAGCTATCACTAAATGGCGTATGCTAACGCGAGTAGATTAAATTGAAACTAAATTTGGCTATTACAATGAGACATATTTGGGAAGCCCAGTGAGCGGCAGTGAGAGAAGATGGAGCGAGATGGATTTTTGGGGCGACGTTATGCAAATGTCTTCATCAAATACAGTTCCTTGACCCTTTGTCAAATATATATATTTTAAAACTTTGTTTTGGAATGCAAGGGCAAATTGATATATTGCACGTCACAGAGTATGCATTCCCAAACGGAAATGCGCAAATGCATGCCAGTAGGACCGCGCTAGCTCATGCTTGGCTCTGCCACCCTCCTTGTTCTGCCCACTATGATTCATTTGTTCCCATTGGAAACGTCTGTCGGTTAGTTATACACATATTTTGTCTAGTTCTTATTATAACTCAGTGCACCTGGTTCACTCCCATGAGTCAGCCGGTGCAAAACACGCCTTCACGGACGCCTGGGCGAGATTAATCGAAACCTGTCATTAGTTACACTCCGAGTTGGGTATTTCCAATTGGATGAAAAAAGACACGAGGATAAAATACTGACATTTACATTAGTAACAATCAAGGTTGAAATGTTCAAAGTGAAAAGTTTACAACCAGTTCAAATGCATAATTATCTTTATTAAACACAATTCCAATAGCTGCCTCATTGCGCTATTAGTTATCAACATTGCACATTTAATTTGGTTACAGTATAAATAACCTATTTATTAAACGTTGAAATATATACTCGTTTTAAAATAGCTACATGGTATATCACATGAGTGTAGCCTAAACTAGTTATAAACACGTATCCAAGATCTTAGGCCTACTACTTCACAATCCAGTAAAGTCATACATACAAGTTCTTTGTAAGTAAAAGCTTATTATGCTGCATAGTTGTCCAAATTGCAGAATGCAATCAGAGTTTGTAACTTCATTTATTTACAAGGCAAATGTTCAGTTTCTCCTTTTCGTTTAAAGAGGAACAGGAAAGTTGGGAAAGTCCTCGTTAGGTTTAGGTTTTTAAAAAATCAAGATCTTGAAAACAAATCCTCAGCTTGGACAGTAGGGGGCCATGAGTTGCATAAGACACATTGCATTGTGGGAGTTGAACTTTCATATATTGCCATTAGCATCCTGAAGCTCCTCCCTGATAGCATTCAGCTCCATCAGGCTCTCGTGCAGCACCTGAGCTACTTGCCTAATCTTAAACACCACCTCTTTCTTAAACCCTTTCTTTAGCTCACGAGAGTCCTTGGTGAAGTATTTATCCATTCCTTTGAAGAGGCCCCTGAGGGCCACGGCAGCTCCTTCTGTTACCTCTGTGGCCCTCAACACAGGTCTATCCACTAGGCTGACCATTTGAACGGCCCTGCGGACCTCCCAGTCTCCAGAGTAGTGCTGGGTTCCTCTCCGGAGGAGAGGATGCCCCCTGAGTCTATACAGCCCCTCGCACACAAACCTCAAGATCTTCACCAACTCCTCCATCCTCGCCTCATAATCCTCCAGAACCACCTCCACTTTCTTCCTGTCCTGCATGTTGTTCACGTTGTCCGAGATGGTCGCCGAGGCCGACGTGATCCCACCGGCCGCCGCAACTCCGACGCCCACAGCCGTGATGATGAGCGAGGCGCCGAAGGTAAAGGGGGCGAGGGCCAGGCCGACGATGGCCGCGCCGCCCCCGACAGCGGCGGTGGTGCCGCCGGTGATGTTGCCAATCTTGGCCTTCTTATGGAAGGAGGTGATGTCATCGGCGAGGGCGTGGAGCTTGATGACGTACTGCCAGAGGACCTCGGCACGCTCCGTGAACACCTTGTTGAAGACACTCAGGCCGCGGTGCACCTTCTCCGCCAGTAGGGTGAATGACCTTAAGGGGGATGGGGGCGAGAGAGAGAGAGACAGAAGGACATGGCAAGAGGGAGAGGAGCGAGAGGGAGGCAGAGAGAACAAGTATTCAAACATCAGCAATGTTTCACGAGATTGACTACTGATTACGTTGTTATCACCACAAAGAGGACATACCTAGTCTCATCGTCCTCCACCGTCTTGTCTTCATCATCTGAAGGCAGCTCATCCCATTCTGAGGCACAAGACAATTCCCAGATTACAAACTGGGTGTGTGTGAATGCATACGTGCTTGTGAGTGCATGCACATGTGTATGTGTACGCACGTGTGTATGACTCACGTTCCACAGTGTTCCACCACTCCATCAAGCTGTCAGTGTCCTGTGAGACGGAGAAACGCTGATATCTTTGGACATTGCTTTCACACAGTCACATTTTCAAACTGTTACCATTGAAATAGGGCAGATGGTGATTTGTGAGCGACATTTGACTCGTCAAATACTGACCCCCTCTTCCTCCTCCTCATCCTCCAGACCGTCTGCAAGCTGTTCGTCAATCTGAGCAGAACGCCACTCAGCCTGCGAGAGAGAGAGAGAGAAGAGGGGACAATGTGAGAAAGAAGTGAGAGGGAGTAGGAGAGATTGCTGGTTGAGTTTGAATCTATTTGCTGTGCATACCTTATCATCCTTACAAAGGGATAGTCTGCACTGCCTTTTATGAGAACCATGGCCTTTGCCAGCTTTCCCTCCCCCTGAGGCCTAAAAATCCCTTACAGTATGCAGCAGATCCGGTTCAGTTACATGACCGACGGGAATGTGCCACACAAGACAGAGACAGAAGCCAGCCAGACCATAGTTGTCGACAACAACGTGGGTGTGTGTGGCTTTTTTCTTTAAAGCTATTATGTTAGTCATTCAACACCGATCAAGACAACTACCCATGGTTTTCAGTCGTTTCAGGTCTGTCTCCAATATAGGACAATGATTCAGCACAAATGTACATGTTGGATGTGTTCTTGTATGGGTGTACCTCTGCAGCCTCTGAAAAGTAGTAGTCACTAGATGTGGCTCCTGGTGGGTACTCGGTCATCATTTCATCTCTCGCTTTAGTCTGAGAGAGAGAGAGAGAGAGAAACCAACACTAACATCAGTAAACATATGGCAGTAACACCACACACACACACACACACACAATTACCTTAGTTTCTTTGCGATGCTTATGAGGGACTTTAAATTTAAATGATTTCTTCTGTAGAGGAAAGATGGGATATACATTAACAGCGGATTAAAGAAAAAAATAATCACACAGTAAATGAAGAAAGGATGTTTATAAAGTAGTAGCAGTACCGGTTTGCAGTCTTCTATATCATCCTGTCCATAATAATCTCCATGCCCTCCTGCTGAGAAGAGATCCGACCTCCTCTGAGAAGTGTCATTGTCCAGAAAGCCCTCCTGGAAAACATACCACAGGAATGTCAACACTCTTCCGCTGACAAAATGTAAAGTGCGCACAAAAGCCGTATCTTTGGACCAATAGAAATGCCCTCACATGGGATGCTCGTCGAGGTGTGTAGCGCTCGGAACCAATCTGTGACTTTTCATATGGAAACATTTCCTAGAATAAAGGAATGAAAGTACACAGACCTGTTTTAAAACTAATACAGATGTTCTTTATAGGCCAATAATGGCAATGTAAATCTGTTAAAAGAAAAATATAAAAATTGACACATTCTCTAATAAACAAACAGACAACACACTCAGAGGGCCTACACACAAACATAATAATTACCTGGCTTGACTTGCGCCGACTTGCAAGGTGGTTCTTAAATTTCGATGGTTTCTTCTGTTAAAGAGAGAGGACATTTAGAGCACGAGTGGGATCCATCCAATGCTTCAGGAGGAGAAAGTTCTACTGGGTAAAGGAAAAGAGAAGTACCGGTTTCCAGTCTTCCATCTCGTTCTGTTCATCTTCCATCTGTCCAGCATAGAAGAGATCTGCTCCCTTCTGAGGCACATCACTGTCCAGAAAGCCCTCCTGGACAAAAACAAGAGACACTTCATAAGTTGGGACTCGTATCTAACTTGTAAATAGACAGCGCATCCAAATTTGCTCACATGGGAAAACAAAAACATTGGCAAACCTCTGATCTCCTTTGTGGGGAGTACTGTTGTGTGCTACTAGTCTGAGAATTCTCCTCAGCGCTCTGTAAGAATGAATAATAATGCACCAACATTCACAACTTGATCATCTTGTTTGACAAAGAAAAACAGTATTTTCCAAAAATATAAAGCACAACCACACAGAAACCAACAAAAAAACCTTACCCCAGATTTCCGACGATTCATATGTAGGAGTTTCAATTTGAACGGTTTCTTCTGTAGGAGACAACGTTTATCATGTCATTAGGTTAAATAAAGAGCAGACAGAGGAAGTGAGGGATGTGAAAGAAAGAGGGAAGTACCGGTTTGCAGTCTTCCATCACTTTCTGTCGATATTCTTCTACCCCTCCTGCTGAGGAGAAACCTGCCCCCTTCTCAGGCAAGTAATCATCCAAAAGGTTCTGCTGAAAGAAAAACATGAAATAAATCAAACATTTATACGGTCATTTGACATTTTCTTTGTACATTGAACAGCATAGACTAATTTGAGTTGGCACAAATACTAGACAGACAATTACGACACAGACACGTATCCAACCTTGGGCTGTGACTGCGGTGTGTAGCCTTTCACTTCTTCGGTTTCCTCAAAAATATTAACCTACAAAAGAATAAACAAATGTTGACTGTACATACAGTAGTACTGTGTACATAGAGTACACGCATAGAAACTCACAGTACCTTGGACTCCTTGCGTGGTGTATAACCATGGGCACCTTTAAGTTCATCAAGAGGTTTCTCCTAAAAAACACATCATTACTGCATATGGACAAGTGAAAATGTGTATAGAAACGAACATATTGCGTTTGTCACAAGTATTTCTACACACAGTATATACATACATGAATCATCTTTGAACCTCTGCGAGGTGTGTATTCATGAGCACCTGTTGGTTCATCCTGGGAATTCAACAACAAAACATTCTTGGCGTTATATTAGTTTTTGCATGAATACAATAGCATGTGCATTTAGCCTACTGTACACGTTGCCCTCCTTACCTTTTCGAGGCAGATTGCGAACCCTCTGTGAGGCACAAACTTAATTTTGACACCTTTACTTTTTTTCTGTGCAGAAAAACAGATGGAAACAGTCTCAATGATAGAAGTTTGATACATTTTTCATACGAAACAGTTGTCAACTTTCTAAACGTGTTAAGCATGAGACAAAGCATACAAATCCACCCGTCCCATCATGTTCCTCTGGCTCCTCTTCAGAGTTCTCATCCAAACCCAGGGCCTGTTAAACGACAAACCCATATGTGGTGTTCCACAGGGATCAGTGTTAAGACTGCAATTTTGTCAGCACAACATTTATACAATAAAAGCGGCAGTGGTTTTGATGAGTAGTCTTTCATAACAAAAAAAACTAGAAATATAGACAAAGAAGATAGGTACCTGTTTGGAGTCTTCATCTTCATTCTCCCCTGCAGATATGAATCCTACTTCCTTCCGAGGAAAGTCATCGTCTAGCAAGCCCTCCTGGAAAACACACCACAGGAATATGTCAACACAGATTTTGTACACCAATATATTGCTCTTTTTGTTTACAAACACACATATATAAAATATATATACATTCGTTCTATGTTGAGGCAAATGTAGGCCTGAAGCTTTTTCAAGATGGTCAGCTGAAAACCGATCCTAAAAAATAAAAAAAAATAAAAAGTTATTCCAACAAATGTTAAATTATTTTAAACACCCCTTCCCTAAATTATATGTTCAATTATACCTTAGATCCTCTGCGATGCACAAGGGGCATTTTGAATTTGAATGATTTCTTCTGTTAAGGGGAAGGAAGTTCAAACAATTACAATATTCAATTAATGAAATTCACACAAAATCTTTCAAAACTAACTGGTTAAAAAGAAATACCGGCTTGCCGTGCTCCATGTAATTCTCCTTATCTTCGTAATCTGCAGAGAAGACATCTACCCCTTTCTTTGGGAAGTCTTCATCCAAAAAGCCCCCCTGGACAACATGTTAAAGTAATTAATACTGTATTAAACATCTTAATTCATTACCATCTTTACACAGGAACACACTCACCTTTGACTGCCAATGGAGACCATTGCTCTCTCCATCCTTGGATTCAGAAAATCTCTCCTAAATCAAAAAAATGACATTAAAACATTGACAATAAAGCATTTCCATATAGCTACCTACACAATCACACATACAATTAATCAAAGATAACACAGTCCTCACCTTTGATCCTTGACGTAGTGTGCCGCTGTCACTATCCTTCAGGTCTTCAGAATATTTATCCTGTCGAATAAAAACATGTTTATTGACTACAGCAGCAGAACATATACATTATTCATAAAAAAAAAAAAAAATTAAGTTTGATTTACCTTTGATCCTCTTCTGGAAAGAAAGGATACCTTGAACGTCCTCCCCCTTTTCTGAAATAAAAAAAGGAAAAATTTGAAAACAAATGGATATAAATGTAGAAACGGACACTTAAAATACAGAACGAATACAAATAAGAGTGTGAGACGTACAGTTTTCGCACGTTTTCCGGCGCCATTCTCTTCCAGTTCTTCTACACTCCCCCCATCAGAGTCTGACGCCACCTGAGATAGGAGAGAGCGAGATGAGCGAGGAACAGAAATAGCACCACAGACCTTCAGTATCAATTTACCACCACTTAGCACACATTTGAGAAAAACTGTGATGTGGTGACTTTACCTTCATCGACTCCCTCCTAAGCCTCAGTTTGCCAGACTGACGAGGGGAAAAGACAATCAAACAGTTGATTAACTTATAGGCTAGTCAATGTACAATAGATTCATGTTAAATAAAATACAGTAATATTAGGTAGGAGTGTGGCAAGGAGTTGATCATTTCATGCAAACAATGAACGTGTAGAAAAAGCCATTCAATGAGTTCTTACAGGTTTCCAGTCAGGATTGAGCTCAGGACTGTTTTCAGGCCAATCCTCCACACATCTCTCCTGTTTTGGGTTTAACAAAGTAAACCCAGTTCAGTACACACAGCAATAAGACAGTCAAAGAAAAAAAGTTCAACTTTCATTCTGTCCAAGTGTTGCCCCTCTAGTACATACCTGGCCAGTCAAAAGAATGTTCTCAAATACCTCCACTTCGTTGTCCTGTAAAACCAGAATGTTATTCTCAGATCAACAGAGAGAGAGATGACATGTTCCTACACGACACCGTCTTGTCTACTGAAAGTTGTAGAACAGTTCTGTCATTTAAAGGCTGTTCAACTGATTGTGGTAGGAATAGACTTATTAGTATGTATAGACTTACTTGGCACAGAAACTTACCTGAGCGGTGTTCTTCGTTTGAGGGCCTGGTTTAGGATCTGGTCGCTCAGCTTCGGTCTAAAGACATAGCAGAAACCCAATGAGATACAAGTGAATCACAGACAGACATTACAATAATTGGTATGCTTACATACATGGAGAAAAAGGGACAAATAAAAATGGTGGAGGTGTCCTTACACGACTCGGTAACTTGGGCTGTCTTTTTTGAGGTGGTGGTTCGGGAGGGTTGTTGGAGGTCTTCACCTGAGAGGTCACAACATGTCACTCTTTGCAGTGTTGGATAGAGAGGCCACACGGATATCAAAGACTGTACGAAGACGTGAGGAAAAAAAGACTTGTAGGTAACTACCTGGGGGGTACCATTGAAAGCCTGCGTGGGGGACAGGGATCTGGCATGGAGGGTACCGTGTTTCATGGCAGTAGGGTTGGGTTGGAGAACATGTTTGGTTCCGTGAGGGGTCATCAGGAAGATATCATACTGTTCATCAGAGGGTGTTGCAAGGTTGAAATCCTGCGTGTTGGAGATTGATGCATTGAAGAGCTCAGCAGTCTTCTCAAAATCTGACCCTGAGAAGATGTCTGTTTTCTGCACTGGCGAAGTCTGGAATAAAGGTGTGGACTGCTTGACTGTAGAGTCAGTACTGAAAGAAGCACTCTGAAAGACGTCACTGGGTGAGGAATGGAAAATGTCCCATGTCCTGGAAGGCAGGGGCTGAAAGACGTCTGGTGTCACATTGGAAGAGGGAATTTGGAAAGGGTCATTTGACCTAATAGGCGTGGCTTGAATGAGATTGGGAGTGTCAGAAGGAGTGGATTGGAAGGGGTCCTTTGGAATGGACAAAGGGGCTTGGAAAAGGTCATCTCCCTTGGTGGGAGGAGCATTGAATAGGGACTCTCCCTTGGTGGGTGGTGCTTTGAATTGGTAATCTCCCTTGGTTGGAGGAGCTTGGAATGGGTTTGGTGTTTTTGAAGGCTGAGTTTTGAATAGGTCTTGTTGGTTCAAAGGAGTTGCCCAAAGCTCCAGTCTTTCAGCAGGTGTGACAAATAAAGGACTTTGGCTCACATTTGGTGTGTTTTGAGTTAGGGCCGTTGTTTTGAAGAGATCCGGTGACCGTCTTTCAGACATGGTTTTGAAGATATACGTGGGCTGGTCAGACGGTGTGGTCTGAAGGCTGTCGCCTGTCTGTTTGTCAGGTTGGAGGCCCTCTGGTGTGCTCCGGACCTCTGGCGGAGGAGCAAAGAGGGTGACTAAACTCTGCCGACGTAGAACCTCTGAATCCTGATTCTTCGTGTCCCCGTCAATAGTCACACTGCTGGATTCCTGTGGGTTAAAAATGAACTCATGGCGTAAGCAAATTTGACACATCAGTCAAACAGAACAGTCATTGTCAATACTATTACACATATGTGTCATACCACCATACAAATGGAAGGCTAGAGATCTGGTGGAAATGCAATGTCGCTGATAAAGACTCACTTTCATATAAGAGTAGAATGGATTCTCTTTTGACAAGCTACGATTGATTCCATTCTGAGAGAGAACGAGATTAAAGCATAAAATTGGGTAACAAATAAATGGACATTGTTTAAACATTTACCATTGCCCTATAATAGTTCAGTCTAACCTGCTTCAGGCGAGTGTCAGAGGAATCTCTGGATTCTGAAGTGGAGGGGATAGGAGTCTGAAAGAGAATGTGGAAGATTTCAAAAAGAGTGTTATGATATCCCTTCTATGAGCTTGTGTCCCCCAAGCCCCCCCGTCTCAGCCTCCAGTATCTATGCTGCAATAGCCTCAAGTATCTATGCTGCAATAGACCATGTGCTGGGGGGCTTGGGACAGTCTGTTAAATCTGGTGTAATTATCTAGTGTCCTGTGTGAATTTAAGTATGCACCCTCCTAATTCTCTTTCTCCCTCCCTCCTGGAGGACCTGAGCCCTAGGAACATGCCTCAGGACTACCTGGCCTGATGACTCCTGGCTGTCCACCTGGTCATGCTGCTGTTCCCCCAATACAGCCAGAAGAACCGGCCCGTCCTCAGAGCCTGGTTCCTCTCTACGTTTATTCCTAGTTTGCTGCCTTTCCAGGGAGTTTTTCTTAGCCACCGTGCCTCTCCATTGCTTGCTGTTTGCTGGGTTTCTGTATTAGCACTTTGTGACATCTGCTGATGTAAACAGAGCTTTTTTGATTTTGATTTGAGATTGTGTGTCAGTGTTGTTTACCCTGTATTGTTTGCGGAAGGGACTCTGGGAAACTCTCCTCAGCATCCCCTGTAGTCTCATGATGCTCTGAAATAATTTAAAAACAAATATTAAATATGACTCCATTAATGAATTCCTATAGGTAAAGCTTTCTTGCTTGTCTATACTCTAAGTGTATACAGTGCTTGCTTGTCTACTGTGTCTACGGTGGATAATTAACCTTGTGTTGTGTACAAAAATGGTCAGGAAAACTACACCAGAGAACCTAACAAGGAGCTGTACAAATTACACACCCTGATAGTATCGGGAGGTGGGTTGATTTCTCAGGCTGTTTCGCAATATTCTTAAAGGGTGATAGAGTACATAGGTATCAAAAACACCTGACATCACAAGCAACATCATTTCTCAATCAACTGCCCTGAAAGAATGTCAGACACAACACCATGCCAACACAGTTCCTGAGCTACAGCTAAATGAGATTAAAAAGAGCTCTCTATATAATAAGTATGCACATACTGTAGGGCCTACTACTGTACTTTGGTGGCTAAAAACCTGACGACATACTTTGTACAGTAAGTTCAAGGTTTAAAATACGCATAGTCACTAAGCTTTATTTTAGGGCACAAGAGGTGCGAGGAGTTCAACTGAGGTATTGAACAAACGCATCTCAAGGCTAAGTTCATCTTCAGAACCACGATATGGTTCTAACGATAAACTTCGCTTCATTATGCTTTTGGGAAACCTGTCCCAGATTCTTACTCACCGGTCTTCTCTCCCCCAAAAAACCCTCCACCGGCTCACTCTGTGCCCCTTCCATCTCCTCCTCCTTATCCTGACAGAGAAAGAAGAACACATCAAAACACAATGGAGTTTGATCTTCTTGTAAGAAAAGTAAAGTGTTGGACGTTCTACTCTTATTGAACTGAAATCATCTTTTATAATTATTCAAGAGTTCGAAGAGTTGTGATTTGACACAAACGCACGTGTCCGTAATAATTCCATTGTAGGCCTATCACTTATCATGAAAACATTTCAATTAGTTTGATCTCACCATGGTTGCTGTGCTGATATCCGATCCAGTAAGCTATTGTCTGCACTAAACAAAAGTTTGCACTGAAATGAACTCGGTAGTTGCCAAACTAGTATTTCCAACCGCGCGACTTGGCAAGTGGTCCACGCTGCGTGTACTGGTGATTGGATGATTGATGGACAGAATTGGTAGGCGTGTTTGATTTCCCTCCCCTTCCCTTCTTCATCCAAGCGATAAAATGCAACCGGACCAGTTGTCCTCGCCACAAGGAGAATGTGCGGTCAATGACGCGCACAGGTGTGTTGTGTTCCTATACATTGGTGAAAGAAACATTGGTGCCAATTTATATACCTATTAGCTAGTACGCCTAAAACTACAGGTGGCTTGTAAATGTGTGTGCGCATCTGTCTGTCCGTCTCTCCATCTGTCTTTAATGGTCCCTATGTCTAGGTCTAGGAGGGGGGGGGGGGTGATGTTGGATGGATGTGTAGATAGATACCTGTTGTTCTCTGTGTGTGTGTGCGTGCGTGCGTGCCTGTATTATTTCTCAGAGAGAGGGTGTGTGTGTGTGTGCGTGCATGCCTGTATAATTTCTCAATGAAACCTGTTTAGGGCAGTTTTCATAGTGTCATTACATCATTGAATTCTAGCTCTATCTCTGAAAATATGCAATTATCTTTATGTTTTGCAAATAACTTGGGTGAAGTAAAATGTAAAGTACCACTTTTATATTACAGTATATTAGCCCCGATGACATTTTCTACGCATGAGTTTAGCTAGCCAACGTCACCATGACATAGCCTACAAGTGTGATTGGGGACTTCTATTGGAGAAGCGTCTTAATACTGTACAGTCAAAACGGCACAGTGCAGTCAAAAACGTGTTTTCCTGTTTCTTCCACACTATGAGGTTAGAATAATACTTTGAAAGCTTGAAAATTACGATAATGCCCTTTTAGTGTAAGAACTCTTTGAAAAGATTGTCTGAAATGTCTGCCTGTTTTGGTGGGATGGAGCAGGAGATTAGTTAATAAACCAACGAAAAAGTGAGTTCCAAACCTCTCTGTTAATAACAGCTAGTTTTCTGTTTTCCCCTCCCCACCCAGACCACTGCCAGACAGTCCAAGCAAAGTTCTTGCTTGAGAAATTGTTCTTCGCTAAAAAATGTGTTTATTTTCGAATTTTTTAGTTGAAAATCCCAATAAGGTACTTCATTAATTGTTACCCAGTAATGAGATAATAATCATGGCTGAATTGGACATTTAATCGAGACAGAGTTAGTTTAAATTGTCTCAAAACATTTATTAAACAATATTCATGTTGTTAATTCATGCCAGTGTCACAAAACTTGGAGAAGGGAACAATATTAATGTTTTTCATAACCAAAACTGGACATTTGAAATGTCTTGTTTATATAAATCTGTGCGATTTAAGATTGTGCATGGTTTGTGGTATGCAGTATGCCCAAGCTAAACTGTTTTTGTTTTTGTTATTTTTATAGTCTCAATTGTCTTATTAAGGCTTAAAAATCCTTCTTTTAACCTGTCTCCTCCCGTTCATCTACACTGATTGACTTGGATTTAACAAGCGACATCAAATAAGGGATCATGGCTATCAACTGGATTCACCTGGTCAGTTTATGTCGTGGAAAGAGCAGGTGTTCTTAATGTTTGTATACTCAATGTATAAAATATATAATGAAACAAAAATGAAAGGCTGGAATTAACAGCCCATTTTGTTCATGTAATAAGTATTTCCATGGAATTAATCAAGATAGTTTTCCCAACGTCTCCTCATTTTGGTCTTCTTTGAAGGTAAGACCAATCTAAAATCATTATATTACATTCATATGAGAATTAAGAACATTGATTAAATGTATTTAATGTGTTAAATTAAATGTACTTGTAAATTGTAGGTGTCTGTCATACACATTAAGATTCAATACCATAGCACTGCCCGGACTTTGATAAATGACATTGGCACTTGGATTGGAACCAGGTGCCATGGTCAGATGACACGAACATAGAGCTCTTTGGCCACGCGCACATACAATAGACATTCACTCATATATACTGAGCAAAAATATAAATGCAACATGTAAAGTGTTGGTCCACAAAACGTATTTCTCTCAAATATTTGTCTGTAATAAAGCCCTTTTGTGGGGAAAACTCATTCTGATTGGCTAGGCCTGACTCCACAGGGCCTATACCCTGCCAGGCCCACCCATGGCAGCAACCCTGCCCAGTCATGTGAAATCCATAGATTAGGGCCTAATGAATTTATTTCTATTGACTGATTTTCTTATGAGTAAAATCTTTGAAATTGTTGCATGTTGCTTTTATATTTTGGTTCAGTGCATATCTATATCTATATATTTACAAGCAATTCCCAATCTTCTCTCTTACTTAAACTCACTCCAATGCCATTTTGAATACGACCCATTTGACTAATAATGAAGAAAAAAAACAGTCAAGATTTTTTCTTTTTTTCTTTTAATATTATTGATTTTTTTTCGGTTGTTCATTGTATTATACAGACTAATTAGCCACACAAATACGTTTGATTGTATGTTGATATTCTTTAACTTCTTTTAGGTTAGTTATTGGTATTATTCTTCCTTTTTTGGGGCTAATGCTAAAAAGTTACACAAGAACTAACACACTATTGTCTAACCTTTGAGCTGACTGGGACGGTAAAACAAACACTTTCACGTAGTAAAACAAAATTGTCCAAAGTAAAGGTGGATAAAAGAATATAATTGAAGGTAAATCAAGAATAAACACAAAAGAAATGGACAAGTGTACATTCACACAACCCTAGCCCACTCTCAACTCAAACAATAAGTTCCGCCCCTTTTCCTGGTAAACTATTAAGCTTCATCCGTTTTCATTTTTTTTGGTAGAGGCTCCCTTGCACTACTGGGAGGAGCCTTCTCATTCCTTCTGTTCTTCAGTCTTCATCACCCTTCTCCTCATTATCAATATAACATTCCTGTTATTGTCTAGAAATATCACCACCACCACCACCATCATCAAAATACACCTAATCAAACCGACTTAACCTCGGATTCTTCAATATCATCAACCATCCAACCCGCTCTACTACAACAAAGTGATGTATGGGGAGATCTGAAGAGAATGGGAAAGAAACAAGCAAACCCCAAACAGGTTTGTAAAGCTCAAAGTGATCAAAATGCGACATACACCATTATGAATGATTGCACGCAACTACAGAAACCAAAAAGACACACTCTCTCTCACACACACACATACAGCTCTCCAAGTGTGTTCTGTTTTAGTCGGGGCCTTTAACAGTGTGTTCATTGATCCAGATCAGGGCAGTGTTGAGCTCCACATGGATGTGCTGTTAAGAACAAATTCCTATTTACAATGTTGGCCTAGGAACAGTGCGTTAACTGCCTTGCTCAGGGTTAGAAAGACAGATTTAGGGATTCAATCTAGCAACCTTTCGTTTACAGGCCCAACGCTCTAACCGCTAGGCTACCTGCCACCCCAAATTCGTACACACAGGGAACACTTCCTATAGTATAACTGCTGGATGGCAGGTAACCTAGTGATTACGAGCGTTGGGCCAGAAACCGAAAGGTTACTGGTTCAAACCCTGTAGCGGGCTAGCTGAAAATCTGTTATTGTGCCCTTAAGCAAGGCACTTAACCCTAATTTATCTGGATAAGAGCATCTGCTTAATGACTAAAATGTCAAATCCGTGTGGACAGTCAGGCTTCTAGGTTTAGGGTGTAGTAGTTGGCTATTCCCTGTTGGCAGTGAAGGGGCTGGTTCATTGTTAGATCATAAGAAGGTCCAATGCGACATGGGGTGGACTCTCCTTTCCTCACCTCTCCTCTTAAATTGTGCTTAGAAGGTATGAGAGCTTTCAAATACACACTTGCACATAAACAGTCAGAAAAAAACACACACACACACACAACCTAGAAATTGCCTTGTTCACATACACTATCCAGTACCTTCCACTGCATGACAGAATTACAGATGGCATTAATTCCCGCTCACATCTTCTGGAACAAAAAGCACCCTCATAGCTCCAAATTCAGACATGCTATTGGTTCTCGGCTGTCAATCTGACACACAGACATGCGATTGGTGCTTTCAGCTGTCAGTCACGATCAGTGCATCACTCTAGGGCTATGCAAAGCCTACATCTAGCGATCACAAAACATGTATAGTATGCTTGTCCAAGAAGGTATTAGCTAGCTTATCCCTTTTGATAAAGACTCAAGTATGTTAGTAGTGTATGTATGCAGGTAAATGTATGTCATCATAAACCCCATAGCACAGTGACCCCCGAAGATGTTGTTTTTTACAGGGGCAGCCATAGTAGTACAGCGCCCCTGAAGCAAATTAGGGGTTAAGTGCCTTCCTCAAGGGCACATCAACAGATTTTTCACCTCGTTGATGGTCAAGTCTGGAACTGCCATCAGCATTGGACGCACTGATTTAATGGCATAGTTCACTCACTCATATCATGTCACTCTTCATCAGCCATCCCCATCTTCATTATCATCCTCTGCTATTCCTCATCAGCTACATCACAAACACACATGTACCAACAAACTCATCTTCACATAGAAAAGAAAAAGGAAACCTCTATTTTCACATGAGCTGAAATCAGATACACTTTTAAACAGGGCCAATGGAAGAAAGTATCTACCTGGCAACAGAGAGGAGGAAGTAGATTCTCACTGGCCATTGCTATGGTTAAGGATCAAGTGACCAATGAGAAACTTCAACCCTTCACTGAGGCAGGTTACAAAAAGAAAAAATGAAAAAGACCAAACATGTTTTATTAAAAGAGTTGACAGACATTTTCATTTGAAGTATTTCTGCTATAGTCTTTTTTCCCTTGTATTTCATGCATTAAAAATAAAGATCATTTTTTAAATAATATTACTATCACATTATTGTCATTGTCATTATTAATAGTGTTAATATCATCATAATCTTTCTCATTATCATAATTATTTCTACTGGTGAACACTAAGGTGAGATCACTACAGGCCACTTCCACTCTCTAGGTTAATAGGCTCTATTGGCTAACAGATGTTCTGATCGAGGGGGAGAGAGGACTGCCGACGCCCCTAAAACACACGTTCCTTGCTACCCTTTTCCTTATATTCCCTCCCTTGTTCCTAAACTTCCTTTCTTCCATTCCCGTTTTTCATTCATCCATTCCCTTTACCCTTCGCTGTCTGGGTGAAGAGATTAGTAGATGAGTGTTTAAGTAACTGTCTTTCATTCTCCCTCTGTCCCTCTACCTCTCCTTTACATCCATGTTCCCATAAAACCTTCACTCTCTCAGCTGGTCCTCTGCCCACTACCCATCCCTCGCTCTCTCTTCATCCCCCTCTCTCTCCATTCCATCCTCCATCCCCCCTCTCTCTCTCTCTCTCTCTCTCTCTCACACACACACACTCATTCTCTGTCTCTCTCTTCAGCAGGACACCTCCATGGTATGGGAGGGGCTGGGGGGCATCTGCCCACCCTGAGAGCTCTGAGACAGGGTACGAGAACGCTCGCGCTCCCCCTCCATGGAGTAAGAGGAAGACAGCGAGGTGGTGCGCGAACGAGACAGACGGGTCATGACGGATGATGCCACTGTGGGAGAGGGAGCAAGAGGGAGGGTGGAAAAGAGCGAGAGAAGGAGGATAATTAGATTGATACAGAGAGACAGTAGCACAAAGGTCACAGTAGGTCGTCATAGCCACATATTACAAACTAAGGCAAACTTACTGTAGCCCATCCCCTGAATGAAGTACTTGAAAGCCTCGGTCAATTTGCTGGGCTTTAAGTAAACACAGAAGGTACATTCGATTTTATCCATAAAATACGTAATATAAAATCTATATTTGTACGTGGACATATGACATGGACATGCAGGAATTACAATAGTTACTGGATGGTTAGTTGTATTCATCATGATAAGTGCTGTATTTCTGTATTAGCACCAAAACACATGTTAAATTCACAGCTTGTATGAACTAAAAATATATGTATTTTAACAACTTGGCGTGTTTAATGTGTCTTACCTGGGTAAGCTGGGGAAGACCGCCAGCATCTGCCATCTGAAGAAGAAGATGACAATTTTGTGTTTAGTAGCAACTGAATGTCTGAGGGAAATAAATGGCTTGTGTGTGTGGTTTGTTTTGATGACTGAGGGGGTGATGAAGAAAGCTTGAGTACCTTGAGGAATGAGGTTGTTGTTGGGTCCAGTTTGCTGTTACACTCCACCTGGTGGACATGGGGGGGAAAAACTTGGAATTAATCCACATCACCACATTCACTTCACCTGGGTGTGTTCGGTGCCTACGTGGTAGGCCTACGTTAAGATATAAAGCCGAAAACGTACAGCAGCCTCCTCATACGGTGCCTGATCCCCGACCACCAGCATCACAGGACACCTGAGAAAGAAAAGAGAGAGAGATGGACAGAGAGAGACAAAGACAAAGATTGAGAGAGACAGCGAGACTCTTAGGTATATTCAATGGAAAGAGTGAGAGACCTAATTGTGTACTATTTTCACAGCTGATGTAAGTGATCTGATGGTGAAATGCTTACTTGAAGTTGCTGGTACGGTCAAGGATCAGATCCCTACGGCTGGAAAAGAGGAAAGGAAAGGTTACACGATTGAAGGTTTGTTAGTGTGTATGTGCGCACGCGTGCATGTGCGCCTGTGTGTACCTGTTGTAGCCCCTCCAGAAAAGCTCGATGTTGGTGAGGTTGGGGGCTTTAGAGATGCGATCTCTGTGTGACTTCACCAGGTCTGCGTTAGCTGACATCTCCTCCTACAAACCAAGACAGAAATGATACAATAACAGTGTGAGTTTTATAAGATAGTTAAATAAACCCACATCGGGTTCCAGTCTACGATAACACACACATCATTTGATACCACACACACACACACACACACACACACACACACACACACACACACACACACACACACACACCTGACTGAAGAGATGACTCAATATCTGCTCTGTGAGAGAGGATGTCAGGGTAGTGATCTGGAAACAGAAAGAAAGAAAGAGGGATTGAGAAATAAAGGGAGAGAGAGAGAGAGAGGTATAGTTAGGACAAATCAATAACAGCTTAGTCAATATCACGTATACAGTAAAACCACCATGAATACAATTCCACTATCTATTTTCCTCATCTACACGTTACTTTATGAAATTGCCAACATAATCAAGATATGCCATTGTCTGAGACAGTAATGACTGTTTATTAACTGCTAGATCAAGAGTAATGGATACACGTACTGGTAATTGAGTATCTACTTGAATTGTAATGTAGATGTCAACACAACAACACAGAAGAGTAATGGTGATATTGAATAGGATATGGGATTGATATTGTCAAATTGATGGAAATGCTGCTAGTACTCATGAATATAGTCCAAAATCCTCAGGGCTTCTGAGTGATGATAATAATAATATTTCATACTAATGTTGCCAGTATTATACAGATGTAGGATCTTGATTTAATCACTCTTTTTTTTTGCTGAGAATTTTCCTGCACGGCAGGAAATGCAAACTTGTAGTAAATTTGTGTTTTCAAAAGGCTAAAGTTTGTCATTTCCAGTTTGACATTTCCTGTTGCGGCATGATTATTTTCCTGCTATAGCAAAGTGGCTCAAATTAAGATCCAACATCTGTGAGCATATTGAAGAGACATTAACCTTCTGGGCAGCCCAGTCCATCCACCCTCTAGCCTGAGGGTCAATGTTGACGAGAACGAGACCTTCAACTGAGTCTGGGTGGGCCATCTGAGAGGACGGAGGAGAGAGAAGGAAAGAGAGAGAGAAAAAAATTGGTAAATTGTATGTTGAGACTGTTGAATTGTAGAAATTGAAAAAAGAAGCGAGCATTGGTATACACCGTGGAGAGCACCATATAGCAAATATATGCTAACCCACGCTAGTCCAATGCACAGACTGCCAAGAGATTGCCTAACAGAAGCTAACAGAATGGTATACTGTGATTCTTTCCCAGGGCAGCTGTATAAACTGATACAGGGGGCAGTAACATAACAAGGAGAAATCAGACACTCACTGTGAACCTGGAGAGAATGTACGCCCCAGCTCCCACTCCAACTCCGATGACAGAACGGAAACTAGAACAGTGAGCGAGAGAACAAACTTAGTGACAGATGTTCTATTAGTGCCAATATGTCTGTGTTTCAGTGTTGTGGACTCCAGTCGATGTTTTTGAAATGACGTTATAAAACACTATTTTGCTTTATTAGTGGACATGCTGGTAAAACAAGCGAGTATTATGTAATGACGGTGACATAAGTCTGACTCACTTGAAATATGTCAGGACTGCAGGGATCATCTCTGCAATTTGCTCCATGGACGGATACTGGTATCTAAAAAACATGAGCGGGAACACATGTTTATTATGAACACTTAAATACAAACACGCACACACACACTAGGCTTGGGCGGTATACTGTACATACCGGGGTATCTTGAAAAAGTGACGGTATGATTTTCAATACCGTCAACAAAAATATACTAAATAAATTGAGCCAGTCACATGGGATGTTTGCTCACATGGAGCAAACGGAAGTTTCATGTTAAACTTGAAATTCAATACGAATGTTTTGACCAGCGAAACGTCTTGTAAGTTAACTAGCTATCTAAGATGTGCCAAATACATTTTCTCCAGCTCAGGGCTCCAGCTATACATTTGGTTTGCTAACTTGCTAGCTATAGGTGGCTAGCTTGCAAGATCAAGCTTAATGGTAACAGCAGAGACAATCAATCCCCTCCTGGATCAAGTGTGAGTAGCCTTTTGAGACGGCTGTATAACATTATGAGCTGGGATGTCTGTCCTTGCATTTAGTTGATATTTGCTTGTGCTTGTTAGCATTAAGCTAGTGTCAGCTATGGGAGTTCCCTAGTACTTTCTTAGCATTTGTTAGCAGTATGGTACAGGAATGGTATTAAGTTATGAAAATCTGTATACAGTCCAACCCTAACACACACAAACGCAAACACGTGATATGCATACCCCATAGGATAGGTGGCGGCCCCCTCCTCTTGGCCAGGAGCATCAATGTGGACCAGAGTGAAGTTTTTCACTATCTCCTGCATCTCCTCAAATTTAAACAGAGGAGAGAAGCAGCTTTTACCTGTGAGAGAGGGAGAGAGAGAGAGAAAGAGCGAGAGAGACAGATAGGAGAGAAAATGGGAGAGAGAGAGAGAGAGAGAGAGAGAGAGAGAGAGAGAGAGAGAGAGAGAGAGAGAGAAAGCAAGAGTGAGAAAGAGAAAGAGAAAGTGAGAGAATTACAAGCATAAATGAAGAAAGGGCAGGCACTGAGCTGAAGGGGAAACTCAAAATGAAAGGGGGGAAGTTGCTGGAGGGGATGAGCGGGGAAAGGTATACAAAAAAAAGAGAGATGAAAGACAGAGAGATAAATATTAAAACGTAAAGAGAGAGAGAGAGAGACTCACTGTCCAGGCCCACATCGTGGAAGGTGAGGATGGCGGGACGGCGTGTGTTAGAGGTTCCATGGAGAGTCACGTGGAGGAGACCATGAGGTGTCTCAATACTGTGTTCCTGGAGGATGACAGAGAGAGAGAGAGTTACATCCACGTGCACATATGAACATTCAGGCACTTATACACGCATACACGTATGTAACACGTACGCACACAAATATATGTTGAGAAAACATACTTTCACGTGACACGAGACACATGCACACACATACTGTACGTACAGTAACAGGAAACTAAACAACCTTACCTGGCCCTGGTCCAACAGTATTCGAGCTGCAGCCTCAGCATCCTAGCAAGATGGATAGAAACCATGAAGCAGCCAAAACAAGACACATTTCCGGCCACACAAGACCATAGTGAAATACATCTGGAACCTCTCTGGGAAGCTAATTGTGCAGCTGTTCATTGGCAAAGACATTTCACAGAATCAACCCAGAATCAACCCACTAACATGAGTCCTGAGCCCGTATTCACAAAGACTCAGTGGGAGTGCTGATTTAGGATCAGTTTCTATATTCATTATGATTATATGGACAGGTGGGGCCTGATCCTAGATCAGCACTCCTACTCCGAGCTATTTTCTGAATATGCCTTTGAGTCTGCAGTTCCCCTAACTGTCCACCGCCTGCAGTTGGCAGCAGTGAGAGTACATATCTCAACCATACTCTCCAGCTCTGCAGTATATAACAACATCAGGGAGAGAGGAGCCTCATCTCTCACACCCTCAGGGTGACATCAACCGAGCGCTCATATCTGAGCCAGCCTAGCAACTACACACATACATGTACACACACAAAATACAGTATATGCATGCATGTGGCATGTGGAGATGTGTGACAGCATGTACGAGGTGTGACAGCATGTATGTATGATGAGGCAGGATGAGGAGTTATGTATGTAATGTGTGTACACTCACTGACCTTTGCAGGATCGGGCTGACCTGGAAGTAAAGGCTTCTCCTCCGTAATGGCGATCTCCTGCATCTCAGTCGTCATGGTGTCACTTGTTCACGTCCTAGAAAGATAAATGAATGTATACATGAAAATATATTCTAATATTATAGCATCTCTCTCTCTCTTTTTGTCACACACACACACACACACACACACACACACACACACACACACACACACACACACACACACACACACACACACACATGAACACACACACACATGAACACAGACACACATGAATATAGACACACATGAACACAGACACACATGAACATAGACACACATGAACATAGACACACATGAACTAGACACACATGAACTAGACACGCATGAACTAGACACGCACGCTCACTCACACACACAGTGCACATCCACACACCTATTTGATCTTCTATCCTCATGGGGACCTAAAATGGATTTCCATTCAAAATCCTATTTTCCCTCAACCCTAACCTTAAACCTAACCCTAACCCCTTACCCTAATTGCAACCCTTACCCTAATCCCTAAACTTAAAATAGCCTTTGTCGTCATGGACTTTAGGTCAACACAAGCATGGAAGAACCCCCCCACACACACACAGCCTAAATATATTGTTTTACTAATCTGGGACCTTCACAGTTCTATGGGACTCTAGAAGTGAATTAATAATTAGTTCAAATTAAAATAATTAACTGGGAAGACAAGAGGAAGAAAAATAATGAAGGGATAGAGAGATAAAGTGGTAGAGACAGACAGGCAGGCAGACAGACAGACAGACTAGGGGCAACGTGAGCACCTATTACCATCTAGTAGACCCGTGGCTTGCTAGGGAGTTGTTGATGAAGACAGAGGATGGGCCTAAACAGCACGTTTCATCATCTTGAAGGTCTTAACCTTATCCCAAAACGTAACCAAGTTAACCAAACCCTTACCTACTTTCCTTACCTACAGACGTTTACATTTGACCTGAACATTGGCTGGGGGACCTTGTTTAGAAACCAATAGCCTGACTCCTCCCTGTGTGCGGGTGTGTGTTGACTGTTCATAGCTAGAGCTGTGTGTGTGTGTGTGTGTGTGTGTGTGTGTGTGTGTGTGTGTGTGTGTGTGTGTGTGTGTGTGTGTGTGTGTGTGTATAAATGTGTTTGTGTGTGTGTGGCCCCTAGGGTGCCTGTGATTAGTCATCAGAGAGCGTCACCCCGACACACAGTCTGCTCACATCTGTCGTTCTCTCGTCCCCTCTGTCCTTTCCTCTTTTTCCTTCACCACCCCCCCTTCTCTCTGTTTGTCTCTGTCCCTTTCTCTATTTCTCTCCCCCCTCTCTATTTCTCTCCTGCTCTCTCCCCCCTGTATATTTCTCTCCTGCTCTCTCCCCCTCTCTATTTCTCTCCTGCTCTCTATTTCTCTCCTGCTCCCCCCCCTCTCTATTTCTCTCCTGCTCTCTCCCCCCTCTCTATTTCTCTCCTGCTCTCTCCCCCTGTATATTTCTCTCCTGCTCTCTCCCCCCTCTCTATTTCTCTCCTGCTCTCTCCCCCCTCTCTATTTCTCTCCTGCTCTCTCCCCTCTCTATTTCTCTCCTGCTCTCTCCCCCCTCTCTATTTCTCTCCTGCTCTCTCCCCCCTCTCTATTTCTCTCCTGCTCTCTCCCCCCTCTCTATTTCTCTCCTGCTCTCTCCCCCCTCTCTATTTCTCTCCTGCTCTCTCCCCCCTCTCTATTTCTCTCCTGCTCTCTCCCCCCTCTCTATTTCTCTCCTATCTCTCTATTTCTCTCCTGCTCTCTCCCCCTCTCTATTTCTCTCCTGCTCTCTCCCCCCTCTCTATTTCTCTCCTGCTCTCTCCCCCCTGTATATTTCTCGCTTAACAGCGACATGGTCTTATCAGGCTCATTGGAGTGCTCTGGTCTTGGCAAGGAGTTTGGTGCCACAATTTGGAAAAAATGACTTCATTACTTATCAGTAACACACAGACAATGACACACAGTCACACATACACACACACACACACACACTAGAAATACACCTTCCACAATAATTGAATACTCCTAAATCTCAGATATAAGCATCCTAGATATAAGAATCAATATTTCAGGTTGACAATACCACATAATCAACTTGTGCCATATACTTTTTATTTTCATTGGGTCGTGTCAAATCGGCCATGTCCGAAATTGTAACTTGTGGCTAACTAGTGGAGAATCCCTCCCCTAGAATTATCTAGCCTATTCTGTCAGGCTGTGGACATTTAGAAACAGGATATCCCTCAGAAGCAGAGAAAAAGAAGAATAAGAAACTCATCCATCATATCAGAATGAACCAGCCAGTTATATTTTTTTTAAATTTCATTTCGTCTTGCAATATTGACTGTAACATACTGTCAGTGTTGTACTCTGTTATTGTGAGATAGTGGTGAAAACTAAACTATAACCTGTTTTCCCTTCGTAATAGTATTAGCATAGCTAATGTAATGTAGATGCACATTATCATGAAAACCTGAAATTAGCATGTTAATTAGCATGTTAGCAAGCGACTGGATGTCAAAGGCCACATTACAGCAAACTCATTACATGGAAGGACTCCAATGGGTTATACACAATACAAACCATAATGATAAATAACAATGTGAAAGTTGGACATTTTTCAGACCCCTTGACTTTTTCCACATTTTGTTTCGTTACATCCTTTCCCCCTCATCAATCTACACACAATACCCCATGATGACAAAGCAAAAAAAATGGTTTAGAAATATTTGCAAATATTTGAAAAATGACACATTTACATAAATGTTCAGACCCTTTGCTCAGTACTATGTTTAAGCACATTTGGCAGCGATTAGAGCATCAGGTCTTCTTGGGTATGACGCTACAAGTTTGGCACACCTGTATTTGGGAAGTTTCTCCAATTCATCTCTGCAAATCCTCTCAAGCTCTGTCAGGTTGGATGGGGAGCGTTGCTGCACAGCTATTTTCAGGTCTCTCCAGAGATGTTCGATCAGGTTCAAGTCCGGGCTCTGGCTGGGCCACTCAAGGACATTCAAAGACTTGTCCTGAAGCCACTCCTGTTATTGTCTTGGTTGTGTGCTTAGGGTCGTTGTCCTGTTGGAAGGTGAACCTTCGCCCCCCAGCCTGAGGTCCTGAGCGCTCTGGAGCAGGTTTTTATTTGATCAAGGATCTCTCTGCTCTGTTCATCTTTGCCTTTATTCTGACTAGTCTCTTAGTCCCTGCTCCTGAAAAACATGTTTTTTGCTCTGACATGCACTGTCAACTGTGGGACCTTATATAAACAGGTGTGTGCCTTTCTAAATCATGTCAAATCAATTGAATTCACCACAGGTGGCCTCCAATCAAGTTGTAGAAACATCTCAAGGATGATCAATGGAAACAGGATGCACCTATAGCTCAATTTCTTGTCTTATAGCAAAATGTCTGAATATTTATGTAAATAAGGTATTTCAGTATTTTATTGAAAAACATTTGCAAAAATGTCAAAAAAACGTTTTGCACTTTGTCATTATGGGGTATTGTGTGTAGATTGCTGAGGATTTTCTTTTTTTTAATCAATTTTAGAATAAAGCTGTAACGTAACACATTTTGGAAAAAGTCAAGGGGTATTAATTCCTTCCGAAGGCACTATATATCAGCTCTCTGCAAATGATCAGCAACAATGTGTTATCTACTGCTAGGGATTGTTAGTTAGGTATCGACTGGACAGAGAAAATAATTCACTTAACACCAATATTTCACACATACTGTACTTCCCCTCCATTACACATCATCTCCATGTCGACTCAGTCCCTGCTATAGAACTTGAATCCTCCCTAAGTCCGTCCCTACCTCCCTCCCTCTATACATCCATCTCCCTATCCTTCCCTCTCAAACAAACTCTCTTCCTTTCTCTCTCAAACACACACACTCTCTCTCTACCTCTCTCCCCCTTTTTCCGTCTATCTCTCTGTTTCTCTCTTTCAGTGAGTCAGTGCGTTTTAGAGCATGTAATAACTGTTAAACTGCTCAGGAAATATGTCACTACAGAGAGGGGAGATTGAGAGAGAGGGAGAGAGAGGAGAGGGCTAAGAGACTGTTGCCAGCTGAAAAACACAGTCTCTCTCCCTCCTCTATCTCCCTTTTCTCCCTCTCCTTCTCATAATACGCTCTTGGTATTATGGATGTTTTTCAACCGCTGCTTAGCTTCTGTTATCATTTCCTGAAGCGATGGGCAGGCTTGACACGCTAATCAGCTTTTAAGCACCAGAAATTAACTCTCACTGGATAATTGTGTATACACAAGCTTGTCATACACTGTTCGGTGGAGTAGTCAGAATAGCTGCCATGTGTCATTCAATATGTTCGGTTGAAAATCATGAGGCTTAGGTAGGAAGCATGGTTGTGTTTAGGAGGGTGCAACATTCTAAACACTGTAGATACAATTTTGGTGTACGCTGTCAAGTTTCCATATCACCCTTGACTATGGCTGTTGCGTTGACCGTATTACCGCCAGTCATGAAGGCAGTCAAATTCCACGTGACCATTTAGTCACGGTAATTAGGCTTCTCCAAGCTTTGATGCTTCTGCTGGTCATTAGTAAACTTCCTAACTGTCTGGAACTCAGCACTCTATTGTCCCTCTAATCACTCTGACGTCAATGCAAAAGTAATTGAAAATCTAATCAAACACTTCATGAGAGCCCATGAGCTCATGATGCGCAATATTTCTATAGGCTATGCAACTGCGCGAGAAAACAGAGTGATGGCCTCTACTAAAAAGAGGAAGGTCCTATCAGCTTTCTATAGGCTAGGCCTACTATATTTATTTCTCAACTTTCCTACTAATAAGCCCATTGCTTATCTTTACAACAGGAGTATAGCCTACCTGGCTTTCATGAAAATGAACTATGGGAAAAGTGTCCTCCATTCACTATTTAAGTGCATAGATAACATATATTTTTTCCCCTGCCCGTTTCGAGACAGGTGCATTAAAATGGTCCATTCTAAATCAAAACAAATTTCACACATATACTATTTAGTATATGTAAAGACAAGATTAAATCAACAATAGTCTGATGGGTAACAATATTAGCCTATCACTTGTGAATTATATATTATCAGAAAAAAAAAATTTGGGGGACTTTTTTCGAATCATATTAGCCTAACTGGCATAAGCAGCGCGTGAGTTACAATTTTGGGGAAGATCAATTTCACCATAAAAATGCACCTTTATAATAAAAGCATTACATGCATAATCGCATTTGCAGTCACTTTTAAAAATGGTGTGTTTTCCCCCTAAGCCTACTGCGCTTATAATGTGAAAAAAATAGCCAAATAGTTTATCACATTTTAAGCTAAATTCTGATCTGTTGCGTGAGCCTCATTGCTTAAAAAAGTGGTCGCATTAATTTGGGATCTATCGCATCCCACAACTGTCCCAGACTATGTTTGGAATATTTACTTCTCGCACCGAATAGGTAACTTTTTGTACTATGGGGGATAGTAGATTGACATAGATTAGTGCTTTTGCTGTTCGTTAGGCCTACTCATCTTGTTGGCTGATTAAATACATGTGGACAGTTCTTACAATATCTTCAATATGCACCTCGGAATTGGATAAAGACGCATGCAGTGCATCCCCGAAGTGTCTGTCTTCACTTGTAGCCTGTGAGAATGATCCGATAACGTGATGGAGAGCCACTGGACGCAAAAGGCATGGATTTTTTTAGGGTGCATTACGGCCACACAAAGGGGATGGCCCTGGGAAATTCAAGGCATTATCAAGTGCTTGTCAAATTGTGAATGAGAGACTGATGAAGTGTGTACAGCCTGCAGAAAAAAAAAACAGAGCTTATGCCTTTCAATCAACTTTCTTTCAAATCATCATTAGAGATGCATCATGCATCCTTACAATGTATTACAAATAAAAACATATAGCCCTACATTTGTATCAGAACTAAAGTTACATTAATAACTCTAAATTAAGCATATAGGAGTACCTATTTCTTTGTTAACCACTCAACACAGAATAGATGCATGTGCACACTCCCTCATTTGGAGAAAATATACTTTCTATTTTATTCAAGCTTTGTTAAATTCTATTCTTCATACTATAAAATATTATAAAATAATTTGAACCTAATCGTGTCTGCTAAATGAACTAGTGTAGCCACATCCATATAGCATAGTGATATCAAAACATAAAGACAACTCAGAGACTGCATTTTCTTCATATCGTGTTTCTTTAGACCTGTCTAAAATAAATAATGGATTTATTGTGAAGGTGTAGGCTATATTACATGGATGTATTAGACTACTGTGTAGATGTTCCAAAGGTCTGTATCAGTGGCTTGTGGGCTGTGTGTGGAAGACAGGAGATGCTAAATGTGTTCATGTTAATTAAAGGTCAATTACCGTGAGATCGACAGTTATTTGCTTGACAATCACCGGCTGATGAAA
Source organism: Oncorhynchus keta (assembly GCF_023373465.1). Lineage (NCBI taxonomy): Eukaryota > Metazoa > Chordata > Actinopteri > Salmoniformes > Salmonidae > Oncorhynchus > Oncorhynchus keta. The sequence continues at coordinate 30,011,444 of NC_068433.1, read as the reverse complement.
TTTCGATACCGCCACAGCTCTACCCCTGACACAGAATCATTACTGTTCAATATCATTTATTTATATCTCATCGTTCTGAAAATGCAACCCAGGTATGAGGTACAGTATCAGAGTAACTCATGGATTCACCATCAAATACACTGATATTTCTCGATATTAACATAGTTCAGCGCTCTACTTCAAGTGAGCTTTGATTGCTAGCTTTGAACTGCTATCAATCGGTCTTGGATCACTTTACAAAACGTCAACAATTTTCCTTCCTCCCTGCTTGTGACTGATGGATAGACTTATTGCACTATAGAGACTACCAAGTGTTACAGTATTGACACAGATATGGGCCTGTATTCATCATGTGCCTCATGAGTAGGAGTGCTGATCTAGGATCAGTTACTCTTTCTCTAAGACACTTGATATTTTTATATATATATATATATATATATATATATATTTGTAGCTTTTTTTTTCATTAACACAAGCCCTGCTCTCTCTATTGGCTCTGTGAATAGAAGATGATCATGAGTGGATTTGATAACAAACACAGAAGCATAGCTAAAGGATTAGCAAGTTATCCGAGGAAACATCCTTCTGGCCGCTATCCTCTACACAGAGACGCATCTTAGTACACAGATGAAAACATCCTTCTCTGATGCAAGGCTAATACAGGTCAGTGCTTTTTATATCTGCTTTGTGCCTCTCTGCTCTCTGTTGGTTCTCCGTCCACCCTTCATTGATCAATCATTGACTGACTGACCAGAGAGTTTACTCCACTCCACTCTAGACACCTAGTCTATAGTCAGCAACATACACACTGCCAACTATAGGCCATAGTCAACAGAGCATCATGAAAACCTCTGGACTCTACAGACCCCTCAAGGACCCGAATTAAGGACACCTGCTCTAAAAGCTTGCACTATCCTTACAGGGTTGTCTGCCTAAAGCGATAAAATAGAAGATACATCTTATTTCTATGAAAAAGCACTGTTACAGTAAGTGAATCCCTGTGGTAGTATATCAGTTGTGGAGTCGGACATTACTTTCTCCATATGTCTTATTTCTGGGTGGCTTCAGGATATTCAGAATCTATAGCTCACATCCTGCGGCTCACTGAGGTGTGTCCAGTGTTACTGTGTTCCTGTGCTGAGTGCTAACACTACTGTGTGTGTGTGTGTGTGGCCTACTCACCCTGCCCTGCGGTGCCCCTCTGAGAGGCCAATCCGTCTCTAACACACCTGCAGTCAGACATGAGCTGAATAACTATCAGTTCACATTGATATATTTCTCCCTCTTTTTCTCAATAATATAGCTCTTTCTTTTCTAGCTCTCTCGGTTTCGTCTCTCTACTTCTGTCTCTGTTTTGTCTCTGTCTGTATAGTTCTCTCTCTCTTTTTCCCCCTACTTCTATCTTTCTCTCTCCTCTCTTTACTAGCTTTGTCTGTTTTTCTTTGTTGTTTTCCATTCCGTCTCTCTCACCCTCTCTCTTCACCTTTCTCTGTCTCTTGTCAATCTCTTTCTATTACACTGCCCCTACTATTCACATCTCGCTCAATCTTTATTCCACTTCTCTCATTCACTCCCTCTCTTTTCCTTTTCATCTCTCTCAGACTCTCTCTCTCTCCATCCAACAACAAGCGTCCAGTGAAAAGGGAAACAGGGTAAACAACCATGTTGGCAGGAGCTCCCCTCTCTCTCTATTGCCCAAGCGCCAGACAAAAACACACACACACACACACACACACACACACACACACAAAGAGGAGTCTAAATCTGAAATGTCGGCTGAAAGGTTGAGATGATAAATATTAAACGATATGTTGTGGTGGGTGTGTGTGCGTGCGTGTTTGTGTGTGTTCACGGGTATGCAACATGAGACATGGCGAATGGCTAAGTATTCAGGGGTTAAGTAGCTTAAGTAGCTGTTATGTCATGTGTATGAAGTCCGTTCAGATGCTTCTAGATGCATTATGAAAGCTTTATGTAGAGACATTGTAAGTCATAACATGAGGTGCTGAGGGGTTAAATTGCAAGAGTACCCTGGAGCCTAGCAGCATCATGCTCTAATACTCTTGTGATACCACACCTGATCCGCACCATATTTATACATACATAGTCTTATGGAATAGGTTAGGTAGTTTAGGCAGCACTACTAGTTCCACACTTCATTCCCCCAGGGGGCAGCAGCAACTTGGTCCAAGTGCTGAGCCTGCTTGATAAGCACATCAGGTGCAGAGTTGGTTTGGTGGCCCTCATGGGTTGATTTTGTTTCGAATCTTTAGTTTGGGCTTGCCTGTTTGTACATATTTATGTTTCGTCACCATCTGAACAAAGACTAACTTACTTAGACTAGCCAACCAAGAGGTCAAGAGAGACAGAGCTGGCCATGGATCAAGGTAAGTTTGCTGTCTCTCTGGGCACAGTACATTCAACACCTTTGGCGCATACTCTTGATTTCTCAAATACATGCACACATCCATTCAGGTTACAGACTCTGTAACGAGGCCTAGGGCCCCTAGACAATGTGAGGGCAACAATATACGTTTGCTAGTTACTGGGTTCGTAACATACTGTATAGGAGCTCGTCCGTCATAAATGTTAACAGATGTTAGCATTTGTGGTTGTAGATGGCTGTGAACTGGTGGGGTTCGGCAGTGTGGTTGTGCATTTGCTGAGAATGTTTGTAGCACGAGTTTGCGTCGAGCAAGTATGCGAGGTGAGGTTTGCAGCAGTGCTAGTGTGAGTTTCAAGGTGCAAGTTAGCAAGATAGCTGATGGCTTTGGCCGGCAGAAATGCTCGCACACGCTTTTTCAGTTCTGCCCACACATTCGATAGGATTGAGGTCAGGGCTTTGTGATGGCCACTCCAATACCTTGACTTCGTTGTCCTTAAGCCATTCTGACACAACTTTGGAAGTATGCTTGGGGTCATTGTCCACTTGGAAGACCCATTTGCGACAAAGCTTTAACTACCTGACTGATGTCTTGAGATGTTGCTTCAATATATCCACATAATTTTAGTTCCTCATGAAGCCATCTATTTTGTGAAGTGCACCAGTCCCTCCTCCAGCAAAGCACCACCACAACTTGATTCTGACACCCCCGTGCTTCATGGTTGGGATGGTGTTCTTCGGCTTGCAAACCTCACCCTTTTTCTTCCAAACAAACAATGGTCATTATGGCCAAATAGTTCTATTTTTGTTTTACCAGACCAGAGGAAATTTCTACAAAAAGTATGATCTTTGTCCCCATGTGCAGTTGCAAACTGTAGTCTGCTTTTTTATGGCGGTTTTTGAGCAGTGGCTTCTTCCTTGCAGAGCAGCCTTTCAGGTTGTCGATATAGGACTCATTTTACAGTGGCTATAGATACTTTTGCACCGGTTTCCTCCAGCATCTTCACAAGGTCCTTTGCTGTTGTTCTGGGATTGATTTGCACTTTTCACACCAAAGTACGTTCATCTCTAGGAGACAGAACGCGTGTCCTTCCAGAGCGGTATGACGACTGGGTGGTCCCGTGGTGTTTATACTTGCGTACTATTGTTTGTCCAGATGAACGTGGTACCTTCAGGCGTTTGGAAATTGCCTCCAAGGATGAACCAGACTTCTTTTCTGAGGTCTTGGCTGATTTATTTGGATTTTACCTTGATGTCAAGCAAAGAGGCACTGAGTTTGATGGTAGGCCTTGAAATACATCCACAGGTAGACCTTCAATTGACTCAAATGATGGCAAATAGCCTATCAGAAGCTCCTAAAGTCATGACATAATTTTCTGGAATTTTCCAAGCTGTTTAAAGGCACAGTCAACTTAGTGTAGGTAAACTTCTGACCCACTGGAATTGTAATACAGTGAATTATAGGTGAAATAACCTGTCTTTAAAAAATTGTTTGAAAAATGACTTGTGTCATGCACAAAGTAGATGTCCTAACCGACATGCCAAAACTATAGTTTGTTAACAAGAAATTTGTGGAGAGGATGAAAAACGAGTTTTCATTACTCCAACCTCAGTATATGTAAACTTCTGACTTCAACTGTAGATAGTGTGGTCTACAGCTTATCATAAGCTACTATACCTCAGGCAAGACTTCTTTAATATTAGACATCGCGCACCAGCTATTATTGACAAATAGACACACACCCCCACCGCTCGTCTTACAAGACGTAGCTTCTCTGTTCTGGCGGTGCATGGAAAATTCCGCCAGCTCTATATTATTCATGTCGTCGTTCAGCCACGACTCGGTGAAACATAAGATATTACAGTTTTTAATGTCCCGTTGGTAGGATAATCTTGATCGTAGGTCATCGATTTTATTTTCCAATGATTGCACGTTGGCCAATAGAATAGATGGCAGTGGGCGTTTACTCACTCGCCTACGAATTCTCAGAAGGAAGCCCGCCCTCCGCCCCCTTTTTCTCCATCTTTTCTTCATGCAAATTACGGGGATTTGGGCCTGTTCCTGGTAAAGCAGTATATGCTTTGCGTCATACTCGGACTTGTTAAAGGAAAAAGCTTCTTCCTGTTCGAGGTAAGTAACCGCTGTTCTGATGTCCAGAAGTTAGCCACCCACTCCTGCGCTATTGTTGTTTGGGTGTCAGGTTTTGATTTAGCTGACACATTTCTAATTGAGCTATAAAAGGGAGGAGATTTTTCCCAGTCATGAGTTCAGGTTAGTGAGGATTCACTGGGAGACGCCCGGTATGAGTTTTACGAGTGACACGGCTGTGTCTTGTGATGAGAATCAGGAACTTGAAGAAGTGAGTTTGGTGGAAAATCCAGATCAGGGTTGCCGGAGTGGTGTCACACTTTTCCCCCATCCCTAGCAAACACAGTTGATTTAACATATTCCATTCTAAACTGAAGATCATTATTACTTGATTATTGGAGTCAGGTGTGTTAGCTGGAGCTGAGGCAAAACTGTGACACCAATCAGGCCCCCGAGTTGCCCATCCCTGAGCCAGATCCAGCGATTTTTGTCATTTCCGGTTCTTGAAGAGCAGTTGACAGTTCCTGCAGTATGTTGACCTAGTGTGTCTCCTGTTAAGGTGGAGTGGAATGTGATAAGGATAACAGTTACCCTCCAGTGAGTGCTCAGGGCTGGAGGAAAAGGCATTGGGGAACATGTATTGTGTTCCTAGTGAGTTTGCTGCAGTCGCGGGTTGATGTTCACTTAATATAAAGGATATGGAATTGTTTATACTTCTTCTTTTACTTTTGATACACTACATGACCAAAAGTACATGCTCGTCGAACATCTCATTCCAAAATTAATATGGAATTGGTCCCCACTTTGCAGCTATAACAGCCTCCACTCTACTGGTAAGGCTTTCTACTACGTTGGAACATTGCTGCGGGGACTTGCTTCCATTCAGCCACAACAGCATTAGTGAGGCCGGGCACTGATGTTGGCCGATTAGGCCTGGCTCGCAGTCAACGTTCCAAATCATCCCAAAAGGTGTTCGATGGGGTTGAGGTTAGGGCTCTGTGCAGGCCAGTCAAGTTCTTTCACACCGATTGCAACAAACCATTTCTGTGTGGACCTTGCTTTGTGCACTGGGGCAATGTCATGCTGAAACAGGAAAGAGCCTTCTCCAAACTGTTGCCACAAAGTTGGAAGCACAGAATTGTCTAGAATGTTGTTGTATGCTGTAGCGTTCAGATTTCATTTCAATTGAACTAAGGAGCCTGAACCACGAAAAACAGCCCCACACCATTATCCCTCCTCCACCAAACTTTACAGTTGGCACTATGCATTGGGTCAGGTAGCGTTATCCTGGCATCCACCAAACCCAGATGAGTCCGTCGGAATGCAAGATGGTGAAGCGTGATTCATCACTCCAGAAAACGTGTTTGCACTGCTCCAATGGCGGCAAGCTTAACACCACTCCAGCCGGTGCTTGGCATTGCACATGGTAATCCTAGAAGTTTCCACTTCAAAATAACAGCACTTACAGTTGACCAGGGAAGCTCTAGCAGGGCAGAAATTTGACGAATTGACTTGTTTAGAAAGGTGACATCCAATAACAGTGCCACATTGAAAGTTACTGAGCTCTCAGTAAGGCCATTCGACTGCCAATGTTTTGTCTATGGAGATTGCATGGCTGTGTGCTCGGTTGAATACACCTGTCAGCAACGGGTGTGGCTGAAATAGCCGAATCCTCAAATTTGAAAGGGTGTCTACATACTTTCGTATATATAGTGTACTTGAGTATATTTGAGCAATTATATTTACTTTTGATTCTTACAGTAAGTATATTTTAAACCAAATACATTCAGACTTTTGCTGAAGTAGTATTTTACTGGGTGACTTTCACTTTTAATTGAGTCATTTTCTATTAAGGTATCTTTACTTTTACTCAAGTATGACAATTGATGGGCGCACACGCTGATTTCTCACATAAATGCACACATTCATTCAGAATGTGACAAAGCGAGTGCAACAACATCTGTAGGCTAGTTATGGGGTTCATAACAATAGCTATGTGCTGTGCTTAAAACAACACTGCACAAGGAAACTGAACATGATTACATGGAAGCACTGCAAGACGAGGCTCTGCACTGCATCAACATGTGGTTGTTTTTGCTGTTGTAGCCATGATGTATAGTAAGAGTAGAAGATCTGGTGTCTTATTCATGTTAGTCAAATGAGCAACTGATGTGCTGTTATTGTTCCCATTACTGTGTGTATGAATAAGTTTATCTCTGTGTGTGAATGTGTGCCAGTAAAACATCTGTTTGGTTTTGAACAAGTATGCCTAGGGCCCTATAACATTTTTTAGATTTTTTGCCTGATTAAGTTTTACCCAAATTCCCTTTTCTCTGTTTTGTTTTTCCTGGTTTTGGTTTCCCCTGGGTTTTTTTCCAGGTTTTTCCAGTTTTTTTTAAATAGAAAGACAACTCAATTGGATGTTCTAAGTCCAAAACAATGCTTGGAACCACACCAGGAGACCACTTTTGAGGTATGGATTTTTTTTTATATATACACATTTTAGGGTTTTAGTTAACCTTTAATTCCTGTGTACACCTAGCAAGGCTGTTGTTTAGTGGTGTTTTTTTTGCAAACGTGATGGTAAAAAAAGCCTTTCCATCTAACAGAATACTTTTCATTAGCATCTTCGCTAATAGCTACACAAAGTGGTAGCCCTTAGCGCACCGCACATACACAGAGAGTGGGAATTCTTGTTGGCTCTTGAGAAAGTTGCAGGAAATACGAATCACTGATGCATACTAATACATTTGCCCAAGTTTATCATAAGACATGAACAGATCATTCATTTTCAATACATTTAGTTGATTCCCTACTAAGTTCAACACAGTTCTGAATATGGTTAAACTCTGTTTTAATGTATGGATTCCATGCGTCCGTCCACGTGTTCCTCAACGCAGATTTTATAGGGCCCTAGTATAACTTTGAGAAGTTAACAGAGAGCGAAAAAGCAGAGAGACCGAGAGAAAGAAAGAAGGATAACATTTCTAAAGGAAAATAATGAGCAACTCTAGCCACCATGGAGATAACAAGAGGTGCCAAAGCTCTCCTAGCTGTTTTTCTTTCCTCTCCCCTCTCTCTCCCAACTTTTTCTCTCAACTCTTTACACTGTTTTTTCCCCCTGTTTTTCTCTGATACCATAATGGTGCACCTGTTCATGAATATGACTCAGTAGTTCACAGTGATTAAAATCAGGGCTAACCACTGTGCTACAATACTACACACACACACACACACACGCACACGCACACGCACACACACACACACACACCTACGCCCAACGCACACACACAAATTTGACCTTCAAGCTAGGGGATATCGCTAGGCAAGAGCTGATCAAGATATGACCAGTAACTGTAGGAGGCCACCGTGGAGCAGCAAGATGTCTTGGCTGCATTCAGTTTTCAACGAGGAGGTCAGCAAAGTCAACATTAATCCAACGCCTACCTGCTGTGTGAATAGCAAACTTGAATCTAAAACAATAAAACAAGAGGAATCATACCTTAAACATCTCTACAAATCAAATGCACATCAGAGTTGTATAATGTTATTCGGTTATCAGTGACGAAGTCAAAGACACCAAGTCCAATACCAACCATGTACCTGTAGTGCAAACCACAACTTCAATCAGTTATCTACCAATCAACTGTAGCTTACATCAGACAGTGGCACCACAACAACATTTCAGAAATGCTCAACTGCAATGGGTTATCGGTTATCTACTGCCAGGTCTTGTTAGTTATTGACTGGCAGTGGTGTGTATCATGGATACTAAGGGAAGCCAGGCTTCCCCCAAAAAATGTACCAAGAAATAAAGAAAACAAATATTAAATAATGTATCTTTCATCTCTCTGTGTTTCATAATGTTTCTTCAATGTGCAAGAGGCTGAATGCATCTCACCAGAGAAGGCATCCGAGCGAGCGAAACAGCACCCTTCTGTCTCTGTATGTGTAGGCCACCTATTTGATGCTGCCTGGTCAAAAAGAGTTTGACATTGCTGCTGGCCGTAGCACTGAATGCAAGGGAAGCCAGCAAGCATTTGGCCTACCTTGAAAAACAAATGTATAAAATAATAGCCGGTCAGTTTTGAGCTAAACTGAGTGAGCTCAACTGTGAATGGTCCTGGCACACCAAAACAAAGTGTCAAGGGAAGCCAGTTTGAATTTGGCTTCACTCCAATCACATCACATCGAGAGCAATACATCATTGACAGAAACAACTTGAATTGTTGCATCTCGTTCTGTTGTTGTCCTCTAGTGGCTGGCTAGCTAGCTCAAATTGGCCCATCCCTAAATTAGCCACGGCTGGAGATAGGGATTTGGACTTGTGGTTTTACTTAATTCTCCTTACTGGCCACTGATTAGAACAGCGATTCTAATCCAACCATAAATTCATGCATTGTGCCCCTGGCCTGACAGGATGGAAGTTCAATATGTAGCTAGGCTTATGAAGGCTTATGTTAACTAGCTAACATTGCAAATGGAAGGAAGTTAGGCTAGCGAGAAAGCATTTTAGCAAGGTAGCCTAGGACAATAGAACATAAAAGTGTGTACTGTATGACTGTATCCAGGCTGAATCACATCCGGCCACGATTGGGAGTCCCATAGAGCGGCAGACAATTGGCCGGTTAGGGTCGTCATTGTAAATAATAATTTGTTCTTAACTGACTTGCCTAGTTAAAAAAAGGTTACATTTTTAAAAAAGTCAGACTGTTTTGTCAATGTGAAAGAGGATGAGGAAACATGTTTTTCTACTTGCACGCACACACACAAACACACACACTCTTAGCATTCTCTCAACCAGCTTCATGGGGTAGTCACCTTGAATGCATTTCAGTTAACAGGTGTGCCTTTTTCAAAGTTAATTTGTGGAATTTCTTTCCTTCTTAATGCGTTTGAGCCAATCAGTTGTGTTGTGACAAGGTAGGGGAGTATAAAGAAGATAGCCTTATTTGATAAAAGTCCAAGTCCATATCATGGCAAGAACAGCTCATTCATTAGTTCATTAGAGTTACCAGCCTCAGAAATTGCAGCCCAAATAAATGCATCACAGAGTTCAAGTAAGAGACACATCTCAACATAAACTGTTCAGAGGTGGCTGTGTGAATCAGGCCTTCATGGTTGAATTGCTGCAAAGAAACTACTAAAGGACACCAATAAGAAGAAGAGACTTGCTTGGGCCAAGAAACACGAGCAATGGACATTAGACCGGTGGAAATGTGTCCTTTGGTCTGGTTCCAACCGCTGTGTCTTTGTGAGACGCGGTGTGGGTGAATGGATGATCTCTGCATGTGTAGTTCCCACCGTAAAGCATGAAGGCGGAGGTGTTATGATGTGGTGGTTCTTTGCACTGTCTGTGAATTATTTAGAATTCAAGGCACACTTAACCACATGCAGAGATACGCCATCCCTTCTGCTTTGGGTTTAGTGGGACTATTTGTTTTTCAACAGGACAATGACCCTTACACAATGCTGTGTAAGATCTATTTAACCAAGAAGGAGAGTGATGGAGTGCTGAATCAGATGACCTGGCCTCCACAATCCCCTGACCTCAACCAAATTGAGATGGTTTGGGATGAGTTGTACCTTGTCAGCTCGGGGGTTTGAACTTGCAACCTTCCGGTTACTAGTCCAACACCCTAACCACTAGGCTACCCTGCCGCCCCGTGAAGGAAAAGCATCCAACAAGTGCTCAGCATATGTTAGAACTTCTTCAAGACTGTTGGAAAAGCATTCCAGGTGAAGCTGGTTGAGAGAATGCCAAGAGTGTGCAAAACTGTCATCAAGGCAAAGGAATGCTTTTTCTCAAATATAAATACACTCTGATTTGGTTACTACATGATTCCATATGATTCCATATGTGTTATTTCATAGTTTGGATGTCTTCACTATTATTCTACAATGTAGAAAATAGTAAAAATAAAGAAAAATGTCAGAACCATGTCAAATCATATTTAGCTTACGTTGATTGGATTAAATCGCTTTTGGTATCTTTCAGTTGTCACTGTATTAGACTAAGCGTAGGGGATTTGATGATGTTGAAATGTTGAAGTTGCACCACTACTGTTGACTGTACAGGAAAAGCATTCAATTACAGAGAGCTGTGATTATAGACTGCTGGTACAGTAGCCTATGACATGGCTGATGGGAAAGACATTAGACTTGACTTTATCCTTTTGATCCCCTTTCAGAGGATGGGCATTTAGCTTAGTGGGCTAACACAGTCTTGTGCTGGGCAGAAGGCCTGGGTTCAATCCCCTGTTTGTTACAGGACTATAGGGCAGGTGACATGCAGAGACAATACAATGAGAGTAAATCTGGACATCTAAACCAGATAGCATAAAAAGTAGCAAATAGTGAGTAGTAAGACATGAACCTTGTTTCTAAGACCAAATGTGGAACATATGACTGTTTTCTGATTAAGATGGAGTCTCCCTTTCCCAAAGTCACTTTGCATTACTGTCTGTTGACTAGCAGATGCACCAACAAAACCCATTTTACGTCCAGATATATTTGAAAATGCTTTAGTTCAAAGCGTTGGGGTAGTGAGTTGTTGTTCTGGATGGCAAAAATCTACATTCATGTTGTTAATTCAAGCAGACGCGTGGGGCCAGTGTGCGCACATGCCAGCGCGTGTATGTGTGTGTGTGTGTAGTCATGGACACCAATTGCCAGTAAAGCCTCTAAATGAACAACTAATGAAGAGATTCACATGTAAATGAAAAGGAGATGTGCATGTACACAACAACAGATTGTGTGGCCTGACTGAAGAGCCATAACAGATACAGTAACTAATGGATATTATTACAGTAGCCTACGTTGTATTGTAAATCACCAAATGTGGGACTCCTGAGTGGTGCAGTGGTCTAAGGCACTGCATCGCAGTGGTGTGGCTAGCTGTGCCACTAGAGATCCTGGTTTGAGTCCAGGCGCAGCCGGCCGCGACCAGGAGACCCATGGGGCGGCGCACAAATTGGCTCAGCATCGTCGTCCGGATTAGGGGAGGGGTTGGCCGGCAGGGATGTTCTTGTCCCCATCGCGCACTAATGTGGTGGGCTAGGCACAATGCATGCTGACACGGTTGCCAGGTGTATGGTGTTTCCTGACACATTGGTGTGGCTGGCTTCTGGGTTAAGCGGGCGTTGTGTCAAAAAGCAGTGCTGATTGTGTTTTGGAGAATGCATAGCTCTTGACCTTCGCCTGTCCCGAGTACGAATTTTGCAGCGATGGGACAAGACTGGATACATTTAAAAAAAAAAAAAAAATTTAATCAAATTAAAAAATGAAATCACCTTAGTTAAATGTTGATGGTATTTTTTAAGTGTCCCTGCAAATTGATATGGTACTGGTAGTGACCCTGTATATAGCATACATTCTCGTGTGTTTTTATTTGTTGTGTGTTTGTATTTATCTTACTTTCTTAACTTTGATATTGAGTATTGCATTGTTGGGAAAGAGCTTGCAAGTAAGCATTTCACTGTACTTTTTACACCTGCTGTATCCTGTGCACGTGACAAATAACCTTTGATTTGAAAATGGAATACATCGCTCGTTGAGACTGGGTTGCAAAACATGAGTCAGTACGAGTTGTGAAAGAGACCATTTTATACATTTGGGGATCTAAAATGGATCCACCCACACATCAAAAAACAATACATATCTTACAGCACTAAACCAGCCTCTGTCACACACACACACACCTACACACACATATCTGAGGGCTTCCCACCGAAACACCATAAGGTACCACCCTACCACCCATAGCTAAATGGACCCAGCGATAGAAACATGAATGAGGGAGGGAAGCACAGAGGGTTTTGATGTTTATAAATATGGTTGTGCTGAGCGGCTGTGAGCGCTGTGTGTGTGTGTGTGTGTGTGAGGGCGGTGTGGGAACAGACAGAGTATTGTCCTGCCTGGCCTATCTGTGTCTGGCCCTGAGCCACAGCTAAAAGAGACATGCTGTACTGTACATGGATAGAGACTGACAACTCACTGATACAGTCAACAACACGGCTAGAGAGACATACTGTGGAACTGCATTCATACAGTCAACAACACAGCTGGAGAGACATATTGTAGAACTGCATTCATACCATCAACAACACAGCTGGAGAGACACTGTAAAACTGCAATGATGCAGTCATCACAGCTAAAGGAGGGACATACCGTACATGGATACTGACAGCAACCACACAAACACAATCAACACAGCTATAGTCAACTCACTGACACAGTCAACACAGCTATAAGAACACAAGCAACTCACTATCACAGTGAACACAGATAAAAGAAACAGCTAAAGGAGGGGCATATTGTACAATGACAACACAGTCAACTCGATGACACAGTCCACACTGCTAAAAGAACACAATCAACTCAATAGCACAGCCAACACAACTAAAGGAGGGACAGGCTGTATACTGACACACACAGTCAACACACTGACACAGTCAACAATAGAGCTAAAGAAGAGACAGTGCATTAGTCTCGACCATGTAGCGAATAGAGTACCATTGCGGAATACTGTACTGTTCAGTGACAACCACAGTCAAAGCAAAAGGAGACACACTGCACCCTAACATAGTGAAGATACTCAAGGAGACACATACAATAGCACAGTCAACACAACGCCATTCCAAATACCATGGTCAGCATAAGAATAGACACATTCCCCATTAGTGGAAACTGGAGACATCAGTAGTGGGCTTGGTAGAGATTCCCAATGCCTTAACGTCCAATAATAGCAGGGTAGAGCTACTTAAAATATGCCACTCCAAAAGGACCTTCAGCACCCCACCCACAAACGGCTTGGAATGACAATCACTCAATATTTACATGATAAATATGTTTACAACCAGGTGTGTGTGTTTGTGTGTGCACTGTAAGCTACTTGCTGTAGCCTACATATCTGAGATGCTTGAAATGTACGGAAAACAACATCAACGTCGATGAGTCCACATGCAGCGCGAGCTGTGCGACACACCTCCGTTTGACATTGACACACATTTCCCCCGTGGCGCTCGCGCGCACCAACAGCCTCGCAGCCTGGGGTCGATCCCCATCTCCCAGCCCGAGACACACACAAATACAAACGCATAAGGTATATCAATATGACTTGAACACCGTTACAAGCCTATAGATTTACATTTTGGCCAACATTTTGAAATGTAAAAAAAAACAAGACCGTCTGATTGGAATATGAGGAAGGGGTAGAGGGGGGCGGGGGCATATAGTAGGCTAATGTCCCTTCAGAGTTCATGCTTATTTCGTGTCATTTAATCAATGTCAGTATTCGGAAACAAGCTTCCAGTGGTTTCAGTCTGGTTTTATCGGGTTTTCTGTTCTGTCTGGGGAGTGAAAACTATGAACAAAGACCATCAATTGCAGCACCACAGGAACACACTCTCACCCACACCACAAAATGGCTTTACCTATTAACCGTCGTGAAAATATGATTTTTTTTATGCCTATCCCATTGTTTGTGATGATACAGAGCGTCTGCTAAACCATTTCATTCTTGATTTTTAAACTACTTATTTTCTTTGGGGGTATTTGTGTATTAGTATTGCACTGTTAGACACTTACTGCACAGATGGAGCTCGAAACGTAAGCATTTCGCTGCACCTACTTTAACATCTGCTAATCTGTGTAAACGAAAATTTAACTTTGATTTGATTTGACCAGACACTGCAATGTTTAGTAGACTAGACAATTGCATGGTTTGACTCTGCTGGGTAAAGATTGGGGTCACAACTCAAATGATCATAACAAACTGTAACATTCTCACCATGTACACTTTTACAGAATTGAAAAAAATGCATCTACATCTGAATTTGGTGAATAAATTGCAAGACGTTCTAGTTTTGTCCAATCTTGTCCTAAACGGGTTGTTTTTTACTTGCATTGTTGCACGATTGCTGATATGTTATTTGAAAATGAAGACAAAATACTTGCCTAAAATAACATGAGAAAAAAATACACCAACAGACAATGTTATTAACATCTATTACATGTAATAAAATAGGCTACTTACCCTAAATTAACAAAAATGTTCAACCAAAAAAAGGACTTATTTATAAAATATATGCAAACGGCACAACTCCTGTCTCTTCTTTAGTTATTTCTTGTTTTTCACACGTGTACCTCGTCGGAAGCTCCCGACAGTCTTTCTTGATATTTCACTTTCGTCCACGTTTATTTTTCGCTGATCGTTTTTTTTAACAGTCCTTTCTCCAGTAGGAAGAAAAATCCTACAATAATATGGGCCCGTCAATCAAGCGACAAGTTACTTTACTATATGATATTAGGGGAGGACAACTATGTTGTTATCAGGCATATCCGTTAGGCTGCCAAAATTTAGAATATATTTTAATAAAAGCTTCAAACTGCAGGACTGTATCCTAAACGGATAACTACAACGGTTATCTAACGACTAAATGGCGATGTGATATTGCCGAAAACTCTTCGTCTCACCCTCGGCTCCCCCTCTCTCGGTTATGGTAGGCGCCCGTTGTTGAAATTACTTGTGGAACGAAACGCGAACGCATTCCAAGGTTCTGGTTAGTGATGGGCATTCCGGCTCTTTTCAATGAACCGGCTCCTTTGTCTAAGCTCACCAAAAAGAGCCGGCTCTTTTGGCTTCCAAACGGCTCTTTAACACAACCTGAACAGCATAATATAATATTGCACCATGCCAAAGAAAAATAAATAACAATTTGCAAAACTGCAGCATCCCACAAATTGAACTAAATGTAAAAATGGATGCTGTTACACATGTGTATTTAAAGTTGAACTTTTTAAAATGTATATAAACAAAGTTCATATAAATGTAACAATTCAAAACAAATACAATCGGAACAACATAATAATAGAATATTGCACCATATCAAAGAAAAATAAATAACAATGTGCAAAACTGCAGCATCCCACTTAAAACATTAAACTGGTCCCTCTTTTCTCTCTCTTGTTTATTGCCAGGTTATAACCAGCAGCACACAGCAATGCTGACCATATTTTGCTTTTATGAGAGATTTGCATTTCAGAAATGCAGGCTGCCTCACTTGAGGGGCTGATGCGGTTTCTTCTCTCAGTAATTATTTGTCCCGTTTTCAAGGATGTGGCCACAATGCAGAGTCTCCCTGTTATGACTTTAGTAAGCCGTGGGTAGACAGAGGCCTTGTTCTTCCACCAGCTTAGAGGATCTGCAGATCTTTGGGCTTTGAGGGGCTCCTCCAAATAGGATCGGACCTCCATTATGGCATCTGTTGAGGGATTCCTTTGTGTTGCATCCCCAGTTGCTCTCTCGGCAAACAGCATCCAAACAGCAGACGTTTGTGGCACTACTGCTGGTGCTTCTGCTCCATCTGATCCCTCTTCTTCCTGTTGCCCTGGTGCCTGAGCCAGCTGACTGCTGGGGCTGTCCCTCCCTGCTGCTGAGGTTATTCTTTGAAGAGGCTCATAAATCTCTCTGGCACCACGGAAGGCTAACTTCTTAAACCTAGGGGTCAAGTGCAGCGCTTTCTGATAGCACGTGATTATATTCCATTCTGTGGAACTTTGTGTCCATTGATGAACATAGGGTGTCCATCAACTCTGTCACATGTCCTGTGGTTACATTTGCTTCTCTCTGGCGGCTGGCTGTGATTCGCAGCAGACCCTTCCTTACACAGGGGTATCATTTTTGAGGCTGTCATATAGCTGAAAAGAGAACACGGATACTACATTCTCATCTACTGCTCATATACATATATAATACTGGATTAAAAAATGATGTAGTAATAACTGCTTACTGTACCTCTCTCCTCTGATCTCCACAGTGACCTGCTCAAAGGGTTCCAGGACTAGCGCATTTCCTCCACCACCTCCCATTCCTCTTGGGTCAGAGCATCAACAGGTGCATTGACATTGGCCAGGGTAGAGATGATGGCATCCTTTGACTCAAGAAACCGTGTCAACATATAAAATGTTGAATTCCACAGTGCAGTCTTGTTTAGGCCTCAGCTCAGGCATCCCAATCTGGCGTTGTGTAGACTTAAGTTTTTCAGCACCTACTGTGCTCCTGTGGAAGTCTTCCACAGCTGCTTTCACTTTGTCCACAGTGGGCTTCATCACCTTCAGAGCATCTCTTACAATCAGGTTGATTGTGTGGGCAAGACATGGATGATGGGTCCATTTTAAAATGTTCATGGTTTTGGTTATGTTAGCTGCATTGTCGCTAACACAGCAGACCACTTTTCCATCTACTTCCGTCCACTCTGGCCACTCTCAACAGTTCCTCTGGCATGTTCTCTGAGGTGTGTCTGTCGCTGAACACAAAGCAGTCCAGAAGACAGACAACTAGACATTGAAAAATATTCAATGAAGTGACATGTAACCGACATGTAAGAAGTGGTTACCCTTGATGTCCAGCAGTCAGGCAAACTGCAGTAGCTTTTTGGACTCTTTCCCTCACTGAAACCTGTCACGAACCAGCTCAAAGCCCGTAACAAAGGGAGACAACGTGGAGATAAGGAGTAGCAAAATATATATTTATTAACTAAAGCAACTAAGTATAATATACAATGGTGTGTGTAATCAGTAATCAGTAGTGTAAGTGAGTGTTTTGCATGCATGAATGTGATAATGCAGGGTGATGAAAGGTGCCAAAGCAAACAAACAAAAGGCCACCAAGAACCACAACACAATCTACAAAAGGTGTCTGCATGGAGAGAGTCTCTTCCATGAATGTGGAAGAGGTCTATTTATCCTGGGAGACACCTGGCCCAGGTGTTTCCCATGTAGCTGACGAGCCTCCCTCCCTCCTCCCTTCGCTGCTCCTGCTTCCTGTTACCACGCCACTCGGTTCGTGTGTGGTGGGTGATTCTGTAACGGCGTTCTTCGTTTGTTGAAAGAGAGTCGGACCGAAATGCAGCGTGGTGGTTACTCATGTCTTTAATGAAGAGATTGCGATACATGAAAATAACTTATACAAATACAAAACAACAAACGGAACGTGAAAACCTAATACAGCCTGTCTGGTGAAACTACACAGAGAAAGGAACAATCACCCACGAAATACACAGTGAAACCCCGGCTACCTAAATACGGTTCCCCATCAGAGACAACAAGAATCACCTGACTGATTGAGAACCGCCTCAGGCAGCCAAGCCTATACTAGACACACCCCTAATCAACCACAATCCCAATGCCTACAAAAACCCCAATACGACAATACAATAAACCCATGTCACACCCTGGCCTGAACAAATAATTCAAGAAAACACAAAATACTAAGAGGAAAAAAGAGCGGGGGCAGGCATGACAGTACCCCCCTCTAGGCAAGCCGGCTGGGGGTAAACTCCCGACGAACCGGGAGGGGCGTGGGAGCCTGGCGAGCTGGCTGAGGCATGGGAGCCTGACGAGCCAACGGAAGACGTGACAGTCTGACGAGCCAAGTGGGTGAACAGGACCTGACGATCCGGCTAGGGCCCGACGTGGGGTGAGCGCCTTCCCGAGCCAACCGGGGCAAGGAAACCTCTCGAGCCAGCTAGGGTATGGAAGCCCGATGAGCTGGCTAGGCACCCCCGGTTCCATCGGCGGCGACCCAGAACCAACGTCACCACCAACCAGAATGCCAGTACTCCCCGATGCTTTGTGTGATGGCTTCGGGATTCTGTAAGGACCGATGCCGGACAGGAAAAACAGGTACGGGGTGTCAAACATTTATTCACTACATAGAACACGACAGGAACAGCATCAGCACAAGGGAAAACAAGAACATATGACAAACAATCCCGAAGCAGGGAACAGAGCTAGGAAACAGACAGATATAGGGAAGGAAATTACACAAGTAATTGAATCCACGTGAGTCCAATGAGTGCTGATGCGCGTGACGGGGAAAGGCAGGTGTATGTACTGAAGGTGGCTTGAGTGCGTAATGTTGGAGAGTCTGGCACCGTCGAGCGCCAGAGGAAGGAAGAGCGGGGGCAGGTGTGACAAAGACAGGGAATGGGGTTTGAAAGAAAGCTTATAGTAGTCAAGAGTGCTAATTACAGTGACATTTGGGGGGTCTCTATAGTGTACATTGCATGAAAAAGGTTTAGGGGCAAGGGCAATGGTGACATCATTGAGGACCTTTAAGGTTGCAGTGACACATCCATAACCTGAGCAGAAAATGGATTGTATACCTGAGAGAATACTACAGACATCAAGAAAGCCAGTCAGTTGATTATTGACAAGTTTTTCCAAAACGTTTGATAAACAGGGTAAAATAGAAATAGGCATATAACAGTTAGGATCAGCTTGATCTCCCCCTTTCAATAAAGGAAGAACTGTGGCTGACTTCCAAGCAATGGGAACCTCCCCAGAAAGGAGAGATTAAAACGTTTGGAGATAGGCTTGGCGACGATAGGGGCAGCAAACTTCAAGAAGAAAGGGTCTAAACTATCTGACCCAGATGTTTTTTGGGGGACAAGTTTAAGGAGCTCATTTAACACCTCGGACTCAGTGACCGCCTGCAGGGAGAAACTTTGTAGTGGTGTAGGGGAAAAGAGGGAGGAGCATCGGGGTAGATGCATTAGAAGGGTTGGGAGATGAGGAAATGTTGGACGGGCAAGGAGGCATGGCTGAGTCAAATAGGAATCCAGACTTAATGAAATGGCGATTATAAAGAGCTCAGCCATGTGCTTCTTGTCAGTAACAACCACATCATCAACATTAAGGGACATGGGCAGCTGTGAGGAGTAGGGTTTAGTCTCCAGGTTTTAATCGTTTTCCAGAACTTCTTGGGGTTAGAGCCACAGAGAGAGAACTGCTCCTTAAAGTAACTACCTTTGGCCTTCTGGATAGCCTGAGTGCACTTATTTCTCATTTGCCTGAACGAGAGTCAGTCAGCATGTGCTGAGCCTTTCGCCGAATGCAATTCTTGAGGTGGAGTAACTCTGCAAGATCACGGTCGAACCAGGGGCTGAACTTGTTTTTAATTCTAATTTTCTTTATGTTTGTTAACAATACCACTGAAAATATCAAAAAAGAAGATCCAAGCGTCTTCGACAGAGGGGATCAAGCTGATTCTATACCATTTTACAGAGGCCAGTTCATGTTCATTCAAGTTTTTTAGCAAGTGTCTATGACAAACCAGGACAGGTCGTTTCACTGAGCAGCCTTTACGAATATAGCCTGTAAAACTGTGATCACTAAGGTCATTACAGAAAACACCCGACTGATACCTATCAGGATTATTTGTGAGGATAACATCGAGGAGAGTAGCCTTTTCTGTGTGTTTGGAGTCATACCTTGTGTGGGATTGGTGATAATCTGAGAAAGAGTTAGGGAGTCCCATCGCTTTACGACTTGGTCAGGTGGTTTAAGCATGTCCCAGTTTAGGTCACCTAGCAGTACAAATTCAGACTTAGTGTAAGGGGCCAGGAGAGAGCTTAGGGCAGCTAGGTTACAGGCTGGTGCTGATGGAGGACGATAGTACCCAGCGACAGTCAGAAAATAGCTATTTAAAGTTTAATGCTTAAAACAAGAAAATCTCATTGTTTAGGGACAGACTTGGTGGAGACAACCGAGCACTGAAGGTGATCCTTGGTAAAGATTGACATTCCCCCACCTTTGGAAGATCTGTCTTGCCAAAAAAGGTTATAACCAGAAAGATTAACATCAGTATTCAAAACACTCTTACTTAACCACGTCTCAGTAATGACCAACACATCTGGATTGGAGCTGTGAATCCACACTTTCAATTTATCCATTTTAGGTCATAAGCTTCTAGTGTTAACATGCAGAAAACCCAGGCTTTTACGAGAGCAGAAATCAGTGAAGCAGATATCAGACCACAAGTCAGAATTGGGGCTACCAACTGTAGATGGGCCAGGGTGTACATGCACATTTCCAGATATCATCAACAGTAATACAATCAAGGCACGAGTTGAATCAAAACATGTTTACACCCTAATTCATGAGTTTTCCATATTTCATGAGGTCAATGCTTGGAGTCTTCACAGATCATGTGACAAAAAAACACTACCTTTCTTTCCTTACATAAATTACATTTATGACTGAGTTATTTGTAATTATTAAGCATTTAACAATTCAATCAGAACACTGAACTTAAACCCTGTACGATTTCTGGATCTTGAAAAACTCTCAAAATGCACTGTAAGTGTAACTATGCCTACATAAAATGTAATTATGTTCTGCCGTGAAAACAGTTCTCATGGGCAAACAAATCCCAATTAATGTCGGCCTATGCCATTGCAAAATCGAATCCTTCTAACCGAGAGAGTCAACTATAGGCCTACTGTCATTAATGTTGGATGTCTCCTTGGAGAGAGAAAACATTATTTATTTGTGTGATTACAGTTGGGTTACCAAAACCCAAGACATTTCTCACACACACACACACACACACACTTAAGTTAGTGACACACCACATACTCTCAGTTCTGTTTCCAGGGCGCAACACAAACACCAGCCAACAGCACCATCTGACAAGATAATCCTTTCAGTTCTCAAGAAAGTGAATGCAATAAAAAACAACTAACACAGTAAATGTTCACTTACTGTTGTAAATCCATGTGGACCGTTTAGTTTTTTAAGTTTTTATTTTATTTTTTTACAGTCGCTAGGACCCATTTCTCAATACTTAAGCCACTTTTTCAAAACACAGTTCTCCTAACCAACTTTTAGCTTGGCACAGCAGTTCATTTCACATCCAACATGCACTAAAACTATCAAAACACTTCATATAGCTCTCAAATCAACTCATTCTTCCATAACATTAGCAAAGGTTGTCACCCAACAAGCACACTTTGTCACTCATACAACAATGACCTAAAAAACCCTAACAACAGGTAGCATTACACAATGTTTTCTTTTGTAAAATTTCTTTACAAAAACAAGAATGACACCTCTCTACTGTTTAGAATTCACTGCAGTATATGTTACAGGAATTAATCAGGAATGAATATGCTTCAATATGTTTTATGTCATTTTTTGGCTTTGAGTGATTCCAAAATACAATCATTTGTATATACACCATCTATCGATACAGATACCGTAGCATTACTAGTCAACCCTGTCTTCTGCATTTGGCCACAGGTTCTTCTCCAGGTTCTTATTTTGTCTTATGTCATCTTGGGCAATACACCTAGGAAATAATCTTTTGCCATGCCTGGTTCATCCCTGGCAATCTTCTTCCTCTGTCAGCCACTTCTCTATCTCTGGCTGGGTCCATGTTTACATTACAGTACAGCATTATTCCGAAGATGTCCCCTTTTGTATTGAAAGACTAACACCTGGGTAGGTGTTCAGCTACATTGGGAATCAGCTGTGGTTGGTCTAATTGTTTTGATAATATTTCCTTTTTTAGATTTGGAATATATTTCGATACGGTATTACTGTAGAAATGTAGCAAATTGCTGTCTTATTCAATTTTGTGCTATTTTAGGTTTTGAACTTAAGTTTAACAGTTTTGAAAAAGAGTATGTAAACATGTGTAAATTGGCCTGTAGGTACGTAGAGTTTTGGTGGTGGTTGTGTCTGAGTGAGAAAATAATTCATGACATTTGAAAGATGTAGTCATTAAATGCATTTTGTGCCAAAGCGATGAAATATTATCCACAGTTTAACCCACATAGACTGCTGTTGTGCTCACTGTGTGAAGAGTTTAGAAAAAGTTACATAAGCACTGAGAAATGGGTCCTAGCAATTGTAGCCCCAAGCAGCAATGATTTGGTGGAAAGGGTTCAATTTGATATCCATAAGTCATGTCCATGCATCAGAATTTGCAGGCCATTAACATGATCAACCGTGAAGCGTAGACCACGTGGAAAAGGGAAGCTACAGTATATACAGCCTACATCTTTCAAACCATTCAACATCCCATTTGTATTTCTATCTATTATGGATCCCCATTAAGTTCCTGCCAAGGCAGCAGCTACTCTTCCTGGGGTCCAGCAACATAAGACAGTTACAGACAGTTTAAAATACCACATGACATTACATTTCATAACACCTTACCCAACACATTCAGTGTGTTCCCTCAGGCCACCCCATATTTACCATACAACATCCATGTGCACTTGTGTTGTCATGTTTACAGTATGTGTCTGTGCCTGTGTGTGTGTGTCTCTTCACAGTCGCCGTTGTTCCATAAAGTGTTTTTGTATCTTTAAAAAAAACATGTAATTCTACAGCTTGCATCAGTTACCTAATGTAGAATATAGTTCTATGTAGCCATGGCTCTATGTTGTACTGTGCACCTCCCATGTCTGTTCTTGACTTGGGGATTGTGAAGAGACCTTTGGTGGCATGTCTTGTGGGGTATGCATGGCTGTCCAATCTGGGTGCTAGTAGTTTAAAACAGACATCTCGGCGCATTCAGCATGTCAACACTTCTTACAAAAACAAGTAATGATGATGTCAATCTCTCTTCCACTTTGAGCCATGAGTGATTTGCATGCATATTATCAATGTTAGCTATATGTGTACATTTAAGGGCGAGCCGTGATGCCCTGTTCTGAGCCTCCTCCTCTTTGTGGCACCTGATGACATGACTAGGACCTGCCTTGTTGATAGTGTTGTTAAAAAGGCAGAAAAAGGCAGAAGTGCTTTATTATGGACAGACCCCCCCCCCCATCTTAGCTATTGTTGTATCAACATGTTTTGATAATAACAGTGTACAATCCAGGGTTACTCCAGGCAGTTAAGTCTACTCATCTTGCTCAATTTCCACATGTTTTATGACAAGATTTAGCTATGGTTCATACTTTAGTGAATGATTTGTCCCAAATACAATGCTTTTAGTTTTGGAATATTTAGGACTAACTTATTCCTTGCCACCCATTCTGAAACTAACTGCAGGTTTGTTAAGTGTTGCAGTGACTTCACTCACTGTAGTAGTTGACATGTTTAGTGTTGAGTCATCTGCATACATAGTCACACTGGCTTTACTCAAGGCCAGTGACATGTCATTAGTAAAGATTGAAAAAAGTAAGGGGCCTAGACAGCTTCCCTGGGAATTCCTGATTCTAACTGGATTATGTTGGAGAGGCTTCCATTAAAGAACACCCTCTGTGTTCTGTTATACAGGTAACTCTTTATCCACAGTATAGCAGGGGGTGTAAAGCCATAACACATATGTTTTTCCATCAGCAGACTATGATCAATAATGTCAAAAGCCTGACTAAAATCTAACAAAACAGGTCCCAATCTTTTTATCATCAATTTCTCGCAACCAATCATCAGTCATGTGTGTAAATGCTGTGGTTTTTGAATGTCTTCCCCTACAAGCGTGCTGAAAATCTGTTGTCAATTTGTTTATAGTAAAATAGCATTGTATCTGGTCAAACACATTTTTTTCCAAAACTTTACTAAGGGTTGGTTTACAGGCTGATTGGTTGGCTATTTGATCCAGTAAAGGGGTCTTTACTATTCTTGGGTACCAAAATTACTTTTGCTCCCTTCCAGGCCTGAGAGCGCACACGTTCTAGTAGGCTTAGATTGAAGATGTGGCAATATCTTCCGCTATTATCCTCAGTAATTTTCCATCCAAGTTGTCAAACCCTGGTGGCTTGTCATTGTTGATAGACAACAATCCTTTTTTCACTTCTTCCACACTCAATTTACGGAATTCAAAATTACAATGCAATGTTACATTTCGATACGTGGATGTATAGTGTCAGCATTTGTTGCTGGCATGTTATGCCTAAATTTGCTAATCTTGCCAATTCACAAAATAATTTAAGTAGTTGGCAATATCAGTGGGTTTTGTGAAGAATGAGCCAACTGATTCAATGAATAATGGAACTGTGTTAGCCTTTTTACCTAAAATTCCATTTAAGCTTCTTACTATCATTCTTTATTTAATTTATCTTTGTTTCCTAGTGTAGTTTATTCTTGTTTTTATTCAGTATAGTAACATGATTTTTCAATTTGCAGTATGTTTGCCAATCGGTTGTGCAGCCAAACTTATTTGCCATTCCTTTTGTCTCATCAATCCACAGGGATATAACAGTTCATATAACAGGGTCAAAACCGGGAGGACTAGCAAAAGAGAGAATAGCAAAAGCAGGAGCACAGGAAAAACACTCTGGTTGACTTGAAACAGACAAGACAAACTGGCACAGAGAGACAGGAAACACAGGGATAAATACACTTGGGAAAATAAGAGACACCTGGAGAGGGTGGTGACAATCAGAAGGACAGGTGAAACAGATCAGGGTGTGACAAGGTTAAAATCTGTTGTTCTACCCCTGAAAAAGGCAGTTCATTTCCTAGGCCGTCATTGTAAATAATCATTTGTTCTTAACTGACTTGCCTAGATAAATAAAGGTTCAATTAAAAAAAGAATACAACCCAATATAGCAGAGTTATGTGCATCCTTTCAAGCACAGTCTTCTCATTAACCCGTGCTGAGTTATTCACAATTTTCGATGAACAAATAAGGTTTTATATGTAAGATGGTTAAATAAAGAGCAACATGATTGATTATTATAATATTATTATTTGTGCCCTGGTCAATAAGAGCTCTTCGTCACTTCCCACGAGCCGGGATGTGACAAAAACTCAGTCATTCTTATGTTTAATAAATGTATTGTATAGTGTGTGTGTGGTAGGCTTACGATGCACTGCTCTAAACTAATACAAAAATAGTTTTTTTTTTATAAGTGTGACATAGATTTGTTTCAACAACAGCAACTGAGAAATGTAACCACTCAAACACATACACAGAGATGAAGGGGCTGACAGTCCATTAGAGTTATATGATAATTATAAATTATCATATGTTTATAAATTATAAATATATTATAAACAGTCCATTCGGAAAGTACTCAGACCCCTTGACTTTATCCACATGGTTATGTTACAGCCTTACTCTAAAATGTATTAAATCATTTTTTCCCCTCACCAATCTAGAAATGTTTGCAAATTTATTTCAAACAAAAATATCACATTTCCTTAAGTATTCAGACCATTTACTCAGAACTTTGATGAAGCACCTTTGGCAGCGACGACAGCCTTGAGTCTTCTTGGGTATGACACTACAAGCGTCGCTGCACAGTTTCAGGTCTCTCCAGAGATGTTCGATCGGGTTCAAGTCCGGGCTCTAACTGGGCCACTCAAGGACATCCAGAGACTATAGCCCCAAAGCCACTCCTGCATTGTCTTGGCTGTGTGCTTAGAGTCGTTGTCCTGGTGGAAGGTGAACCTTCACCCTAGTCGGAGGTCCTGAGCGCTCTGGATCAGGTTTTCATCAAGGATCTCTGTACTTTAATCCGTTCATCTTTTCCTCAAACCTGACTAGTCTCCTAGTCAATGCCGCTGAAAAACATCCCCACAGCAAGATGCTGCCACCACCATGTTTCCCCCGTAGGGATGGTGCCAGGTTTCCTCCAGTTGTGACGCTTGGTATTCAGTCCAAATAGTTCAATCTTGGTTTCATCAGACCACAGAATCTTGTTTCTCATGGTCTGAGAGTCCTTTAGGCAAACTCCAAGCGGGCTGTCATGTGCCTTTTACAGAAGAGTTGCATCCATCTGGCCACTCTACCATAAAGGCCTGATTGGGGGAGTGCTGCAGAGATGGGAGACACTTCCAGAAGGACAACCATCTCCACAGAAGAACTCCGGAGCTCTGTTCTTGGTCACCTCCCTGACTAAGCCTCCCTTCTCCCTCGATTGCTCAGTTTGACCAGGCAGCCAGCTCTAGGAAGAGTCTTGGTGGTTTCAAACTTCTTCCACTTAAGAATGATGGAGGCCACTGTGTTCTTGGGAACCTTCAATGCTGCCAATATTTTTTGGTATCCTTCCCCAGATCTGTGCCTCGACAAAATCCTGTCTCGGAGCTCTACGGACAATTCCTTCGACCTCATGTCTTGGTTTTTGCTCTGACATGCATTGTCAACTGTGAGACCTTATATAGACAGGTGTGCCTTTCCAAATCATGTTCAATCAATTAAATTGACCACAGGTGGACTACAATCAAGTTGTAAAAACATCTCAAAGAGGATCAATGGAAACAGGATGCTCCTGAGCTCAGTTTCAAGTCTCATAGCAAAGAGTCTGAATACTTATGTAAATAAGGTATTTCTGTTTTTTCGCTTGTCATTATGGGGTATTTTGTGCAGATTGATGAGGATTTCTTTTTGTTTAATACATTTCAGAATAAGGCTGTAACGTAACAAAATGTGGAAAAATTGTCAAGGGATCTGAATACTTTCCGAATACACAGTACACATCCCTTGAGTTTTTCCACATATTGTTGTGTTACAGCCTAGCCCCTTGTGGCAAAGGAGGTGTGTTGATAAAAGTTGGCCATCATGTCATCGTGAAAAGCATAGTGAGAAGCAGCCTCCGGGTGCATGGTTTCCTGCTTGTTTATAACCTTGTACATTTCGTTAAGTGTCAGATTGTTGTTGTTGTCCTGAGGTGGAATATATACAGCAATCACAATAACAGACGAAAACTCTCTCATTAGGTAGTAGGGTCTGCGATTGACCATAAAGTATTCCTGGAGTTTGCACACCTTCCATTGTTGTTGTTGATGAAGAGACATACCCCTCCCCCTCTAGATTTCCATGAATCCGAGTCCTGTCCGCTCGGTAAATGGAAAATTCATAGAGCTGGATAGCAATGAGGGATATCCTGTCCAAAAGCCATGTTTCAGAATATTAGAATATTGCAGTTACAAGAGTCCCGTTGATAGCAAATCTGCGATCGGAGGTCATCCATCATGTTATCAAGTGACTGTACATTCGCCAATAGAATGGAGGGAAGTGGGGAGCGGTTTTCCCTTCGCCTTAAACTCGACAGGTCACCTGATCCTTTGCCTATTCTTCATCTGCGTTTCCTCTTAGGTAGCCCGAAGATTGAATTGGAGGTACATAAAGAGCGCAGGGCGATGAGTCAAAGTCAAAGCCGAAATTGAGGTTAGTACTGCCAATTTTTGTTGATCATAGCCAATGATAGTGGTTACATTTAGTCCAATTATTTACAGATAAAACGCCAAAAGAGGCACAAAATAGCAAAGTTGGTGTTGGAGCTCTCAAGACGGCAGCTAGTTTGTCTGGCTAAAATAAATTGTGTTAGCCGCTAATACTAATAGCTTGTTAGCTGACTAGCTAGCTAGCTAACTAATACATGTACTGCATCAGAGCAAACATAGGTCAAATCAAATTTTATTGGTCACATACACATGGTTAGCGGAGTTATTGCGAGTATGGGGAAATACTTGTGCTTCTAGTTCTAAATGTGTAGCAATATCTAACAAGTAATATCTAACAATTCCACAACAAATACCTAATACACATAAATCTAAGTAAGGAATGGTATAAGAATATATAAATATAAATCTATGGATGAGCAATGTCAGAGCGGCATAGGCTAAAGTGCAATAGATAGTATAGAATACAGTATATACATGTGAGATGAGTAATGCAAGATATGTAAACATTATTGAAGTGGCATTATTAAAGTGACTAGCGTTCCAGTTATTAAAGTGGCCAGTGATTACAAGTCTGTATGTAGGCAGCAGCCTCACTGTGCTAGTGATGGCTGTTTAACACATTAAAAAATAAAAATAAAAAATCCGCCGATTAATCGGCATTGGCATTTTTGTCCTCCAATAATCGGTATCGGTGTTGAAAAAAATCATAATCGGTCGACCTCTAACCTGTACTGACCTCGCCTTCTGGATGGCAGCGGGGTAAACCGGTAGTGGCTCAGGTGGTTGTTGTCCTTGATGATCATTTTGGCCTTCCTGTGACATCGGTGCTGTATGTGTCCTGGAGGACAGGTAGTTTGCCCACAGTGGTGTGTTGTGCAGACCGCACCACCCTGTGTAGAGCCCTGCGGTTGTGGGTGGTGCAGTTGCCATACCAGGCAGTGATACAGCCCGACAGGATGCTCTCAATTGTGCATCTGTAAAAGTTTGTGAGGGTTTTAGGTGAAAAGCCAAATTTCTTCAGCCTCCTGAGGTTGAAGAGGAGCTGTTGTGCCTTCTTCACCACACTGCCTGTGTGGGTGGACCATTTCAGTTTGTCAGTGATATGTACTCAGAGGAACTTAAAACGTTTCACCTTCTCCACTGCTGTCCAGTCGATGTGGATAGAGGGGTGCTCCCTCTGCTGTATCCTGAAGTCCACGATCATCATCTTTGCTTTGTTTATGTTGAGTGAGAGGTTATTTTCCTGACAACACACTCTGAGAGAGCTCACCTTCTCTCTTTAGGCTGTCTCGACGTTGTTGGGAATCAAGCCTACTACTGTTGTGTCATCTGCAAACTTGATGATTGAGTTGGAGGCATGCATGGCCACACAGTGATGGGTGAACAGGGAGTACAGGAGGAGGCTGAGCACACACCTTTGTGGGGCCCCAGTGTTGAGGATCAGCGAAGTGGAGATGTTGTTTCCTACCTTTACCAACTTGGGGCGGCCCGTGAGGAAGCCCAGGATCCAATTGCAAAAGGCGGGGTTGGGACCCCGGGCTTCGAGCTTAATGATGAGCTTGGAGGGTACTATGGTGAGCTATAGTCAATGAACAGCATTCTAACATAGGTATTCATCTTTGCTTTTCTGATGTATCAAATACTTATGTCATGCAATAAAATGCAAATTAATTACTTAAAAATCATACAATGTGATTTTCTGGATTTTTATTTCTGGATTTTTTTTTAGATTCCGTCTCTCACAGTTGAAGTGTACATATGATAAAAATTGCAGACCTCTACATGCTTTTTAAATAGGAAAACCTGCAAAATCGGCAGTGTATCAAATACTTGTTCTCCCCACTGTATGGCTTCCAGTTTGCACAAAGTCCAATGAAGTTCCTTGAGGGCCGTCGTGGTATCGGCTTGAGAGGTATGTACACGGCTGTGACAATAACCGAAGAGAATTCTCTTGGGAGATAATACGGTCAGCATTTGATTGTGAAGAATTCTACGTCGGGTGAACAAAAGGACTTGAGTTACTTATGTTGTTACAATTACACCATGACTCGATAATCATGAAACATACACCCTCGCTCGTCTTCTTCCCCGAGATATGTTTATTCCTTTTGGCGCGATGCACTGAGAATCCCAGTGGCTGTACCGACTCTGACAGCATATCCAGAGAGAGCCATGTTTCCGTGAAACAGAGTATGTTACAATTCCTGATGTCTCGCTGGATCGGCCACCCTTGCCCGGATTTCATCAACTTTGTTATCTAGGGACTGGATATTAGCTAGTAATATACTCAGAAGCGGTGTGTGGGCCTCCGAAGTCTGATTAGAAGACCACTTTGACTCCCTCTCCTCCGGCGGAGTTGTTTTGGGTCGACCTCTTCAAAAAATTAAAATGCACTGGGTGTTGAGGACAAACGATCGACTTTGGGTAAGTGGTATTCCTGGTCATAGTGCTGGTAAGTTCACGTCACTCTGATATCCAATAGTTATTCCCGCTGTATGTAATAACACTTAAGATTTTCTGGGCTAACAATGTAAGAAATTATACATAAAAAAATGAAATAATGCACAGTTTCCTATGGACTAGAAACGAGGCAACCAGTTCTAGCGTAGGACCTACATCATCATGTTGTTGGTGCAACAGTATCTTCTAAATCAGAGAGGAATAGGCGAAGCATGACTATGTTAGCTCCATGAAGTAAGAGATAACATTTCATCACAGACTTTCTAAACCCGGAGGTGCAACATTGCGAGACTTCCGGAAATGCTTGCGAAACAGACCAAACAGCCCAGGCCAGGGTTTGAGAAGTCAATGAGAAAAGTGATTTTTCCCCGCCTTTGTTGTTAATTTTCTAACAATCTAAGGGCAAAACCTATATTAGAGCCAACGTCTTAAATAGTTGAACATGTTATATGTTTCGCTAGCCAACATCGCCATGGCATTGCCTGCGTGTGTGATCAGCGTTATCAGGGATTTCTGTTGGGTTTCTGTCTTCATACTGTACTGTCTTTGATTTTATATAACCAAATATATGGTCCCACTCCCCTGGGAAACACCGAACAACACTTTGGTTTCTACCCTGTCACAGTAAAGCCTACATAGAGATCATGTTAGTATTCTTATTCCTAATTCTATGAACACCTCCCAGGCTTTTTCATTAATTGTCATTGTCAAACAACACTATTACATTTGAACTATAGAATTAGAATAATCTTTCTATTTCCATGATTTCCAACAGTTCACCCAAGTGTTTTGATCTAAATTGCAAGTCAAATCTCAGTTGCAATATTTGGTTAAAACTAAGGCCTAGATTGTTTGCCCATGTTGTGCAGCCCTACGTGGCAGTGTGGCAATGATCTCAAATAAGATCAACTTGTCATGCACAACTCATAAAGCAAATGTAGAACTTTTATTATATAACACTGTCAAATACCATCCAGAAAATATTGTAATATGATATTTTTGGCCATATCGCCCAGCCATAGAGTGTGTGTTAGTGTGTGAAGTGGAATGTGTGTGTATTTTAGGGGAGTGTCCCATCCCTCACAGGTCAGGTCATATATCGTTCACTGGAAACAGTAGGAAACTCAACAATGGAAAAAGCATAGAGTTTGCCAAGTCCCTGCACAATCACTAATGTCAACAAAAGAGCTGTGTCAGTTACACAAAAAGAGCTGTGCAGTGTGTGTGTGTGTGTGTGTGTGTGTGGCCGTGCATGCGAGTGCGTGCACAAGGCTATAAAAAAAACCCATAAAACCATTTATCAGTTATTTAACCGGTAGCTTTTGGAGCGGTCCATCCATACGTCCATGTTGTTAATGTCACCGACGCCCGACCTCTCCACTCCCACTTCATTATCCGAATGTGTGTTGCTCAAATAACGGTCCTCCTACAATTGTCTTAGACTAGATAGTGTGTCGATTCCACCTGCACCAATCTGTCTCGTATCTTGCAAAGGGTAATGTGATAGATCAAAACTAATCCGGCTACCTAGGTAACATCTTTTGCTGAACCCCATTATTTTGCGTCAATGAGCAGAATTTTGGACGTTTGGCTAGCATACATTTATCCAACAGCTGACCCAGTCACTGAAATCATCTTTGACTGAAACGATGCCGCTGACCAACCAGCTACCTACTTATGTAACTATGTAACGGAGCAGCCGCAAGCATGAGCCCGAGAGCAGCAACTTCATTACAAGCATAAGCGTGGGAAGCTTTTGAGAATTCTGCCAGTGTTGCCGGGGACATGGATCTGCGTGGCTGCGACTAGTTTGGGGAGGGAAAATTCAGGCACCCCAGTGACCACAACCACTAGAAACATGAAAAGTCATTTGTTATGCAGTTGCATGCAAGTAACTTGCTGAGGACTGAATCAAATGTTCTCTAGCTAGCGGTGACTGTTGGGGCTCCATCCTTTCGAACCCCTGCCAAGAGACCTCTTCCTCCTGTCTTTTCAACATGAGTACAGCATGAGAGGTACTTTATTTTTGTCCTGCTATTCAAACAAAAACGAATCAACAAGTGCTGCGTCAGAGTAAGAATGACAAGATGAAGAACGCCTTACAGACGTGGAAGGTTGTGCGTCCTGACGTAAATTATCTGCTCCTACTTATATGGATTGTTTTGTATATGTTATCTGCAAATATTTCTCTAAAGTTCTAATTTTAATGCATGAATCATCTAGCTAATCTGTTTGGTGGGCAAATTGGCTGAACCATGCGCCGATTGAGCAATGTCTGTTGTCCCCTCCAGAGATTGGCCAGTTTGATGAGCCAAGCTGGTGATCCATCATCTCCCCATCTGTGGGCATAGTGTCCATCAACAGGGCACGGGATATCCTCAGCCTGAGGACTGAGGAGGATGTGGTCAGAGGGAGAGTTACTGGGTGATAAGGGATTTCCCGAGGCGGGCATCTAAAAATATATTGGATGGGAACTATAGTTAGCAGACTACTTCATTGTAAGTCAGAAACTTAGTTGTGCAGCTGTAAAGATATAGCACATGCATACATTCACCATGTCTATCATTTTGAGCAAAGAAAACACGAGAGCTCTTGTTTATGTTGATAATCAGAGAAGACTGAACACTTCGACATCTTCATGTTATCAACTGCTAACACTAGTGTTGAGAGGGGTGAGTGAAATCCCACAGAGGAGAGGACAGAGGACACGAGAAGTGACAGAAGACAAGTAACAGAGGAGAGATGAGAAGACAGGAGAGACAGATGAGAGGAGCGGAGAAGATAGGAGAGAGAGGACAGGAGGAACAGAGGATAGGAGAGAGCGGTGACAGGAGAGAGAGAAGAGATGATAGGAGAGACAGAAGACTGGAGAGGAGAAGTGACAGGAGATAAGTAACAGAGGAGAGACAGGAGAGACAGACGAGAGGACAGGAAACCGTCTATGAAACCGTCATTAGAAAGCACATACACCACCAATAGAAGAATCAACCATTACACCTCCAATAGTTAGCTAACATTAGGTAAACGAGCATAGATAGCTTGTAAATCAAGCCAGTTATAGCTAGAAGTCAACAGGGTTGGTAGATTACTTTCTAATTGTAATCCGTTACAGTTACTAGTTACCTGTCCAAAATTGTAATCAGTAATGTAACTTTTGGATTACCCAAACTCAGTAACGGAACCAGATTACATTGTTACTTTTAGATTCCTTTCCCCTTAAGGAGGCATTAGAAGACAAAAGTGTATGTTACCAATTGAATGACATCTATTGCAGGATAAATCAATGTTAACGTTTACATAAATTATATCTTCACATTAAAAACCAAATCAGAATTCCATGCAGTCAGTTGCAACAAATGTTATATCCCTTGATCTTCATGAATTAGCCAGCCATATGGAAGTATAGATTAGCCAAATTATTTTACCTGAGCATAACGCCAAAACTAAAGACTTAATAGCCAGCCTTACTCTATTGTTTATGATTATATTGTCATGGAGGACTGATTGGCCTAGAAAAGATGAGGGATGGGCCTGGAGAAATGTAACCACTTTTAGATTAATAGACAGAGCTATGGATGCAAGGACTGATCATCCATGATATCATGGATATATTGTTTTAACCATGTAATGAGGCTATACGGTGTTTATATTTTGGGTTCCCATGGAGTGGGAAGTTTACAAGTTATATTCTTCTAGAATCAGCAAAAAACTCAGCAAAAAAAAAATAATCCTCTCACAGTCAATTGCGTTTAATTTCAGTAAAATTAACGTGTAAATACTTGTATGAACAAAACAAGATTCAACATCTGAGACACAAACTGAACAAGTTCCACAGACATGTGACTAACAGAAATTGAATAATGTTTCCCTGGCCAAAGGGGAGGGGCACAAATCAAAAGTAACAGTCAGTATCTGGTGTGGCCACCAGCTGCATTAAGTACTGCAGTGCATCTTCTCCTCATGGACTGCACCAGATTTGCAGTTATTGCTGTGAGATGTTACCCCACTCTTCCACCACGGCACCTGCAAGTTCTCTGACATTTCTGGGGAGGGAATGGCCCTAGCTCTCACCCTCTGATCCAACAGGTCCCAGAAGTTTTCAATGGGATTGAGATCTGGGCTCTTCGCTGGCCATGGCAGATCATTGACTTTCCTGTCTTGCAGGAAATCACACACAGTAGGAGCAGTATGGCTGGTGGCATTGTCATGCTGGAGGGTCATGTCAGGATGAGCCTGCAGGAAGGGTACTACATGAGGGAGGAGGATGTCTTACCTGTGACACAGCATTGAGATTTCCTGCAATGACAAGCTCAGTCCAATGATGCTGTGACACACCGCCCCAGACCATGACAGACCCCCCCACCTCCAAATCGATCCCACTCCAGAATACAGGCCTCGGTGTAACGCTCATTCCTTTGACGATCAACATGAATCCGACCATCAACCCTGGTGAGACAAAACCGCGACTCGTCAGTCCTGTCTGGTCCAGCAATGGTGGGTTTGTGGCCATAGGCGACGTTGTTGCCAGCAATGTCTGGTGAGGACCTGCCTTACAACAGGCCTACAAGCCCTCATTCCAGCCTATTGCGGACAGTCTGAGCACTGATGGAGGGATGGTGCTTTCCTGGTGGAGCTCGGGCAGTTGTTGCCAGCTTGTACCTGTGATGTTCGGATGTACCGATCCTGTGCAGGTGCGGTTACACTTGGTGTGCCACGGCGAGGTCGATCAGTTGTCCGTCCTGTCTCCCTGTAGTGCGGTCTTAGGCATCTCACAGTACGGACATTGCAATTTATTGCCCTGGCCACATCTGCAGTGCTCATGCCTCCTTGCAGCATTTCTAAGGCACGTTCACGCAGATGAACAGGGACCCTGGGCATCTTTCGTTTAGTGTTTTTCAGAGTCAGTAGAAAGGCCTCTTTAGTGTCCTAAGCTTCCCTAACTGTGACCTTAATTGCCTACCGTCTGTAAACTGTTAGTGCCTTAACGACCGTTCCACAGGTGCAAGTTCATGAATTGTTTATGGTTTATTGAACAAGCATGAGGAAGTGTTTAAACCCTTCACAGTGAATATCTGTGAAGTTATTTGGATGTTTACGAATTATCTTTGAAAGACAGGGTCCTGAAAAAGGGACGTTTATTTTTTGAGTTTATATCCAAAAATGGATGCAGCAACTACAGATTTGAACCTTTAAGTCTATCAAAAGGTGTGAGTTTGAACATGTGTCCATTAGCCTTATGGGTTACTTATTTTATCAGTAGGAATTAGATTGCGCAATGAAAGCCCCACTTTTATTCCATAGGTTGGGATCTGCACTATGCAGCAAGAGAACATTTTTCCCTGGCTGTCCACTGGTTTCAGAATCAATGATTGATAGACAGTTTAAACTCCTTGAATACAACCATTATTGGGTTCAAATATACATTTAGATTTGTGAACAGTCATCCACTACAACCACAATCCGTAAGGAGCAAATAGCTAAATGAGAGAGCAGCAGTGTAATTCACATCAATGCGCTATGTAGAAATCAATAATAAGTGATATCCGTATCGCCGTTGACAACACCACTGCTATCATCCTTACCTCCAAGCGTTTATTCAAGTTGGATCATCTTTGGATGCTGACAGCAGTCACACCATTGGAAGACATAAAAGGGCACAAGGCGAGACCCAAATGCAGACAATATTCATTATACCAAAAGGCGAGAGTTCATAAACCAGGTCAGAGTCTAAACAGTACCAAGGGATAGGCAGGCTCGAGGTCAGGACAGGCAGAGAGGTCAGGCAGGCGGATTCGGCGTCAGGACAGGCAAGGGTCAAAACCAGGAGGGCAAGGAAAAAAACAGAGACTGGGGGGGAGAAAATAGGCACTAGGAGAAACACTGGTTGACTTGGGAAAACAAGACAAACTGGCACAGAGAGACAGGAAACAAAGGTATAAATACACCAGGGACTAAAGGGGAAAAACAGGAGACACCTGGAGGTGGGTGGAGACAATCACAAAGACAGGTGAAACAGATTAGGGCGTGACAGACATCGCTTGGATTGTAGCCTACAAAAAGCCTGTGCTCTTTTCCCACGGATGATCGAACACATTTGGTGTGCGTCATCATAGTGGTTTCTGATTTGTTTTCAAGACTCGCTCAGGTGGAACAAACTGAAGCCTTTTTTTCCCCCCCAATGTTGATTTGAATGTCATTGAGAAAACAGAGAAGTGGCAAATGTTTTTTTCACAAACATCCTTTCTGAATTTAAAAGTAATCCTCGAAGTAATTATCTCGTTATTCAAAAGTATCTGTCAATCTGATGACAATATTTTTTTGCCGGTAACGTAACTGATTGCAGATGTTATTTTTTTTATATATATTTTTTTACATGTAATCCGTTGCTCCCCAACCCTGGGAGTCCCAGTAGTTCTTTTGTTGCTAATCTTATTGTTGCTTCTGTTTTTCTGGCAGTGTTTAATTAACCGGTGCAAAGAATTCCCAGTCAAGACTGTGTGAGTGATTTCCTTTCAGTGTTCATGTGACATAAACTCGCCGATGTCACCACCGCATGAATCTAAAATGTTATTATAAACTGGGTGGTTTGAGCCCTAAATGTTGATTGGCCGAAACATGTATTTTTACTGCTCTAATTATGTTGGTAACCAGTTTATAATAGCAATAAGGCACCTTGGGGGTTTGTGGTATATTGCCAATATACCACGGTTAAGGGCTGTCTGTATACATGCACTCTGTTGCATTGTGCATCAGAACAGCTCTTAGCCAGTGGTATATTGGCCATATACCACACCCCCTAAGGGCATATTTGCTTAAATAACTGACTGAGTGATGGAGAGAGAAATTGGCCTCAGTGACAATTACTTGAATAGTGCAATGGATGTTTTGTTCATTAAGTTGATGACTAAAGTGTCTTATTTGGAATACAAAACAAATGATTTCTCTATAGGGCCGTCTATGAGAATTGTCTTTCTATGCCGTACTTCCGGTACCGGAAATACCCTCTGAAGATCAGTTGTAGCCTCCCGCGGCAGCTGTTGTACTCCGCTGACCCAGCGATACGATCGCAGAGCAACATGCTGATCTAGAGACAGACGGATTTCTGATGAAAGTCACTTCCTCTTAATTGTTGGGCTGCAATGTTTACAACTTCAGGGTCATTTAAACAGGCTAAGCAAGCTTTTTATGTCAGTGAAGGACGTGTTAGCTACCTAACTATGTCAGTAAGCTAGCCAGCTACAACAGTTGGCTACACAGCTGATCAAGTCACTGCAATGCGACCAAACTCCTTGCACAGAATTTGTGCAGGAGATCATTTTTTTCTCACAATTGCAAACTATTAAATCACTATCAAAACATTTATAAATTAGCTTGCTAGTTATTCTGCCTAATTCATGGTGTCATACGAGGGCACAGTGATAAAATAAAATACATGTTTTTTTTTTAATGGGGAATGCTGGTTATTTGAATATGAGTTCCACATCCTACGAGACAGATCAGTAGAAGGACGAGCGTAGTGAGGACTGATGCCTTCTGACGTGAGGCAATGTCCTCCTACAGTACTGATCCACCTGACATGGGTTCAAACTGTATTAAAAATATTTTAAATACTTTCTGTGCATGATCGAGCTTTACCTGGCACAATGGTACGAACAGAGTCTCAAAAGTGCATCCACCCCACACCTCTGGCACTCCAGACAGGGCTTAATCTAACGCTCACAAGTATTTGAAAAATATTGAATACTTTTGAATCCCAGGTCGGTATGCTAGACAGGGCTGTAATCCATATGGTGGTGATTTAGATTAGAGCTGCTGCGTCACTCGATACTGTGATAGAACTATGCCTTGGGCTGTCTGGTCCACCACCACGTCCCTATTGTAATCAACCACAGGGGTGAGGAAGGCAGTCTATCATTCTCCACCAGGCACGTCCACATATCCAGGTCAGGTTTATCAAACAAACTTTGGTTCATACGAACACATTCTCATGTCCTGTTATGTCATCTCAACTCAACATATTCAGATTGTTCTGCCAAGGACGCTCTTTTCAGTTTGAGTCTGTTATTCCTTGGGAACTGGTCCTACATCCAATAAACTTCAGTATTACACTATATATACAAAGGTATGGTGATACACCTTCAGAATAGTTAATTTGTCTATTTCAGTCATACCTGTTGATGATAGGTGTATGATGGGTGTATAAAATCGAGCACATTGAGCACACAGCCATGCAACCAGACAAACACTGGCAGTAGACTGGCCTTACTGAAGAGCTCAGTGACTTTCAATGTGGCACCGTCATAGGATGCCACCTTTCCAACAAGTCAGTTTGTCCAATTTATTCCCTGCTAGAGCTGCCCCAGTTAAACTGTAAGTGCTGTTATTGTGAAGTGGAAACGTTTAGGAGCAACAACGGCTCATACGCCAAGTGGTACTCCACACAAGCTCACAGAACAGGACCGCCGAGTGCTGAAACACGTAGTGTGTAAAAATCGTCTGTCCATGGTTGAAACACTCACTACCGAGTTCCAAACTGCCTATGGAAGCAACGTAAGCACAAGAACTGTTCGGGAGTTTCATGAAATGGGTTTCCATGGCCGACCAGCCACACACAAGCCTAAGATCACCATGGGCAATGCCAAGCATCAGCTGGAGTTGTGTATAGCTCGCCGCAATTGGACTCTGGATCAGAGGAAACACGTTCTCTGGAGTGATGAATCATGCTTCACCATCTGGCAGTCTGACAACTGAATCTGGGTTTGGCGGCTGTCAGGAGAATGCTACCTGACCAAATTCACAGTGCCAACTGTAAAGTTTGGCGGAGGGGTAATAACATGTTTTTCATGGTTCGGTTCGGTGCTTCCAACTTTGTGGCAACAGTTTGGCGAAAGCCCTTTCCTG
Source organism: Oncorhynchus keta (assembly GCF_023373465.1). NCBI lineage: Eukaryota > Metazoa > Chordata > Actinopteri > Salmoniformes > Salmonidae > Oncorhynchus > Oncorhynchus keta. The sequence goes on along the minus strand of NC_068433.1, from coordinate 29,972,679 downwards.
TTTCAGCATTACAAAATGAGGCCCATACAGAAATGATTTGTCGATCTGTGTGGAAGAACTTGACCGGCCTGCGCCGAGCCCTGACCTCAACCCCACCGAACACCTTTGGGATGAATTGGAACGCCGTCTGCGAGCCACGCCTAATCGCCCGACCTCACTAATGCTATTGTGGCTGAATGGAAGGAAGTCCCTGCAGCAATGTTCCAAAATCTAGTGGAAAGCGTTCCCAGAAGACTGAAGGCTGTTATAGCAGCAAAGGGGGGACCCATTACATATTAACGGACATTCTTTTTTTTAAACAAGGTGTTCGACGAGCAGGTGTCCACATAATGTTGGTCAAGTAGTGTGTATATACACTGTTCAAAAAAATATAGGGACCACTTAAACAACACAATGTAACTCCAAGTCAATCACACTTCTGTGAAATCAAACTGTCCACTTAGGAAGCAACACTGATTGACAATACATTTCACATGCTGTTGTGCAAATGGAATAGACAACAGGTGGACATTAAAGGCAATTAGCAAGACACCCCCAATAAAGGAGTGGTTCTGCAGGTGGTGACCACAGACCACTTTTTACATTTACATTTACATTACATTTAAGTCATTTAGCAGACGCTCTTATCCAGAGCGACTTACAAATTGGTGCATTCACCTTATGACATCCAGTGGAACAGCCACTTTACAATAGTGCATCTAAATCTTTTAGGGGGGTGAGAAGGATTACTTATCCTATCCTAGGTATTCCTTAAAGAGGTGGGGTTTCAGGTGTGAAGGTGGTGATTGACTCCGCTGTCCTGGCGTCGTGAGGGAGTTTGTTCCACCATTGGGGGCCAGAGCAGCGAACAGTTTTGACTGGGCTGAGCGGGAACTGTACTTCCTCAGTGGTAGGGAGGCGAGCAGGCCAGAGGTGGATGAACGCAGTGCCCTTGTTTGGGTGTAGGGCCTGATCAGAGCCTGGAGGTACTGAGGTGCCGTTCCCCTCACAGCTCCGTAGGCAAGCACCATGGTCTTGTAGCGGATGCGAGCTTCAACTGGAAGCCAGTGGAGAGAGCAGAGGAGCGGGGTGACGTGAGAGAACTTGGGAAGGTTGAACACCAGATGGGCTGCGGTGTTCTGGATGAGTTGTAGGGGTTTAATGGCACAGGCAGGGAGCCCAGCCAACAGCGAGTTGCAGTAATCCAGACGGGAGATGACAAGTGCCTGGATTAGGACCTGCGCCGCTTCCTGTGTGAGGCAGGGTCGTACTCTACGGATGTTGTAGAGCATGAACCTACAGGAACGGGCCACCGCCTTGATGTTAGTTGAGAACGACAGGGTGTTGTCCAGGATCACGCCAAGGTTCTTAGCGCTCTGGGAGGAGGACACAATGGAGTTGTCAACCGTGATGGCGAGATCATGGAACGGGCAGTCCTTCCCGGGAGGAAGAGGAGCTCCGTCTTGCTGAGGTTCAGCTTGAGGTGGTGATCCGTCATCCACACTGATATGTCTGCCAGACATGCAGAGATGCGATTCGCCACCTGGTCATCAGAAGGGGGAAAGGAGAAAATTAATTGTGTGTCGTCTGCAAAGCAATGATAGGAGAGACCATGTGAGGTTATGACAGAGCCAAGTGACTTGGTGTATAGCGAGAATAGGAGAGGGCCTAGAACAGAGCCCTGGGGACACCAGTGGTGACAGCGCGTGGTGAGGAGACAGATTCTCGCCACGCCACCTGGTAGGAGCGACCTGTCAGGTAGGACGCAATCCAAGCGTGGGCCGCTCCGGAGATGCCCAACTCGGAGAGGGTGGAGAGGAGGATCTGATGGTTCACAGTATCGAAGGCAGCCGATAGGTCTAGAAGGATGAGAGCAGAGGAGAGAGAGTTAGCTTTAGCAGTGCGGAGCGCCTCCGTGATGCAGAGAAGAGCAGTCTCAGTTGAATGACTAGTCTTGAAACCTGACTGATTTGGATCAAGAAGGTCATTCTGAGAGAGATAGCGGTAGAGCTGGCCAAGGACGGCACGTTCAAGAGTTTTGGAGAGAAATGAAAGAAGGGATACTGGTCTGTAGTTGTTGACATCGGAGGGATCGAGTGTAGGTTTTTTCAGAAGGGGTGCAACTCTCGCTCTCTTGAAGACTGAAGGGACGTAGCCAGCGGTCAGGGATGAGTTGATGAGCGAGGTGAGGTAAGGGAGAAGGTCTCCCGGAAATGGTCTGGAGAAGAGAGGAGGGGATAGGGTCAAGTGGGCAGGTTGTTGGGCGGCCGGCCGTCACAAGATGCGAGATTTCATCTGGAGAGAGAGGGGAGAAAGAGGTCAGAGCACAGGGTAGGGCAGTGTGAGCAGAACCAGCGGTGTCGTTTGACTTAGCAAACGAGGATCGGATGTCGTCGACCTTCTTTTCAAAATGGTTGACAAAGTCATCTGCAGAGAGGGAGGAGGGGGAGGGGGAGGAGGATTCAGGAGGGAGGAGAAGGTGGCAAAGAGCTTCCTAGGGTTAGAGGCAGATGCTTGGAATTTAGAGTGGTAGAAAGTGGCTTTAGCAGCAGAGACAGAGGAGGAAAATGTAGAGAGGAGGGAGTGAAAGGATGCCAGGTCCGCAGGGAGGCGAGTTTTCCTACATTTCCGCTCGGCTGCCCGGAGCCCACTTCTCAGTTCCTATGCTTCCTGGCTGATGTTTTGGTCAATTTTGAATGCTGGCGGTGCTTTCACTCTAGTGGTAGCATGAGATGTAGTCTACAACCCACACAAGTGGCTCAGGTAGTGCAGATCATCCAGGATGGCACATCAATGCGAGCTGTGGCAAGAAGGTTTGCTGTGTCTGTCAGCGTAGTGTCCAGAGCATGGAGGCGCTACCAGGAGACAGGCCAGTACATCAGGAGACGTGGAGGAGGCCGTAGGAGGGCAACAACCCAGCAGCAGGACCGCTACCTCTGCCTTTGTGCAAGGAGGAGCAGGAGGAGCACTGCCAGAGCCCTGCAAAATGACCTCCAGCAGGCCACAAATGTGCATGTGTCTGCTCAAACGGTCAGAAACAGACTCCATGAGGGTGGTATGAGGGCCCGACGTCAACAGGTGGGGGTTGTGCTTAGTCCAACACTGTGCAGGGCGTTTGGCATTTGCCAGAGAACACCAAGATTGGCAAATTCGCCACTGCGCCCTGTGCTATTCACAGATGAAAGCAGGTTCACACTGAGCACATGTGACAGACGTAACAGAGTCTGGAGACGCCGTGTAGAACGTTCTGCTGCCTGCAACATCCTCCAGCAGTTTGGTGGTGGGTCAGTCATGGTGTGGGGTGGCATTTCTTTGGGGGGCCGCACAGCCCTCCATGTGCTCGCCAGGGTAGCCTGACTGCCATTAGGTACCGAGATGAGATCCTCAGACCCCTTGTGAGACCATATGCTGGTGCGGTTGGCCCTGGGTTCCTACTAATGCAAGACAATGCTAGACCTCATGTGGCTGGAGTGTGTCAGCAGTTCCTGCAAGAGGAAGGCATTGATGCTATGGACTGGCCCGCCCGTTCCCCAGACCTGAATCCAATTGAGCACATCTGGGACATCATGTCTTGCTGATGCTTTAGTCCAGGTCTGGGAGGAGATCCCTCAGGATACGGGAGGAGATCCCTCAGGATACCATCCGCCACCTCATCGGGAGCATGCCCAGGCGTTGTAGGGAGGTCATACAGGCACGTGGAGGCCACACACACTACCGAGCCTCATTTTGACTTGTTTTAAGGACATTACATCAAAGTTGGATCAGCCTGTAGTGTGGTTTTCCACTTTAATTTTGAGTGTGACTCCAAATCCAGACCTCCATGGGTTGATAAATTTGATTTCCATTGATCATTTTTGTGTGATTTTGTTGTCAGCACATTCAACTATGTAAAGAAAAAAGTATTTAATAAGAATATTTCATTCAGATCTAGGATGTGTTATTTTAGTGTTCCCTTTATTTTTTAAGCAGTGTATTATTACATGGCACAGTACACTGTCCCATCTCTAGGGACTTCTGTCTAACAAAGAAAAGTCCTGTTTCAGTTCGGGTGTTTGATGGACCCAACTCTTACTAGGTCCTACATCACAGCAAGATGCAGTTCTTCTGCCAAGCGAATACCCATTCCAGCTGTTCTAAGGTTTCCCTCTATCCCAGTCTCCCTGGGTCCTAAATTCCAGCAGAATATCCTTGTTTTGACCCAATCTCGGTCCCCCTCTTTGTCTTTCTGTGTCTCTCACTCTCATCCTTCACCACTATTGTTTTTTAAATTAAATGTAATATTACCTTTTTTCTATTTTCTTCTATATTGTACTTTTTATTTTTGTGCGTTTTTTTCCCTTCAGATGATCAAAGCAAACTCAAAGTCTGAGGGTCACAATCACCTTCATCTTAGTATGTTTGACCCTGACTGTCCTGATCCTCTCTTTGCTGGTTTCTTAGCTGGTGAGGGGTTAGAGCTTCATAATATCGGCTCCACTTGATCCCTGATCTCGTTGCAAGATCCTTTTTAGTCAGTTCAGCTGACCCCGAATTTTCCCGTTTTGGTCCTCTCTCTCGCTCTTCTGTTGTGTTGGCTTAGCTCTTCAGGACATGGCCTTTCTTTCAGATGGCTTTGGATGTTGTTCTGGATGGGGTGTCTGAAATTATAATGTAAATGTTATTTTTTTCAAATGTGGTCACTAGCTATTGTATAGAGAAAGAGATTGATGTTTTTTTTTTTTTATGTAGATTCAAAGATAAACAGCTGGATGACATCTACAACTGGAAGGAAAAGATAAACCGTGCAGGAAAGGAATGATGGTAATGTAGTCGTTTTGTGTTTGCGGTAATGCAGTCAAAGGAAGGTTGAACAGTTCTTACCTCTGCTGCATTCATTACAGATGCAAAGGTTTATGTGGACCTGCGGAAGAAAGGTAAAGGTGCCGACAATGAAAACAAAATCCACAACGATTTTAAAAGTCAACGTTTCTATTGTTGCAATTTCGCCAATGTATGTTATGGCTGAAATGTGACATTTTGCTTGTTAAGAGACAATGCGCTCGCTCCTCTTATGGAGTTTAACTTTCCTTTGTGGCTGTGAAAATATTTAGTTTCAGTCCCTTTTTATGTCCATTATCCCCACAGATCAGCCGAAAGTAGCTTTTTAAGTTGGACTTGATGAAGTTTGTACCTTTTTTAATTATACAGTGTATTCAGACCGGTGACTTTTTCCCCACATATTGTTGCGTTACAGCCTTGTTTTAAAATGAAAAAAATCAAAAATAAATAAATAATCCCTCATCAATCTACATACAATACCCCAATAATGACAAAACAAAAACAGGTTTTTAGACATGTTTGACCGAAATGTTACATTTACATAAGTATTCAGACCCTTCACTACTCAGTACTTTGTTGAAGCACCTTTGGCAGTGATTACAGCCAAGAGTCTTTGTGGGTGTGACGCTACAAGATTGGCACACCTGTGTTTGGGGGAGTTTCTAACATTCTTCTCTGCAGATCCTCTCAACCTCTGTCGGGTTGGTTGGGGGGCGTTGCTGCACGGTTATTTTCAGGTCTGTGCAGAGATGTTCGATCAGGTTCAAGTGCAGGCTCTGGCTGGGCCACTCAAGGACATTCAGTCCTGCAGAAATGTTTTGTTACCCTTCCCTAGATCTGTGCCTCGACACAATCCTGTCTCAGGGCTCTACGGACAATTCCTTCGACCTCATGGCTTGGTTTTTGCTCTTACACGCACTGTCAACTGTGGGACCATATACAAACAAGTGTGTGCCTTTCCAAATCATGTCCAATCAATTGAATTTACCACAGGTGGACTCCAATCACGTAGTTAGAAGCATCTCAAGGATGATCCATGGAAACAGGATGCACATTAGTTTAATTTTGAGTCTCGTAGCAAGGGTCTGAATACTTATGTAAATAAGGTATTTCTGTTTTTGAATACATTTGCAAAAATGTCTAAACACCTTTTTTCACTTTGCCATTATGGGCTATTGTGTGTAGATTGATGTAGAAAAAAAAACATTTTAGAATAAGACTGTAATGTAACAAAATGTGAAAAAAAGTACATTCTTTCTGAATGAACTGTACCTAGTTTCAGTTCCTGTTTTACCAGAGGTATATTTTTCAGTTGATGGTGGGACTTGATGGTGGGACTCTTTGACCCCATGGCACCACTATCACCTAAGTCACAAGAAAGTCAATATAAACATTGGCCACGAATACAACACAAACACATGCACTTTTTTGTGTGTCATCTTCTCTGTCATTTCGATCAAAATATGCATTTCCTTCCTCCACAATAATGTCTTTCCTCTCAATGGTCTCTGTCACATGGCTCTTTACAGCACCAGTTAAAGGAGTCTACTAATTCACTTTCAACTACTACAAGAGAAATGGAACAGCTATTGCCAATGGATGTGATCACAACTCCAGCGATGGTGATGACATGGTGACCACCGTGTCCTTGGAGGTGGGGAATCGGGTCTGGGTGACCCTCACCGATCGCACTCCCATTGGGGTTGAGGAACTGATCACCACCTTCAATGGCTTTTTGCTCTTCCCCATGTGAGGAGAGAGCAGGGCCCGCATTCATAAAGCGTCTCAGAGTAGGAGTGCTGATCTCGGATCCGTTTTCCTTTTTTTTTAGATCATAATGAATCATGGCCCTGGTGTTTAGAAGCAATACGGTGTAGAGAACCTTACATATGTGTCTGTACAGCCAATGTTAGAAATGTCAACTTTGCATGTTTTAGAATCTTCAAAGGAGCCACCCTTTGCCTTGATGACAGCTTTGCACACTCTTGGCATTCTTTCAACACACCTGGAATGCTTTTCCAACAGTCTTGAAGGAGTGCCCAAATATGCATTCACTCTGCAGTCCAACTCATCCCAAACCATCTCAGTTGAAAAACAAATGATAGTCCCACTAAGCGCAAACCAGATAGGATGGCGTATCGCTGTAGAATGCTGTGGTAGCCATGCTGGTTAACTGTGCCTTGAATTCTACAAAAATCACCAACAGTGTCACCAGGAAAGCACCCCCACTCCATCACACCTCCTCCTCCATGCTTCACGGTGGGAACCACACATGCGGAGATCATCCGTTCACCTTCTTTGCGTCTCACAAAGACACGCCGCGCGGAAACAAAAATCAAACATTTAGACTCAATAGACCAAAGGACAGATTTCCACCGGTCTAATGTCCATTGCTCGTGTTTCTTGGCTCTAGCAAGTCTCTTGTTATTATTGGTGTCCTTTAGTAGTAGTTTATTTGCAACAATTTGACCATGAAGGCCTGATTCACGTAGTCTCCTCTGAACAGTTGAGTCTGTGTCTGTTACTTGAACTCAGTGAAGCATTTATTTGGGCTGCAATTTCTGAGGCTGGTAATTGTAATTCATTTATCCTCTGCAGCAGAGGTAACTCTGGGTCTTCCTTTCCAATGGCGGTCCTCATGAGAGCCCATTTCATCATAGCGCACTTGAAGAAACGTTGACATTTTCCGGATTGACTGACATTCATGTCTTAAAATAATGATGGACTGTTTCTCTTTGCTTATTTGAGCTGTTCTTGCCATAATATGGACTTGGTATTTAACCAAATAGGGCTATCTTCTCTACGCCACAACACAACTGATTGGCTCAGATGCATTAAGAAGGAAAGAAATTGCAAAAATTAACTTTTAACAAGGCACATCTGTTAATTGAAACAGATTCCAGGCGACTACTTCACGAAGCTGGTTGAGAGAATGCCAAGAGTGTGCAAAGCTGTCATCAAAGCAAAGGGTGGCTCCTTTGAAGAATCTCAAATATAAAGTATATTTTGATTTGTTTAACACTTTTTTTGGTTACTACATGATTCCATGTGTTATTTCATAGTTTTGATGTCTTCAATATTGTTCTACAATTTAGAAAATAGTAAAAATAAAGAAAAACCCTTGAATGAGTAGGTGTGTCCAAACTTTTGACTGGTACTGCATATGCCCCCATCTGTCTCTCCCTCCACCTCTTTGCCCCTCCCTCTGTCTGCCCTACACCCATCTCTTCTCCCCTTCTCTCTGTGCCTCAGGCATGCTGATTGCACTGTATAGATCGGTCTGTCCGTTTCTCTGTTCTGTATGTTGACACCAGACCAGGTCTGACCCAGTCGGTTCATGCCCACTCACAGGCGGCTGGTGGCACCATAATTGGGGAGGACGTGCTCATTGTAATGGCTGAATTGGAATCAATGCAATTGATCAAAGACGTGTTTTCCATGTGTTTGATTCCATTCCAGCCATGATTATGAGCTGTCCTCACCTTAACACATACACTACATATACAAAGCCTGTGGACACCTCTTCAAATTAGTTGATTCGGCTATTTCAGCCACACCTGTTGCTGATAATTGTATTAATTTGAGCACCCAGCCATGCAATCTCCATAGACAAACATTATCAGTAGCATGACCTTACTGAAAAGCTCAGTGACTTTCAATGTGGAACCGTCATAGGATACCACCTTTCAAACAAGTCAGTTCCTAAAATATCTGCCCTCCTAGAGCTGTAAGTACCGGACTGCCGAATGCTGAAGCGCAAGGTGCGTAAACATCATCTGTCCTTGGTTGCAACACTCACTACCAAGTTCCAAACTGCTTCTGGAAGCAACGTCAGCACAAGAACTGTTTCCCCGGGAGCTTCATAAAATGTGTTTCCATGGCTGAGTAGCCGCACACAAGCCTAAGACCACAATGCCCAATGCTAACCGTCGGTTGGAGTAGTGTAAAGCTCACAAACCATTGGACTCTGGAGCAGTGGAAACGTGTTCTCTGGAGTGATGAATACCGCTTCACCATTTGTCAGTCCAACAGACTAATCTGGGTTTGGTGGATGCTAGGCGAACGCTTCTAGCCCCAATGCATAGTCCCAACTGTAAAGTTTGGTGGAGGAAGAATAATGGTCTGGGGCTGTTTTTCATTGTTCGGGCTAGGCCCCTTAGTTCCAATGAAGGGAAATCTTAACGCTACAGCATACAATAACATTATAGATGATTCTCTGCTTCCAACTTTGGGGCAAGAGTTTGGGGAAGGCCCTTTCCTGTTTCAGCATGACATTGCCCGCATGCACAAAGCGAGGTCCAAACAGAAATGGTTTGTCGAGATCAGTGTGGAAGAACTTGACTGGCCTGCACAGAGCCCTGACCTTAACCCCATTGATCACCTTTGGGGTGAACTGGAATGCCGACTGCGAGCCAGGCCTAATCGCCCAACATCAGTGCCCGGCCTCACTAATGCTGTTGTGGTTGAATGGGAGCAAGTCCCAGCAGTAATGTTCCAGCATCAAGTGGAAAGCCTTCCCAGAAGAGTTGAGGCTGTTATAGCAGCAAAGGGGGGACCAATTCCATATTAATGCCCATGATTTTGGAATAAGATTTTTAACGAGGAGGAGTCCTCGTAGTGTATGTTGTTTGAGAGTGGATGGCATAAGACTATGAGTAAAATTAGTTTCATGGGAAGAAGAACACGAGAGAAAGAGGGGGGGAAAGGAGTGGAAGGGGGGCCCTGGGTGAAAAAGTTTGGGAACCCCTGACTTATATCTCTAGAGATGAAAGAAGTCTGTTATTGTAGTGTGTGTGTGCGTGAGAGAGAGAGAGAGAGAGAGAGAGAGAGAGAGAGAGAGAGAGAGAGAGAGAGAGAGAGAGAGAGAGAGAGAGAGACAGAGAGAGAGACAGAGAGAGAGACAGAGAGAGAGAGAGAGAGAAATGTTGAGACAGCTGCAGAACTTTGGGAGAAGTGTGTGTGGTGGGGGGGTATTTTGTTTTCCTGAGGCATTGGCAGCTAGGGGGTGTGTCCCCACTCCAACGCGATTGGCCCTGCGGACGATTGCATTGGGAGTGAAATCACAACATCCTGCCTGACCTACTTGAAGGAAAATGTCACCCCAAAACTAGGTTTTGGTATTTGTTAAGTAGTCAAACATTAGGAACACCTTACTAATATTGAATTGCACCCCAAAGCTTCCCACAGTTGTGTCAAGTTGGCTGCATGTCCTTTGGGTGGTGGACCACACACAGGGAACTGTTGAGCATGACAAACCCAGCAGTGTTGCAGTTCTTGACGCAAACCAGTGTGGCTGGCACCTACTATCATACCCCATTCAAAGGCACATAAATATTTTGTCTTGCCCTTTCACCTTCTGAATGGCACACATACACAATCCATGTCTCAATTGTTTCAAGGCTTAAAAATCCTTCTTTAACTTGTCTCCTCCCCTTCCTCTACACTGATTAAAGTGTATTGAAATCAGGGGCATTCAATATGACATCAGGACAGATCTCTTTCACACTGCCTCTCTCTCCCTCTTTCTCACTTTCTTTCTGTTACTCCCTCTCCCTTTTCCTATTTTTTTCTCTCTCCCTCTCTCTGTTTCTCCCCCTCCTCGCTCTGTACCTCTCCTTTTGGCTCTCTATTACTACCACCCTCTCACTCTCTCTTTCCCTCGCTCGGTTCCTTTGTTTCTTTCTCCCACCTTCTCTCTTTTCTTCACTCTCTTGCACCCTCCCCCTGTCAAATGTGTAAAGCATGGGGATTTTCCAAGATTGAAAAAAAAAAAAAACAGACATTGCTGATGTTAGATTTATCACTTAAAATGAACTTTGTGTTTTTCAAAAGCAGATGCATAGTCAGCTTTGTGGTCCTGTGTGTATTGTGTTATACAGGGATATTCCTGGTTGACTACCACTCTGTGGATATAATGTGGACTAACACTGTATTGTCAGACCTCGATAATGGCTCAGGAGGGAGAGAGGGATGGAAAGAGCGGTAGAGGAACTGATAATGACAGAGGATGTATGGAGAGCGGAATGTAAAAGCGAGGGACAGCATCAGAGGGAGATATAACTAATCCTCTCCCTCCATCCTCTCCCTCCCTCCATCCCTCCGTGACTGTGCATCGCCAAAGGGAGAAAAAAGGCAGGAAACAAAACAGCCCTAAGCACTAGCTCACCCTCCTCTCTTCTCCTCCTCCTCTACTCCACAACCACACTGTCTCACACACAGACTCCTTCTCTTTCCCTCTCACTCATTTTTTCTAAAATACTCCCTCACTTCCTACCTCCCTTCTGGCCCCCTTGACCTGTTTCTGTCCTCTCGTCTCTCTCCTAACCATTGGTTTTGTTCTCTTCTGGAGTTCTCTTCTCATTGACATTCAGTCCAGCTCTGAGGCTAGTTGCAGGGCAACCACGGCACAATACCATTCGTAAATGCAAATATGCACACACACACACACATACGCATGCATGCCCGCACACACTGCCCAGTGGGAGACGCTGATAAATCGCCCTCTGGGCTTACAGCTCCATCTCTCCTTCTCTCTACCCCTCTTTCTCTCGCTCCCTCTCCCCTTGTCCCATAACCTCCCTGGCACTACAAAGCGCTCCTCTTTCATCTCACACCCTTCTCATCCCATCTCTCACTCTCCCATCTCTCATTCTCTTAGCCACAATGACCTCTGTTTAGGTTACATTCTCTTCAACATATTAGTATTCCGTCCTCCCAACCAACTACCTGATACTAAATAATATCTAGTTGGAGCCAGCTCCAGCATCTCCAGCCTGCTCTCTCTTCATATGCAGTAGCAATTGAGACTGGGAACGAGGTTCTCTCCAAGGATTTAACCGAGAGTGTCCCTCTCAGTGCTGTGTGCGTCCTCAGAGATTTTGTGACAAAACCATCAACTTTTTCTCCCCAATTTCACGGTATCCAATTGTTAGTAGCTACTAACTTGTCTCACTGCTACAACTCCTGTACGGGCTCGGGAGAGACGAAGGTTGAAAGTCATGCGCATCCAACCCAGAAGCCAGCTGCACCAATGTGTTGGAGGGAACACCATGCACCTGGCACGTGCACTGCGCTCAGCCCGCCACAGGAATCGCTGGTGTGCGATGAGACAAGGAAGTCCCTACCAGCCAAACCCTCCCTAACAACGCTATGCCAATTGTGCGTCGCCCCACGGACCTCCCAGTCGTGGCAGGTTACAACAGAGCCTGGGCGAGAACCCAGAGTCTCTGGTGGCACAGCTGGCGCTGCAGTACAGCGCCCTTCACCACTGCGCCACCCAGGAGGCCTCAACAGAAACACATTTAACTTGAATTTTTCATTCAGTACATTGGAATTTAACGGTAAAAGTAATCTTTCTGTGCAAAACATCATCACGCACAGCTTTTTATCCGCAAAAAGTCAGTTTGATGGGAAGATTTCTCTGGTGGGAATTATTGTTTTAAGCAGATTTTATTAAGCAGATTTTATAATATTCACATGAAAATCTTTTGCATTTTGCATGGAAACCTAGCTATATACTGACCGGTTGAATCCAGGTGAAAGCTATGATCCCTTATTGATGTCACTGGTTCAATCCACTTCTATCAGTGTAGATGAAGAGGAGGAGACAGGTTAAAAGAAGGATTTTTAAACCTTGACAATTGAGAGATGGATTGTGTACGAATTGAGGCTGTTCTGAGGGTAAACGGGGGTGTATCTCAATATTAGGATGATGTTCCTAATGTTTTGTACTCTCAGTATATAATAACAAAGCATTGTATCATAAACTACTTATAACTAACACATTATATACTAACATAACAAAATTGTATAATAATGTAATATAATAAAATCACATTACAAAAATATAAACACAACAAGTTTTAGTTCCATGTTTCATGAGTGGAAATAAAAGATCCCAGAAATGTTCCATATGCAAAAAAATCTTATTTTTCTCAAATGTTGTGCACAAATTTCTTTATATCCCTGTTAGTGTGCATTTCCCCTTTGCCAAGATAATCCATCCACCTGACAGATGTGGCATGTCAAGAAGCTGATTAAATACACAGCATGATCAATACACAGATGCACCTTGTGATGGGGATAATAAAAGGCCACTCTAAAAGATGCAGTTTTGTCACACAACACAATGCCATAGATGTCTCAAGTTTCGAGGGAGCGTGCAATTGGCATGCTGGCTGCAGGAATGTCCAACAGAGCTGTTGCCAGAGAATTTAATTTTAATTTCTCTGCCATAGGCCGCCTCCAATGTTGTTTTCGAGAATTTTGCAGTATGTCCAACCGGCCCCATAACTGCCGACCATGTGTAACCACGCCAGCGCAGGACCTACACATCCGGCTTCTTTACCAGCAGGATCGTCTGAGAACCGCCACCCGGACTGCTGATGGAACTGAGGAGTAATTCTGTCTTTAATAAAGTCCTTTTCTGGGAAAAAAACGAATTCTGATTGGCTGGGCCTGGCTCCCAAGTTGCTGGGCCTGGCTCCCAAGTGGGTGGGCCTGGCTCCCAAGTGGGTGGGCCTATGCCCACCCATGGCCGTCCCTGTCATGTAAAATCTGTAGATTAGGGCCTAATGATTTTATTTAAATGAACTGATTTCCTTGTATGAACTGTAAAATTGTTGTGTTTATATTTTTGTTCTATATATATATATTTTTTTATATATATATATTTTATTTTATTTATTTATATATTACAGATTATATACTATGACATTGTTGAATACTCGTTTCTGATTGGCTTGAAAGGCATTCTAGAGCGTGCATTCAATTTCTATATTTCATTCTTACATGTGCTATGCTTGAGCTGCTTTTGAAAACAAAAGTTGAATTGATAACATTATTGGCCTTGTTGAATTTGATTTTCATAATAGCAAATATAGGACTGCTGGTTTGGTTAGCTAAACTAGCAAGTCAGTTTGTTTGCTGACCAAGGCAACTACTGCAGTAGCTATCGAGTAAACTTGCTGGCTACTTCAGTGGATGTTGAACACATTTCTACCTGTTAAATTATATATAAATATATATATCTCTATGTGTTCTCTGGAAAATAATGAACAATGAAAGGTCAGCTCCGCTAGTACATTGTCGTTTAATACACCTTCCAAGCCGTTCATTATTTTCCATGGAATGCATAGCCCCTTGTTGATTATCCCTTACGTAATATACTAAGATCATATACCAAAACTAAAGAGAGTTACTTCCCCTATTGTGGCCTTTGCTCGGAATGTGAGGGTTCAACCAGAATACAAATTGACTCAGGGAGAGAGAATCATCTGTTGCACATTTCCTTCATATCTCCACATGTCCTCTATCTCTCCATCCTCATCCCTCCATCTGTCATCCACTCCTTTATTTGTCTCTCCTCGTTATCAGTCTTTTTTACACCCTGTCCTCCTTTTACTCACTATTTTCATCTAACACTTTTCTACTGATCACCATCTGTCCTCCCGAAAATCCTGTCCGTAGTAAAAGAGGGATGAATAATTATCTTTCTTCGTCACTTTTTTATTTTTTATTTCCTGCTCCATCTGTCCATTCTGATTTCAGGACCTCTGTTTCTCAGAGGCCAAGATAATGTGAGGGACATGCTGACTGACTCCTTAGCTAATCACAGGAACTGTGGAGTGAACATGAGCCTATAAGAGAAAGCAGGGCAGAGAAGACAGGACTTGGGAGGACTAGGAGAGGAATGGAGAGAGTAGAGGGAGGGAGGGAGGGAGGGAGGGAGGGAGGGAGGAGAGGAATGGAGAGAGTAGAGGAATGGAGAGAGTAGAGGAGAGGAATGGAGAGAGTAGAGGAGGGAGGAGAGGAATGGAGAGAGTAGAGGGAGGGAGGAGAGGAATGGAGAGAGTAGAGGAGGGAGGAGAGGAATGGAGAGAGTAGAGGAGGGAGGGAGGAGAGGAAATGGAGAGAGTAGAGGAGGGAAGGAGGAGAGGAATGGAGAGAGTAGAGGGAGGGAGGAGAGGAATGGAGAGAGTAGAGGGAGGGAGGGAGGGAGGAGAGGAATGGAGAGAGTAGAGGAGGGAGGAGAGGAATGGAGAGAGTAGAGGAGGGAAGGAGGAGAGGAATGGAGAGAGTAGAGGGAGGGAGGGAGGGAGGGAGGGAGGAGAGGAATGGAGAGAGTAGAGGAATGGAGAGAGTAGAGGAGAGGAATGGAGAGAGTAGAGGAGGGAGGAGAGGAATGGAGAGAGTAGAGGGAGGGAGGAGAGGAATGGAGAGAGTAGAGGAGGGAGGAGAGGAATGGAGAGAGTAGAGGGAGGGAGGGAGGGAGGGAGGAGAGGAATGGAGAGAGTAGAGGAGGGAGGGAGGAGAGGAATGGAGAGAGTAGAGGAGGGAAGGAGGAGAGGAATGGAGAGAGTAGAGGGAGGGAGGAGAGGAATGGAGAGAGTAGAGGGAGGGAGGGAGGGGAGGAGAGGAATGGAGAGAGTAGATGAGGGAGGAGAGGAATGGAGAGAGTAGAGGGAGGAGAGGAATGGAGAGAGTAGAGGAGGGAAGGAGGAGAGGAATGGAGAGAGTAGAGGGAGGGAGGGAGGGAGGGAGGAGAGGAATGGAGGGAGGGAGGGAGGGAGGGGAGGAATGGAGAGAGTAGAGGAGGGAGGAGAGGAATGGAGAGAGTAGAGGAGGGAGGAGAGGAATGGAGAGAGTAGAGGAGGGAGGGAGGAGAGGAATGGAGAGAGTAGAGGAGGGAGGAGAGGAATGGAGAGAGTAGAGGGAGGGAGGAGAGGAATGGAGAGAGTAGAGGAGGGAAGGAGGAGAGGAATGGAGAGAGTAGAGGGGGGAAGGAGGAGAGGAATGGAGAGAGTAGAGGAGGGAGGGAGGAGAGGAATGGAGAGAGTAGAGGAGGGAGGAGAGGAATGGAGAGAGTAGAGGAGGGAGGAGAGGAATGGAGAGAGTAGAGGGAGGGAGGAGAGGAATGGAGAGAGTAGAGGAGGGAAGGAGGAGATGAATGGAGAGAGTAGAGGAGGGAAGGAGGAGAGGAATGGAGAGAGTAGAGGAGGGAAGGAGGAGAGGAATGGAGAGAGTAGAGGAGGGAGGGAGGAGAGGAATGGAGAGAGTAGAGGAGGGAGGAGAGGTATGATGAGTCCTAGATAAGAATGTATCATTATAGTCAGATAGGCCCAGACCTGCTCCGTACTCTGTAAACACACACTGCATGCGCCCACGCACTCCACTTGCATACCATATCCAAAAGCAAATAACTATGCATTGAATACTTCCAATCATTCCCATTGAGCACATACGTTAGTTCAATGTCTAGTTTTGATTTACATTTGGTTGAGATGTCAACTAACGTGGATTCAACGTGAAATCAGCCCAAGAATGTCAACCGTCATTGGATTTGGATTCAAAGTCGGGTAAAAACAATACTAAATTCCCTTGCGTTGATGCCTTTTTGCAAATTCAATCAGTTTCCCACGTTGATTCAACATCATCACCATGCCATTTTTTGGGGTTGAAATGATGTGTACAACATTGATTCAGAGAAAGAGAGAGAAAAACTATTTTATTACTCCCATACATGTCACTTCATCTTGATTACAAACAGCTCAAAGACATTCGGGACTGGAACATTCCCACTTAGATTTTTTTTTATTCACAAGCACAGTCCGTGTAATGATTAACTGAAACCACATGGCAACCGAGACAAACAAACAAACCAACATGAATAATGCCCGTTTTCGAACTCAAGGTCAAATAAGGTCAAAGTCCTTATGTATTTCCTGATAAACACAAACAATGAAAATTGTTCAAGCCAATGAAAACGGCATACAGAGGAAAATCCTGACATAACATCCTCCTATACAAGTCTGTATCATTGTTAACCTTGTCAAATCTTTCAACTCGTGTGCCACATTTCATCGTAGCCTCAGTGTAAAACTGTCGATGCTCAGTGCCACCTGCTGATGTAAATGCAGCAGTACAGCACCCTCTCAGCTATCCTCCAGTTCAGTGGGTTTTCAAACCTCGGGGGCAAGGGTTCCCAAACCATTTTTCACTCAAGCCCCCCCCCCCTTCCAGCATTGGGGAACATCCAGCGCACCCCTACGTCCACGCGCCCTGTCTATTTCTATGGGCCCATCAACTGTTCATGACACAAACTGTTCTCACCCCTCTTGTTGGTGGAGGGTATTTTGCAGGTTTAAAGCTTATTTCCTGCTATTCTACACATTTTGTCATGGGTTGCAAAGAAAATGTTCTGGTTTTAAAGAAACATTTTCTTGCAATTCTATACATTTTGCCATGTCTAATCTATATGTATACATGTGACAGGAGTGAAAAAATAAAATAAAAATGACAATATCTATGGGCTAAAACATGAAAGAAAAAAAAGCATTAGCTGACATGGGCTAGTTGATCTAGACATTTCTGACAAGTTACAAATAGCTCTCTAAAAGGTATCCAACGACTGACATGAAAAGAGGACAACTGCCGATTCACTACCCAGTTTTGAAATTGCTCCTCGTCCATTCTACCATTGCACCTTTCAAGAGTAAGTTTAAAGCCGAACTGAGTTCCTTAAAAAAAATGTTAACTCAAACACCTCACAGTTTGGGAACTAATGCTCTCGGGCTCTCAAACTCAACTCTGTACTTCGAAGCCAGTTTCACTGCATTTTTTCTTTCCCTCTATTCAGGGACTGATTTAGACCTGTGACACCAGGTGTGTGCAATTAATAATCATGTAGAACAGAAAACCAACAGGCTCTGGCCCTCGTAGGGTAAGAGTACCCCTGCTCGAGGGGAACCCCAGACATTTCACAATTTTGTTTAGTTGACAAGTTGAATCAGGTGTGCTAGCTCTGGAATAGATGAAATACATGGAATGGCTGGGGTTCCCGCTGAGAAGTTTCAGAAACACTGCATCCAGAACAGGGTTGGGGTCAATTCCATTTCAATACCAGTCAAATCAGAAAGTAAACCAAATTCCAATTCCAAATGTTCCTCATTGAAAGGAAAATGTAAATGTCAGTGTGCTTCCTGAATTGAATTCAAATGGATCCAAACTGGAATAAACTAAATCTCAAAGACACGTAAAAGAAACATCCTGACCACTCTCTCTCTCGCTCTCGTTTCCATTCACTTCACAGAATGTAAGCTTACGAGATCAGGATGGTCGAACAAGGCTACAACATAACACAGAAGAGACATCAAAAGAGAAGAAGAGGGACAGATATTTCCTTGACATACAGTCAACAGTAGAGTGTCAGTGAATGTGTATGTGGGAGCGCACATTCGAAAGTGCAGTATATAGATGAAACGCCCATTTGAATACAGAGCTCAGTAAGTACAACTGTCCATGTATGTGTGCGTGTTGGCATGTACAGTTATACACATTTTGTTGTGTGTTGGTCAAGGTTTGTGTGCGTGTTTGCGTTGCGTAAGCATCGTCTCCGTTGGCGCCATCTCCATCATCCTCTCCTTCTTCCTCTTCCTCATCGTTATCCTCCCTTCCTCTACTCTGTACCTGCTGACAGGATTCAATGAGCTGACATGAGACACCGCCTGCCTCCCAAATGGCACCCTTTCCCCTACATAGTGCACTACTTTTAAAAAATGTTTAAAAAACTATTTTTTTAAACGTAGTGCACTACTGCTTCCTCCTCAATGTTTTCCTTCACACTACAACTCCTTTCCATCTGCACTTCTCCGTTCCCCACAGTTCCTTTCCCCTCTCAAGTGTGGCTCAGTTTGTAGAGCATAGCACGTGCAACACTGGGGTTCTGGGTTCGATTTCCAAGGGGGACCAGTACCAAGTATGGAAATATATGCACTTACTACTTACTGTAAGTCGCTCTGGATAAGAGCTTCCGCTAAATGACTAGCTAAAATGTAAGCTACTCTTCCTCCAGTAGGTCTCCCTCCTCCTCCTCCTCCTCCTCTTCTGAGTCGTTGAGAGACTGGTTCTCTCTCGCCCTCTTTAGACTTTCCTCCTTCCCTCCGCAGTTGAGGAGATGAGACACCTCCCCTGTCTCCGGCTTCCCACTACTCTCCATGTCTAGAGGGAGAGCCAGAGAGATTTTAATTGATAAACAAAAATGAGTTGCGTTATGCATATTTATGTCTGAAAATGCAGTGGGCAACGAGTGTACATCCATCACTCGTGTCTGTCCCCGTCCTACCGGACATCTTGCTGTGGTCCTTCCCCAGGCGCTCCAGACTCTCCAGCAGGTAATCCACTTTGTGTTTGATCTGGGCCAGCTCTATCTTGATGGTCTGCAGGTCATCTGTCTTCACTGCGTTAGGAACAGGGGGGAGAGAGAAGAGAGAAGGAAGGAGGAGAGAGTCAGAGGCATACATTTACAGTCGGTATGGATGTCACTTCCAGAGAATTAACATGGATGCATGTGTCTACAGGGTAAGTGAATAATGGGTAACTGGCCTGAGTGAGTTTGGAGTTGGTAAGTGTGTGTCAGGGACGAGATCAAGTTATACCGTTGTGTAGTTGGCACGAGTGTGTTTGATCAATGTCGGAAGTGTTGAAAGCGTCTGTCATGCCACGTGTGGGCGTGTGGCACTGACTGGTGCGTGAGGTCGAGGTCCTGTGGCTGCTCCTGGAGGTGGACGATGAGAAGCCGGTCCTGGTGCGTCGGCTGCCCCCTCCACCTCCACTCAAACTGACCCGGGGATGTTTGGAGGGGATCGCCGGCCGGGACAGGGGTGGAGGTGGAGGGGGGGGGGGGGGGGTGGCACACGGGAATGGTAAGAGTACATGCTACAACGGCAACACAAAACAGGCACACACACACACACACAGGTTATACGACATGAGGCTGTTACAAATGTAATGGGTTCAATGTGTAAAAAATCTCTCAAAAGAACGCTGCAGTTTAAGAAGGAGGTACAGCAAAAATATCACATTCTTTATCCCTTTCTAAGTATAGTGTGTGTGTGGCAACGGCGAACCAAAGACTTACAGGTCATAGTAATCTCTCTGGAAGTCATAGTCCAAACCAAATGAAGAACTGGGCGGGCGGACAGACGTCTGTGGTGGGAGAGAGACAGTGAGCGAGATCAACTGAAACACTTGGTACAGGTCCTATTTAGTTTTTTTTTTTTTATTCACACAGAGAGGAGTTGAGGTACGCCTGTACATGTCTCCTGCGGAGCGCTTAACCGTCTTCAATCTCTGAGGCTTCGGTTCACAAGCGAGGTTAATGTCTGGGGGAGAGAGAGACATACAGAAAGAACAGAAATAGAGCAGAGGGGGAAAAAAAGAGGGAAAATCAAGAGGAAGTTATATCTTGACAGGGGGTGTAACATCCACATTATCACATGTCCCCACTTATACTATGCCTTTAGAAGAGGGGAAACATATTGGAGGAAGAGTGGGGACACGGGAGCAGGAGTGGAATACCGCTGCCTGGGTTCTTACCTAGCACCTGTCCTACAATCATCCTCCCGTCCTCACCCGCCACAGCGGCCCGGACGTTCCTCTCGTTGGCGTACTGGACGAATGCGAACCCCTTGTGGACGGAGTAGCCCACAATCTTGCCGTACTTGCTGAAGAAGAACGAGTTAATTTATTGTCCAATGTACAATGAATTGAAATGTGTCTTTTGTACATCTGTGGCTGTCGATTGGATATTTTCACGCTACACAAGAATTGCCCTTCTGGGACAGCATTGAATTGGATTCTCCTGTTCTATCCCAACCCCGCCGAAAGACACACAGAGGCTGGTGATGTTGGAGCAGAGAGCAGCCAGAGTATCGTGCTACCTACTTGAAGATGGCCTCCACGTCTGCCTTGGTGACCAGGAGTGTGTTGAGGTTCCCGATGAAAACCCGGGAACGGAGCGAACGAGGGTCCGTCTTGTTGGTCACGTTGTCGGACATCACGCTACTGGAGGTGAGAGGCCGGCTGGTGTGTTTATGAGGGGGAAATGAAGGGAGGAGAGGAAAGAGAGAGGAAGAGGGAGAGAACGGAGAAGTTGAGATATGCATGTTTGTGACTGTACGGGGCTGCTTTCCAAAATAAACTGGACCTGATTTGAGAGTCTGCGTCCATACACACACACACACACACACACACACACACACACACACACACACACACACACAGTACACCACTACACATGATTGGTTGTTTAAAACAAGCATCCCGTTCATTATGTTTGTCGGGCTACTTTAGATGATGGCTTACAGCAATGACTGTGCATAGGAGGACTTTAGGCCCTTTTCCACTTTTCTGTGTCTATAATCTACATATAATGGCTTTGTACAGAGGAAGGTGGGTGGGGGGTTCTCCTATTTACACACACTATTTGTGTGTCAGCAGAGCTTTTGGTTCTATTTCAGGGTTTATACCGGAAGGTCTCTGCTTCTACATCTAGAGAACTTATTTGGAAGGTTGAAGTAACCAGAACTCCATGTTGCCTGTGCCTTAGACGGGCGTGGTCTGCCTGTTTCAGTTGGAGAGAAGAGTGTTGTTATTTGTCAATTGAGCCTGAGCTAGGCTATGCATCGTGGGAGACGTAGTGCATCTATGGAGTGATGTCTCTAGAACTACAAAAGTCTTCAGAAAGTGAAGCGTTTCATATTTTTGGTTCAGTGCTGCTCCCATGAGGTACTTCAAAAATATAAAATATATACATATAGTCAATATAGTCATGTGGAGGTAAAAGAAAAAGAATGGCCAAAAAAAACCTGTTGGATGAATAGCATTATCATATTAAACAAGACAAATAAGTTAGAAACCGATTAATTGGGCAGGTCAATTAGCCAATTCAGAAAACCCCAAAGTGCTTAAGAATATTACTGTACATAGACAGACAAAGAGTATGAATCATAACTGGCATGTGAGGCCCAACATACTGTAAGAGACACTTGATAATATAATAGTATAATAGTGCACTCTCGATGAGGTGTCGCACAAATATCTGAACAACAACAATATAAACGCCTTCGGGTCCTTGAAAAGTGCTTTATAAATCTCATGTATTATTAATAATATGAAGTGATTTTGGCATACCGTCTTTCATTATACATTTCTGTAAATCAAATCAAGGGACATGTAATTAGTTGGCGTGGTGTCAGAAAGAGGACATTCCTAAATGTCAATCCCAAAGCAGAGTACCTCTTGGCCCACAGCCACTTTCCTAATGATAAAAACAGATGTTACAACGGACCACGACACAGCCAAGGGAAGTTCCACACACCACACACACACACACACACACACACACACACACACACACACACACACACACACACACACACACACACACACACACACACACACACACACACACACACACACACAATCATTTTGGATGAGACTGTTGCGTCTTGTGTTGGGTCTGGTTGTCTTGCCAAAAGCACAAATTGTGTGATGATATTTTCTTTGCTGGCCAGTGTTGACGGGGTTGCTATCCACCAGCATCAATATGAGACTAGAATACAGGCAGCGCATGTGACCCGAATCAAAAGGTGATGCAATACACACAGCTGGGTACTATTTCAGAAGGTCCGGTTACACAAATGTCCGAAGTGGCAAAGGGCCGGATGGATATCGTCATTTATCAGCATAGTAACAAACCCTGACCTCGATACCCTTGCGAACCCAAACTGTTGCCATTTTAAAGCGCAATTCCTGCAATTCTACACGTTTTTCCATGGCTTATGTGTTTTCATACCTGAGTGACTCAGCAAAATCAAATGGGGTGTCACCTGGGATGTCAAGAGTAAAAATGCATAACAAGAGGACAAAATGTCCATATGCACTAACAAATTTCTAAATTAAATTGCACCTCGTGCAGACATTCTACTATTATAACTCTCAACAGCAGTAAGTTGAATGTCCAACAGTTCCTACATTTTTTATTTGACAAAAATGTACATCAGGACCGCAGTCCATATCCACCCCTTTCTAGGTCCAGATATGAACCGTGGTCTGCCAGTTGAGTGTGGCTGGCGTAGGGTCTAGGGGTCGATTTGTCATTGGGCCCTAGTCTGGCAGATGTCAAACTCAGAGGAGGGGTACAAACCAATCGTGCTACATAATTCCCTTAGTGGATGACAAAACTCCCCATTAGAGATATTATTGTACAAGGAGTGAAAAGAAACACACAGCATGTAGAGTTGTTTCATAACGTAGAGCGCTTTAGGTTTAGATTGTGGGTCGCCATTTCAGCACCAGCACATTCAATGATTGCCTGCCTCCAATTTATTCAGTTCCCAGGTGAACAATTTCATCCATTTTTTTAATCATGAAAAACAACTGGTAAAGTAGGGGTTCAATGTGAAATGCAAACTAATAGGCTAATCAAAACTACAACAATGGAGAGTAGTGATTGGCTATCACAACAGCAACAGAAAACTCCTTGCTTTGGGATTTCGATAAGGGGGAAAAGGCTACTTCAAAAAGGCAGAGAGAATAACTAAATTGAATTCAAAATCTATAGCCAATCAGTACTCCATTGTTATAGGCCTGATTCGCCTAGTAGTTTGCATTTCACATTTAACCCCTAATTTTCCAGTTGTTTTTCATGATTAAAAAAAAATGGATGACACAATTTCTTCGACGTCATGGCTTGGTTTTTGCTCTGACATGCACTGTCAACTGTGGGACCTTGTATAGAATGGTGTGTGCCTTTCATGTCCAATCAAACAGGTGATTTTCTTTTTGCAAATGTATTAAAAATTAAAAACAGAAATGCCTTATTTACATAAGTATTCAGACCCTTTTCTATGAGACTTGACATTTAGCTCAGGTGCATCCTGTTTCCATTGATCATCCTTGAGATGTTTATACAACTAGGCTGGAGTCCACCTGTGGTAAATTTGATTGATTGGACATGAAAGGCACGAACCATTCTATACAAGGTCCCACAGTTGACAGTGCATGTCAGAGCAAAAACCAAGCAATGAGGTCGAAGAGAAATTGTTCCGTAGAGCTCCGAGACAGGATTGTGTCGAGGGACAGATCTGGGGAACATTTCTGCAGCATTGAAGGTCCCCAAGAACACAGTGGCCTCCCATCATTCTTAAAATTGAAGACGTTTGGAAGCACCAATACTCTTCCTAGAGCTGGCTGCCTGGCAAAACTGAGCCATCGGGGGAGAAGGGCCTTGGTCAGGGAGGTGACCAAGAACCCGGTAGTCACACTGACAGACCTCTAGAGTTCCTCTGTGGAAATGGGAGATCCTTCCAGAAGGACAAATATCTCTGCATCACTCCACCAATCAGGCCTTTTTGGTAGAATGACCAGACTGAAGAAACTTCTCAGTAACAGGCACATGACAGCCAGCTTGGAGTTTGCCAAAAGCCACCTAAAGACTCTCAGACCATGAGAAACAAGATTCTCTGGTTTGATGAAACCAAGATTCAATTCTTCGGCCTGAATGCCAAGCGTCACGTCTGGAGGAAACCTGGCACCATCCCTTTGGTGAAGCATGGTGGTGGCAGCATCATCCTGTGGGGATGTTTTTCAGCAGCAGGGACTGGAAGACTAGCCAGGATCAAGACAAAGATGAATGGAGCAAAGTACAGAGAGATGCTAGATGAAAACCTGCTCCAGAGTGCTCAGGACTTCAGACTGGGTTGAAGGTTCACCTTCCAACAGGACAACGACCCTAAGCACACAGCCAAGACAATGCAGGAGTGGCTTCGGGCCAAGTTTCTGAATGTCCTTGAATGGCCCAGCCAGAGCCCGGATTTGAATCCAATCTAATATCTCTGGAGAGGTCTGAAAATAGGTGTGCAGAAACTCTCCACATCCAACCTGACAGAGCTTGACAGGATCTGCAGAGAAGAATGGGAGAAACTCCCCAGATACAGGTGTACCAAGCTTGTAGTGTCATACCCAAGAAGACTTGATGCTCTAATCGCTGCCAAATGTGCTTAAACATAGTACTGAGTTAAGGGTCGTTCAGACTTATGTAAATGTCTTCGTTCAGTTTTTTATTTTTTATAAATTAGCAAACATTTCTGAAAACCCGTTTCTGCTTTGTCATTATGGGGTATTGTATGTAGATTGATGAGGGAGAAAAAACTATTTTAGGCTGTAACTAGAGATGCACCCATATATACAAATTTTGGTCGACACCGATATACGATATTGTCCTCGCCCCCCAAAAAATGATACCGATAATAATTTAATATTTTAGCGGCCGTTTATGCATTCTAGTACAGTTAAATTGGTTTACACACACACACACACCGACCAAAGTTATTTTGTTGGCATTTACATATGTCCCCATTACCAGTAAAACATAATCAAAACATATTTCTTTCACTTACTTGCTGTGCTGTTTCGTTGTTCATTTCTTCAGTCTCAACCAGGATGACATCATACATGTCAAGCAGTGAAGAACAAACAAAGCAAGAGAAAAAATGCATGCATTCAGCAATCCATTAATCAGTTGGTGTAAGTGTGTGTGTGTGGGCTGTGGGCTGTGGGCTGTGGGGTTGAAGCTACGAACCCATAGGCTTGGCTCTCTCATCCATTCTAGGCTTTTCGAAGAGAGGGTGGACAATGAGCCTGTCATAGTGGGTGTAAGCAATGTCCGAACGCGCTCCGGCAGCTTTCATGGCTGGGATACGTTACTTCCATTTCTGGCACACAGCTTCAGGATAGTCCTCGTTAAACGTCCCTCTCAAGTCCTTCGCTCTTTCCAGAACAGCTACCATGTCCTTGATACTCAGGAACTTGACCACTATCGGCCTGGGCCTTCCAGTCCCGTGGGTGAGCTCCACCTCAATCTTCCTGTGATCCATCTTCAGATTCTCCAAGATCTTTCCTCTTACGTTGTCCTCAGACTCCGTCCAGTTCTAATGCAGAGATGCATTTCTGCAAGTCCGTCCACGACCATGTTGTTCCGCCAGGTTTTTTAAAAACTAGGTATACAGCTACGACCGGAAGTTACGTTTTCGTAGCAGGCAAGGAGAATTTACGCAGCACGTTAGGAGAAATAACCTCTATCGATCCAGTGTCTCTGCACGTTGTAAATGCGGTACTGGAGCTGACCCTGTATATGGTAGGCTTACTTACTTTATCGTGTTCTGCTTGTTTTGTTCTACCTTGTTATGTTTAGTATTAATTGTTATCGATTACTGCCTTGGGGTTAGAGTTTGCAAGAAAGGAATTTTACTGTACTTCATTGTGCATGTGGCATTAATTAAAACTTGAAACAATGTGCCTCCAGCCACAGCTCAGCCGTAAGCAGCGACCCAGTAGTACTTGACATCAGCCCACAATTGGATCCCAACCCACCACTGGTTCCAAACCCACCATTTGATCGCAACCCATCATTGGGTCCTAACCCTCCATTGGATCCAAACCCATCAATGGGGGAACACTGTTCCAAACCCAGCACCACGTCGAGAAAAACATGCCATTGCAGTGACTGTGGTGAAACGTTTGCTCTGAAAGTTGACCTGCAGAGGCATGTGACTCTCGTCACACACTGCACCTGTCAAAGGAGATCTGTCGAGACACATGTAGATTCACACAGGAGAGAGATCATTTAGCGGTGGTGACGGTGGGAAAAGCTTCAGTCTCAAAGGTTACCTAAGGAAGGACAAACACTCTCACAGAAGAGAAACCGTTTAGCTGTGATGACTGTGGGAAAGGCTTCAGTCAGAAGGGAGACCTAGGGATGAATATACTGACTCACACAGGAGATTAATAATTTAGCTGTGGTTGTGGGATAAGCTTCAGTCTCAAGGGTACCCTAACCAGGCATAAACTGATTCACAGAGGAGAGAAATAATTTAACTGTGGTGACTGTGGGGAAAGCTTCAAGTCTAGGCAGACCCTAAAGCAGTATAAACTTACTCGAACGAGAGAGAGAAACCGTTTAGCTGTGGTGACTAGGAAAATGTCAATCACAGGCAGAACCTATTCATAGACGTGCTTATTGATGAAGGTAACTTCTTCCCAGGGGACTTTTGATACAGGTACAGTTTTGGAAACATAAGGAATGTATCTTTCATATCAGCAAGAAATAATTTTCACACAGACAAAAGGTAAATTAATACACATCTTTATAGGGTTAGGGTTAGTGTAGGGTTGGCAGGTAGCCTAGTGGTTAGAGCGTTGGGGCAGTAACCAAAAGGTTGCTAGATTGAATCGCCGAGCTGACAAGGTAGAAATCTGTTGTTCTGCCCCTGAACAAGGCAGTTAACCCACTGTTTCTAGGCTGTCATTGTAAATAATAATTTGTTCTTTAACTGTCTTGCCGAGTTAAATAAAAAAATAGAGTCTTTCCGCACTGCCATATCTCCATGTTATAGTATGTGTTTAAGGAAGACCGCTAATTACCACAGGTGGTCGCCTCTATCTAGCATCCTCTGAACAACCTCTGTAATGGAAGAAAGCCACCAGAAACATGTTGTAACCGAAAAATACTGTCGGCTGCAACTGTGATAAAGCCGGATAAAACAGTGTACAGGGCGGCAGCTAGCCTAGCGGTTAGTGCGTTGGGCCAGTAAACCTAAAAGTTGCTGGTTTGAATACCCAAGTCGACATGGTGAAAAATCTGTCTGTGCCCTTGAGCGAGGCACTTAACACTAATTTGCTCCAGGGGCGCCTTACTACTATGGCTAATCATGTAAAACAATTCAATTTTACTGCACCTATCCGGTGTATGTGACAATGAAACACATTTTTTGAAGTGCATCTTTTGCAGTTGTGAAATTATTTTTATGTGACATGAAAGTTTCTAGAACTATATTGCAATTGAGAATCGATGCACCTTTAGATGGAGTATTTGTCTGTTTTGTCTGCTAGAAAATTAACTTTTGAAAATGAACATATAAGGTCCATGGACCTTAGGGAGTAATGGTAGGCTCATCTACACCGCTTAAGAGTACATTCTTGAGCTAAAGCAGACCCTAAAGACCCAAACTGTGCACAAACTGACTCACACAGGAGATAAATTATTCAACTGTGGCGACTGTGGGAAAAGCTTCAGTCTCAAAGGTTACCTAAGGAAGCACAAAGCAACTCACACAGGAGAGAAACCATTTATCTCTGGAGAATGAACGGTCAGACTGGGGTTATTGTTGATACATTAAATATATTCCAGAAAAGATCTCCGTCCATTTGTCAAAAAACTATTTTTCATTCATTTTGAACTAATTCTGCTAATTCATGATATTGAGTATTGATATACAATCGACTCCTGAGAAATAAATGATTCTCCCAGATCGTCCTATACTTATGATAACCACTGTTTATCTAATGTTTAAAAAAAAAAAAAAAGGTAGTCATCGTTTCACTTTACTCGTCTGTGGACTGGCTGCCTTGCACAGTAGTAAACCCCCTTCCAGCTGGCGGCGCTGTTGTGTTTCTGAGCTTGCCACTCGTTAGCAAGAACCAAGGAATCGTCTAAAATTCCTGGAGTGGAACACGGAAGTAGGATTGGAGACGAATTTGTTTTGATTTTGAACATTCATTCTGTTGACTAAAGAAATACCAACTGACTCAGTTGAATTTGCAACGCAAAACGAATTTGATAGAAAATGTCTAAACTAGAGTTCTTGCGTGTGTTTTTGAATGAGCGTTTAACGGCTGCCGCTGTGGAGATTTTCGGGGCAGTTGAGGAAACGGTAGTGGGGTACCAGGAGGAGAATGATCGGCTACGGAGACTGCTGTGTATCACACCAAAGATAACATGTATAGGTTCGTATGTTTACTGAACACAAATATAAACGCAACATGTTACAGTTTATATAAGGAAATCAGTCAATTTAAATAAATTAATTTGGCCAAAATCTATGGATTCCACATGACTGGGAATACAGATATGCATCCGTTTGTCACAGATACCTTAAAAAAGGGTCGGGGCGTGGATCAGAAAACCAGTCAGTATCTGGTTTGACCACCATTTGTCACATGTAGCGCGACGTATCTCCTTCGCAAGGAGTTGATCAGGCTGTTGATTGTGACCTGTGGAATGTTGTCCCACTCCACTACAATGGCTGTGCAAAGTTGCTGGATATTTGCGAGAACTGGAACACGCTGTCGTACAGGTCAATACAGAGCATTATACACGTGCTCAATTGGGTGGTACGTCTGGTGAGTATGCAGGCCATGGGACATTTTCAGCTTCCAGGAATTTATGTTCAGATCCTTGCAACATGGGGCCGTGCATTATCATGCTGAAACATGAGGTGATGTCAGCGGATGAATGGCACAGTCATGGGCCTCAGGATCTCGTCACGGTATCTCTGCATTCAAATTGCCATTGATACAATGGAATTGTGTTCATTGTCAGCAGGTTATGCCTGCCCAAACCATAACCCCACCGCCACCATGGGGCACTCTATTCACAACGTTTA
Source organism: Oncorhynchus keta (assembly GCF_023373465.1). Classification (NCBI taxonomy): domain Eukaryota; kingdom Metazoa; phylum Chordata; class Actinopteri; order Salmoniformes; family Salmonidae; genus Oncorhynchus; species Oncorhynchus keta. Next base: position 29,943,598 of record NC_068433.1, on the reverse strand, counting down.
CATCAGCAAACCGCTCACCCACACAACAACATACACGCTGAAGTCCGTTATGATGGCGAACTGCAGTCAGGTCAAGCCCCTGGTGAGGACGACAATCAAGCAGATGAGCTTCCCTGAGGCGGTTTCTGACAGTTTGTGCAGAAATGATTGGTTGCGCAAACCCACAGTTTCATCAGCTGTCCGGGTGGCTAGTCTCAGATGATCCCTCAGGTGAAGAAGCTGGATGTGGAGGTCCTGGGCTGGTGTGGTTACACATGGTCTGCAGTTGTGAGGCTGGTTGGACCTATTGCCAAATTCTCTAAAATGACGTTGGAGTCGTCTTATGTTAGAGAAATGAACATACAATTATCTGGTAACAGCTCTGGTGGACATTCCTGTAGTCAGCATGCCAATTGCACACTCCATCAAATCTTGAGACATCTGTGGCATTGTGTTTTGTGACAAAACTGCACATTTTAGAGTGTCCTTTTATTGTCCCCAGCACAAGGTGCACCTGTGTAATAATCATGCAGTTTATTCAGCATCTTGATATGCCACACCTGTCAGGTGGATGGGTTATCTTGGCAAAAGAGAAAGGCTCACTAGCAGGGATGTAAAGAAATTTGTGCAAAACAAATTGATAGAAATAAGCTTTTTGTGCATATGGGAAAATTTCTGGGGTTGTTTATATTTCAGCTCATGAAACATGGGACGATCACTTTACATGTTGTATTTATATTTTTGACAAGTAAAACTGACATTTATTATGTAAAATTATTAAGTTTTTAACATTGGGAATTGAATTAAAATATATATATTTTTTAAGAGGTTGGCTTATTTGGAACACCTATGCATGAGCTTAAAGGGTACACTTTTCACATATTTGATCAAATCTTTGATTTCTTATAAAAAAATAAAAATCAATGTAAGTAAAGTCATAACTTCACAAGAGATGAATCTGTCATTTTATATCTACTCCTACAAAACTTAGGGCAGTATATGTTACAAATGTCTAAACTTCAATTCTGGTGGGCTTAATAGGTATACTTTGAAGGTACTTTACACTGAAGGAAGTTAAGTGACATGAAAGCCCTTAACAAAATATTGTTCACTTAAACCTCAGTGCAGTCAAAAATGTGATTTTCTGTGTTTTATATTTTTTATGATAATGCCCTTTCGGTGTAAGAGCTGTTTGAAAAGAGCAATTTCATCCCGTTTTGGTGGGATGGAGTTTTGGCCTAACTGGTGACATCACCAGGCGGTAGAGGAGTTAATAGACCAATAAAGAAAGAGTTCCAAACTTCTCTGCCAATAACATATTTTTTGTTTTGCTGCCCATTTTTGTAATCGGAAGACAAAACTCTACACACATTTTACATACGTGTCACTTTAAAAAAAAAATATTTTACACATTAGTTACATAGCAAAAATATAGTTATTTGATATATCAGGGTAGGGCTCAATTCAAATAGAAGGCAGTCAATTCAGAAAATAAACTAAAATTACAATTCAATAATTGTAAAATGTTCATTTATTTTCAATGAATTCTCAATAAACTGACAAGTAGAAGCTCTTTCTTTCCAAACTATTTACATTTCAGAATTTTAAATAAATATGACCTGAATTGACTGCCTTTAATTTGAATTGAGCCCAGCTCTGACATCTGGATAGATTGTACTTAAACATATCAGGTAAATGTGAAATAGTGTTTTCAGTCATAACTATTATAAATCATGAGCATTTAATCCTACCCCTTAGCTACCCTCAGCCAACCCCACCTATTTCTGTACACCACCCACGTATGATTTCAACGTGCCATACATTTTGAGCCTTTCTAATTGCATAGTATCTACAAATTGTAAGTCAAAGATTTATATTTTTACTAAGCATTATTTTGTTTATTGACTATGGTTTTCCAAATCTCCCAACTGTGCTATTTGTACGGTTAGTTTTAGGAGAATGGAGTGATTTTTCTGCCATTCCTGAACCTGTGACCAGAAACAAGCTACATAGGTTCAATACCAGAATATGTGATCTACTGATTCTGTCTCTTCGCAACTATAAAAGCTAGTTTTCAGATTTCCCATCCCCACTCAGAACATTCCCAGACAGTCCTAGCAGAAATCGAGGAATAGCTCTTTGCTAAGAAACTAAACGATATGACCAAAAGTATGTGGACACCTGCTCATTGAACATCTCATTCCAACCATGGGCATTCATATGGAGTTGGTTCCCCCTTTGCTGCTATTACAGCCTTCACTCTTTCGAAAAGGCTTTCCACTAGATGTTGGAACATTGCAGTCGGGGACCTCCATGCAGCCCCAAGAGCTTTAGTAAGGTTGGGCACTGATTTTGGACGATTAGGCCTGGCTCGCAGCTGGTGTTCCAATTCATCCTTAAGGTGTTCTATGGGGTTGAGGTCAGGGCCAGTCAAGTTCTTCCACACTGATCTCAACAAACCATTTTTGTATGGACCTCGCTTTGTGCACGGGGGCATTGTCATGCTGAAACAGGAAAGGGCATTCCCCAAACTGTTGCCACAAAGTTGGAAGCACAGAATCGTTTAGATTCTGTAGCATTAAGATTTCTATGTGTCCTAGCCCGAATCATGAAAAACATCCCCAGACCATTATTCCTCTTCCACCAAACTGTACAGTTGGCACAATACATTGGGGCAGCTAGTGTTCTCGTGGCATCTGGCAAACACAGATTTTTCCTTCGGACTGCCAGATGGTGAAGCGTGATTCATCATTCCAGAGAATGCGTTTCCATTGCTACAGAGTCCAATGGCGGCGAGCTCCCGAAAGAACAGTTATTGTGCTGACATTGCTTCCAGAGGCACTTTGGAAGTTGGTAGTGAGTGTTGAAATCGAGGACAGCCCATGTTTACGCGCTGCACACTTCAACACTTGACGCTCCCGTTCTGTGAGCTTGTGTGGCCTACCACTTCACTGCTGAGCCGTTGTTGTTCCTAGACGTTTCCATTTCACAATAACGGCACTTACAGTTGACCGGGGGCAGCTCTAGCAGGGCAAAACATTTGACATACTGACATGTTGGAAAGGTGGTATCCTATCATAGTGCCAATTTGAAAGTCACTGAGTTCTTCATTCAGCCCATGCTACTGCCAATGTTTGTCTATGGAGATTGCATGGATTTGTGCTCAATGTAATACACCTGTCAGAAACAGGTTGTGACTGTGATAGCTGAATTCCTGATACTTGCTGGTTGAAAATGCAATCTACACAGGATCTTCTAATTAGCCTGTTTGCATGGGTGGGAGTTTTGGCTTGCCTGGTGACATCACCAAGTGGTAAATTGGTTGATATACCAATAATAAAGACAGTTCCAAACCTCTCTGCCAATAACAGCTAGTTTTAAGTTTTCCCCCTCCCCATTCAGACCACTCCCAGACAGTCCTAGCCAAATTCTTGCTTAAGAGCAATTTTTTTTGCCATTTTAATGGGAAACTATTACAGTAAGGTGCCTAATTGTTACCCAGAAATGATTTGATATTGATTTAAAAACAGTTGCATTGGTCCTACATGTAGTTCACTACTCCCCAACACTGCCAATTAGCTAGGCAGGCCAAACGCATCATGATTAACTAACATCATAAAAATCAATAAATCATTGCACTTTTGGGGGCTCGTTCGACAGTTTTTACCTGATTAAGTTCGTCCCTGTTGATGAAAAATTATCTTAAAAGTACTGTTTCTGCTTCCTGTGGTTGTGGATTTTCGATGTATTGCCCAGTATCAAAACCCTGGTTTCAAATGTCCAATTTCATAACCAATATGCTGAACTTAGTCGTGATATTTGACCAAAACATGAAAAAATACTCTACACGTCACACTTGTGTTCAGATAACTTGTATTTTGCTCAGTTAGCAACTTATCTACCACATAGAGGCACTCTTTCCTCAGGTCAAAAGAAAATATCCCAATGCCCCAGGGCAGTGATTGGGGACACTGCCCTGTGTAGAGTGCTGTCCTTCGGATGGGTGTCCTGACTCTCTGTGCTCACTAAAGATCCCATGGCACTTATCGTAAGAGTAGGGGTGTTAACCCTGGTGTCCTGGCTAAATTCCCAAGCTGTCCCTCATACCATCACGGTCACCTAATCATTCCCAGCTTGCATTTGGCTCATTCATCCTCCTCCTCTCCCCTGTAACTATTCCCCAGGTCGTTGCTGTGAATGAGAATGTGTTCTCAGTCAACTTACCTGATAAAATAATGGTAAAATAAAATAAGAACATACTACTTTTGAATGTTTAGCGTAGCTAGGTGTCCTCAGGCATGTCTAAAGGCTGATGACTGTATGATTCAGGTGTTTGATTGAATTACGTGGTGTATATAGCAAACCTCTGCTCCTCTTCTTCCCTCCAGACTCCCTGCCGCTCTCTCCCATAGTTTATGAAGAGGAGGCTCCCCCTGAGCAGCAGCACTGTGAGCAGGAGTGGAGCCCCAGTCTGGGGCAGGAGGACCCAGGGCACACACAGATTAAAGAGGAACAGGAGGAACTCGGCAGCAGTCATGAGGAAGAGCAGCTTCAAAGGCTGGAGGCTGATATCATAGAGTTTAAATTCACTCCTTTCTGTGTGAAAAGTGAATGGAATCAGGAAGACCCAGTTTGGTCCTTGACTCTTCCCCAAACCCAGACTGTGGAGAACAGAGACAGTGACTCTAAACTAGTGGATTCTAAACCTTTTGGCACTGTGACCCACCTAAAGGGTCTTGAGAATCCCTGTGACCCTCCATATAATCAAAACAATGACTCCAGCCATTTCTCAATTGTAAGCCGCAACCCAGTAGGACTTGACATTAGCCCACCATTTGGGGAACACTGTTCCAAACCCACCACCATGTCTAGAATAACTCACCGCTGCTGTGACTGTGGTGAAACATTTGCTCAGAAAGCTGACCTACAGAGGCATGTTACTCTCCCCGAGAAGAGACCCAGTGAATGCCGCTTCTGCAAAACAAACTACAACTCCACCTGTAAACTGGAGGCACATGTCCGACTCTGTCATGGTGGGAAACCCTACACCTGTCCTGTTTGTGGCGAGACCTTCAAAGTGAAAGGAGATCTTTCCAAACACACAATGATTCACACAGACGAGAAACCATTTAGCTGTAGCTGTGATGACTCTGGGAAGAGCTTCAATCTCAAGGAACACTTAACCATAGATATACTGACCGGCACTGGAAAGAAACCATTTAGCTGTGGTGTCTGTGGAAAAGGTTTTAGTCAGAAGGGTTCCCTTAAGAAGCATATATTTACTCACACGGGAGAGAAACGATTTACCTGTAGTGACTGTGGGAAAGGCTTCCATCAGAAGTGGACCCTATCTGAACATATACGTACTCACACAGGAGAGAAGCCGTTTAGCTGTGGTGACTGCGGGAAAAGCTTCAATTTGAAGGGGAACCTAAGGAAGCATAAACTGACTCACACAGGAGATAAACCATTCAGTTGTGGTGACTGTGGGAAAAGTTTCAATTTGAAGGGGAACCTAAGGAAGCATAAACTCACTCACACAGGAGAGAAACCGTTTAGCTGTTGTGACTGTGGGAAGAGCTTCAATCTGAAGCAACACCTAAACATGCATACATTGACTCACACAGGAGAGAAACCGTTTAGCTGTGGTGACTGTGGGAAAAGCTTCACTCAAAAGTCTAGCCTGCTGACACATGTGAAAACAATCCACAAAGGAATAAAACTGGATGAAAATTGATAGAGGCAATTCAATTATGACAAATAGATATTATGTAAGAAGAAGGAAATTAAAGGGTAGGATGTGGACATCACTCGTAGGGGAGGGGTGGGGGGGGGGCTGAAGAAAACAACTCTGGATTATTCATATTCATATAGATGTGTGAATAATTTACTTTTGTAAATAAAGTTAGATTTTATTTGAATGATGAACAGAGTATTTTAGGAAACACACAGACCTGCTGTTCAAAGTCTGTTGATGTTTTCACGGCATTAGAAACAGGAATTCCTCTTAGTTTGTTTTGGAATTTCTCTCAGGGCGATGAGAAAATGGTCTGACTGATGTTATTTGTACATAAATGTTTTTTTAAAAAGGTACTTTCCAGAAAATGCTATAAACTGTTTCTCATCCATTTTGACCTAATGCTGCTTATCTATATTATAACATAAGCCTTCTAAGCTGCGGGAGAGTACAATTTGGGGCTGATTTTCTTCATTTTAGGTTAAAAAGAAGAGTGTCGTCCTCTTACATCTGTCTGTACACTTGATATGTCGCTGTGTTTTGTATAATATTATTTAAGATCGTGCTGTCAAAAATGCATTTGATGTAAGCAATTGTGGGCCCATTTTGAATCTGTAGAATGACTCCATTACCCATAATGCTCATCGACTGGATTTTTACAAAATTACCATGGCAATTATGCATCACAATAATAATATACATTTTTGCAACATGCAGCAATCCATGATATTGAAGGTAAGGTAACACTTTACTTGACACCCAGCGGCATAACACATTATGACACGGTCATAACTGCTTTATGGCTGGTAATGACACCTACAGTGCATTCGGAAAGTATTCAGACCCCTTGACGTTTTCTACATTTCGTTACGTTACAGCCTTATTCTAAAATGGTTTAAATTGTTTTTTCCCCCTCATCAATCTATACCCCCATAATGACAAAGCAAAACTGTTTTTTTTTTTACATTTTACAAATTGTATTACAATTAGACTGAAATATGACACATAGATTGCGTCGCTGTACAGCTATTTTCAGAGATAGTTGTCCTTCTGGAAGGTTCTCCCATCTCCACAGAGGAACTCTGGAGCTCTGTCAGAGTGACCGTCGGGTGTTTGGTCATCTCCCTGACCAAGGCCCTTCTCCCCCGACTTCTCAGTTTGGCCAGGCGGCCAGCTCTAGGAAGAGTCTTGGTGGTTCCAAACGTATTCCGTTTAAGAATGATGTAGGCCACTGTGTTCTTGGAGAACTTCAATGCTGCATCGTTTTTTTTTGTACCTTTCCCCAGATCTGTGCCTCGAAAAAATGCTGTTTTGTAGTTCTACAGACAATTCTTTCGACCTCATTGCTTGGTTCTTGCTCTGACATGTACATTTTGCTAACATTTATAAATACCTGTTTTCACTTTGTAATTACGGTGTATTGTGTGTAGATTGATGAGTATATTTTATTTATTTAATCCAGTTTAGAATAAGACTGTAACATAACAACATGTGGAAAAGGGGAAGGGGTCTGAATACTTTCCAAATGCATTGTACATAAGTGTTTAAAGCCACATTTATCATTTTTTTCCCCTGCCAATACGATTTTTTTCATTTGAAAGTTTGTTTCTTAAGTCCTTAGTTGCTGTAATGAATTCTTTAGTCATGGTTTTTTCTTCCCATCATTTTAAATCACTTTATGACACTGTCATACAGCCTTGTGATCATCGTGTGTCACTTTACTTGGACTAAGAAAATACACTTTATAACACTGTCAAGAAGCATTATGACCATCATAATCATATAAGCCAGATAGGCCTGTCAGGTAAATGCCCTTATGTCAGTCATCAGTCAAAAAGAGGGTGTCTTGTCCTGCTCCTTAAATCTGGTCCCCAATTCATCCCAGTCATCAGAAACTGAGCTTTGGGGTAGGTGCATGTCTGACATGAATGTGTGCACACTTATAATAATTTAATAATGGTCCATTTTAGAAAATGTTACATAACATAAGCATACTGTTGACAAGTAGACTATGGGGTAATGGAATGTTTTGCCTTGTGTGGTAGGTTTTGTGGGTTTTGACACTCCTATGTAGGTGTCATAACCAGCCATAAATTAAAGCAATATACACACTATATATACAAAAGTATGTGGACACCCCTTCAAATTAGTGGATTCGGTTATTTCAGCCACACCCGTTGCTGACAGGTGTATAAAACCGAGCACCCAGTCATGAAATCTCCATAGACAAACAATGGCAGTAGAATGGCCTTACTGAAGAGCTCAATGACTTTCAACGTGGCACCATCATAGGATGCCACCTTTCCGACAAGTAAGTTCATAAAATGTTGTTTCACCTGGTGCTGTTATTGTGAAGTGGAAACATCTAGGAGCAAGAATGGCTCAGCCGCAAAGTGGTAGGTCACACAAGCTCACAGAAAGGGAGCGGAGAGTGCCGAAGTGCGTAACAATGGTTTATCATCGGTTGCAACACTCACTACCGAGTGTCGGCTGAAGTGGTGTAAAGTGTCAGCTGAAGTGCCAAGCGTCGGCTGAAACCAAGAGTCGGGTGGAGTGGTGTAAAACTTGCCGCCATTGGACTCTGGAGCAGTAGAAATGAGTTCTCTGGTGCGATGTATCACGCTTCCTCATCTGGCAGTCCGGTGGACGAATCTGGGTTTGGCAAATGGCAGGAGAACGCTACTTGCCCAAAGTCATAGTGCCAACTGTAAAGTTTGGTGGAGGAGGAATAATGGTCTGGGGCTGTTTTTCATGGTTCGGGCTAGTCCCCTTAGTTCTAGCGAAGGGAAATCAACGCCACAGCATACAATGACATTCTAGAAGATTCTGTACTTCCAACTTTGTGCCAACAGTTTGCGGAATGCTTTTTCCTGTTTCAGCATGACAGCGAGGTCCATACAGAAATGGTTTGTCAAGATCGGTGTGGAATAACTTGACTGGCCTGCACAGATCCCTGACTTCAACCCCATTAAACACCTTTGGGATGAATTGGAATGCCGACTGCGAGCCAGGCCTAATCGCCCAACATCAGTGTCTGACCTCACTAATGCTCGTGGCTGAATGGGAACAAGTCCCTGCAGCAATGTTCCTAGTGGAAAGCCTTCCCAAAAACGGAGGCTCTTGGCAGCAAAGAGGGTACCAACTCAGGGCTGTCTTGTAAAATATATATATTTTTTTTACTGACTTGCCTAGTTAAAATAAAAATATTAATGACAATGGTTTTGGAATGAGATGTTCGACAATCAGGTGTCCACATACTTTTGGCCTTCTTGTGTATGTCACGACAGTGTCATAACATGTTATGACGCTGGGTGTCAAGTAAAGTGTTACCCCACAAGGGTGTGTGCTCAGCCCCCTCCTGTACTCCCTGTTCACCCATGACTGCGTGGCCAAGCACGCCTCCAACTCAATCATCAAGTTTGCAGTAGTAGGTTTGATTACCAACGATGACGAGACAGCCTACAGGGAGGTGAGGGCTCTGGGAGTGTGGTGCCTGGAAAACAACCTCTCACTCAATGTTAACAAAACAAAGGAGTTGATTGTGGACTAAAGGGAACAGCAGAGGTTGCAACCCCCTATCTACATCGACGGGACCGCAGTGGAGAAGGTGGAAAGCTTCAAGTTCCTTGGTGTACACATCACTGACAAACTGAAATGGACCGCCCACACAGACAGTGTGGTGAAGAAGGCGCAACAACCTCAGGAGGCTAAAAAAATTTGTCTTGTCACTTAAAACCCTCACAAATGTTTACAGATGCACAATTGAAAGCATCCTGTCGGACTGTATCACCGCCTGGTACGGCATCTGCACCGCCCGCAACCACAAGGCTCTCCAGATGTGTTCTGCCCAACTCATTACCGGGGTCAAACTTCCCGCCCTCCAGGACACCTGCAGCACCCAATGTCACAGGAAGGCCAAAAAGTTCATCAAGGACGTCAACCACCCGAGTTATTGCCTGTTCACCCCACTATCATCCAGAATGTGATGTCAGTACAGGTGCATCAACGCTGGGACCAAGAGACTGAAAAACAGCTTCTATTTCAAGGCCATTAGACTGTTAAACAGCCATCACTAGGACATTAGAGGCTGCTGCCTGTAGACATAGACTTGGAATCACTGGCCACTTTAAGGAATGGAACACTAGTCACTTTAATGATGTTTACATATCTTGCATTACTCATCTCATATGTATATACTGTATTCTATACTATTCTACGGTATCTCATTCACTTAATAATGCTTACATATCTTGCATTACTCATCTCATATGTACGTATATACTGTTTTTCTATACTATTCTACTGTATCTTAGTCTGTTCCGCTCTGACATTGTTTGTCCATGTGTACTGTGTATAGTCTTAATTCCTAGTTAGATGTGTGTGTATTGGGTCTATGTTGTGTAATTTGTTAGATATTACTTGTCATATAGTACTGCACTGTGGGAGCTAGCACAAGCATTTTATTACACCCACAAGAACATCTGCAAATCACTTGTATGTGACCAATAAATGATTGGAACTGCGCTGCTTTGCTTATAGTCTACAGGGGCCCGTGCGTAAGATCTTCAACGACATATCTCATGCCCTGTTTCCCTAATTCTTAAACCAGCGTTTCCCAAAACTCCGTCCTGGGGACCCTAAGGGGTGCACATTTTTGTTTTTTTCCCTAGCAATACACAGTGGACTAAAAATAATGAAAGCCCAATGATGAGGTGATTATTTGAATCAGCTGTGTACTCCTAGGGCAAAACCAAAACATGCACCCCTTGGGGTACCCAGGACTGAGTTTGGGAAACGCTGTCTTAAACTAACCCTCAAATCCTTTCAAATAATGCTGTTAAATAAAAATAGGTATATAATGAGTCAAATAAGCATTAGGCCTAAAACATAGGCAACAAACGTTAGCTTGTAGATGCCAGCTCACACCGGCCCTAGCCTACAATACTATAAGGGCTCCAGAGTGCAACTATTAAAACCATGAATTGATCAAACAGTAGCCTAAAGTGCATTGAAGGCCCAATGATTTCCCTGTGTTTATATACAGTACCAGTCAAAAGTTTGGACACACCTACTCATTCAAGGGTTTTTCTTTGTTTACTATTTTCATTGTAGAATGACAGTGAAGACATCAACACTATGAAATAACTCATGGAATTATATAGTAACAACAACAAAAAAGTGTTAAACAAACCAAATTGATTTTAGATTCTTCTTTTAGATTTTAGACCCTTTGCCTTTGACAGCTTTGCACACTCTTGGCATTCTCTCAATCAGCTTCACCTGGAATGCTTTTCCAACAGTCTTGAAGGAGTTCCCACATATGCTGAGCACTTGTTGGCTGCTTTTCCTTCACTCTGCGGTCCAACTCATCCCAAACCATCTCAGTTGGCTTGAGGTCGGGGGATTGTGGAGGCCAAGTTATCTGATGCAGCACTCAATCACTCTCCTTCTTGGCCAAATAGCCCCTAGACAGCCTGGAGGTGTGTTGGGTCATTGTCCTGTTGAAAAACAAATGATAGTCCCACTAAGCGCAACCAGATAGGATGGTGTATCGCTGCGGAATGCTGTGGTAACCATCCTGGATAGGTGTGCCTTGAATTCTAAATATATCGCTGACAGTGTCAGCAGTAAAGCACCATCACACCTCCTCCTCCATGCTTCACGGTGGGAACCACACATGCGGAATTCATCTACTCTGCTTCTCACAAAGACACAGCGGTTGGAACCAAAAATCTCAAATTTGGACTCATCAGAACAAAGGATAGATTTCCACCGGTCTAATGTCCATTACTCGTGTTTCTTGGCCCAAGCAAGTCTTATTATTGGTGTCCTTTAGTAGTGGTTTCTTTGCAGCAATTCAACCATTAAGCTCTGATTCACACAGTCTTCTCTGAACAGTTGATGTTGAGATGAGTCTGTTACTTGAACTCTGTAAAGCATTTATTTTGGCTACAATTTCTGAGGCGTGTAACTCTAATGAACCTATCCTCTGCAGCAGGGATAACTCTGGGCCTTCCTTTCCTGTGGTGGACCTCATGAGAGCCAGTTTCATCATAGCACTTGATGGTGTTTGCGACTGCACTTGAATAAACTTTTAAAGCTCTTAAAATTTTCCAGATTGACTGACCTTCATGTCTTAAAGTAATGATGGACTATTGTTTCTCTTTGCTTATTTCCCATAATATGGGCTTGGTCTTTCACCAAATAGGGCTATCTTCTGTGTACCACTCCTACCTTGTCACAACACAAATGATTGGCTCAAACTCACTAAAAACTCATTAAGAAGAAATTGCACAAATTAACTTTTTAAAAGGCACACCTGTTAATTGAAATGCATTACAGGTGACTACCTCATGAAGCTGGTTGAGAGAATGTGCAAAGTTGTCATCAAGGCAAAGGGTGGCTACTTTGAAGAATCTCAAATATAAAATATATTTGGACTTGTTTAAAACTTTTTTGGTTACTACATGATTCCATATGTGTTATTTCATAGTTTTGATGTCGTCACTATTATTCTACAATGTAGAAAATAGTACAAATAAAGAAAAACACTTGAATAAGTAGGTGTGTCCAAACTTTTGACTGGTACTGTATGTGTGTATATATATATACAGTTGAAGTCGGAAGTTCATCCAAACATAAAAATACTGCCCCCTAGTCTCAAGAGGTTTAACCTTTCTGGGAAGGGGGTTCCACTAGGGCTTAATGATTTTATTTCAATTGACGGATTTCCTTAAATGAACTGTAACTCAGTAAAATCTTTGAAATTGTTGCATGTTGCGCTTATTTTTTTTGTTCAGTATATTTCATCCTTTTAAAAAGGTCTGCCTATCATTGCCGTTCAGCCTCCTCCATTCATTCATTCTCATTGATGTACGGTAGTAGGCTCATACTTTGGAGAGATGTGTGCTCTGACTGCATCCGTCGTCATGTATAACTGTGGCCACGGTGATAACCTCTCCTCAGGGTCCCCTCTATTCTGGAGAGACAGTCAGGCTGCAGTGTGACCAGTAAAACCACCACCATCTCTCTCTCTGAGAAGGCAGGTCAGTGCCAGTGTGAAGGGTTAAGGACAAGACGGCCCCCAGAGGACATATCTCAGCTCATCTTGCTTATTAATGCAAACAGAGAAGAGCTAGAACGTCTTAATAATTTCCTCAATTCTGTCCCATACATTGAATAGAGTTGCGGAGAGTCCCTGTAATCCTAGACTCTGATCATTCAGGCCAGAAAAAACATCACCCCCAAAAGGCCAGTCATGTAAGAAACTCGAAACTTAGAAATGTCCTTGTTTTTTAAAGAAAAGCACATTATTTGTCCATTAAAATAACATCAAATTGATTAGAAATACAGTGTAGACATTGTTAATGTTGTAAATGACTATTGTACGGAATATCTACATAGTGTACAGTGGCCCATTATCAGCAACCATCACACCTGTGTTCCAATGGCACGTTGTGTTAACTAATCCAAGTAGATCATTTTAAAAGGCTAATTGATCATTAGAAAACCCTTTTGCAATTATGTTAGCACAGCTGAAACCTGTTGTTCTGATTAAAGTAGCAATAAAACTGGCCTTTAGACTAGTTGAGTATCTGGAGCGTCAGCATCACCACTTTATTTTTAGAATGTGAAATGTCAGAATAATAGTAGAATGAATCATTTATTTCAGCTTTTATTTCTTTCATCACATTCCCAGTGGGTCAGAAGTTTACATACACTCAATTGTATTTGGTAGCGTTGCCTTTAAATTGTTTAGCTTGGGTCAAACGTTTTGGGTAGCCTTCCACAAGCTCCCCACAACAAGTTGGGTGAATTTTGGCATATTCCTCCTGACAGAGCAGGTGTAACTGAGTCAGGTTGCTCGCACATGCTTTTCAGTTCTGCTTTGTGATGGTCTTGACTTTGTTGTCCTTAAGCCATTTTGCCACAACTTTGGAAGTATGCTTGGGTCATTGTACATTTGGAAGACCCATTTGTGACCAAGCTTTAACTTCCTGACTGATGTCTTGAGATGTTGCTTCAATATATCCACATAATTTTCCTTCCTCATGTTGCCATCTAGTTTACGAAGTGCACCAGTTACTACTGCAGCAAAGCACCCCCACAACATGATGCTGCCACCATGTTGGGATGGTGTTCTTTGGCTTGCAAGCCTCCCCCTTGCAAGCCCCCCTTTTCCTCCAAACATAACAATGGTCATTATGGCCAAATAGTTCTATTTTTGTTTCATCAGACCAGAGGACATTTCTCCAAAAAGTGCGATCTTTGTCCCCGTGTACAGTTGCAAACCGTAGTCTGGTTTTTTATGGCGGTTTTGGAGCAGTGGCTTCTTCATAGCTGAGCAGCCTTTCAGATTATGTCAATATGGGACTTGTTTTACTGTGGATATAGATACTTTTGTACCTGTTTCCTCCAGCCTCTTCACAAGGTCCTTTGCTGTTGTTCTGGGATTGATTTGCACTTTTCGCACCAAAGTACGTTCATCTCCAGGAGACAGAACGCGTCTCCTTCCTGAGCGGTATGATGGCTGCGTGGTCCCATGGTGTTTATACTTGCGTACTATTGTTTGTACAGATGAACGTGGTATCTTCAGGCGTTTGAAAATTGCTCCCAAGGATGAACCAGACTTGTGGAGGTCTATAATTTTTTTCTGAGGTCTTGGCTGATTTCTTTTGATTTTCCCATGATGTCAAGCACTGAGTTTGAAGGTTGGCCTTGAAATACATTTACAGGTACACCTCCAATTGAGGTACACCTCCAATAGCTGTTATTGGCAGAGAGGTTTGGAACTCTTTTTTGTGGTTTATTAATTAATGATATCACCAGGCAGTCCAAAACTCCATCCCACCAAAATGCTGAAATTTCAAGTGTTCTTTTCAAATAACTCTTAGACTTAAAGGAAATTATCACAATTTTCACAATTCCATTGTATTACTCCATCTTCATAGTGTGGAAATATGTATATAAAACACAGGAAAATCACATGTTTTATTGCACTGGGCCTTGAAATAAAAACAGGCACTACACTTGTTTAATTAACAGAAGTTAAAGAGAGGTAAGTGCAATATAATAACAAAAATCGAAAACATTTAACAATAACAGAGGAAAGGACACAAGCCACCAAAAGCTGAAATTGTTAACCTACAAAATCGTAACATTCAGATATTAAACTCAGTAAACACAATCATAAATCAATGGCAAGGCAATGGCAAAAAACGTCAAAATCATAAACGTGTTTTTTTCAGCTGACAGTTCATATTGTAACGGATCACATGGATGAGTCAGTCTGTTTGATGACATCATCAGATGGTAACTCGTCTTGAGGAGATTTGGCTGTTGAACACAAGCCTATAAGAATATCATGGGCAGAGATTAGCATCTGAGTTCAACTGATTCAATTGCACAACATCAGAGGTCATGGAAAGGTTAGTTAGCCTTTTTTAAGGGTAAAAAGTGTCCATAGAAGACGTTTAACAGAAATAGCTGCAACTTATGTCTATTTAAATTTGAAATGAACAATTTCAGTCAACATTACTTGATAACAGTATTCTTGTATTTGTACTTATTAGGGATTCCCATTAGCTACTGCCAAGGCAGTGATATAAGAGGATGACATAAAGAAGGAGTATACTGAAATAAAGTGGTCACCTCGAGCCCTGCAGCATTTCACCATCAGTATGATGGACACCAGTAGAAAGGGAGACACCACCAGTAAACCACACAGCAGCCTGGGCAGCAGAGAGATGAAGACAACAGAACCTGGAGGGACTAGCGAAACACATGTTTTACCATCAACACACACACACACACACACACACACACACACACACACACACACACACACACACACACACACACACACACACACACACACACACACACACACACACACACACACACACACACACACACACACACACACACACACACACACACACACACACACACTGCTCTTCTCACCTCTCACTGTCACCCAGCTCTCTGGTGATTCTCCTTCTTTAGATGTACACTTATAGAAGCCTTCATCTGACTTGGACACTGCAGGGATGTTCATCTCTCCTGTGGTTTCCTTCCTGATGAGTACTCCATCTTTGTAGGAATCAACCCCGGGGTTCGGGTTTGTTTCCTGATAACTATTTGCACAGCGCAGAGTCACAGAGTCTCCCTCAGTTATGGGATAGGCAGGGCTCTCCGGGATTAAGGCACCAGCTGTGCAACATCATGTAGAAATACACCTGTAAATCTGGAGCAATATCTTAACGTCTTATATGTTTGTTTTTAGGAGATGCAATCATTCCGTTTCAGAATTGAACATTACAATTTCCTGAGCACCATCAAACAAGTGTTTACCACAACAAGTGGGAAGATGAACATGTTGTGATAGTTTGAAGTACGGACTGCAGCTAAACTCAGCACAAAAAAAAAAGAAACGTCCTTTTTTCAGGACCCTGTCTTTCAAAGATAATTTGTAAAAATCCAAATAACTTCACAGATCTTCATTGTACAGGGTTTAAACACTGTTTCCCATTATTGTTCAATGAACCATAAACAATTAATGAACTTGGAACGGTCGTTAAGACACTTAAAGCCGACAGACGGTAGGCAATTAAGGTCACAGTTATGACAACTTAGGACACTAAAGAGGCCTTTCTACTGACTCTGAAAAACACCAAAAGAAAGACTCCCAGGTTCCCTGCTCATCTGCGTGAATGTGCCTTAGGCATGCTGCAAGGAGGCATGAGGACTGCAGATGTGGACAGGGCAATAAATTGCAATGTCCATACTGTGAGATGCCTAAGACAGCAGGTGAGGGTGACAGGATGGACAGCTGATCGTCTTCGCAGTGGCAGACCACGTGTAACAACACCTGAACAGGATCGGTACATCCGAACATCACACCTGCGGAACAGGTACAGGATGGCAATAACAACTGCCCGAGTTACACCAGGAACACACAATCCCTCCATCAGTGCTCGGACTGTCCACAATAGGCTGAGAGAGGCTGGACTGGGGGCTTGTAGGCCTGTTGTAAGGCAGGTCCTCACAAGACATCACCAGCAACAATGTCGCCTATGGGCACAAACCCACCGTCGCTGGACCAGATAGGACTGGCAAGAAGTGCTCTTCTCTGACGAGTTGCGGTTCTGTCTCACCAGGGGTGATGGTCGGATTTGTGTTAATCGTCAAAGGAATGAGCGTTACACCGAGGCCTGTACTCTGGAGCGGGATCGATTTGGAGGTGGAGGGTCTGTCATGGTCTGGGGCGGTGTGTCACAGCATCATCGGACTGAGCTTGTTGTTATTGCAGGCAATCTCAACGCTGTGCGTTACAGGGAAGACATCCTCCTCCCTCGTGTGGTACCCTTCCTGCTCATCCTGACATGACCCTCCAGCATGACAATGCCACCAGCCATACTGCTCGTTCTGTGTGTGATTTCCTGCAAGACAGGAATGTCAGTATTCTGCCATGGCCAGTAAAGGGCCCGGTTCTCAATCCCATTGAGCACATCTGGGACCTGTTGGATCGGAGGGTGAGGGTTAGGGCCATTCCCCTCAGAAATGTCTGGGAATTTGCAGATGCCTTGGTGGAAGAGTGGGGTAACATCTCACAGCAAGAACTGGCAAATCTGGTGCAGTCCATGAGGAGGAGATGCACTGCAGTACTTTAATGCAGCTGGTGGCCACACCAGATACTGACTGTTGCTTTTGATTTTGACCCCCCATTGTTCAGGGACACATTATTCCATTTTTGTTAGTCACATGTCTGTGGAACTTGTTCAGTTTATGTCTCAGTTGTTGAATCTTGTTTTGTTCATACAAATATTTACACATGTTAAGTTTGCTAAAAAATAAACACAGATGACGTTTCTTTTTTTGCTGAGTTTATAAATGTCCACTGTCTTTCCATTTTCTTCACACAGAGAGAGTACAGAGACCAAAAACACCAAAACACCACTCATTAATCTCTTAGCACAGTTTACTATAACTGTAGCGAAAGAACTCTCAACTACTTACAATAATAGCAACTCGATACTACAAGGAATCCAACAAAAATGGCATTTTGAATTCATTGTTATTGACAGCACATTTTGCAACCACTGAGTTGGCACCACTCTTTAGTTCCTGAGTGATGACATGGTTAAATGCACACCACCACACTAACCAGGTCTGCGTGGCATTGGTTATAAAAGCCAAGGTTCTCACAGAGAAGCAACATCAATGTAGGGTAGTCACTTTCTTGTGAGAGCTTGTGGTTTGATATCAGAATGTGGAGAGGCTTGTTTCATGTTGCACCCACCATAGATAGATAGATAGATAGATAGATAGATAGATAGATAGATAGATAGATAGATAGATAGATAGATAGATAGATAGATAGATAGATAGATAGATAGAAACTAAACTATCTATCTATCTATCTATCTATGTAAAAAAAAAAGAAGCTGACAGCTGCCTACCTGGAACCTGCAGAGTGACAGCCTTAGTGAAAATAAGCGTGTCTGTTTCAGCAGTAACAAGAAATTCCTTGCAGAGTCAGTTTCCTAATTGTTAAACTGAAGTTAATGACATTCATCTCTAGTCTCCCCTCAAACTGGGATCCTCGTGAATATACAACTTCTGAGTTGAATTCTGCAATATCCTTTCCTCTGTACTTCCACTGCATTATGGTGACATTATGCCCCTCTAAGCCTGCAGGGATCTCCACGGAGTCCCCTACTGTCTTGTGGAATGACAGGTATGAAGAAACACCCACACCTGAAACACAAACATGTACGTTAGCATTCTGACACCAATCAATGGTTACTCTTTACATTGCAGTGCACTTACTTACATGAATAATTACACAGTAGTACGATGTAGCAAGTATATTACTATACTGAATGTGGCATATATCTTTAAATATTTACATATCTGATTGTGTGGGTCCTATTTTACTTCATTAAAGTCCACCCCCCCCCCAACATTCAGCAGAACAGGATGAGATGACAGGAAAAGAGAAGTGGGGGTGGATCTGATAACCTCTCCTCAGCTCACAAGTACAAACCACACTGTGTTTCATGTTTAATTATTCACCAGAAATGCATCATATCCTGCATGGGCGTCATTACAAAGACATGCCAGTCTGAAGTAATGAATTATAAACCCTTACAACAACAACAAATCTCTGTCATGAATTAAGACAAATTAAGACAGTCAATGAAGTGTGGTATTTAGGGCATAACTGCAGTTATCCTAGTCCGGCTGTAATAAAAGCAAAAATTCAATACAATCCCGTATTGAATTAAATTTAATGAATGACAAGCATCAAGCACAGGGTCGTAATATCTTTGCATTCAAGAAGCACTGCAACAACTGCTGACCCAGCCACACCATTGGCACTCATTCTAAACTGCTGAATCACTTCATCACGATATGTTCCTGAATATAGGTATTATGTAGGTGTTATCACACAGTAATAAAGCAAAAGATTCTGAATATCCAACCAATCACTGACGACCAGGCATGTACAGTCAACACACACCATGTAAAGACTAACAAGGAAGTTAGAGAAAGCTGACGGTTTTCCTTATCATGCAAGCAAGCTCATGCAATAGATCCTGTTTGGGGATGATTCTACCCTCTTGGTTTCACATTAGAATAAGGAGACCGTTGAAAAGACCCTAAGCAGCCAACTGACTAAAGTCAGTAAGTGGTTATCCATTTAGGCAAGAAAGAATGTATCCTTTTTGGCAAGAAAGCACATTCAATACAAAGCATGAACAGAAGAAAGTTTTGTTTTATTTTTACAAATCTTACCATAGTGGAAGTTGAAGAGTAGGAGAAGGAGTATTCCCTGTTTGGAGAAGCAGGAGAAGGGACCACCAGACATCTATTTAAGCTGTTGTATGACTGTTTCCTCTGGCTGTATGTCCTTATCTATCACTGTCACTGATAGCTAGCAGTTGACTATCCAAAACACACAGAGAAGAAAGAGTAGAGAAAGGGCAGAGACCTCCTTTTGACAAGGGCTTCCTGTATGTTAGCTGAAAAATAAGTCACATTCTATAGTTGCTCTCTGAAAATACCCCTTCACTCAGCTTGAGAGTTAGACGATGAGATGTGGGTGTGTTTGAGGTCTGTCACTGTGTTGATCAGTCTGATGGTGGTGGTTTTGGAGCATGTGTTTCCTACTGCTGCTGGTTGTGTGGTTAATGGTCGTGGTGTTTCACAGATACCGGTAGTTTTGTTACTTTATGAGCAGACGACTCAAAGTTGCAGAGAAAGAAAAATGAGGGAAAAATAGAGAGAGACAGAGAAAGAAGAGAAAGAAAAAGAGGGGTTAGAGAGAGAGAGCTAGAGAGAGCAAAAAATATAACCGTGTGTGCATTTTCATCTTGGCTTCATATACCTGCAGACGTGTTTGCATGACTTATTCTGCATGCTCATAGGTCAATGTGGCTGAGGGACATGAAACACATGTCAACTTTTTCAGAAGGTACTGGGTTACTGACAAAGGCCCCCCTTCTACGTTTCAGGTAACATCTTGTGGTGATGTCACTTTCTGTGACATGT
The DNA here is from genome assembly GCF_023373465.1 of Oncorhynchus keta. NCBI lineage: Eukaryota > Metazoa > Chordata > Actinopteri > Salmoniformes > Salmonidae > Oncorhynchus > Oncorhynchus keta. The sequence continues at coordinate 29,923,326 of NC_068433.1, read as the reverse complement.
GGTCTCCGTGGTGACCTGTTTCTGTTTCTCAGGAGCAGTGACAATGACCTGGCTGCCGGTTGTCTGTCTGACCACATAGACATTAACACATAGACACAGAAACCCCCTAACTGGAACAGTGACCTTCCAGACCATGCAGGGACACTGGAAATAGCAGTAAGAGTCATACACCACTAATGTCATTAATCGTCATGATCTGTCTGTAGGATGAAGAGGCAATATGGGAAAACTGGTAGTCATGCATACATTAGTTGGAATTCAACACAGTAATGAAAATATTCAATATTGCTTCCATTTAAATACCACACCCTGGCTAATGAGTCTTACATTTGCTTACTTGGAAGATCCCTTTGCCATCATAGACGTACATGTCCACATTTCTATATTAAAAAGGAAGTGATACACAGTACCAGAACTAACCAGGTCCTCAGAACTCCTGCAAAGTATATGACATCATAAAACTGAGAAGAACTGTTCTTTTCAGGCACTCTCTTCCCTAATAAGTCATTCTGAAAAATGGGGTTCGGCATTTGAACTGTGTTCATGAGGCATTTATGTTATATTCCTCAAGATTCAATGGGTAGATTTAATTAAGTCCAAAAATGGATGCAGAAATAGCAGATTGCCCCTTTAATTTGAGACTCTAGGGGCAGTATTTTCATTTTTGGAGAAAAAAAATGTGCGTTTTAAACGGGATATTTAGTCAGGACAAGATGCTAGAATATGCATGTAATTGACAACTTTGGATAGAAAACACTCTAACGTTTCCAAAACGTTAAAGATATTGTCTGTGAGTATAACAGAACTGATGTTGCAGGCGAAAGCCTGAGAAAAATCCAATCCGGAAGTGCCCCAGGTTTTGAAAGCGCTGCGTTCCAATGAGTCCCTATTGAGCTGTGAATGTGCCATCAACGAGCTTACGCTTTCTACGTATTCTCCAAGGTGTCTACAGCATTGTGACGTAGTTTTACCCATTTATATTGAAGAATAGTCATAGGCAGCTACATTGCGTAAGTGGTCACATGGTGGCTCCAAAAGAGATTCTTGTGGAAAATACAGAGGAAGCCATTACTCCAATCGGTCCTACTGAAAAACTAATTGTCCCGACGGATATATTATCGAATAGATATTAGAAAAACACCTTGAGGATTGATTATAAACAACGTTTGCCATGTTTATGTCGATATTATGGAATATTTTTCGCCGTTTTCGTGACTGCAATTTCAGGGCGATTTCTCAGCCAAACGTGAAGAACAAACGGAGCTATTTCGCCTACAAAAATAATCTTTTGGGGAAAAAATCACTTTGACTATCTACCTGGGAGTCTCGTGAGTGAAAACATCCGAAGTTGATCAAAGGTAAACAATTTAATTTGATTGCTTTTCTGATTTGTGACAAGGTTGCCTGCTGCTAGCAAGGCATAATGCTATGCTAGGCTATCGATAAACTTACACAAATGCTTGTCTAGCTTTGGCTGTAAAGGATATTTAGAAAATCTGAGATGACAGGGTGATTAACAAAAGGCTAAGCTGTGTCTCAATATATTTCATTTGTGATTTTCATGAATAAGAATATTTTCTAGGGATATTTATGTCCGTTGCGTTATGCTAATTAGTGTCAGGCGATGATTATGTTCCCGGATCCGGGATGGGGAGTCACAAGAAGCCCTTTAACTCAAACATTTGGGAGCCTAAGATCTATACTAGGCTGAAAGGAGGTTTGACCAAATTAGGTTTAATGGAAACATTTTCAATGACAACATCCATTTACTGTAAGAAAGCACTCATTCCATCAGGTGGATAAAAAATAAAAAAAAGTTTATAAAAAAGCATAATACAAAGATAATGTAAAAGTACAGGCCATTAGAAGAAAACATGAATAATACTTATAATATTTTGGAAATTCATATGCAAATATGTTATTCTATCATCTGAATAACAGACATAATAAATCAAAGATAACCATTGTAATACATTTACAACAATACAGTACAATTCAATACACAACACAAAGCAGATACAATTACTATAGCTGCAGATAAGATCCATTATCATTACACCACACAATACAAAAAGCTGTTACAGTAATACACAATCAAACCATTGTTAAATACAATATATCTGTTGATAAATAAAATAAGAAACAAATCCTTAATGTACAAGGTGTTATTGTGTGTGTGTGTGTGTGTGTGTGTGTGTGTGTGTGTGTGTGTGTGTGTGTGTGTGTGTGTGTGTGTGTGTGTGTGTGTGTGTGTGTGTGTGTGTGTGTGTGTGTGTGTGTGTGTGTGTGTGTGTGTGTGTGTGTGTGTGTGTGTGTGTGTGTGTGTGTGTGCGTGCGTGCGTGCATGTGAGTGTGTGTGTGTGTGTGTTTGCGTGTGTCCCGCCATCCCGCTATCCCTCCATCCCTCCATCCCTCAAGGACCTGCAACATTTCACCACACAAAGTAGTTTAGGACACGCAGTCAAACAAACTCTTAAGAATCAAACAAATAGACGTCCTTTAAGTAGTGTTGAAATCTAGCTTGAAATATACTTATTCATGTTATCATTCTAGAATCGATTGATTACTTCACATGTATAAGGAATGTATATGTTGGAGCCAATGAAGGGTAGATGGGAACTAGGTGTGTGGAAAGTTACTGAGTGTAGAAAGTTCATATTCTGTTCCATGTTTCTAAGGAGGGAGGTGAAGGGCAACAGTTAATCACTGATAAGGCAGGCCAGCTGCGGAACTAGGGAGGAGTGAAGAATGCGTCTTGAGGTCAAATCAACAGATGAAGTGAGAAGAAAGCTCTGGGAGGGAGGCCAGAGAGGCCCACCACAATGACTCGTCTACTACAGTCCTACAGTCCTATCTCACACATACACTTCCATGCCCACAAATGTTTTAGTATCAGGCAGGTCTGACTACACCAGTGAGAGGTACCAATTAAATCCCTGCCTAGCAACGGAGATGTATTGGTTGTCTAGATTTGTAAGGAGTTGACCTCGCCTAGTGCAAAGTTATAAATATATGTGCTTGTGTATTCATGCCTTGTCTTTGCAGATGTATGACCCAGAGGGGGAATACACTTGGTTTGAGCTTTTTCTAGTTGTCCGTCTGAGTTTTTACTACAGTTTGTCCAGAACCTAACAATAGATTAAGTATACTTTGACATTGAAGAATTAGTTCCATATTAGTATCATATTAAATATCAATAGCATACGACTATAATTTGTCTTATCTGTGGATGTGCCTGGCTTCACTTGAGAATAGACCAAATCTGCCTCAGGTGGATTTGCAGTTTCTATAAGGGTAACACATTAGAATAATATAACCAGGCCTACCAAGTGGCTCAGTGGTCTAAGGCACTAGCTGTGCCACTAGAGACTCTGGGTTCGCGACCGGGAGGCCCATGGGGTGGCGCACAAATGGCCCAGCATCGTTAGGGGAGGGTTTGGCCGGCAGGGATATCCTTGTCTCATCGCGCACTAGCGACTCCTGTGGCGGGCCAGGTGCAGTGCATGCTGACACGGGCGCCAGGTGTACGGTGTTTCCTCCGACACATTGGTGCGGCTGGCTTCCGGGATGGATGGGCATTGTGTCAAGAAGCAGTACAGCTTGGTTAGGTTGTGTTTCGGAGGACGCATGGCTCTTGACCTTCGACTCTCTTAAGGCCGTACAGGAGTTGCAGCGATGAGACAAGACTGTAACTACCAATTGGATATCATGAAATTGGGGAGAAAAAAGGGGTGAAAATACAAAACAAATATATATAACCAGTGAATATACAGAATAATATACAGCTGGTGGTTAGAGACTTGGACTAAGCTGACAAGGTACAAATCTGTCGTTCTGCCCCTGAACAAGGCAGTTAACCCTCAGTGACGGCCTGTTCCTAGGCCGTCATTGAAAACTAGAGTTTGTTCTTAACTGACTTGCCTAGTTAAATAAAGGTAAAATAAAAAGAGGAGTGAGGGGAAATATGGAGGGATGTCTAGTCTTACCTTTCTTCTTTGGCTTTGGCCTTCTGTTTAAGCTGATGAAAATGGACAAATGAAAGAATGAGATTATTGCACATCTTCATCAAAATTCCAAAATCGCACATTTAGATTTCACTGATTGCCAACCTGTAGAATGGGTCTCACCTGTGGCCTTCCCTGTCTTGACCTCAGAATAGACTGGATTTTCTTTTGGATCAGCTGGCATTTCTGAGGAGGAAGACTTTTTCTATGAGTGAAAAACAATGCCGCATTTTGTATTAATTTATGTGACGGTTGAGAATTACTTTTATTTTTCTTGTCCAACTCTTTGAGTTGAATCTGGGCGTACATCACATCACTTGGTCCAGCAGTAGCAGCACCAGCATCTGAAGCATACAGGTAATACACTAATATCTCTACTTAGTGCAACAACAACTCTATACTGTATTCATGCTTAACTTAACATACAGTATACAATACCATTGTCATTATTGTCTGAGGGAGCGATTGTATCGTAGATGTTAGCGCCACCTGTTGGTCAAAGAACAGATAGAAAGATTAATGTGTTGGTTTTCCCTCAGCTTGTCTAGGGACTTAAAGTACAGTAGCATGTTGTATACAAAGTGAATGGTGAAAAGTTAGTGTGTGAAATTACAGAGAGGGGAGAGAGACAGTGGTCTGGACTGAGAGACTGACCATGCTGCATACGTGTATACCCAGGATCAGGAGCTCGTCCCTGGGTAGATTCTTGGTCCTGTTGGTTGGTGCTCTGGGGCTGGGGGAGCCTTACAGGGAGAGAGATAGTCATGAAACACACAGATTATATTTTACTGTATGAAAAGGAACAGTTGAAAGACAGGTGTACTCACGAGAATGTCCTGTTGCAACAGGAATCTGTAATGAGAAATGCATACTATTATATCAGGTCATGAATGTTTAGAACTTTTGCAATTAGAATTTTTTTCTCCTAAACATAAACAAAAAGGTTTAATGAGAAATTATAAAAGTCTCACCTTTGGCATTTTTATATTGACACAGCAGTACCAGGAGAATGGTCAGTAGAACACCAGCAACAACCAGGCCCACAACCACTCCTACTGGGACTGATGTAGAGGGTCCAGGAGTTACACCTGGAGAGAGAACAACAAATGGACAAAGTGAAACAATTCTGTAGATACATTATATATATTTGGCAACTGACTTGAGATCAGATGACCAGCCTGAGCTTGCAACTCCAAACCTACAGTATGCATTTTAACACTACAAATCTCTGATGACCAGAGATGAAAATGTAATGTGATCATTATTATTTTCTCACCTCTCACTCTCACCACGCTCTTTGGTGATTCTTCTTCATTAAATGTACACTTATAGGAGCCTTCATCTGTCTTGGATACTGCAGGGATGGTCATTTCTCCTGTGGTCTCATTCCCGATGAGTACTCCATCTTTGTGGAAATCAACCTTGGGGTTCGGGTTTGTTTCCTGATATCTATGTGTACAGCGTAGAGTCACAGAGTCTCCCTCAGTTATGGGATAGGCAGGGCTCTCCAGGATCACAGGGCCAACTGTGTAACATAATATATCAATACAACTGAAAATCGGGAGGAATCACTCACAATATATTAACATCTGATGAGCTTGCATTCTATGAAATGCAATCATTCAGTTACAGAATTGAACATCATTATCATACATTGTAATGTAAAAAAGGTTAGTGAATGTTGGACAATAGACGTACCAGCCACTGTGATGTTGACAGCATTACTGTACTCTCCTGATCCGGACTCACACCAGTACACTCCACTGTCCCATGAGTATGTAAACATTATGGTACATTTGGATCCTGCTATTGATCCCCAGTTAGAGCCACACTCTGAATCCACTGCTTTCTCTCTGTATCTCTTCAGTTTCCATCCAATAGTGTTCCCCTTCTCCTCACAGCTGAGTGAGAGAGACTTTGTTGAAAAGTGTTGTGTTCTGTTAGGTCTCATTTTGAGAGACACTGAAGGTTGCGGCTCTGAAACAAAGAGTGACAGGGTCAAATTATAGTTATATATACACATGAGGCGGACTTAAGTGTAATTAAATGCAGTTACAATGCGGTTAGTTACCTCCTGACCAGAGAAACTGAGGTTCACTGTAGAGTGTGTCATAAACTGGGTCTCCTCTTCCAGCTCTACACACATATCCTCCTGTGTGACTAGGACCAGTAGGGATCAGATTGTAGGAGTCTTCACTAGTCCCATTGCTAGATAGAGGCTCTAAAGAGTAGGACCTATCTGACAGGGAGAGTAACCCAGCTGTGTAGGGAACAGTTTGGTACCAGAAGAACCTCCAGCTTGCAGATGACTCTTTAACCCAACAGCTCAGAGTAACCGAGACTCCAGGGTCCAGCCACTGAGGAGAGACACTCAGGACAGCTTGGGGTTGATCTGTTACAAAGGATAATGACACGATTAAATTAGTTAAATGTTCAAATAATTTAAGATAAAAAAATTACCCATTTTGTTATTATGGTATAGTACCTTACCCTAAAATCTAAATATAATTGATCATTGATCTCTGTCTGCTATTTGACCTCATTCCTTATGTCTTTTTCTCACTATTCTGTCTCTTTCTCTTGCAATCCCATAAAAACAGACTTACCTAACACAGTTAATTGTACAACATTACTTGTCTGGGAGGGTTTTAAGCCATTTCTTTTCTGAAGACCTTCACAGGTATATAAACCATTCTTTGCAGGATCGATTCTGTACTCGGGCTCTGTTTTGGTGGAGACCAACTTCCCACTGTTATAAAAAGCATACTCAATCTCTTCTCCCCCCTGTATGTCACATCTGAGAGTGACAGTCTCTCCACTGAAAATCTGGGGCCAGTTGGGTTGGAGGGTCAGAACAGCCACAGGTCTCTCTGTCTTCGATGCACTTATTGATGAAGCCAGTGACTGATGTAGTGTAATCCCCAATGCCATCAGAAGAATCCCGGAACATATTCCAGTGTGTGCTAGCAACACATTCCTGTAGTTTAGCATCTCCTTAATCTGATCACTTTTTTAATGATCGAGTCAATGGTGCTTCCTGCATTAATTTTAGCTTGAATCAGGAGCATAGAATTATGGTCAGATTTGCCAAATGGAGGGTGATGGAGAGCTTTGTATGCATCTCGGTGTGTAGAGTAAAGGTTGTCTAGAGTATTTTTCCCTCTGGTTCACATTTAACATGCTGATAGAAATTAGGTAAAACTGATTTAATTTTCCTGCGTTAAAGTCCCCGGCCACTAGGAGAGCCGCCTCAGGATGAGCGTTTTCCTGTTTGTTTATGGTGGGCTTAGGGCCAGCATCGGTCTGTGGTGGTATGCAGACAGATACGAAAAATACAGATGAAAACTCTCTAGGTAGATAGTTCGGTCTACTGCTATTCATGAGATACTCTACCTCAGGCAAGCAAAACCTAGAGACTTCCTTAGATATTGTGCACCAACTGTTGTTTACAAATATACATAGACCCCTACCCCTTGTCTTACCAGAGGCTGCTGGTAAGACAATCCTGCCGATAGAGTGTATAACCTGCCAGCTGTACGTTATTAATGTCGTTGTTCAGTCACAACTCGGTGAAACATAAGATATTACAGTTTTGAATATCCCGTTGGTAGGATATCTGAGCTTTTAGTTCATCCCGTTTATTTTCCAACGATTGTACGTTGGCTAACAGTACGGAAGACAAAGGCAGATTAGCCACTTGTCACCTGATCCTCACTAGGCATTCCGATCTCCTTCAGTGAAATCTCCATCTCTCTCTCCTGCAAATGACGGGGATGAGGGCCTGTTCGGGTGTCTGGAGTAAATCCTTCTCGTCCGACTCATTAAAGAAAAATTATTTGCCCAATTCAAGGTGAGTAATCGGTGTTCTGATGTCCAGAAGCTTTTTTCGGTCATAAGAGATTGTAGCAGCAACATTACATACAAAAAAGTTACAAACAATGTGAAAAACAAACAAAATAGCACAGTTACCTTTCAACATTCCGTAAAATTCTAAAATATTTATTTGAAATATGTAACTTTCACACATTAACAAGTCCAATGCAGTAAATGAAAGAGAAACATCCTGTTAATCTACCCATGGTGTCAGATTTAAAAAATGATTTAGAGAAAGCACAACATATGATTATGTTAGGTCATAGCCAAGTCAAAAAACCACACAGCCATTCCTCCAGCCAAAGATAGGAGTCACAAAAAGCAGAAATATAGATAAAAGTAATCACTAACCTTTGATGATCTTCATCAGATGACAGTCATATGACATCATGTTAGACAATACATGTATGTTTTGTTTGATAATGTGCATATTTATATCCAAATATCTCAGTTTACATTAGCGCGTTACGTGCAGTAATGTTTTGATTCCAAAACCTCCAGTGATTTTTCAGAAATACTCATAATAAACATTGATAAAAGATGCAAGTGTTATTCACAGAATTAAAGATAGACTTCTCCTTAATGCAACCGCTGTGTCAGATTTTTTTTTAAAACTTTACGGAAAAAGCATAATCTGAGAACGGTGCTCAGAGCCCAATCCATCCAAATAAATATCCGCCATTTTGGCTAGAAAAAACTAGAAAATTTTGTCTAGGAAAAACACTATAAATATTCAGTTACCTTTGATGATCTTCATCAGAAGGCGCTCCCAGGAAACCCAGTTCGACAATAAATTACTGATTTGTTCCATAAAGTTCCATAAAGCCCATCATTTAGCCACTTGTTGTTAGCGTGTTCAGCCCAATAATCCATCTTCATGAGGCGCGAGCACTTCCTCCAGACAAAAACTTGAAAAGTTCCATTACAGTCAGTAGAAACATGTCAAATGATGTATGCAATCAATCTGTAGGATTTTTTAAACTTAAATCATCAATAAGGTTCCAACCGGAGAATTTCGTTGTCTGAAGAAAAGCATTAGAACGATAGCAAACTCTGTCGGAGTGCGCGTCATGAGACCGAGGCTCTCTGCCAGACCACTCACTCAAAGAGCTATTATGAGCCTCTCCTTTATAGTAGAATCCTCAAACCAGTTTCTGAAGACGGTGACATCTAGTGGAAGCCCTCATTCATATCTCACTGGGATTTCAATAGGCACTATTTTGAAAATCGATTTCTCACTTCCTGTTTGGATTACTTCTCAGGTTTTTGCCTGCCATATGCGTTTTGTTTTACTCACAGACATCATTCAGGCAGTTTTAGAAACTTCAGAGTGTTTTCTATCCAATACTAATAATAATATGCATATATTAGCATCTGGGACAGAGTAGGAGGCAGTTCAGTCTGGGCACGCTATTCATCCAAAAGTGAAAATGCTCCCCCTAAGAGATGAAATCGGCAGCCATCTTCTACGTTGCCATTACAAAAGTGTTCTGACTTCTGTAGTTAGTACCGTAACTATACTTTTTTTACATTCATATGGACACACAGACCATTTCATATGGACACATCGACCACACAGACCATTGAGTGACTCAATATAAAGTGTCAATTTGTGTGATAAAAAACTAAGTAAAGTAACTCACCTTTCACAGTGATTGTGACAGCATCACTGATGATGGATGATATGGATCTGGACTGGATCTCTCCCTGACACCAGTAAAAACCCTGGTCAGAATCAGCAGCTCTCCTGATGGTGAAGGTGGTTCCTGTTGTAGTGTGTCTGCCAGACAAGGTCACTACTTTCTTAGTGTTGTCTTTGTACCATTTATAGCTCCAGCCACTGCCGACTGAACACGTCAGAGTTACTGTCTCTCCAGTGTATGCAGGGTTTGGATATACGGTCAGTGTAGTTTCAGGAAGAGCTAAGAAAACAAAAAGCAGAATATCAAAACATCTGGATACATGCGTGATAACAAATGAATACATAAACTATGTAGTTTATCCTGTTAGTCCTCTAGGGGCATTATTTCATTTTTGGATAAAAAGACGTGCCCATTTTAAGCGCAATATTTTGTCACGAAAAGATGCTCGACTATGCTTGGAATTGATAGTTTTGGAAAGAAGACACTCTTACGTTTCCAGAACTGCAAAGATTTTCACTGTGAGTGCCTTATAACAAAAGCTTCAGGCAAAACCAAGATGTTTGAGCGACCAGGAAATTAACAGGATTTCTGGAGGTACGTTTTCCATGATCGCCTTATATGGCTGTGAATGCGACAGGAATGAACGGACACTTTCTAGCGTTTCCCCAAGGTGTCTGCAGCATTGTGACGTATTTGTAGGCATATCATTGGAAGATTGACCATAAGAGACTACAATTGCCAAGTGTCCCGCACGGTGTCTGCGTGGAAATTGGTGCGCAAAAGTCAGCTACCAGTATTTTTCCATCCGAATCAGAGAACAAAGAAGGCTTCTAGGACTGCCATTTCAATGAAGAGATATATGACAAAACGCCTTGAGGATTGATTCAAACAACGTTTTCCATGTTTCAGTCGATATTATGGAGTTAATTCGGGAAAAAGTTTGACGTGTAGGTGACTGAATTTTCGGTTAGTTTCGGTAGCCAAATGCATAGTAACAAAACGGAACGATGTGTCCTACACAAGAATCTTTCAGGAAAAACTGGACATCTGCTATGTAACTGAGAGTCTCCTCATTGAAACATCTGAAGTTCTTCAAAGGTCAATTATTTTATTTGATCCCTTTGCTGGTTTTTGTGAATATGTTGCGTGCTAAATGCTAACGCTAAATGCTAAGCTAGCTATCACCACTCTTACACAAATTATTGATTTTCTCTCGTTCTAAAGCATATTTTGAAAATCTGAGACGACAGGATTGTTAAGAAAAGGATAAGCTTGAGAGCAGGCATATTTATTTCATTTCATTTGCGATTTTTAGAAATCCAGTCAACAGTTTGGACAAAGGTTTTTCTTTATTCGTTACATTGTAGAATAATAGTGAAGACTTGAAGACTTTGAAATAACATACGTGGAATCATGCGGGAACCAAAATAGTTTTGAACAAATCTAAATATATTTGAGATTTGAGATTCTTCAAAATAGCCACTCTTTGCCTTGATGACAGCTTTGCACATTCTTGGCATTCTCTCAACCAGCTTCACCTGGAATGCTTTTACAGCAGTCTTGAAGGAGTTCCCACATATGCTGAGCACTTGTTGGCTGCTTTTCTTTCACTCCGCGGTCCAACTCATCCCAAACCATCTCAATTGGGTTGAGGTGGGGTGATTGTGGAGGCCAGGTCTTCTGATGCAGCACTCCATAACTCTCCTTCTTGGTAAAATAGCCCGTACACAACCTGGAGGTGTGTCGGGTCATTGTCCTGTTGAAAAATAAATGATAGTCCCACTAAGCCCAAACCAGATGGGATGGCGTGTCGCTGCGGAATGCTGTGGTAGCCATGCTGGTTAAGTGTGCCTTGATTTCTAAATAAATCACAAAGAGTGTCACCAGCAAAGCACCCCCTCAACATCATACCTCCTCCTCCGTGAGTCACGGTGGGAACCACACATGCGGAGATCATCCGTTCACCTACTCTGTGTCTCACAAAGACACAGTGGTTGGAAATAAAAATCTCAAATTTGGACTCATTTGACCAAAGGACAGATTTCCACCGGTCTAATGTCCATTGCTCGTCTTTCTTGGCCCAAGCAAGTCTCTTCTTATTATTATCTATTCTTATTATTGTCCTATAATAGTGGTTTCTTTGCTGCAATTTGACCATGAAGGCCTGATTCACACAGTTTCCACTAAACAGTTGATGTTGAGAGGTGTCTGTTTCTTGAACTCTGTGAAGCATTTATTTGGGTTGCAATTTCAAAGGCTGGTAACTCTAATGAACTTATCCTCTGCAGCAGAGGAAACTCTGGGCCTTCCTTTCCTGTGGCGGTCCTCATGAGAGCCAGTTTCATCATAGCGCTTGATGATTTTTGCAACTGCACTTGAATAAACTTTCAAAGTTCTTGAAATGTTCTGTATTGACTGACCTTCGTGTCTTAAAGTAATGGTGAGCTGTCGTTTCTCTTTGCTTATTTGAGCTGTTCTTGCCATAATATGGAATTGCTCTTTTACCAAATAGGGCTATCTTCCGTATACCAACCCTACCTTGTCACAACACAACTGGCTCAAATGCATTTAAATGGAAAGAAATTCCACAAATTCACTTTTAACAATTATTCTACGATGTAGAAAATAGTCAAAATCAAGAAGAACCCTGGAATGAGTAGGTGTGTCCAAACTTTTGACTGGTACTGTATATATTATTTGTATTATTATTAAGTTAAATGAAGACAAATGCTGTTAGTGTACCAATCAGTTAACAGTCTTTCGTATCGAACGCTACGTATCGAACCTACAGATTCAGATTCGATACCCGTGCCAGCCGCCACCGGGAGACCAATGAGGCAGCTTTTGGTTTTAGTTTAGAATCCTCCAATCCTCTATATGTAATTATTGGCGGAGAGTCACGCCATATTTTTCGATATACTGTAGGCCTACCATAGGCGACATGAGTCCCACATGAGTAATGTGCTGTTAAATGTGGTGTATGTCTTGTTTATTTAAAGAACATATTGAAGTTAGAAGCAATAGGATTTGAAGCACAAAGTATCAAAATACAGAGCGGTGTTGGTAAAGGTCCGGTTGAAGTCGGAAGTTTACATACACCTTAACCAAATACATTTAAACTCAGTTTTTCACAATTCCTGACATTTAATCCGAGTAAAAATTCCCTGTCTTAAATCAGTTAGGATCCCCACTTTATTTTAAGAATGTGAATTGCCAGAATTAACAGTAGAGAGAATGATTTTTTTCAGCTTTTATTTCTTTCATTCACATTCTCAGTGGGTTACAAGTTTACACATACTCAATTAGTATTTGGTAGCATTGCCTTTAAAGTGTTTAACTCTGATCAAACGTTTCAGGAAGCCTTCCACAAGCTTCCCACAATAAGTTGGGTGAATTTTGGCCCATTTCTCCTGACAGAGCTGGTGTAACAGGTTTGTAAGGCCTCCTTGCTCGCACACGCTTTTTCAGTTTTGCCCACACATTTGTCTATGGGATTGAGGTCAGGGCTTTGTGATGGCCACTCCAATACCTTGACTTTGTTGCCCTCAAGCCATTTTGCCACAACTTTGGAAGTATGCTTGGGATCATTGTCCATTTGGAAGACCCATTTGCGACCAAGCTTTAACTTCCTGACTGATGTCTTGAGATGTTGCTTCAATGTATACACATTTTGGAGGTTATTTTGTTTTCAAAAAAACTAAAGTGAGCGATTGTAATCTGAATAAAAGGCCAAAGGCCAAAACATTTATTTCAGAGAAACGCTGGGCCAATTGTGCGCCTCCCTGTGGGACTCCCAATCACGGTCAGATGTGATACATAGTAATAATAATACTTTTTGATGTATTAGTCGTTTTGTCTTTTCTGATGGATTAAACTGAAATTGCAACCAATCTCGGCCAACCTAACTAAGAAATACATTTGACGATAGAATTCTCCCTCTACCCTCCTTTTTGGCAAGCCTATTGTCCAGCTACCTGCTAATAGCCATAATGGCGCTATACGACGTGACCACGTGTGTGTCACGCCTTGGTCATTGTATTTTGTGTTTTCGTTATATACTTGGTCAGGCCAGGGTGTAACATGGGTTTATATATTGTATTTTTGTATTGGGGTTTGTAGTATTTGGGGATTGCGGCTGAGTAGGGGTGTTGTATAGGCTTGGCTGCCTGAGGCGGTTCTCAATCAGAGTCAGGTGATTCTCTTTGTCTCTGATTGGGAACCGTATTTATGTAGCCTGGGTTTCGCTTTGTGTTTCGTGGGTGATTGTTCCTGTCTCTGTGTAGTTTCACCAGATAGGCTGTAATTAGGTTTCACGTTCCATTTGTTGTTTTTGTATTTTGTATAGTTATTTCATGTGTCACTTTTTCCATTAAAGTCATGAGTAACCACCACACTGCATTTCGGTCCGACTCTCTTTCGACAAACGAAGAACGCCGTTACAGTGTGTTTGAAAGAGTATTGTCCTGTAAGCAACTATTTGTTTACCTTCATTAGACAACTTTGTTCCAATATTTCTGTAATTCAGTAATATTTATTACCATAGTAATTTGTTAATGTATCCATATTTTTAAATATACATCGGCATTTTGAAAGAGTATTTTTATCATTATTTTATTACCAAAGGCATAAAGATGCAGATGAAGATATACAGTACAGTACATTTTGATAATAAAACATTTAAAGCTTTTTGAAGATATAAGCCACCTGCATGTGTTTATTAGGCTATAGCAGAACAGCAGAACGGTCCGGATGGCCCTTGCTGTGCCTGGTGAGCAGTTGATCAAGTTCTGTTGTCTGAAGAGGAATGGAAATGTCAGGGTGAACCAACGACCTGATGAACCCACCAGGTATGTTGACTCTCCCTGTCAGATATGGAGTTCCAGAGCTCACAGGTGTGCCTGGCATGGATTGTGACTCCATCTTGTTCCACACCCTCTTCAACGCGCCATTCTCTGCCTGACTCTCCGCACAACACGAAAACATGATCTATGCAGGAACAAACGGCTAAAAACGCAGACTGACTGAGCAGAGGTTACGATCTGGCAGTGTGGATGTGGCATGGCTGAGTATTTGTAGAGGTCTTGATTATGGAACAGGTTGCAGCTGGTGGGGATCTGCTCTGCCTCCACCACACTTGTCTACGCCCACACAATCACACACACACACAGAGACAGAGAGGAAGAGAGCACTGGGGGAGTGGCAGCAGGTTGGGGAGACAAAGGAGGAGAAGTGGAGGGTGTGACAAGCGCAGATGTAACACAGGCATGGATCAAAGCTGCCGAGACATTCAATGATGTCTTCTTCACAGACGAATCAACTGTGGCCCTTGAGCATTTTGCTCAAAATTGCTATAGAAAAAAAGGAAGAAGGGCAAGCAAGCCCAAGCATCCGCTCAAACTCCATGTCTGGGGGGCAATTTCTCAATTTCTTCTTTGGCTGAACTTATTTTTTTCTTCTCCAAATGCAGACAATGACACAAAACACACTGCCGCTGTAAGGCGTGTATATGGGAGGCGAAGTCAAGTGCAGGAGAGCGGAGTATATTAAACAGGCGCACTTTAATACCGGTCAACAACGACAGCACATAAAACAGACTAGTGCCACAAACACTGTCTAATACAAAAGTGCAGTGCCTGACAAAATAATCAAGTAACAATAAACAATTACACTCAAAGACATGATGGGGAACAGAGGACTAAATACATGTTGATTGATTTGGGAATGAAAACCAGGTGTGTATGGAACAAGACAAAACAAAAGGACATATGAGAAATGGAGCAAGGAGAGGAGCCGACTTCGGCGGAAGTCGTGACAGCCGCCCAGATTTGCATTGCAAATGAGGGCATAAACTGGGTCAAGACGCCAGCAGAGTAAGTTGACCTTTATGAAGTAAAATAAAGGTTAGATAAAAATAAATAAATCAAAGACCTACAACACCTACGGTAGTCCTACAGTATTTCTAAAAATATATATTTTTTATCTCTACATGTAGGTCTCCTGATTTAAATCCGTATCTCTGCCAAGCCTACAAGCAAATAAGAACTACTCAAGGCCATCAAGACGTTTTGTCAAGAGAAATTGACAATAATACAATGCAAAAAATAGATTGATCATCTCAGCAAGGTTTTACCTGTGGTCTTGGAGCTGGGTGGAAGTGCAACTAAAATGTAGTTTAAATAACCATCTGCATTTTGAATGTATTTTTTCTAATTATTTTATTAACGAAAGCATAAAGACGTTGATAAAGAAATACTGTATTGCTGTTTTGAGTTAGAAATGTAACACTTAAGCACAGGGTACTTAAGCATCGAATACATTGCAGGTAGGGGGATGTTCACATCTACAGTAACCGGGCTATAAAGAGTCTATTGTCCTGCTAATCGGGCTACAAGTGTTTGAAAACCTGTTTTCAAAATGTCATCAGCAGTCCATCACTACTGTCCATAAAAACACAGCATCTTGTTTACATTCTTTATTGTAACCACAATGTAACAAATAATTTGTATCTACCTTTCCAATTAATTTTAGAGTTTGGGATTAATTTGATTAATATTATTGTGTCTCTATTCAAAGAAAAACTAAAAACCCTCTGGGTTTTCGTTAGTATGGATCGGAAAATATGGCGCTGTACAACGTGGCGGTCAGGACTAGGCTACCATACTGGGCTATTTAGCTAAAGAATCCCCTTGTCGTGCGGGCACGCTGGAGACTGGGGTTCAGGAGTAGGCTGTCCTTGTAAATTGTCAATTGTAAATTATTTCTTAACCTCTCTGGGATGTAACCTCTCTGGCCAAAAGCCAGTGAAAATGCAGAGCGCCAAATTCAAATAAATTACTATATAAATCAAACTTTCATGCAATCACACATGTAAGATACCAAATTAAAGCTACAATTGTTGTGAATCCAGCCAAAATGTCAGATTTCAAAAAGGCTTTTCGGCGAAAGCAAACGATGCTATTATCTGAGGATAGCACCTCCGTAAACAAAGGGAGAAAAGCATATTTCAACCCTGCAGCGCGACACAAAACGTAGAAATAAAAACATAATTCATGCCTTACCTTTGACGAGCTTCTTTTGTTGGCACTCCAATATGTTGCATAAACATCACAAATGGTCCTTTTGTTCGATTAATTCCGTCTGTATATATCCAAAATGTCCATTTATTTGGCGTGTTTGATCCAGAAAAACACCTGTTCCAACATGCGCAACGTGACTACAAAATATCTGTAAACGTTGCCAAAACATTTCAAACTACTTTTGTAATACAACTTTAGGTATTTTTAACGTAAATAATCGATAAAATTGAAGACGGGATGATCTGTGTTCAGGAGGAAAACAAACTGTAGCTAGCTTTCTGGTCACTCGCCTCTATCTATCAGTACACTTGAAGTGACCCTCATTCTGAACAGGGCTACTTCTTCATTACACAAAGGAAAAACCTCAAACAATTTCTAAAGACTGTTGACATCCACTGGAAGCGGTAGGAACTGCAAGTAGGTCCCTTAGAAATCTGGATTCCCAATGAAACTCCATTGAAAAGAGTAACCTCAAAAAAAGAGATCTGAATGGTTTGTCCTCGGGGTTTCGCCTGCTAAATAAGTTTTGTTATACTCACAAACATGAGTCAAACAGTTTTAGAAACTTCAGAGTGTTTTCTATCCAATACTAATAATAATATGCATATCTTATCTTCTGGGAGTGAGTATCAGGCAGTTGAATTTGGGCATGCTTTTCATCCGGATGTGAAAATACTGTCACCAAGATGTTAACTGACTTGCCTAGTTTAATAAAGGTTACACTAAGAGCATAACATTTCTACACCGTAATTGTAGTCTAACCAATACCCAAAAGGAGATTCAGTAAAAATAAAAATGTCATTGATTTAGCAAGACCAGTCCCCATGCTTGTCTCAGAGCAGTGCGAAACGGTGCTAAAATAGTTGTAGGCTATTGCTTCAAATCATATTGCTTCTAACTTCAATATACTCTTTAAATAAATAAAACCTACACCCCTTTTACAGCACATTACTCAACACTAGTGTGACTCATGTCGCCCATGGTAGGCCTACAGTATATCGAAAAATATGACGTGACTCTCCTCCAATAATTATGTACAGTGGGGCAAAAAAGTCAACCACCAACCACCAATTGTGCAAGTTCTCCCACTTAAAAAGATGAGAGAGGCCTGTAATGTTCATCATAGTTACACTTCAACTATGAAAGACAAAACGAGGAAAGAAATTCCAGAAAATCACATTGTAGGATTTTTAATGAATTTATTAGCAAATCATGGTGGAAAATAAGTATTTGGTCACCTACAAGCAAGCAAGATTTCTGGCTCTCACAGACCTGTAACTTCTTCTATAAGAGGCTCCTCTGTCCTCCACTCGTTACCTGTATTAATGGCACCTGTTTGAACTTGTTATCAGTATAAAAGACACCTGACCACAACCTCAAACAGTCACACTCCAAACTCCACTATGGCCAAGACCAAAGAGCTGTCAAAGGACACCAGAAACAAAATTGTAGACCTGCACCAGGCTGGGAAGACTGAATCTGCAATAGGTAAGCAGCTTGGTTTGACGAAATTAACTGTGGGAGCAATTATTAGGAAATGGAAGACATACAAGACCACTGATAATCTCCCTCGATCTGGGGCTCCTGTGGGGTCAAAATGATCACAAGAACGGTGAGCAAAAATCCCAGAACCATACGGGGGGACCTACTGAATGACCTGCAGAGAGCTGGGATCAAAGTAACAAAGCCTACCACACTACGCCGCCAGGGACTGAAATCATGCAGTGCCAGACGTGTCCCCCTGCTTAACCTGTTAAGTCGACCCTCTACTTTTTCGAACATTCTGTTAAAAATCGCACAACATGTCAGCGCCCTGCTACTCAGGCCAGGAATATAGTATATGCATATGATTAGTATGTGTGGATAGAAAACACTCAGACGTTTATAAAACTGGTTAAATCACGGCTGTGACTATAACAGAATGTGCGTTTCATCGAAAAGTGCAGGAATATCTGATCACTGAAAATGGAAAAAAATATCCATCCGCGACTTCAAGGAATTGTTCAAAGTGAATCGAATTAAATGAGGCCGAGGTTGCAGTGCCTACAGCTTCCACACGTTGTCTAGAGTCTTGTCAATTGATTCGCAATTGATTCTTGGTCTAACTGAATCAAGGGAATCGATTCCCTCCAGTCTCCGACCGGATGTTTTGGTCGAGCTCTCTCCAAGACATTTTTCGAAACAGACACCTATAGAATTGACATCGCCTCCTGATGAATTTTATCGCTTATTAACGTGTATTAATACCTAAAGTTGCATTACAAAAGTATTTCGAAGTGTTTTGTGAAAGTTTATCGTCGACTTTTTGAATTTTAAAAAATGACGTTACGTTATGAAACGCTATTTTTTTCCATTTATCACACAGTCTTCATAGATCGATATCTAGGCTATATATGGACCGATTTAATCGAAAAAAAGACCCAATAGTGATTATGGGACATCTAGGAGTGCCAACAAAGAAGATGGTCAAAGGTAATGAATGTTTTATATTTTATTTGTGCGGTTTGTGTAGCGACGACTATGCTAATTATTTTGTTTACGTCCCCTGCGGGTCTTTTGGGGTGTTACATGCTATCAGATAATAGCTTCTCATGCTTTCGCCGAAAAGCATTTTAAAAATCTGACTTGTTGCCTGGATTCACAACGAGTGTAGCTTTAATCCAATACCCTGCATGTGTATTTTAATGAACGTTTGAGTTTTAACTAATACTATTAGCATTTAGCGTAGCGCATTTGCATTTCCAGAGCTCTAGTTGGGACGCCTGCGTGCCAGGTAGGACCAAGAGGTTAAGCCAGTACATGTCCAGGCCCGTCTGAAGTTTGCTAGAGAGCATTTGGATGATCCAGAAGAAGATTGGGAGAATGTCATATGGTCAGATGAAACCAAAATATAACTTTTTGGTAAAAACTCAACTCGTCGTGTTTGAAGGACAAAGAATGCTGATTTGCATCCAAAGAACACCATACGTACTGTGAAGCATGGGGGTGGAAACATCATGCTTTGGGGCTGTTTTTCTGCAAAGGGACCTGGACGACTGATCGGTGTAAAGGAAAGAATGAATGGGGCCATGTATCGTGAGATTTTGAGTGAAAACCTCCTTCCATCAGCAAGGGCATTGAAGATGAAACGTGGCTGGGTCTTTCAGCATGACAATGATCCCAAACACACCGCCCGGGCAACGAAGGAGTGGCTTCGTAAGAAGCATTTCAAGGTCCTGGAGTGGCCTAGCCAGTCTCCAGATCTCAACCCCATAGAAAATCTTTGGAGGGAGTTGAATGTCCGTGTTGCCCAGCAACAGCCCCAAAACATCACTGCTCTAGAGGAGATCTGCATGGAGGAATAGGCCAAAATACCAGCAACAGTGTGTGAAAACCTTGTGAAGACTTACAGAAAACGTTTGACCTCTGTCATTGCCAACAAGGGGTATATAACAAAGTATTGAGATAAACTTTTGTTATTGACCAAATACTTATTTTCCACCATAATTTGCAAATAAATTCATAAAAAATCCTACAATGTGATTTTCTGGATTTAAAAAAAAGTTGAAGTGTACCTATGATGAAAATTATAGGCCTCTCTCACCTTTTTAAGTGGGAGAACCTCCACAATTGGTGGCTGGCTAAATACTTTTTTGCCCCACTGTATAGAAGATTGGACGATATCTGTAATTCAGTGATATTTTGTTCCCATAGTAATTCATTTTGGATCCATATCTAAATAAACATTGGCATTTTGAAAGAGTATTTTTTTCATTATTTTATTAACGAAAGCATAAAGATGCCATTATTAGTTACATTGTTTTACTTTGAACGTGCAGCCTGGCACGAAGAACAGTGGGAACATTTCCCTAGTTCCCTAGTGTTGCTCTGTGCTACCCAGTGTCGTGGGGTGGGGGTCCATTGTCCATCTCCCTTCCTCATTGGCTAGGTCCATCTTCTGGTGCGGCTCTGCAGCCCATCCAGTGCCCCCTGCCCTCGTGCCTTGAACCTCGTTCACTTTCAATAGATACAGCTGGAGAACTGCAAGGTAATCCCATTGTGCGCCACTCTGTAGCCATGACAAATATGACCAATATGACCAATATGACCAATATATATTGTCCTATAACAGGGTTAATAATATATCTGTGAGAATATCCATGGGGCTTTTATATAATTCAAAATGAATAATAATCACTTTGTTTAAAAAATAACAATATTTTGGAAAATACCGATATTTGGAGATTTTTTCGTTTTCAAATAATGTAAAATGAGCGAGAAAATGGCCATTCTTGAATATGGGGTGAGACAATGTTACTAATGTGTAAATAAAGTGAGTTTGTTATTTAGAATGATTTATTTATGTTTTTAGAGGGAGAGAAACCAAAAACCTAGTCATTTCATGGTTCTCCCAGTCAAGGACAGCACAGGTATTGAACCAGCATCTATAGCAACACAACTTGCACTGCTATGCAGTGGCTTAAACCATTACGCCACTCAGGAGCTGTATAATGTGACTGGTCGGGAGTGGCCTAAACTCCTACAGTAAGAGCAAAATAATCCTAACAAAATAAAATAATAAAAACCTTAGTGTAACAGTTTTGGTAAGCAACACCGAAGTCGTGAACAATTATCCGTTTCTATTTAGGTTTATCTCGCCCTTTTATTGCCAGTTAGAGACACAGTTGGACCCAAAAGCATAATCAGTGCTCTAACTCCCCCTTGCGCTGGTCTGGAGTAATGAAGTGGTGACGCAGGGTACCGTACTAAACCACAAATTACCTTGAAGTACCGCAGCATAATCGCAAAACCTTTAGTGGAGCAACCACTGTAGGCAGACCTTTTTAAAATGATGAAATAGCCTCATTAAAATGGGGCCCAATGTCAAGTGGTCATGGGCATGGAGGCACTGTTGTGAATGAGAGATAAGATGACTTACCTGTCACTGTCAGTCTGACTATATCACTCCACTTAGAATGCTTCTTCTGATCAACATGTGTACCCAGACACCAGTAGTCACCACTGTCTGAAATCTTAACCCCACTGATCTCATATTTATGCTTCCGACTGGGTAAGTCTACACCATCCTTGCGCCATGTGTATTTCCAGTCAGTGACTTTTCCCCTCTGTATGCGACATCTGAGAGTGACAGATTCTCCACTGAATATCTGGGAGGATTTGGGTTGTTTGGTCAGAACAGCCTTTGCCGGTCCTGCACAAAATAAAACCAGCATGAAACAATTACTTTACACATGTTATTTGTTATTTGTCAACATGTTAACACTCAGAAGCACATTTAAAAAATCACAAACAAAGAAATATGATGAAGCATCAAGAGATGAAGGCTTGATCAAGTGTACAAATAACTACCATCGTCATCGTCAGAATGTCCAGAGTAGATGTGTGTACTCAGCACTACAACAAAGAAAGTCACAATATTCCAATATTAGCTTGAAATAAATAGCATGCCATATACATGTCACTGTTTACCAAATCCATACTGTACTTTTTTTTAGGTACAATCTGCGGTTTCTACATCGATTTTTGCACTTTTAAATGAAACATCGCCATTTATTCTTGAAGAGTAGAATTTTGAATTCCCTCATTAGCTTAGTACAACTGTCTTATCCCATCATAACCTATAATATGGTTATTTTATTACAATTATTGTAAACAATGTAGATGAATTCATTTCTTTAGCCCCATCCCTCAGCCCTATACCACAACAAGCACAGGCTGACAATTTTGTGGTATTTTCGATTACATACTGCAGCTTTAATAAATGTCCACTGACTTCCCATCTTGGCACCTGACTTCCCATAAATGGCACTGACTTCCCAGAGAGAGTACAGAGATCCAAAACACCACTCATTCACTTTTTTAGCACAGTTTACTATAACTGTAGTGAAGGAACCCTCAACCATTTACAATAATACTACAACACATCCGTCAAATATTGCATTTTATATTCATTGTCATTGACAGCACATTTTGCAACCACTGATTTAACACCACACTTTAGTTCCTGAGTGATGACCTGGTTAAATGCACGTCACCACGCTAACCAGGTCTGCATGGCATCAGCTAGAAAAGCTCCCATGGAGATACAACATCAAGGTAAAGTGGTCACTCACTCTCGCTTCATATATCCCGACACCATATTTGCTGCAATTTCCTTTTAGTGCTGTTTACTAAGCGTTTGCAATGTTCTCAATAAGGGATAAAACACCATTTATGTTAATGTCTTATTCCTTTTTCCCTTAAATTCTTAGTAAATCAGGTAATAAGTGTACATATACAAACACTAACTCAGTACTTACATAGTAGCAAACAGAACAAGGTGTGCTCCATTCTGTTCCCACATACAAGTGACTTTCTCTATAACTACAGTCGTTCTGACAAACCCCTCCACGCCGTCACAGAGAAAAACAGAGAAAGATTCTAGAGAAATATACAAAGACAGAAATGAGAATAGCCGTTGATACATTTTGATCGACTTCTTCTTATGGTTGGCTACATTGCCACACACTAGTTCCTTCCTCATTTATGGAAGACACTAGGATGGAACAAGAATAGAGACCTGAATTGACGAGATCAGAGCTTGTGGTTGGACATCAAAATGTGCAATTTGTTTCATATTGCACCCACCAAGCACATTGATAGATAGATTGGCAAAAAGTGCTCTTCACTGACGAGTCACGGTTTTGTCTCACCAGGGGGGATGGTCGGATTCGCGTTTATCATCGAAGGAATGACCGTTATACCGAGGCCTGTACTCTGGAGCGGGATCGATTTGGAGGTGGAGGGTCCGTCATGGTCTGGGGAGGTGTGTCACAGCATCCTCGGACTGAGCTTGTCATTGCAGGCAATCTCAATGCTGTGCATTACAGGTACGACATCCTCCTCCGTCACCCTTCCTGCGGACTCATCCTGAGATGACCCTCCAGCATGACAATGCCACCAACCATACTGCTCGTTCTGTGCATGATTTCCTGCAAGACAGCTATGTCAGTGTTCTGCCATGGTCAGCAAAGAGCCCGGATCTCAATCCCATTGAGCACGTCTGGGACCTGTTGGATCGGCGGGAGAGGGCTAGGGCCATTCCCCCCAGAAATGTCCGGGAACTTGCAGGTGCCTTGGTGGAAGAGTTGGGTAACATCTCAGAGCAAGAACTGGCACATCTGGTGCAGTCCATGAGGAGAAGATACACTGCAGTACTTAATGCAGCTGGTGGCCACACCAGATACTGACTGTTACTTTTGATCTTGACCCCCCCTTTGTTCAGGGACACATTATTCAATTTCTGTTAGTCACATGTCTGTGGAACTTGTTCTGTTTATGTCTCAGTTGTTGAATCTTGTTTTGTTCATACAAATATTTACATATGTTAAGTTTGCTGAAAATAAACACAGTTGACTGTGAGAGGAGTTTATCTTTGTAGTGACTCTGTGTTGTCACTTCATTGGAAAACCTCCCTGGTCTTTGTGGTTTAACCTTTGTTTGAAAAATCCACTGCTTGACTAAGGGGCTTTACAGATAATTGTATGTGTGAGGTACAGAGAGGAGGTGGTCATCCAAAAATCATGTAAAACACTTATTTCACACCGAGTGAGTCCATGCAACTTATGATTTGACTTGTTAAGCACATTTATACTCCTGAAACTATTTAGGTTTGCCATCACAAAGGGGTTGAATAATTATTGACTCATGATATTTCAGGTTTTCATTTTTTATTAATTTGTAAAAAAAAAAATACAAAAAACATTGACATTATGGGGTATTGTGTGTAAGCCAGTGACACAAAATATATACATTTAATACATTTTAAATGCATGCTGTAACAACAAAGTGTGGGAAAAATCAAGGGGTGTGAATACTTTCTAAAGGCACTTTCTAAAGGCACTGTGCGTCTGTCATTTAATTTTTTTAAACGTATGACCTTTTATGGCAGATGGCCCAGTACAGTGTGTATGGCATTGTGTGGGTGAGCAGTTTGCTGATTTTAATTGTGAAGAGAGTGCTCCGTGGTGGTGGGGTTATGGTACGGGCAGGCACAAGCTACGGACAACTTACACAACTGCATTTCATCGATGGCAATTTGAATGCAATGAGATACCGTGACGAGATCCTGAGGCCCAATTCATCCACCGCCATCACCTCATGTTTCAGCATGATAATGTACAGCCTCATGTCGCAAGGATCTGTACACAATTCTTGGAAGCTAATAATGTCACAGTTCTTCCATGGCCTGCATACTTATCACACGTCACCCATTGAGCATGTTTGGGATGCTCTGGATCGACGTGTATGACAGCGTGTTCCAGTTCCCACCAATATCCAGAAACTTTGCACAAGCCGTTGAAGAGGAGTGGGACCACATTCCACAGGTCAAAATCAACAGCCTGATCAACTCTATGCGTGAGGCAAATGGTGGTCATATCAGATACTGACTGGTTTTCTGATCCATTCCCCTACCTTTTTTGAAGGTATCTTTGACAAGATGTATATCTGTATTCCCAGTCATGTGAAATCCATCGATTAGGGCCTCAATCATGTATTTCAATTGACTGATTTCCTTATATGAATTGTAACTGCAAATTTTTGCATGGCGGATTTATTATTTTTGTTCAGTATATGTTATGAATTTGAAAAATGTACAATATGATCTGAATTTGCAAATTGATATGTTGTGAATTCTAGGTTAAAGGGTTAAGGTTAGGGTTAGAGGAAGGGTTAGCTAAAAGGGTTAAAGGTTAGGTTTAGAGTTAGTCATCATGCTAAGTAGTTGCAAAGTGGTAAGTAGTTGAAAAGTTGCTAATGAACTAAAATGATAAAGTTGTCCATGATGTGATTCAAACTCGCGTCCTTTGGGTTGTCGGGCGACAAACCCTCAACCTTCTGGCCCATAGCCCTGCGTGGCATCGACTGTGCCACGAAGCCATGCTAAAGTGGTTATGTCGATATCCATGTTTATAAACATAGGGTTGCTACAGTTATTGTTATTTGTGGTGGTACAGTCATCTTTTTTTTGTGTATATTATGAGGGTTAAAGGGTCAAACAAAATTTGTACAGTACAAGCAGAGGGTCATGTAAAAATATTTGTTATGTTTGGGGGGGATTTTTGTCCACAACTCTCGTGCACTCTTAAACGGGAACACACACATTTAACATGAACATATCAGGATATAGTACTGTGAGTAATTCCATTTAGATTGCTTCCGGAGAAGAGAGAGGGAAGGCACAATGTTATCCTGTCTGAGAGTTTCACAGTGGATCATGCTACTACTTCCCCAGCAACGAACAGAGTCGATACGCTCGCATCCGTGACGGAGGACATCTGCATCCATGACTCGACTTGAGAATAAAGGACTCGGACCTCAAACACTAGGGACTTGGGACTCGACTCAGGCTCGTGGTTAAGTGACTTGACTACATCACCGAGGAGAAGAGTTGCAGACACTCCCCTGGATTGGACTGACGGAAGCGATGTAAGACGGACAGTGGGTCTGGATTGACAATACAAATCTTAATGACAGCATCAAGTAAGGACGTGTTTAAGGCTAATTTACAGTACACACACACATACACACACTCAAAAGCATGTATACATAGTACACTCAAAAGCATTTATTCAAATACACAATAAACACATTCTCACCAGGGTTGGGCTCAATTCTGACCTTTGGAATTGACTCCCATTCAACTCATGAGTTGAAATTCTAATTGAATTGGCCACACCCCACATGATGTATAATTTGAGTTTGAGTGGCAGGGGAGTAGAATTGAATTAAGTGCAATTCAAAGAAATTCCACTCAGTCATAGAACATTAGTTTCATTGAATCTGTCATACCTGTATAGTACCAGTGTAGTTCTACCACATAGCCAGCTAGATGTAACAGATCCTACAGAAATTGATTCTGAAACTTTTCTATTGATATTTGTAAATGCGCTTTCTCATCGATCTACATTGGACAATTCAGTCATTTACCAGCGATTTACATTTAGTGAATTTTAGCCAATCAGATATGGTACTTATTACAAAAATGGTAACCCAAAAAATATGATATACAGTTGATTGGTTGTACGTGTCTTTTTATTGCTATTGTTTGGTTGAGCCTGTCATCTCAACCTTCTTTTCAGTTTGTTCAGTTTGTTGATTGGATCAAACACGGGATTCCCATTTTTTTTTATTCAGCTGTTTTGTATACATGTATTTTTAATAAAGCATGTACAGTGCTAATAGATGGAATGATTAATTAAGCAAAATAAGTAAATGTTTTTTTTTATATTCAATTTCCCCTCATTCTTCCTCGTTCACAATTTCCCCTCATTCTTCCTCGTTCACAATTTCCCGTGTTTTGCTTTTCGCTGTCTGAGTCTAGGGGTCAAGTCTTAGTCAATGTAATAGCAGGGTAACTGTGAGAGGGACGGAGGGGTAGTTTATCTCCTATTGAGCAGCTCTGTCTGGTTTGTTGAGATTATTCCCGTATTTGTCCACTGGGCAACACTGTGCTGCTGCTGGTTTCTGTACAGTGCTGTAGATCGATGTAGGGCTCTGCGGCCCTGGTCTGTCTTCTTTTGTAGCGCCCACTTTGTCCACTTGGTGAGACTCTTCTGCAGCTGGTTGCTGCACAGTGCTGTAGATCGCCGCCGACTGTGACTCTGGCATCTCTTCTGGTGACGGGAGCTCCACTCCTGCAGCTCCTGGTTCCCCTACAGTGACGTAGATAGTTGTTACGTCAGAAGCCCCTGTGTTTCGTGGTCCCGGTCTCTCCCCTTGTGGAGCGCTCACTGGGTTGACCTGTTAGGATGTGAGACATTATACTGTATCAACATTCAAATGATCATTCTTTATTCTTTGAGATACAAGGTTTTTCCAGGACACTGACAATAGATAAATGATGGACAGAGATGGTACCTGCAGTGGCAGCTTGTTTTTATGGGCCCTTCTTCTGGTTGATTTGATGCGTCGTATTCCGACAAACACAATAATGAGTAGCAATCCAGCAGTAACACTGCCCACAATGATGCCAACTTGGTATTCTGAAGCTTTCCCACCCTTCTCAATGCCTGAGATGTCACACGCACGCACACACACATTGTTATTCACATTTTTGCTGGAAAAAAACATAATTATGTTAACAGAAATGATATTAAAACTTTGATCTTTTTTTAACAATGATAGAGGCACAGAAGGTAAATTGGACTTGCATATGTCGTTCATGGGTTGTGAGTTGGTCTCTGCACTGACGTGATTTTTGCCTGTGCACTGGATAGTGCTGTTGTCATTGGAGATGGTGATATTGACTGCGGTGAGTGACTGTTGTGACAGTGTGCACTGACGCCCGTTACAGACAGACAATGCCCAGACGTCTTTAACAGAACAGTTCACTGTGATGTTACATTGTCCCCTACTTGAGTTGGAGTAGAGAGACACCACCTTCATGACTGGTATGGAAACAGCTTCTACAAGAACCAGTGGAGTTGGAAAAAAGGTTATATCCATGACAAGAAGAATCAGAGGAGTGTGAGGAATCTCCTATAGTTTAATCCTATAGTAAAACAAAATAATGATGCATGATGGTGCATGATGGTGCATGATGGTGCATGATGGTGCCTAAACCAGTTATAACCAGTGTGTGGGTAAAATCGCTGGGAAAGCAAAGCCAGAAACAAGCCATCTTACAACTTTTGTGTTATATAGGCCTAAGCCTGAAACATTAAGAAGACACAGTGGCAGAATAAATTCAACCACACCTTTGTTTCATCCCAAAACCAGAGAGCAACCTGTGTCTGGTCAAGTCCTCAAAGCATATTGCATGTAAGAAACGGTTACATGATCTACAGCATGGTCAAGCAAATTTATGTTTCCAACATTTTGGGACCACAAAACAACTATTGATTTAGAAGCACATAGAGTTAACGCAAGTCGCAAAGAAAACAGCAGCTGCCTCCACTATTGCAGTACCATTTCAACTTCAACATCCTCAACATCATCAAATCACCTCTGCTTAGTCTAATACAGTGGCAACTAAAAGACACCAAAAATAATTTAGTCCAATCAAGTGTGTGTGTGTGTGTGTGTGTGTGTGTGTGTGTGTGTGTGTGTGTGTGTGTGTGTGTGTGTGTGTGTGTGTGTGTGTGTGTGTGTGTGTGTGTGTGTGTGTGTGTGTGTGTGTGTGTGTGTGTGTGTGTGTGTGTAAGCGCCGGTTAGTTTTCATGCAGTAGAAAAAACATTTTGACTCACCCTACTTTGATGTGTCTGTCCATGGTTCTCATTTCTGTGTGTGCGTGTGTACGCGCGTTTTCGTACAAGTAGAAAAAAACATTATGACTCACCCTACTTGTAAAGAAATGTCAATGCCATCCTCTCTTTCATGTTGACAAAACGGTCTATCACTCTGTCATACAGTAAGTAGTACACACTTTCATTTTTTGTTGTCCTAGGCTACCTGGCTGAAATGCTTGCTTGGTAGCCTAACTTTCTTTCATGGGCAACATTAGCTAGTTAACATTTATCCTTCTACATCTAGCTACATATTGAACTTCCATCCTCTCAGGCCTGGGGCACAATATATGAATTTGTGGTTGGATCAGAATCACCATTGTAATCTTTGGCCAGTACGGAGAATTAAGTAAAACCTCAAGTCCAAACCCCTATCTCCATTCACGGCTTAATTAGGAAAGGGACCATTTTAGCTAGCTATAGTGTAACTAGCCCCTGGATGACATCAACACACAATGATTGGAGTGAAGCCAAATCCAAACTGGCTTCCCTTGACACTTTGTTTTGGTGCACCAGGACCATTCACAGTTGAGCTCTCTCAGTTTAGCTCAACGCTGATTGGCTATTATTTATTTTTTTTATCAAGGGAAGCCAAATGCTCTCTGGCTTCCCTTGCATTCAATGCTACGGGTGGCAAAAATGTCATACTCTTTTGGACCAGAAAGCATCAGATAAAAGGCCTACACAGACAGCGACAGCTGTTTCACTCTCTAGGATGCTTTCTCCGGTGAGACACATTAAGCCTATTGCAAATTGAAGGAAAATTATGAAACACTGAGAGACAAAAAAAAAAAGTTTTTTTTTTTGTTAGGTTTTTGTGTACATTTTTTGGGGGAGCCTAGCTTCCCTTGGCATCCATGAATACACAACACTGGTTATAACGTAGAAAGCAATGACCGTAGTTGTAGGAAAATGTGGGAAAACATTTGCAGGAATGTTTATTTTGTGTGCAGGGGCATAGGCTTGACTCTGACATTGGGGGAGGGGACATTTTTCTACGGGGATCCGGTGGTATGGCCATGGATTATATTGTTTTGAAACCTGTTTTAAATGCTCACTTCTACTAACTTTTGAGAAAATGATACAGACAAATATTAACTTACACATGTGAAAAATGTACAAGGCTAAGTGGGGCCTAGCAGAGGGGCACCTACTCTGGTCAATCAGTCTCAGGGGCATGGCTATTCATACTTACTGAATACCAGAGTGATTGTTAATGTGGATATACACTACATGAGCAAAAGTATGTGGACACCTGCTCGTTGAACATCTCATTCCAAAATCATGGTTATTAATTATGGAGTTGGTCCCCCCCTTTGCTACTATAACAGCCTCCACTCTTCTGGGAAGGCTTTACACTAGATGTTGGAATATTACAGCGGGGACTTGCTTCTATTCATTTACATTACATTTACATTTAAGTCATACAAGAACATTAGTGAGGTCGGGCACTGATGTAAGGTGATTAGGCCTGGCTCGCAGTCTGCAAGGGCCTTTCCCAAACTGTTGCCACAAAGTTGGAATTACAGAATCATCTAGAATGTAATTGTATGCAGTAGTTTTAAGATTTCCCTTCACTGGAACTAAGGGGCCAAGCCCGAACCATGAAAAACAGCCCCAGACCATTATTCCTCTTCCACCAAACATTACAGTTGACACTTTGCATTCGGGCAAATAGAATTCTTCTGGCACCCGCCAAACCCAGATCCAACCAATGGCGGCAAAGTTACACCACTCCAGCCGACGCTTGGCATTGCGCACGGTGATCTTAGACTTGTGTGTGGCTGCTCTGCCATGGAAACCCATTTCATGAAGCTCCTGACAAACAGTTCTTGTGCTGATGTTGCTTCCAGAGGCAGTTTGGAACTTATTAGTGAGTGTTGCAACTGAGGACAGACGACTTTTACGCGCTACGCACTTCAGCACTCAGCAGTTCCGTTCCGTGAGCTTGTGCGACCTACCACTTCGGGGCTGAGACTTGCTCCTAGACATTTCCATTTCACAATACAGCACTTACAGTTGACTGAGGCAGCTCTAGCAGGGCAGAAATGTGAAGAACTGACTTGTTGGAAAGGTGGCATCCTATAACGATTCCATGTTGAAAGTCACTGAGATCTTCAGTAAGGCCATTCTACTGCCAATGTTTGTCTATAGAGATTGCATGGCTGTGTGCTCGATCTGTCAGCAACAGGTGTGGCTGAAAGAGCCGAATCCACTAATTTGAAGGGGTGTCGGCATACTTTTGTATGTATAGTTTATTCAATTAAACAGCCATTTGGTACTCAGAATGATTCATTTCCCAGTATTTTTCTCGCTTTCCCTAAGTCAGGAATTTTACTTCTGCTTCTACATAGGGTATGGTTTGAAATCTACTGTAATATTCTCACCTTACAATAGTTATTATACTGTAATAATAACCAGCAACATACACAGTTGAAAATGTAAGTAGGTATAAAAGGTCAAACCGAAATAAATAAATCTCCACTCTACAGAAATATAAAAATGTATTATCATCATGGCTGCCTTTCTCCTACATGAAGTTAACACATGCAATACACTCTCTAGACCAGGGGTCCTTTTCTAGACTGAGAGCTGCTTTAAAAAAATCTAACATGTCATGAGCTACTCGTTTTTTTCTAGCTTTCAAACAGGCACATTCTTCTCTTCTCCTCTCCCCTGCAACTCTTCACCACTTCTTTAGTCTACAAGAGAAAGTGGGTGCACTATGTTTTCTGTCAATATACGTGGTCAAATAATGGTTAATAAATAACTCTAAGGGGGCCCTATAAAATATGTGATTTTCTCCCCAAATTATGTTATACATTTTCGAAATTATGTTCTGTTTCATTTTTCCTGGTTTTATGTTTTTGTTTTTCTCTCTTAAAATTACAATTGTTCTTAAAGAAACAGAATTTGAGGTTCTAAGTCCATGTCGATGGATAAAGCACATTTTTTTTTAGGTCTGGAAGAAAACGAATACATTTAGATGAATTGCGCATCTGGCCCTTTAATTGCGCAGCTCGTGAGTAAGTAATGTGCCTTCAAATTTGCTGCTTCCCTGATGGTTCTGTACTGCTGCTGGTCATTTCATGGCAATGTTCGCAAATAACAAATATCAGATACAAATGATATACTACTCATGATACACTTCTGCCAGGTAAGCCTACTTTGAAAGTAACATATAATTGAGAAGGTTTAGGGGGACATGTTTCAGTCTACCCACAAGACAGTTATCACATCAACTGGCTACACACGGAGTGATAGACAAACGCGCGCACCACACAGACAAACAGGGGCAATATTGCTGGAAATTAATTGTCAGATATTGTGTTAGGTTTGGCTTTTTAAGCCGATAATGGGGTGTGATAATGTTAAAGTTGCGATTGTACGATTTGTTTTTGACGGCTAGCGGTTGAACACTTAAATTGCATGTCCTTTCAGAATTATTTGGTGAGCTACTCATAGGTGATATGCGAGATACTAGTAGCTCCTAATCGACCTGTTGGAGACCACTTTCCTAGAACAAGGATGAGCAACTTTGATGGTGGTGGGGGACACAAAAACATCTGAACTCATCATGAGGGACCAACATGTTTTTCTCGGGTCTGCTTACTAACATCCATACCCACACACCCAGTCAGAGCCGGCAATAGCCTTTTTGTGGGCCCTCAGTTAAATTTTGAATTATACTCACCCTGTATTGTTACTTTGTACTCAATAATAGTTTCTAAATTCCATTTTCCAACAGTCGGATAGTAAATTCCACTGTCCGTTTCCTTCAGATTGTTAATGCACAGAGAGTGGTTCACCGGGTTATATTGCACCTTCTCCTTGTATTGAGGAGAGATCTCTTTATTATCAACTATTACATCACTTTTGAATTTCCATTTAAGTTCTTCATGCTCCACAGGGGATTCAGCAACGGCCAGACACACCAAACCTCCCTTCAACCCATACTTGTCTATTGGCGGAACTTCAGCCCAGGTCCCTATAGAAAAAGGAAAAAGGTTCACCGGGTACAACGTTTTTTCAGCAGGGGATAAAACACGAATAGCATACCAGGCTAACTATTTACCTTCATATTTTTTTTATAATTCCTGACTGTTATTTGACATTTTTCATTTGTCCTAAAAGCTTAATTCCCTTTGGAAAATACATGTGCACCATTTATTAAATTTATTTCTAGAAGTCACCTCAACCTTAACTATCTTAAAAAAAAAAAATTGGTATGGGTTACCTGTGAGGATGAGGAGAAACCATAAAATGTTCATTGTTTTAGTGTAAGTGATGAAGTCTGGCATCGTTCTCTGATCTCTGTCAAGGTTGAGTTACTCAAAACAAACTAAGTAGGTGATGGCAGTTCCCTGCCCTAAATACGATTCTCACAACTTCCCGCCCCCTCAGTTTAAGCTGTAGCTCACTTGTAAAACTTATTTTAAGGGGTAGATCAGCTTTAACATTGTAGATAGATTATGGCTTCCATCAATGTAATTGTCTGCATCATTTACAGTCCCCCATATATATTTTTGTAAATATACTGTAATGTGCCCTGCAAAAGTATTCATCCCCCTTGGTGTTTTTCCTATTTTGATGCATTACAACCTGTAATTTAAATGGATTTGGATTTCTGTCAAGCCTTGATCTGTTTCACCTGTTCCTGTGATTGTCTCCACCCCCTCCTGGTGTCGCTTATATTCCCCAGTGTATTCATTCCTGTGTTTCCTGTCTCTCTGTGCCAGTTTGTCTTGTATGTTTAGTCAAGTCAACCAGTGTTGTTTTTCCTGTACTCCTTTTGCTATTCTCTTTTTCTAGTCCTGCTGGTTTTGACCTTTGCCTGTTTCTGGACTTTGTACCCGCCTGCCTGACCATTCTGTCTGCCACTCTGTATCTCCTGGACTCTGATCTGGTTTTGACCTTTTGCCTGTCCACGACCATTCCCTTGCATACCCCTTAGGATTATTAAACATTGAAAGACTCCAACCATCTGCATCCGGGTCTCACCTTGTGCCTTGATTGATGTCATGTAATGGACATACACAAAATAGTCCAAATTGGTGAAGTGAAATGGAGAAAAAAAATGTTTTTCAAAAAACGGAAAACTGGTGCGTGCATATGTATTCACCCCCTTTGCTATGAAGCCCCTAAATAAAAACTGGTGCAACCAATTACCTTCAGAGGTCACGTGATTAGTTCAAGTCCACCTGTGTGCAATTTAAGTGTGACATGATTTCAGTATATACCTGTTCTGAAAGGCCCCAGAGTCTGCAACACCATTAATCAAGGGGCACCACCAAGCAAGCGGCACCATGAAGACCAAGGAACTCTCCAAAATGTTCTGGAACAAAGTTGTGGAGAAGTACAGATCAGGGTTGGGCTATAAAAAAATATCTGAAACTTTGAACATCCCACAGAGCACCATTAAATCCATGATTACAAAATTGAAAGAATATGGCACCACAACAAACCTGCCAAGAGAGGGCCACCCACCAAAACCCACGGACCAGGCAAGTAGTGCATAAATCAGAGAGGCAATAGAGACCAAATATAACCCTGAAGGAGCTGCAAAGCTCCACAGCGGAGATTGGAGTATCTGTCCATATGACCACTTTAAGCCGTACACTCCACAGAGCTGGGCTTTAAGGAAGTGTGGCCAGAAAAAATCCATTGCTTAAAGAAAAAAATAAGCAAACACTTTTGGTGTTTGCCAAAAGGCATGTGGGAGACTCCCCAAATATATGGAAGAAGGTACTCTGGTCAGATGAGACTAAAGTTGAGCTTTTTGGCCATCAAGGAAAACTCTCTGTCTGGAACAAACCCAACATCTCTCATCACCCCGAGAAACCATCCCCACAGTGAAGCATGGTGGTGGCAGCATCATGCTGTGGGGAGGATTTTCATTGGCAGGGACTGGGAAACTGGTCAGAATTGAAGAAATGGTGGATGACCTGTTTCAGTCTTCCAGAGATTTGAGACTGGGATGGAGGTTTGCCTTCCAGCAGGACAATGACCCTAATCATACTGCTAAAGTAACACTCGAGTGGTTTAAGGGAAAACATTTAAAGGTCTTGGAATGGCCTAGTCAAAGCCCAGACCTCAATCCAATTGAGAATCTGTGGTATGACTTAAAGATTGCTGTACACCAGTGGAACCAATATAACTTGAAGGAGCTGGAGCAGTTTTGCCTTGAAGAATGGGTCAAAATCCCAGTGGCTAGATGTTCCAAGCTTATGGAGACATACCGCAAGAGACTTGCAGCTGTAATTGCTGCAAAAGGTGGCTCTGCAAAGTATTGACTTTGGGTGTGTTAATAGTTATGCACGCTCAAGTTCTGTTTTTTCTTGTCTTATTTCTTGTTTCACAATAAAACATATTTTGCATCTTCAAAGTGGTAGGTATGTTGTGTAAATCAAATGATACAAACCCCCAAAAATATATTTTAATTCCAGGTTGTAAGGCAACGAAATAGGAAAAATGTAAAGAGGGGTGAATTCTTTCGCAGGTCACTGTAAATATATATATATATATATTTTTTTCCTTCATTATTTTCCCCTAACCTGTCATGCCCTGGCCATAGAGAGACTTTTATTATCTATTTTGGTTAGGCCAGGGTGTGACTAGGGTGGGCATTCTAGTTTCTTTATTTCTATGTTTTCTATTTCTTTGTTTTTGGCCGAGTGTGGTTCCCAATCAGAGGCAGCTGTCTATTGTTGTCTCTGATTGGGAATCATACTTAGGCAGCCTTTTACCCACCTGTGTTTTGTGGGTAGTTGTTTTCTGTTTCATGTCATTACCTGACAGAACTGTGCGCTTTAGTTTTTTCATTTTGTTATTTTGTTCAAGTGTGTTTTGTTAAATAAATAATCATGAACACTTTCACTCACGGGAGCTGGAACATAACCCTTCAATCCCTCCCCTAATTGGAGTAAACTAATGGACAACAACATTTAGTCTTCTACTTCCAGCATACATCGTTTTTACATTTTACGGACACAGTATATTTTACAATAGTTGTTTTTTGTTTGTTTTTAGTCCCATCCTTCAGCTCCAATCAACCCCTCCCATCTAGCTATAAACACCATCCAGTTTCTATTTCTATTCTATTTGCCATATATTTTTCAACTGTGCTGTTTCACAAATGTTCTGATCCTTTCTTTTCTCATAGTATCACGACTCAGGATATGACCCAGGTGCAGACAGGAGGCATCAGTTATCAATCATTGATTATAGCATGGCGCAAAGGGCAGCTCGAGAACAGGCAGAGGTTCGTAATCAGGTCAGTCAGGCAGATACAGGATAGCAGGTAGGATCGGGTCAGGGCAGGCAGAGGTTCGTAATCAGGTCAGTCTGGCAGGTACAGGATAGCAGGCAGGCTCGGGGTCAGGGCAGGCAGAGGTTCGTAATCAGGTCAGTCAGGCAGGTACAGGATAGCAGGCAGGCTCGGGGTCAGGTCAGGCAGAGGTTCGTAATCAGGTCAGAGTCGGGCAGGTATAGGATGGCAGGCAGGCTTGGGGTCAGAACCGGGAAACCAACACTTGAGAAATAGGAAAACGGGAAAGCACGCTGGTAAGACCTGACAAGACAGGGCGAACTGGCAACAGACAAACAGAGAACACAGGTATAAATGCTCAGGAGTTAATGGGGAAGATGGGCGACACCTGGAGGGGGGTGGAGAAAAGCACAAAGACAGGTGAAACCAATCAGGGTGTGACACAGATTCTACATATTGTAAATTAAAAGTAACATTTTTTGCTAAGAGTCTTATTATATTATTGATCGATTGACTATTACTTTTTAAATCAACCAGCAGTGGTATTTGTAGTGGGGGACATAACATGGCAGGGGGTCTGGGGGTCCTCCCATTTTGGGGGGGCATCTACAGCACATTTCCTGCATTTCTACACAATAGAATATGACCCATGGCCCTTCTTGCTGTCTCTATTTACAACAACAAAAAGTAAGCAAAAATGCCCACAGTTCGGTAATTAAATATATATATAAATATGTTTAAGTGATTGATAAGACTAGATCCATGATAATTCAATAATCAATATTTTGTTGCTCCTTTAACCAATAGCCTAACAAATGAAAAACTCTCACAAATAAAGTACAAACACAACGTTTGATTGCCTTTAAGACCGACATTCTCTATATCAAATTTCAGCCAGACCGCCCAGCCAACCCGAGCCGCCTACATGCTCGAACCCTACAAGTCTAATCAATAACTCAACTCTCTCCCCAACACAACTTCCTTCCCATCTTTTTTTTATGTCTCGACGGAAAATGTTGTAGTTGGGTATGGAAATCTCAGAAACAATTCTTACTTTTAAAAATCCATCTTTCCAGAAATAAGTCTCTCACTGTTGATGCTTGCTGTAGACCACCCTCTGCCCCCAGCTGTGCCCTGGACACCATATGTGAATTGGTTGCCCCCCCCCCATCTATCCTCAGAGCTTGTGCTGCTTGGTGACATAAACTGTGACATGCTTAACATCCTGGCCATCCTACAATCTAAGCTTGATGCCCTCAAGCAATCCTGCACGCCCACAGCAATTCGCCCAAACCTCCCGCACTTCTCCTTCACCCAAACCAGATAGCTGATGTTCTGAAAGAGCTGCAAAATCTGGACATCTACAAATCATCCAGGCTAGACAATCTGGACCCTCTCTTTCTAAAATTATCTGCCAAAATTGTTGCAACCCCTATTACTAGCCTGTTCAACCTCTTTTGTATCATCTGAGATTCCCATAGATTGGAAAGCTGCCGCAGTCATCCCCCTCTTCATAGGGGGAGACACTCTAGACCCAAACAGCTACAGACCTATATCTATTCTACCCCTGCCTTTCTAAGGTCTTCGAAAGCCAAGTTAACAAACAGATTACCAACCATTTCGACGAACACAGTACCATCTCCACTATGGAATCTGGTTTCAGAACTGGTCATGGGTGCACCTCAGCCACGCTCAAGGTCCTAAACAATATCATAACCGCCATTGATAAGAGACATTACTGTGCAGCTGTATTTATCGACCTGGCTAAGACTTTCGATCAAGGCTTTCAATCACGAACCGGCTCAAAGCCCGTGAGAAAAAGTGAGACAACGTGGAGATAAAGAATAACAAAATATATTTAGAAACTGAAGTAAAGTAAATACAATTAACAATGGTGTGTGTTTAGTCAGTAGTCAGTAGTGTAAGTGAGTGGTCGCTTGTATACATGTTATAATGAGGGGTCTTGAAAGGTGCCAACGCAAACAAACCAAATAGCTACAAAAAATACCACATCCAAAATCTGTCTGTGTCTGCATTGAGAGAGTCTCCTCCGTGAATGGGGAAGCGGTGTATTTATCCAGAGACACACCTGAGCCCAGGTGTGTCCCATTTCTCTGACGACCCTGCCGGCTCAGCCCACCGACATGCTATTAAGGAAAACAAGAGCAAAGAGAAAGAATTCAGCAGACAGAGTGGGAGGGTCGTCACACCTGGTTCACCAACTACCTCTCTGATAGAGTTCAGAATGTCAAATCGGAGGGCCTGTTGTCCAGACCTCTGGCAGTCTCTATTGGGGTGCCACAGGCTTCAATTCTCGGGCCAACTCTCTTCTCTGTATACATACAAAATGTTGGTCTTGCTGTTGGTGATTCTTTGATCCACCTCTACGCAGACGATACCATTCTGTATACTTCTGGCCCTTCTTTGGACACTGTGTTAACTAACCTCCAGATGAGCTTCAATGCCATACAACACTCCTTCCGTGGCCTCCAACTGCTCTTAAATGCAAGTAAAACTAAATGCATGCTCTTCAACCGATCGCTGCCCGCACCTGCCCGCCCGCCCGTCCAGCATCACTACTCTGGACGGTTCTGACTTCTGAATATGTGGACAACTACAAATACCTAGGTGTCTGCTTAGACTCCTTCCAGACTCACATTAAACATCTCCAATCCAAAATTATATCTAGAATCGGCTTCCTATTTAGCAACAAAGCATCCTTCACTCATGTTGCCAAACATACTCTCGTAAAACTGACCATCCTACCGATCCTCGACTTCTGCAATGTAATTTACAAAATAGCCTGCAACACTCTACTCAACAAATTTGATGCAGTCTATCACAGTGCCATACGTTTTGTCACCAAAGCCCCATTATACTACCCACCACTGCGACCTGTATGCTCTCGTTGGCTGGCCCTCGCTTCATACTCGTCGCCAAACTCACTGGCTCCAGGTCATCTACAAGTCTCTGCTAGGTAAAGCCCCGCCTTATCTCAGCTCACTGGTCACCATAGCAGCACCCACCCGTAGCACGCGCTCCAGCAAGTATATCTCGCTGGTCACCCCCAAAGCTAATTATTCCTTTGGCCGCCTCTCCATCCAGTCCTCTGCTGCCAATGACTGGAACGAACTACAAAAATCAATAAAGCTGGAGACTCTTACCTCCCTCAATAACTTTAAGCACCAGCTGTCAGAGCAGTTCACAGATCTCTGCACCTGTACATAGCTCATCTGTAAATTAGCCCATCCAATATACTTCATCCCCATACTCTGTTTAGATTTATGTTGCTCCTTTGCACCCCAGTATCTCTACTTGCACATTCGTCTTCTGCACATTCTACTATTCCAGTGTTTAATTGCTATATTGTAATTACTTCGTCACCATGGCCTATTTATTACCTTACGTTTCTTATCCTACCTCATTTGCACATGCTGTATATAGATTGTTCTACTGTATTATTGATTGTGTCTTTGTTTATTCCATGTGTAACTCTGTGTTGTTGTATGTGTCGAACTGCTTTGCTTTATCTTGGCTAGGTCGCAGTTGCAAATGAGAACTTGTTCTCAACTAGCTTACCTGGTTAAATAAAAGGTGAAATAAAAATAAATAAATAAATAAAAGAGCCAGAGTGACAACAGTACAGTCCCCCAGGGCCAGTACAGTCCCCCAGGGCCAGGACTGAGCAGCCCAGCAGGTAGGGATTGCCTGAATCTCCTCTGACGTGGGCATGTTTTCAATACAGACTATGAAGGTTGCATAGTATACCCTTAATCTTAAAACAAATCTAGTCATACTGTACATACCTTTACATTTCTTCCATACATTGTGGGAGGATAACTAACTTTCCAATGAATGGCAATGCATTTATTAGCCACTATAAATGGTAGGTTGCACAGTTTCTTCTGATAACCGTCTCCAGGCAAACACAAAAAGGGAAGAGGGAGAATCTGTAGACTTGTTGAGATAAAAAAAACAATCTTTATCAGACTTCCTTAAAATAGCATCTGGCTTGTACAGTGTTTGCTGGACAGAGAGAATAAAGTGTTGTAACTAGAAAAAATTCACCTCACATCTGTCACCTACTGGTCTTCCCTGGCTGCCTGACCCTGCTGAGACCCCTGTCGCCATCTGATCCTCCTAAAATGAGGCATGACAAAGAATTACCTTGGTGTACATTTATACATTATATTATCCAAGAATATAATTAATGGTTCAATAATTGAAATGACCATCATTCCCAGATCCCAGACGGTAGCTTAAAGCTTAAGCAGCTGTCCTGAAACTATTGTTGTCACACCCTGATCTAATTCACCTGTCTATGTGCTTGTCTCCACCCCCTCCAGGTGTTTCCCGTCTTCCCCATTATCCCGTGTATTTATACCTGTGTTCTCTCTTTGTTTGTTGCCAGTTCATTTTGTTCGTCAAGCCTACCAGCGGTTTTCCCTTGCTCCTGTCCTTGTTCTAGTTGTCTCAGTTTTAACGTTTCTGACTTGCAGACTTGTTTACGTGTTGCTGTGCGTTTTATTGCCAAGCTTACTTTGCTACCTGACAACTTTACAGTTTTTACTTTTTAATTACCGTTTATATTTTTGGTTTTTCCCTCACTCAACTTTTTTTCATTCAACATTTTTACTCCCGGATGCTTTATCTGGACATGGTTCGTCAGGGCCTCCAACAGCCGAAGCTCAGTAGTAACATGAACATGATGCCTTCTAATTGCAGTCACTATACTCATAATATACAGGAGAATGATCGCCTTACGGCGAGGATAGCTGTGCTGCAAGCCCAGCTTCAGACGCAATCGTGAGGCAAGGGTAATTTCAGTGTAGGAAAGGATGAAACAGCGTCTGTGCCACCAGTAAGTACAGATAGTAACGTTAGTATAAATCCCCTCGCACGGTTCCCGCAGCCGGACAACTTTCTGACGGTTTCTGGAGGGAAATGCTGTAGGAATGCTCAACTGGTGTCGCTCATTCAGCCGACAGAAACTTTCAACCGGTTTTCCCCAAGAAACGAGTTGGGGTCAGAGGCCGAGCCTTCTCTTGTCTCTACTCCTCCCGTCGCGGGGGCTGAGACGCCGACGCTTCCCACCATTAGCTCTGACAAATTTAAAATTCTAGTCTTTGGCGACTCCATTACCGGCAGTATTAGACTTAAAATGAATCATCCAGCGACCATACACTGTTTACCAGGGGGCAGGGCTACCGACGTTAAGGCTAATCTGAAGATGGTGCTGCCTAAAGCTAAAACTGGCGAGTACAGAGATATTGTTATCCATGTCGGCACCAACGATGTTAGGATGAAACGGTCAAAGGTCACCAAGCGCAGCATAGCTTCATCGTGTAAATCAGCTAGAAAGATGTCGGCATTGAGTAATTGTCTCTGGCCCCCTCCCAGTTAGGGGGAGTGATGAGCTCTACAGCAGTCTCACAACTCAATCACTGGTTGAAAACTGTTTTCTGCCCCTCCCAAAAGATAGAATTTGTAGATAATTGGCCCTTTTTCTGGGACTCATCCACAAACAGGACCAAGCCTTACCTGCTGAGGAGTGTCGGACTCCATCCTAGCTGGAGGGGTGCTCTCATCTTATCTATCAACATAGACAGGGCTCTAGCTCCACAATGAAATAGGGTGCAGGCCAGGCAGCAGGCTGTTAGCCAGACTGCCAGCTCAGTGGAGTCTGCCACTAGCACAGTCAGTGTAGTCAGCTCAGCTATCCCCATTGAGACCGTGTCTGTGCCTCAACCTAGGTTGGGCAAAACTAAACAGTGTTCACC
The DNA here is from genome assembly GCF_023373465.1 of Oncorhynchus keta. NCBI lineage: Eukaryota > Metazoa > Chordata > Actinopteri > Salmoniformes > Salmonidae > Oncorhynchus > Oncorhynchus keta. The sequence continues at coordinate 29,881,416 of NC_068433.1, read as the reverse complement.
TTAGCAATCTCACTAGGATAAAGACCTCCTCCATTCCTGTCGTTATTGAAAGAGATCGTGAGACCTCATATCTCAAAATAGGACTACTTAATTTTAGCTCCCTTACTTCAAAGGCAATTATAGTCAATTCACTAATCACTTATCATAATCTTGTTGTGATTGGCCTGACTGAAACATGGCTTAAGCCTGATGAATTTACTGTGTTAAATGAGGCCTCACCTCCTGGCTACACTAGTGACCATATCCCCCGTGCATCCCGCCAAGGCGGAGATGTTGCTAACATTTACGATAGAAAATGTCAATTTACAACAACAAAAAAATACATTTTCGTCTTTTGGGCTTCTAGTCATGAAATCTTTGCAGCCTACTCAATCACTTTTTATAGCTACTGTTTACAGGCCTCCTGGGCCATATACAGCGTTCCTCATTGAGTTCTATGAATTCCTATCGGACCTTGTAGTCATAGCAGATAATATTCTAATTTTTGGTGACTTTATATTCACATGGAAAAGTCCACAGACCCACTCCAAAAGGCTTTCGGAGCCATCATCGACTCAGTGGGTTTTGTCCAACATGTCTCTGGACCTACTCACTGTCACAGTCATACTCTGGACCTAGTTTTGTCCCATGGAATAAATGTTGTGGATCTTAATGTTTTTCCTCATAATCCTGGACTATCGGACCACCATTTTATTACGTTTGCAATTGCAACAAATAATCTGCTCAGACCCCAACCAAGGAACATCAAAAGTCGTGCTATAAATTCACAGACCACACAAAGATTCCTTGATGTGCTCCCAGACTCCCTCTGTCTACCCAAGGAACGTCAGAGGACAAAAATCAGTTAACCACCTAACTGAGGAACTCAATTTAACCTTGCGCAATACCCTAGATGCAGTTGCACCCATAAAAACATTTCTCATAAGAAACTCCCTGGTATACAGAAAATACCTGAGCTCTGAAGCAAGCTTCCAGAAAATTGGAACGGAAATGGTACCACACCAAACTCGAAGTATTCCAACTAGCTTGGAAAGACAGTACTGTGCAGTATCGAAAAGCCCTCACTGCTGCTCGATCATCCTATTTTTCCAACTTAATTGAGGAAAATAAGAACAATCCAAAATGTATTTTTGATACTGTTGCAAAAAAGCAGCATTCCCCAAGAGAGGATGGCTTTCACTTCAGCAGTAATAAATTCATGAACTTCTTTGAGGAAAATATCATGATTATTAGAAAGCAAATGACGGACTCTTTAAATCTGCATATTCCTTCAAAGCTCAGTTGTCCGGAGTCTGCACAACTCTGCCAGGACCTAGGATCAAGAGAGACACTCAAGAGTTGTAGTACTACACTGCTCAAAAAAATAAAGGGAACACTTAAACAACACAATGTAACTCCAAGTCAATCACACTGTGAAATCAAACTGTCCACTTAGGAAGCAACACTGATTGACAATAAATTTCACATGCTGTTGTGCAAATGATATGGACAACAGGTGGAAATTATAGGCAATTAGCAAGACACCCCCAATAAAGGAGTGTTTCTGCAGGTGGTGACCACAGACCACTTCTCAGTTCCTATGCTTCCTGGCTGATGTTTTGGTCACTTTTGAATGCTGGCGGTGCTTTCACTCTAGTGGTAGCATGAGACGGAGTCTACAACCCACACAAGTGGTTCAGGTAGTGCAGCTCATCCAGGATGGAACATCAATGCGAGCTGTGGCAAGAAGGTTTGCTGTGTCTGTCAGCGTAGTGTCCAGAGCATCGAGGCGCTACCAGGAGACAGGCCAGTACATCAGGAGACGTGGAGGAGGCCGTAGGAGGGCAACAACCCAGCAGTAGGACCGCTACCTCTGCCTTTGTGCAAGGAGGAGCAGGAGGAGCACTGCCAGAGCCCTGCAAAATGACCTCCATCAGGCCACAAATGTGCATGTGTCTGCTCAAACGGGCAGAAACAGACTCCATGAGGGTGGTATGAGGGTGCGACGTCCACAGGCCAGAGAACACCAAGATTGGCAAATTCTCCACTGGCGCCCTGTGCTCTTTACAGATGAAAGCAGGTTCACATTGAGCACATGTGACAGAGTCTGCAGACGCCGTGTAGAACGTTCTGCTGCCTGCAACATCCTCCAGCATGACCGGTTTGGCGGTGGGTCAGTCATGGTGTGGGGTGGCATTTCTTTGGGGGGCCGCACAGCTCTCCATGTGCTCGCCAGAGGTACCCTGACTGCCATTAGGTACCGAGATGAGATCCTCAGACCCCTTGTGAGACCATATGCTGGTGCGGTTGGCCCTGGGTTCCTCCTAATGCAAGACAATTTAAGACCTCATGTGGCTGGAGTTCCTGCAAGAGGAAGGCATTGATGCTATGGACTGGCCCGCCCTTTCCCCAGACCTGAATCCAATTGAGCACATCTGGGACATCATGTCTCGCTCCATCCACCAACGCCACGATGCACCACAGACTGTCCAGGAGTTGGCGGATGCTTTAGTCCAGGTCTGGGAGGAGATCCCTCAGGAGACCATCCGCCACCTCATCAGGAGCATGCCCAGGTGTTGTAGGGGGGTCATACAGGCATGTGGAGGCCACACACACTACTGAGCCTCGTTTGACTTGTTTTAAGGACATTACATCAAAGCTGGATCAGCCTGTAGTGTGGTTTTCCACTTTAATTTTGAGTGTGATTACAAATCCAGACCTCCATGGGTTGATAAATCTGATTTCCATTGATAATTGTTGTGTGATTTTGTTGTCAGCACATTCAACTATGTAAATAAAAAGTATTTAATAAGAATATTTAATTCATTCAGATCTAGGATGTGTTATTTTAGTGTTGCCTTTATTTTTTTGAGCAGTGTATATCTCTTGACACAATGATGAAAATAATCATGGCCTCTAAACCTTCAAGCTGCATACTGGACCCTATTCCAAATAAACTACTGAAAGAACTGCTTCCTGTGCTTGGCCCTCCTATGTTGAACATAATTAACAGCTCTCTATCCACCGGATGTGTACCAAACTCACTAAAAGTGTCAGTAATAAAGCCTCTCTTGAAAAAGCCAAACCTTGACCCAGAAAATATAAAAAACTATCGGCCTATATCGAATCTTCCATTCCTCTCAAAAGATGTAGAAAAGGATGTTGCGCAGCAACTCACTGCCTTCCTGAAGACCAACAATGTATACGAAATGCTTCAGTCTGGCTTTAGACCCCATCATAGCACTGAAACTGCACTTGTGAAGGTAGTAAATTACCTTTTAATGGCATCAGACCGAGGCTTTGCATCTGTCCTCGTGCTCCTAGACCTTAGTGCTGTTTTTGATACCATCGATCACCACATTCTTCTGGAGAGATTGGAAACCCAAATTGGTCTACACGGACAGGTTCTGGCCTGGTTTACATCTTATCTGTCGGAAAGATATCAGTTTGTCTCTGTGAATGGTTTGTTCTCTGACAAATCAACTGTAAATTTCAGTGTTCCTCAAGGTTCTGTTTTAGAACCACTATTGTTTTCACTATATATTTTACCTCTTGGGGATGTCATTCAAAAACATAATGTTAACTTTCACTGCTATGCGGATGACACACAGCTGTACATTTCAATGAAACATGGTGAAGCCCCAAAATTGCCTTCGCTAGAAGCCTGTGTTTCAGACATAAGGAAGTGGATGGCTGCAAACTTTCTACTTTTAACTTCTTGCGACTAGCAATCCCGGATCCGGGAGCGTAATCATAGCCTCAAACGAATTAGCATAACGCAGCGGACATATTATAAATACCCCTAGAAACTTTTGCTATTCATGAAAATCGCAAATGAAATATATTCAAACACGAGCTTAGCCTTTTGTTAATCACACTGTCATCTCAGATTTTCAGAATATCAAATCAAATCAAATCAAAATCAAATCAAATCAAATGTATTTATATAGCCCTTCGTACATCAGCTGATATCTCAAAGTGCTGTACAGAAACCCAGCCTAAAACCCCAAACAGCAAGCAATGCAGGTGTAGAAGCATGGTGGCTAGGAAAAACTCCCTAGAAAGGCCAAAACCTAGGAAGAAACCTAGAGAGGAACCAGGCTATGTGGGGTGGCCAGTCCTCTTCTGGCTGTGCCGGGTGGAGATTATAACAGAACATGGCCAAGATGTTCAAATGTTCATAAATGACCAGCATGGTCGTATAATAATAAGGCAGAACAGTTGAAACTGGAGCAGCAGCACGGTCAGGTGGACTGGGGACAGCAAGGAGTCATCATGTCAGGTAGTCCTGGGGCATGGTGGAAACCACCACCCACGTCTCTACCAGGAGCATGCTTGAGGTGGTCTGCCCCGCACCTCATAATGGTCAGAGGTCTTGCTGTTCCATTTCTTGACTGCAGCTGTAACACCAAAATTAACACAGTAAGTTATAGAAAAGACTAATGGATATGGAGCATCTTACAGGTTCCCCACGGCACTTAAATCATCATTCACACTTTTTTTGTGTCGCGTAGTAATAATGATAATGTATTACATTAATTCTGAATCAATTAGAAGTGGATAAATGTGTTGAAAAGACGAGGGCCTGTTTGAATGGCGCAAGCTGTATCTCACTCCTCCCTAATAGACCTTTATAAGCACATTCATTGGGAAACTCTGAACACTGCAGCCTAATATATTTGTCAGTACGCAGAGATCGCAAGTACAAAATGATACTTGAAATTGGGGAATGTTGGGCCGACCGGTTGTGCAGGAGACAACGGCAATGTCAAACGTATGGAAGACATTTGGCTTGAGCTCATAGAAAGAGGAAGGAGCCAGCACTGTGCCAAACAAGTGCTGTAGGCTACTATATTTTGGAGAGATTTACTACATAACTACTCTCACCTTGTCTGGTAGAGTGTCTGGTAGTGGGTGGGAGTCAGACAGAAAGCCAATCAGTTTCCACACAACCAGGAAAATCTATGTGACGACATTGAATATAACGTGGAAAACGGATTGGATTTGCAAAGTCGTCAACGGATTCCCCCGGTACTGCTGCTCATTCTGTTCACCAGCTCCGAAGGTCTACGTCACCGGGCTTCTAGGCGTCACTGAACTGGATTCATTACCACCAAGCCCAGACTATCTTGTCTCATTACACACACCTGGTTCCCATTCCCCCTGATTAGTATGTGTGTATATATATATATATATATATATATATATATATATATATATATATATATATATATATGTGCCCTCATTTCCCCATTATCCTGGTTGATTATTGTCCCCTGTTTGTCGGTCTTGTGAGTACCTGTGCTCTGTTGTTATCGGCTTTCGTGTTAGTGTGCACTTGTTATTACGGGTCTCGTCCCGTGTGTTGTTATTACGGGTCTCGTCCCGTGTGTTGTTATTACGGGTCTCGTCCCGTGTGTTGTTATTACGGGTCTCGTCCCGTGTGTTGTTATTACGGGTCTCGTCCCGTGTGTTGTTATTACGGGTCTCGTCCCGTGTGTTGTTATTACGGGTCTCGTCCCGTGTGTTGTTATTACGGGTCTCGTCCCGTGTGTTGTTATTACGGGTCTCGTCCCGTGTATTTATTAGGTGGTTTTACACCTTTACACCTCGTGCTTTGTTTGGGTAACAGCTCTGTGTTACAGTATGTGTATATATACGTGTTTTGTTTTGGGCTTCGTCCCCAACATGTTCATGACATACTCTAGTTTGGATGGAGGGAAAAAAATATATATTTCGTATTACTGCACCTGTCTCCTATCATTATACAACGTTAGGGCATTATTTTGTCCTTTTTTACACCCAACTTTTAACCTAAATCCAATGACATGGTGACATTTAGTTGATTTCACGTATAATTTACGTTAGCTCCACCAAATGTAAATCAAAACTAGACGTTATACTGACATTTGTGGGCTGTGTCTAAACAGTTAGTTAGACATTAATATGGTGAGGGTGAGGGGGTGTAGCTCCCTTTTTAGGTGTGAGAGTGAAACTGACTGCGGAAGGAAGCTAAAAACCACACCGCACACTTCCTGTTTGTTGAGTTGTACGATGAAACACCTGTTCAGAAGTTATCTGGTTTGAATACACTGGTTTTCCATGGCAAGAAGAATCAACTTTCGGGCCCACTTTTTATATAATAACTTGGAAAAAGATATTCATAATTTCCTGGCAGATATTGATAATTTAGGACCCTAGCAGGTTCGGTTCCTAAATTTAGACTTGTCTCGGCTCTGGGTCGGGTCTGATATAACAGCCACGGTTCTCAAGTATGTGCAATTAAAATGTATTTACAGGATGGACCCGTTTATAGACATTTTCATTGGCTAAACGTATTTAGTTGGGTTAAAAGTAGGCCTGTTGTAAAATAAATTGTTAGCCTATTGCTTTCCTTTGTTGGGTAGGCCTAAAGGAGACACTCACCTTTTGTTGCTAGGTCTAATTGCTGCAATATAAGCCTGTTCAAAACTTTGAAGGTTTAAACCAGTTATTTTAAATATGCAGCAAGTGTTTTGTTTCATTCTGTTGACATGTTCTTTGGACAAATTAAGTTCCAACTGTAATGTTTGTCGCATACAATTACCAGTAGGTCTACTATGCTACTCGAACTCAAACCATGAAAAGGAAATACCAGAGGATGAGATACAAAACTTAATTTAATGGCGCAATATAACTTTTCACTAAAACAACGACTTGACTGACTTTTGATATTGCCCTAAAGAAGTTAAGAATATTTTGTGAAGGTTTATGGTACATGTATGGCTATTATTAAACTTAGCTACTGCAGGGCTGTGAAGGCAGTGCACACCAGCTCTCCAACTGACTGACTGTTGAAATTGAGGTGAGGAAGAATGCTTTAGGCCTACCAGAGTTAGTCCTTTAATCTAATAATATAATGCTTATCGAAATTAACAAATTAGCCTCCTGTACGCCTATACCTTTTATTGTAGTAGTAGCAGCCATATGACAATTGTCTTTCTCTAGGGCTACACTGTAAAACATTTCCTGTACAATTTACAGTAACTTTCAGCAATTGGTCAGTAGTTACTGTAATCCATTTTACAGTAACATACATTTTAATGTAATCTAATCTACAATAGTCAGTTACTGTAATCTATTTTACAGTAACAATTACAGCATATTACTGTAATTACCTAGTGATATATTACCCGGTGTTCTTTGCAAGTTTTCATTTTCACATTTGTTTGAAAAAAATAAGATATATCAGTAATAGAAAGTACGTTCCTGTAACCTTTATAGAAAATGTTGTAGTTAAGGATACACTCGTCTTCAAAATTACTGTAATTACAACAAGATACCTTATGGTATACATTACATGGCCAAAAGTATTTTGGACCCTTTCAAATTAGTGGATTTGGCTATTTCAGCTGACAGGTGTATAGAATCGACCACACCTCCATGCAATCTCCATAGACACATTGACAGTAGAATGGCCTTACTGAAGCGCTCAATGGCTGATGCCACTTATATTTGTTCAGGGGGTAGATCAGCTTTAATATTGCAGATAGATTGTGGCTTCCATCAATGTAATTGTCTACATAATTTCCAATCCCTCATATATTTAAAAAATATTTATTTTCCCCTAACCCTACCACCTCTTCCCTAATTGGAGTAAACTAATGGACAACAACTCTGAGGCTTGTAGTTTCAGCTTATACATACTATATGTATTTTACGGACACGGTATATTTTACAATGGTTATCTTTAGTTTGTTTCTAGTTCCATCCTTCAGCTCCACTCAACCCCTCCCATCTATCTCTGAACACCATCCAGTTTTGATTTCGCTTTGCCATATGTTTTTCGACTGAAATTTGTCGTGGTGTAAACTGGGCATAAGCAGATAACGTCGAAGCAGTGTGCTGATCCATGTATCACTTTATCAGAAGTTCGTCATCAATGACATCCGAAGAGCTTCATTTGATCACGTGCTTTTTCAAACCGCGTGCTGCAAAATTTGAGATCCCACTGATTTTGCCGTGGTTATGGTGCTTTCATCAATTCCAAACTGCTTTCAAACACCAACCTCTACTGGACACTGTACATTAATAAATCACATTTTATTTGTCACATACACATGGTTAGCAGATGTTAATGCAAGTGCAGCGAAATGCTTGTGCTTCTAGTTCCGACAATGCAGTAATAACCAACGAGTAATCTAACCTAACAATTCCACCACTACCTTATACACACAAGTGTAAAGGGATAAAGAATATGTACATAAAGATATGAGTGATGGTACAGAACGGCATAGGCAAGATGCAGTAGATGGTATCGGGTACAGTATATACATATGAGATGAGTACTGTAGGGTATGTAAACATATAAAAGTGGCATTGTTTAAAGTGGCTAGTGATACATTACATCAAGATGGCAAGATGCAGCAGATGGTATAGATTACAGTATATACATGTGAGATGAGTAATGTAGGGTATGTAAACATTATATAAAGTGGCATTGTTTAAAGTGGCTAGTGATACATTTTTTACATCAATTTTCCATTATTAAAGGGGTTGGAGTTGAGTCAGTATGTTGGCAGCAGCCACTCACTGTTAGTCGTGGCTGTTTAACAGTCTGATGGCCTTGAGATAGAAGCTGTTTTTCAGTCTCTCGGTTCCATGCTTTGATGCACCTGTACTGACCTCGTCTTCTGGATGATAGCGGGGTGAACAGATATAGTTACAAATATAGTTAGGATTTTATACAAACGTTTCACCTGACCGGTAGCTTATTAGGTAGAGTATGGAACATTCAGGGACATGAGGTCGAGTCCCGTTGAAGGCACACTATTTTAAAATGTGTTTTGTGTCTTAAGCATCCTAAATTAATGCCATAGATTCCATTTTTGAATAGTCAACTTAAAGACAAAAATGGAAGCATGAAGTAAGATGCATACCTGGTATTTCAACTCTTTATAGGCTACTAAAGCCAACGACTTACCGCTGCACCCTAGAGTTTTGATATAAAGTATATCTGATTATGTACTGCTGGCAAGAAGATATCACTGATAATGAAGCTGTGAGTAATTAACCGTTTTTCGGCACAATTTGGTGAAAGCGCCGGAGCCTTCAGGAAGTCTGTTTCCCATCACTACAATACACGACTTTGAATTGTATTACAAAAACTTTTCAGCAATTGCTAATAGTGAATATGTAATTATATATTATAGTATAACTGATATTTGGTGTTTTACATCACTTGATTTAAGGCCTTAAAGGCTTCTAAACTGACAGTGACTACAGGGAAAAACCGATGAAAAGGACATGTCTAGCCATTCAACCATTTGAAGGTTTTAGACTTGATGCTACTGATCTGTCCCCTGTATAAATGACATTTTTAGGGAACTACTACCACATATCAGTTAAATTCTGTAACGGTTCTCTAACCACAGACGCTGGGAGACGGGAAGCAAGTACAGGGCGAGGATTTAATAGTAAATAGACATGAAACTAAACAAGAACAGCATGTGGACAAGTGAAACAGGAATGAAACAGTGACCGATATAGGGGAGGCAATCAATGACGTGATGGAGTCCAGGTGAATCTGGGTGCGCGTAACGATGGTGACGGGTGTGCGTAATGATGAGCAACTTGGTGACCTCGAGCACGTGAGACAGCATTCTCACTAACGAGTGCAACAAATGTAGCCTATTACAAGACACCCTCCTATGTTGTTTTTTCTTTCTGGGGGATAGATCCGCTGTAATATTGCAGATAGATTGTAGGTTCATTTTAATTGTTTGCATCATTTATAATCCCCCTTATTTGAAAAAAGTTTCTATACCTGACCATCCCTACGGTGATTGAAGTAAACTAACGGACAACAATTGCTAGTGCTACTTACAACTATTTTCGCTCACATCTACTGTACCTGTAGTTAAATAACTATTCATATATTCCTCATTTCCTTTTTCTTCCAAGTGCTACATTTTCACCCACAGCTGCCAATCCACCATTCATTGCTATCTTAACTCCTGCCCTCCAGTGTCACAGATTAACCTTAATCTTTCCCAGTTTAACGCTATTTTGTTATTTCCTTTTGCAATACATTTCGACATATGTTAATGAGTCAGAAACAACAATACCGTTCACCCACTAGTGTTCTAAAGGTTTCTGGTGCTCCTCTAAGATGTCGCCTCACTGGATGGCCACCATTTTGCAAGCTCCAACCCAATTTAGCATTTTTTGTGATTCTTTTTTAGTTTATTTTTACTTTCTTTTCATGAAACTTGTGAACATCAGATCGGCAGTTTACTTACCTCAATTCCGGCTTCAACTTTGACTTTGACCTTGACTCCCAACTCATCTGCCCTGGGCTCTTTCTGTAATTTCGACCCAATTTTCAGGCTACCCAAGAGGAAACGCCAATGTTACACAGGCAAGAGAGGGTGGATACTGGCAAGTTTAAGGTGAAGGGAGAACCGGAAACCTCTTCCCTACATTCTACTGGCCAATGTACAGTCACTTGATAATAAGACGGAGGACCTCCGATCGCGTATTTGCTACCAATGGGACTCTCAAAACGACAATATTCTCTGCTTTTCTAAAACACGGCTCTCGGACAAGGCCCCTCATGGCTATCCAAGTCGATGGATTCTCCGTACATGTTGTAGACAGGACAGTAGAGTCAGGAAATTGACTCGAGCGCGGTGGAAGTGTTGACCCATTGTTCACCCATCTTGGAATACCTGATGGTCAAATGCCGACCTTTCTACCTCCCGAGGGAGTTTTCATCTGTTATCGTGACTGTTTTTATACATTCTACCTCAGGACAAGAAAAAGAACAAGCTGGCACTTAACAAACTGTACGAGGCTATGACCAAGCAGCAAAAACATACATCCAGAAGCTGCTTTTCTGGTTGCTGTCGATTTCAACTCCACGTCATTAAGACACGTGATGCCCAATTTCCATCAACACAACTCGCCACTAGGGACAGAACAGCTGGCAGGAATAGTCAGTCATTTTCAACTTCTCCTTGTCCTAGTATGTAATCCCCGCATGTTTTAAGATGACCACCATCATTCTTGTCCCCAAGAACTCTTAAGGCTTCAAGCCACAATGATTACTGCCCTGTAGCACTCACATCTATAATCATGAAGGGCTTTGAGAGGCTGGTTATGGCAGACATCAGTTCCATCATCCAAGACACCATAGAGCCACTCCAATATGCATACCGCCCCAACAGTTCCATAGACGAAGCAATCTCAATTGCACTCCACACTGCCCTCACCCACCTAGATAAAAAATAATATCTATGTGAGAATGCCGCTCTCACATAGGTATTTACTGTGCATTCTACAGTGTTTTACTGTAGAACTTACAGAAAAGTATTTCAGTGTGCTGTAAGACACATTTACGGTATTCTACTGTTTTTTTTACGACTGTTGAAATTACAGTAAAGTCTTCCATTGTAGGCCTAAGCTTCTCTTCCTTTATATATATGTTTTTGAAATATCAGTCATACAGTGGACGCCTACTGTAGGCCTATATGCATGTAATGCCCTGATGCATTTATCACAGTTGAACCGTGAGGTGGACAATTTTTGTTTTACGAAGGGTAAAAACAATAGGCTATAAAGTTTTCAATATGCTACGCATCGAAGAAAAAAAAACTGTAATTTGTTATTGGCAGTTTTTTAAGGACGCATAACGTTGGATTCTTCCTTCATGTGGTTTTCGGCAGACTAGACGCTTTGTTGCGTATTGCTGCTTTTCACTGTTCAGAAACTGCATTGCACATTTGTTTATACATACATACATACATACATACATACATACATACATACATACATACATACATACATACATACATACATACATACATACATACATTCTCTGCTGCTGCTGCTACCAATTCAATCTTCTGGGATTTCCTTACCATCTGCGTGGTACAATTAATGATAGCAATAAACGCCAATAAGCCAACTTTACTAAAATATTCGGGTCACTCTGTACTGGCCTACTACTCACAAGGATCCTTTCAGTCTCCCTCACCTTTTGCCTACCATCCTCTACTTTCCTCACTCCCTCAGCATATGACAGTTTCTGCATTGCTCTCAACCTGGAAACTTCCACCTGTCTCACTCGCACAGGACGTTTCTGACCCCAAACAACATGGCCACCCCCACAATTGAAACACTCTACTTTTTCCACCGAAAGGTCACACTCCTTTGTCGCATGCCCTCCTGCACAGTTCTCACACCTTGGAATCTCCCTCCTGCATACTGTTGTAACATGACCATAAACCTGAAACACTGTAGTGTGTGTTCAGAACAACAACTTATATACCTTAGCATGACTTTATCGGCAAACAATCTGCATCAAACTCCGAAGGACAGACGGGGTCTTCTCAGTTTTGCGCTCGACGCCAGGCCTGCATTTAAAATAAATAAATGAGGGACAACAGGATGATTTTTCGGGACAGTGTAGCCTACATGAAAAACAATGTTAGGCACATTCTGCATAATGGCATGGGCAGTTGAGTTTTGGCCGCATGATAATTTTTGCGGGGGGGGGGGGCCCAATTCAACTAACCATCCTAAAATTATGTGGTGTTTTTGGGGTAACAGTAACATTATACGATGTCATTATGTGACCCTTTACTCAGTACTTTGTTGAAGCATCTTTGGAAGTGATTACAGCCTCGAGTCTTCTTGGGTATGACGCTACAAGCTTGGAACACCTGTATTTGGGGAGTTTCTCCCATTCTTCTCTGCAAATCCTCTCAAGCTCTGTCAGGTTGGATGGGGAGTGTCACTGTGCAACTATTTTCAGGTCTCTCCAGAGATCGGGCTCTGGCTGGGCCACTCAAGGACATTCATAGATTTTGCTCCATTGATTTTGCTGCATTGTCTTGGCTCTGTGCATAGGGCCATTGTCCTGTTGAAAAGTCATCCCAGTCAGGTCCTGAGCGCTCTGGAGCAGGTTTTCATCAAGGATCTCTCTGTACTTTGCTCCGTTCATCTTTGCCTCAATCCTGACTAGTCTCCTGGTCCCTGCCGCTGACAAACATCCCCACAGCATGATGCTTCCACCACCATGCTTCACCGTGGGAATGGTGCCAGGTTTCCTCCTGACGTGACTCTGGCGTTCAGGCCAGACTTCAATCTTAGTATCATCAGACCAGAGAATCTTGTTTCTCATGGTCAGTCCTTTAGGTGCCTTTTTGCCAAACTCCAAGTGGGCTGTCTTGTGCCTTTTACTGCAGAGTAGCTTCCGTTTGGCCATTCTACCATCATGGCCTGATTGGTGGAGTGCTGCAGAGTTGGTTGTCCTTCTGGAAGGTTCTCCCATCTCCACAGAGGAGCTCTGTCAGAGCGGCCATCGGGTTTTTTGGTCATTTCCCTGAACATGGCCCTTCTCCCCCAATTGCTCAGTTTGGCCGGGCGGCCAGCTCTAGTAGGAGTATTGGTGGTTACAAACTTCTTCCATTTAAGAATGATGGAGGCCACTGTGTTCTTGGACCTTCAATACTGCAGAAATGTTGCGGTACCCTTCCCCAGATCTGTGCCTCGACACAATCCTGTTTCGTTGCTCTATGGACAATTCTTTTGACCTCACGTCCTTATTTTTGCTCTGACATGCACTGTCTACTGTGGGACCTTTACGTAGACAAAAGTGTGCCTTTCCAAATCATGTCCAATCAATTGAATTTACCACAGGTGGACTCCAACAAGTCAAATGTGTCTGATTACTTCCAAATGTACTGTATATTAATATTCAGGTGGTTTATTCATACTAGCTGAAAACTCATGCCATCCTCTTACACTACATAGACAAAATATATGTGTTTGTGAGTCCCCCTCTACCATCGTTGCATAGCATGCGCACTATACTAAATTGTCCTGGAGCATTTAATATCCAATGTGTATCTGTAGGAGTTACTCAAAACTGTCCATGAATGGGCTGAAAAAATACATAGTCACATATAAATCATTTTCAAAGACACAAGTAGGCATGTCAGACACTAGCAAAATTGTGAAGAAGTGGAATAATCAAATACTGTAAGTGTGGGGAATAACAGTAGGGTTCTTACTGGCAAGTAATTAATTACACTTTGGATGGTGTATCAATACACCCAGTCACTACAAAGATACAGGCGCCCTTCCTAACTCGGTTGCCGTAGAGGAAGCAAACCGCTCAGGGATTTCAACATGGGGCCAATCACTGGTCACTTTAAAACAGTCACAACAAAATGAAAAGAATGAAGCCTTTATAGAATAATAACATGCATCCTGTTTGCAACAAGGCACTAAAGTAATACTGCAAAAAATGTGGAAAAGCAATTCACTTTTTTTGCCCTGAATACAAAGTGTTATGTTTTGGGCAAATCCTATACAACACATTACTGAGTACCACTGTCCAATTTTAGTGGTGGCTGCATTATGTTATGGCTATGCTTGCAATCGTTAAGGACTGGGGAGTTTTTCAGGATAAAAATAAACGTAATGGAGCTAAGCACAGGCAAAATCCTACTGGAAAACCTGGTTCCGTCCGCTTCCACCAGGCACTGTGAGATGCATTCACCTTTCAGCAGGACAATAACCTAAAACACAAGGCCAAATCTACATTGGAGTTGCTTGCCAAGAAGACTGAATGTTTCTGTGTGGCTGAGTTACAGTTTTGACTTAAATCTACTTGAAGATCTATGGCAAGAACTGAAAATGATCAACCAATTTGACTGAGCTTGAAGAATTTAGAAAATAATAATGGGCAAATGTTGCACAATCCAGGTGTAGAAAGCTGTTAGACTTATCCAGAAAGACTCACAGCTGTATTCACTGCCAAAGGTGCTCTACAAAGTATGGACTCAGGGGTGTGAATACTAGATATTTCTGTATTTCATTTTCAATACATTTACACCAATTTAAAAAAAACACACATTTCTTACTTTATCTTTATGGGGTATTGTGTGTAGATGGCTGAGAAATGTATTTTATATATATTTTTCTATTCAAGCTGCAACACAACAAAATGTGGATTAAGTCCAGAGGTATGAGTACCTTCTAAAGGAACTGTATTTGCTATTCTGTGAGGGCCTACGTTCCGAACCCACTTCGGTGCTTTAGGTGCCAAGGATTGTAACGTGTGTGTAGAAGGGAGATTTCACGAAGTGAGAAATGTGCAGGAAGGCATAGTCAGATCGAGTGTACAGTTGGGATAGAGAAAGCACTGTGTCAACTATGGGGGTGCCCATGCAGCCTGGTGTACGATTGTTTAGGGCCAAGTAGTGTGATGGGGTGGGGGTTTTGTTGGGGATAGTGTACAGGTGCAGGGTTAGATGGTGGTGCAATTTTAAGGTTTTCTCATTCTCCTTTTCCCTTTTTTTTTATAATACTTCCTTTAGGGGAACTGAGAAAGGCAGAAATATCATAAGCGTCTAGTCTGCTGGAAATTCACAAGAAGTCCTTCGCCATAGCAGTCATTCTGAGTGCAGGTTTTGGCTGATAAAAGATTCAAATAGTTGGCTATTCATTTTCTGGCTGGATTTCAATAGGAATTACTAATCACTTCACGAACCAGCGTGTTGTGACTCGCAGGTCTGATGTGGTCCATGAGCCAGGATCAGACTATAGTGTCGATGATATCTAAGCCATAACTAAAGGCCTTATGAAATGTATAATTTGTGGTCATACAGGGTTTACTTTAAATTGAAACGCATTAACTTAGGCAGGCGCTTGGTGAAGGCTTCTTTGAATTGCAACAACCATTTCACTGTCACTAACAAATACAGTCATGGGTGGGTATCTCTCTCATTCACTCAAAAGACATGCTGGATTGTACAGTATGCAAATAGGGTAGTGTTCAAATACCCTCGGTGTTTAAAACCTATACGCCTTGTGCTGAATAAACGTGTTTATGTGACTAAAAAGTGTTACATGCGAAGAAAAAATGTTGCGCCGTTTACAATCGAAACACTGTGCCGTGTTTTCATCTGAATTATTTGACTCGTTTAAATCCAAATTCAGATCCTAAACACTTTGTTTTACGGTGTAGGGTGATGTTCCATTATTAGAGATGGGCCCTGGCCTGGCAACACATTATAAACAATCACAGACATGGGGCACGTTCAGCAGGACATAGCATATACAAAATATTCTAAGTAAAACAAACAGCTCTGTGTGACATGTAGAATAAGGAATCAGGTCAGCTCTATTCGTGGTATTTCTATCTGCAACGTTCGACAACGTTTGGCTACTTAACGTGGCCCTGATGAACCAAACCCTCTGACCTACACAGCTCTGACAGGCATTACAAAGTACATTTACTGGCACCATAGAAAAGGATGTCAATATCCTCTGAATGGCAATGCTAATGATATCATAGTAGAGAGGAGTTGGTGTAATGTACTGTCGTGGCCAAAAGTTTTGAGAATGACACATGTTAATTTCCACAAAGTTTGCTGCTTCGGTGTTTTTAGATATTTTTGTCAGGTGTTAATATGGAATACTGAAGTATAATTACAAGCATTTCATAAGTGTCAAAGGCTTTTATTGACAATTACATGAAGTTGATGCAAATAGTCAATATTTGCAGTGTTGACTCTTCTTTTTCAAGACCTCTGCAATCCACCCCCTGGCATGCTGTCAATTAACTTCTGGGCCACATCCTGACTGATGGCAGCCGGTTCTTGCATAATCAATTCTTGGAGTTTGTCAGAATTTGGGTTTTTGTTTGTTCACCCACCTCTTGAGGATTGACCACAAGTTCTCAATGGGATTAAGGTCTGGGGAGTTTCCTGGCCATGGACCCAAAACATTGATGTTTTGTTCCCTGAGCCACTTAGTTATCACGTTTGCCTCAAACTGTTCATGGATGGTTGGGAGAAGTTGCTCTCGGAGGATGTGTTGGTACCATTCTTTATTCATGGCTGTGTTCTAAGGCAAAATTGTGTGTGAGCCCACTCCCTTGGCTGAGAAGCTTTACTGTTGGCATGACACAGGACTGATGGTAGTGCCCACCTTGTCTTTTCCAGGTGCCCCAAACAATTGGAAAGGGGATTCATCAGAGAAAATGACTTTACCCCAGTCCTCAGCAGTCCAATCCCTATACCTTTTGCAGAATATCAGTCTGTCCCTGATGTTTTTCCTGGAGAGAAGTGGCTTCTATGCTGCCCTTCTTGACACCAGGCCATCCTCCAAAAGGCTTCACCTCACTGTGCATGCAGATGCACTCACACCTACCTGCTGCCATTCCTGAGCAAGCTCTGTACTGGTGGTGCCCTGATCCCGCAGCTGAATCAACTGTAGGAGACATTTCTGGCGCTTGCTGGACTTTCTTGGGTGCCCTGAAGCCTTCTTCACAACCATTGATCTGCTCTCCTTGAAGTTCTTTATGATCCAATAAATGGTTGATTTAGGTGCAATCTTACTGGAAGCAATATCCTTGCCTGTGAAGCCCTTTTTGTGCAAAGCAATGATGGCGGCATGTGTTTCCTTGCAACCAACCATGGTTGACGGAGGAAGAACAATGATTCCAAGCAACACCCTCCTTTTGAAGCTTTACAGTCTGTTATTCGAACTCAATCAGCATGACAGAGTGTCCTCCAGCCTTGTCCTCGTCAACACTCACACCTGTGTTAATGAGAGAATCACTGACATGTCAGCTGGTCCTTTTGTGGCAGGGCTGAAATGCAGTGGACATGTTTTTTTGGTGTTCAGTTCATTTGCATGGCAAAGAGGGACTTTGCAATTAATTGCAATTAATCTGATCACTCTTCATGACGTTCTGGAGTATATGCAAATTGCCATCATACAAACTGAGGCAGCAGACTTTGAAAATGTATATTTGTGTCATTCTCAAAACGTTTGGCCACGACTGGACTGTAAAAATGACATTGACATATCAAAAGGCATAAGTGTTCAGGTTTTGAAGTGCATTCTGAATAAGAAGTACATACACATTCAGAATTGCACTCACATTGACTCATATAAACATGCTTGCACACACATGCACACAGACACACACAGCGCATGAAATTAGGAAGTTAGTCCCATTACTCACCATTGTGTAAAGTACAATTTTCCACCAAGTTAAAGTGCTTTTAGTATTGTTAACATACATCTTCAATGCATATATTCCAGTGAAAAGAAAACATAAAAGAACAAACTCTGAACATCAGGGTTGGTGTCAATTCCATTTCAATGCCAGACAATTGAGGATGTACACTGAAATTACAATTATTTTCAATGCTTTTCAAGAAGGACCTTTTGGATTTGGAATTTGGTTTACTTTACTTTTTTGACTGGAATTGAAACGTAATTTACCCCAGCCCTGCTAAACATATATTCAGAAGAATGAGTACTGGCATTGTTCGCATCGATAGGGACAAATGCACATACATACAATATGATATATTCAGTCAAAATCCTTCAAGAAAAATAGTTTGTTTTCCAGTGCTTCCACTCCCAGTACCTTTTTGTGTAAAAAACAGACAGTACCATGATTCTGTGATTATGTCCAAGTAAACCATGTTATGTTCACATAAACCAGTCAACCTTTATAGTTACACAAGTACTTTCATAAAAAAATACAGACATATGAAGTTTAAAAAGCCCCTTTCGTCCATCTTTGATTACAGTACAGTAAACCCAGATCAGATGTAAAGTATGTTGTCCCTTTCCAGGTTATTGCTTGTGGAATCCTCATCAACCACAAGGGGTGATACATTCCCATCAAATCCAAAAGACAAGTGCATGTGTGTGTAAGTGTGTGTGTTTTGTGTTCACGTTTCCCAACAGGGGGGCAGCTCTTCTCTATTGCATTCAATAATGTTTTCTCACTTGATAATTGTTCAATGTCCATACATATCTCCTATCATATCTCCTTGCTCTCTCATTGCATCCTACTAGTGCTCTCTCTCTAGACATTGCTGATACGGACACTGAGAAGACTACTATCTCGCCCCCTGCCCCTCCCCCTCTCCTCCCCTCTATAGCCCTCCTCCAGTTTGATCTTCTCCGGGTCTGCCCCTTCCTCCGCGCCCCCTCTGTTGCTGCCATGGTAAAGGGAGGAGCGCATGGCTGGGCTTGGGGGCGAGGCTTGTTTGACGAGGGGGGTGGTCTTTGTTTTGGCCACCTTGTCAAAGAAGGCGAAGTCGGCCACATACTTCCCCGAGGGGGACAGGGAGACCACGGGGGGAACTCGTACCCCCACAGGATCTCGTCAGGCAGGTAGGAGGTGCGCACCTGGCAGGTGGCGGAGGTGGGCTCCACGGTGGCACTCATGATCACCAGCAGCTCAAAGTCTGCCAGATCCGGATCCGTCCATCCCCCTCCTACGACAGAGAGAATGAAAGAAAGATACAAACTCTTTAGCACTAAATATGCATGAGCCAGAATGGGCTGTAACAACAACAGGCTAAATGTTATATCTTGACTTACCATCTGATTTCTCTGCTGAATCCAGATCACAAAATGAATGGACTAAATGGCGTGGGACTTCCTTGCGTAAAACCAATGCTAAAGTTGCACCATGGCGACTGAGCTATAAACACAGTCCATTGAGAGAAGTTAGTGTGTGGCCTCTTACCATACACACACTCTCTTTCCACAAGCCTGCTCCAAAACATAAAACCCACACAGCTACTCACAAAAACACACACTTACTATAAACAAAAATGACTATACTCATAAAGGACATCAAGCACACTGTTCAAGCGGTTGTTCCTGAAATCCGATCACACATTCATACAAAGACCCATTAAAGAAAACATATACATAATGATACCATTAACATGCGCATCACCTTTCACTAACACACAGCCACCATTACACAAATAACACGCTACAAGGCATATACACTCCAACAAGCACACACCTGCGTCAACAGCCCACACTCAGAGATGTTCCGTCATCTGTGAAAACAGCCCTTATCCTAACCTGAACCCAGTACTGCTCTCACTGAGGCAAAAACAGTGTTTCGTAACACACACACATGCCCATGCACGAATGCACAAGCACACACACACACACACGTATGCATGCACCAGTGGAGGCTGCTGAGGGGAGGATGGC
This sequence comes from Oncorhynchus keta, assembly GCF_023373465.1. Lineage (NCBI taxonomy): Eukaryota > Metazoa > Chordata > Actinopteri > Salmoniformes > Salmonidae > Oncorhynchus > Oncorhynchus keta. Next base: position 29,861,400 of record NC_068433.1, on the reverse strand, counting down.
TCATAATAATGTCTGAAAACCATGTATTTGATACCATTCCACTCCAGCCATTACCACAAGCCCATCCTCCCCAATTAAGGTTCCAGCACGCACACACACACACACACACACACACACACACACACACACACACACACACACACACACACACACACACACACACACACACACACACACACACACACACACACACACACACACACACACACACACACACACACACACACACACACACACACACACACACACACACACACACACACACACACACACACACACACACACACACACACACACACACACACACACACACACACACACACACACACACACACACACACACACACACACACACACACACACACACACACACACACACACACACACACACACACACACACACACACATACATACATACATACATACATACATACATACATACATACATACATACATACATACATACATACATACATACATACATACATACATACATACATACATACATACATACATACATACATACATACATACATACATACATACATACATACATACATATAGTACAAAATGCATGGTATGTGGTAGACAGTCTAGTTAGTCAGAGGAGCTTTTTCTTCAGAACCTGCCCCAGTTCCTACGCTGGTTCCTACGCCAACACCATAACACCACTCTCTCAAACGGCTAAGTCCGCCCTCTCTTGGCACAGGCCTGAGAAGTGAAACAAATTACCCCAGCTCGGAGCCGTTTCACTAGAGAAGTAGGCAAAACCCGAGACGCTGCTGACGGTGTTTGCAATTCCCCCAAACAAACAAAAAAACAACTCTCAGAGAATGAGTGCACAACTGGTAGTCGCTTATACAGTTGAAGTTGGAAGTTTACATACACTTAGGTTGGAGTCATTAAAACTCGTTTTTTAACCACTCCACAAATTTCTTGTTAACAAACTATAGTTTTGGCATGTCGGTTAGGACATCTACTTTGTACATGACATACTTCATTTTTCCAACTGTTTACAGACCGATTATTTCACTTATAATTCATTGTATCACAATTCCAGTGGTCAGAAGTGTACATACACTAAGTTGATTGTGCCTTTACACAGCTTGGAAAATTCTAGAAAATTGTCCTGGCTTTAGAAGCTTCTGATGAATTATGTCAATTAGCCTGAGTCAATTGGAGGTGTACCTGTGGATGTATTTCAAGGCCTACCTTCAAACTCAGTGCCTCTTTGCTTGACATCATGGGAAAATATAAAGAAATCACCCAAGACCTCAGAAAAAAAATTGTAGACCTCCACAAGTCTGGTTCATCCTTGGGAGCAATTTCCAAATGCCTGACGGTACCACCATACAAACAGTACGCAAATATAAACACCATGTGACCATGCTGCCGTCATACCGCTCAGGAAGGAGACGCGTTCTGTCTCATAGAGATGAACATACTTCGGTACGAAAAGTGCAAATAAATCCCAGAACAACAGCTAAGGGCCTTGTGAAGATGCTGGAGGAAATAGGTACAAAAGTATCTATATTCGCAGTAAAATGAGTCCTATATCGACATAACCTGAAAGGCCGCTCAGCAAGGAAGAACCCACTGCTCCAAAACCACCATAAAAAAGCTAGACTACAGTTTGCAACTGCACATGGGGACAAAGATCATACTTTTTGGAGAAATGTCCTCTGGTATTATGAAACAAAAATAGAAATGTTTGGTCATAATGACCATTGTTTTGTTTGGAGGAAAAAGGGGGAGGCTTGCAATCTGAAGAACATCATCCCAATCGTGAAGCACTGGGGTGGCAGCATCATGTTGTGGGGGTGCTTTGCTGCAGGAGGGACTGGTGCACTTCACAAAATAGATGGCATCATGAGGGAGGACAATTATATTGATATATTGAAGCAACATCTCAAGACATCAGTCAGGAAGTTAAAGCTTGGTTGCAAGTGGATCCAAATGGATAATGACCCCAAGCAAACTTCCAAAGTTGTGGGAAAATGGCTTAAAGACAACAAATCAAGGTATTGGAGTGGCCACAAAGCCCTGACCTCAATATAGAAAATGTGTGGGCAGAACTGAAAAAGCATGTGGGAGCAAGGAGGCCTACAAACCTGACTCAGTTACACCAGCTCTGTCAGGAGGAATGGGCCAAAAGTCACCCAAATTATTGTGGGAAGCTTGTGGAAGGCTACCTAAAACGTTTTACCCAAGTTAAACAATTTAAAGGCAATGCTACCAAATACTAATTGAGTGTATGTAAACATCTGACCCACTGGGAATGTGATGATAGAAATAAAAGCTGAGAAATCATTCTCTCTACTATTATTCTGACATTTCACATTCTTAAAATAAAGTGGTGAGCCTAACTGACCTAAGACAGGGCATGTGTACTCGGATTCAATGTCAGGAATTGTGAAACTGAGTTGAAATGTATTTGGCTAAGGTGTATGTAAACCTCTGACTTCAACTGCATGTCATTCAGATGGCTAGCTCCCGGCAAAGGCTGGCTAGTATTACTTAGCTAGCTAGAAGGATGAAGTAAGAAGCTAACTTGAAACAGAGCCTGCCTCAGCAGGATAAATAAATTGGTTACTAAGCACTGAGCACGCACCCCTGGGGAGCTCCAGTGTTGAGGATCAGCGTGGCAAATGTGATGCTACCAACCCTCACCACCTGGGGGTGGCCCATCAGGAAGTCCAGGATCCAGTTGCAGGGGGAGGTGTTTAGTCCCAGGTTCCTTAGCTTAGTGATGAGCTTTGAGGGTACTATGGTGTTGAACGCTGAGCTGTCGTCAATGAATAGCATTCTCACATAAGTGTTATTTTTGTCCAGGTGCGAAAGGGCAGTGTGGAATAGAGATTGCATCATCTGTGGACCTTTTTGGGTGGTATGCAAATTGGAGTGGGTCTAGGGATTCTGGGATAATGGTTTTGATGTGAGCCATTACCAGCCTTTCAAAGAACTTCATGGCTATGGACGTGAGGGCTATGGGTCTGTAGACATTTAGGCAGGTTGCCTTTGTGTTCTTGGGCACAGGGACTATGGTGGTCTGCTTGAAGCATGTTGGTATTACAGACTCAATCAGGGACATGTTGATAATGTCAGTGAAGACACCTGCCAGTTGGTTCGCACATGCCCGGAGCATACGTCCTGGTAATCCATCTGGCCCCGCAGCCTTGTGTATGTTGACCTGTTTAAGGGTCTTACTCATGTCGGCTACTGAGAGCGTGATCACACAGTCGTCCGGAACAGCTGATGCTCTCATGCATGCCTCAGTGTTGCTTGCCTCGAAGCGAGCATAGAAGTGGTTTAGCTCGTCTGGTAGGCTCGTGTCACTGGGCAGCTCGCGGCTGTGCTACCCTTTGTAGTCGTAATAGTTTGCAAACCATGCCACAGCCGACGAGAATCTGAGCCGCTGTAGTATGATTCAATCTTAGTTCTGTATTAACACTTTGCTTGTATATGATGGTTCGTCACAAGGCATAGCAGGATTTCTTGTAAACTTCCGGGTTAGAGTCCCGTACCTTGAAAGCGGTAGCTCTACCCTTTAGCTCAGTGCGAATGTTGCCTGTAATCCATGGCTTCTGGTTGGGGTATGTACGTACAGTCACTGTGGGGCCGACGTCGATGTACTTATTAAGGATTCCGGTGACTGATGTGGGATACTCCTCAATGCTATCAGATGAATCCCGGAACATATTCCAGTCAGTGCTAGCAAAATAGTCCTGTAGCTTAGCATCCACTTCATCTGACCACTTACATATTTAGCACATAACTGGTACTTGCTTGTAAGCAAGAATCAGTAGGATAGAGTTATTGTCAGATTTGACAAATGGAGGGCAAGGGAGAGCTTTGTACGTGTCTGTGTGGAGTAAAGGTGATTTAGAGATTTATTTCACATGCTGGTAGAAATGAGGTTAAATGGATTTCATTTTCCTGCATTAAAGTCCCCGGCCACTAGGAGCTCAGCCTCTAGATGAGCAATTTCTTGTTTGTTTGTGGCCTTTTACAGCTCATTGAGTGTAGTTTAGAGAGAGTGCACCAGCTGTTGTTAATAAAGAGACACAGACCAACCCCCTGATCTTACTGGAGGCTGCTGTTCTGTTTTGCCGATGCACAGACAAATAATATACAGTTAGCTGGGTTATGTCCTTGTTCAGCCACGATGCGGTGAAACAGGATTTTATCGTTTGTAATGTCTCATTGATACGATTATCTTGAACGGCGCTCATCCAGTTTATTCTCCAGTGATTGCACGTTCGCCAGTAGAACGGAGGGTAGAGGCGGATTATCCACATACTGTGTTATTGACTGTACATTTGTTTATGTGTAACTCTGCATTGTTGTTTTTGTCGCAATGCTTTGCTTTATCTTGACCAGGTCGCAGTTGTAAATGAGAACCTGTTCTCAAATGGCCTACCTGGTTAAATAAAGGTGAAATATATATTTAAATACTCTCGCCAGGCATCTGGCTCGCCAACCCCTGTAGCTATGTCTCTTCTTTTGGGCCTGGTCTGGGAAGAGCAGTATATCCTTCGCGTCCGCCTCATTAAAGAAAAATCTTTGTCCAGACCGAGGTGAGTAATAACTGTTCTGATGTCAAGAAGCTTTTTTCAGTCATAGGAAATGATGGAAACATTATGTACAAAAAAAGTTTAAAACAGCGCAAAAATACAGTACAATTGGTCAGATAAAGCGACAGCACCATCCAAACTGGACAGAAGTCACCAAAAGCAAGAGGAAGAAAACAAAAAAACTAAACACCAACAAGATACCAGACAAGAAGACCACCCTATAACCCAAACGCCAACAAACACAACCCCCAAAGCTCCTTATCCCCTCAAGGAAACCGGCTTCCCCTCTAATACCTGTCTCCATTCCCCCTACCTTCCTCCACTCTTTACTGTCCCTGATCCCTCCACCCTAGCCCCTACTGACCCAGATCCACTCCCCCTGGTCCTTACTACACCTGACCTCCCCTCTACTCCCTTGTCCCTATTGACCTTACAGGCCCAGATCCCTCCTCCCTGCCCCTTACTGCCTCAGACCTCCTGGACACTGAGCTGCCTTCACCCCTCACACTGTATCATCCTCCACCAGGCAGTCAGTGGGGAGGCATGCCAAGACCTGTCAAGAACCACCCAACAACCCAAACGACACGCACCTCTGCATTGAAATGGTCAAAGCAGTGCCAGCAACCCAGTGCCAGCACTAGCACTCGTCCCAAAACCAGAACATGGAAGGGGTGCGGAGGAAGGACCAAACATTAGATCTTCAGCCGGAATGAGCAGGCTACAAGGGAGTACCACCACTGACCTCCGGGTCTAGGGCTTGCTTGTGTGTATGCTTGCTCCTCAGGTTGTCCTTCCTCCCCTCTACAGATCCCGACCCGTCACTTGCACTGGTTCCTGGATCCCAGTTCCTATTTCACAGTCCCAGCACCAATCTGTGGTTTACAGTCCCGGCCCCAGCATCTGCACGGTTCCCAGTTTTCCCAGCAACAACAACTTTGCCAACCCTGGGCACCCAGTGGCTACCACAACTGCCACCTCCACCCAGCCACTGCCAGCTGATTCTATTCAAACATAGACATGCTCTATCAGGTATGAAGGTAAGACCCAGATGCAGACCACATTGAGTAAACAGTAGTTTAATATTCCAACAGGGGCAGACAATAGACAGGTCAAGGCAGGCAGGGGTCAGTAAACCAGAGGTGGGGCAAAGGTACCGGAGGGCAGGCTGGGTCAGGGTAAGGCAGAGTGGTCAGGCAGGTGGGCTTGGAGTCAGGACAGGCAAGGGTCAAAAACCAGGAGGGCGAGAAAAGAGAGACTGGAAAAACGGGAGACAAAGGGCTGTGAGACATGGATTTGACTCTGGACACATGAAAGGTGGGATGATCTTGGAGATGGGGAACGGGCCGATAAACTGGGGGGAGAGTTTGCGGGATTCAACGATCCCGGGGAGCCGGTTGATTGCGATCCGCTTATCGTAGATACCTGGAGGCGGTCTTGGGGAGGGCCGACTGGGCTCTCCTCCAGATACGACGACAGCAACGGAAAAACATCTGGGTTAAAGGTATGCCAACCTCCTCTTCCTGCTCAGGGAAGAGCGGGGGCTGTGACCCCAGGTAACACTCAAACGGTGATAGGCCCATGGCAGGGAAGGGTGTTGCGGGCATATTCCACCCACACCAGCTGCTGGCTCCAGGTGGTGGGGTTGGCGGAGACGTGCTGCACCCTGAGCTGGGCCATCTCCTTGGCAGAGGGTAACTTGAGGAGAGGAATTAAGTGGGCAGCCTTGGAAAAGCGATCCACCACGGTCAGGATGGCGGTGTTGCCAGCAGACGGTGGGAGACCTGTGACAAAGTCCAAGAGATGTGAGACCAGGGGTGATGAGGGCAGAGGTTGGATGAGGCCAGCTGGAGCTTGGCGAGGGGTTTTGTGCAGGCGGCAACAATGGCAGAAACGTCGGGAACCATGGTAGGCCACCAAAATCATTGTCGCACAAAGGCCCGGGTGGCAGGCAAGCCTGGAGGAATGGGCCCACTCCAGGACTGCGGAGCGGACAGCGTCAGGCACGAACATCCGGTTATCTGGACCCCATCAGCGTTCACTGGGACCGCTGCGCCTCCCAGACCTGTTTTCCGATACCCCAGCTGAGTGCCGTCGCCAGGCACGAGGTGGGAAGGATGGTCTCGGGCTCCGGGGTGGTAGCTGTGGGGTTATAGCGACGAGACAGGACATCCGGCTTGATGTTTTTGGACCCCGGTAGGTAGGAGAGGGAAATTTGAACCGGGTAATTAGCAGGGCCCATCTCGCCTGCCTGGAGTTGAGGCTCTTAGCAGTGCGGAGAGACTCCAGGTTTTTGTGGTCGGTCCAACACAATGAATGGATCTTCCGCCCCTTCAAGCCAGTGCCTCCATTCCTCCAATGCCATCTTCATCGCGAGAAGCTCCCGATTCCCCACATCGTAATTCCTCTCTGTGGCGATGAGGCGGTGGGAAAAGGCACAGTGATGCAGCTTAAGATCCCAAAATGCCCAGTTCGTAGAGGTGAGGGCAGACAGGGGGGAAGCCAGGGTGCTGTAACCCCAGATAAAAGGGTGATAAAAGTTGGCGAACCCTAGGAAGTGTTGCAGCTGCACCCTGGACATAGGCTGAGGCTAATCCACCACCGCTTTCACCTTCTTGGGATCCATCTTGACGCACCCAGCAGAGATTATGTAGCCCAGAAAGGGAATGGTGGGGCTATGAAACTCGCACTTTTCCGCCTTAACGAACAACTGGTTCTTCAGAAGGCGCTGGAGAACCTGCTGGACATGGAGCACGTGCTCTTTGAGGGAGCAGGAGAAGACGAGGATGTCATCAATGTAGACAAAGACGAAATGGTTCACCGTGTTGCGGAGAACATCATTCACCAGAGCCATTGCAAAGAGGTCCAGATATATCTACAGAAATCCATCATGAGGAGTTGCGAGCAGACCTACTGTGAGAGGAGGCCGTATTAGAAGCAAGATCCATAGATACTGCAGGGGAAATGACTGTAGTTTTATGTACTATTAGTATTATGATACTTCTAATAGTAGTATTATGCATGCTACTTTTATACAGTATTATGATTTGATCAGATATTACTTACATTTTCAAGGTACACCGCATGAAGCCAAAGCAAAATGGAGTGTTATCTGGGATCAGGCATCATTTAAAAGCCTTATTACGTGTACAGTAATACAATACCATATAATCTGAGCACAGTCAATTTAACAGGAGGAGTCTGGCGGCTCAACTAGACAGAAATTCATGATAGACAGGAAATAGAGAGAGAAAGAGAACTGCTTCGGTGAGTAGAGAACGATGGGGTGCACAGGAAGAGAGATGTAGAGAGATAAGCATACATACATACCACACAGTGCTGCAGATAAAACAGAGAGGAGTGAGTGTCAGTATCAGAGAGGAGTGGAGAGGTAGAGCAGTGAAGGAGTGGAGAGATAGGAAGGAGTCAGTATCAGAGAGGAGTGAGAGTCAGTATCAGAGAGGAGTGGAGAGGTAGAGCAGTGAAGGAGTGGAGAGATAGGAAGGAGTCAGTATCAGAGAGGAGTGAGAGTCAGTATCAGAGAGGAGTGGAGAGGTAGAGCAGTGGAGGAGTGAGAGTCAGTATCAGAGAGGAGTGGAGAGGTAGGAGTGAGAGTCAGTATCAGAGAGGAGTGGAGAGGTAGGAGTGAGAGTCAGTATCAGAGAGGAGTGGAGAGGTAGGAGTGAGAGTCAGTATCAGAGAGGAGTGGAGAGGAGTGAGTCAGTATCAGAGAGGAGTGGAGAGGTAGAGCAGTGAAGGAGTGGAGAGGTAGGAGTGAGAGTCAGTATCAGAGAGGAGTGGAGAGGTAGGAGTGAGAGTCAGTATCAGAGAGGAGTGGAGAGGTAGAGCAGTGGAGGAGTGGAGAGGAGTGAGTCAGTATCAGAGAGGAGTGGAGAGGAGTGAGTCAGTATCAGAGAGGAGTGGAGAGGTAGAGCAGTGAAGGAGTGGAGAGATAGGAAGGAGTCAGTATCAGAGAGGAGTGAGTGTCAGTATCAGAGAGGAGTGGAGAGGTAGAGCAGTGAAGGAGTGGAGAGATAGGAAGGAGAGTCAGTATCAGAGAGGAGTGGAGGGGCAGCAAAGGAGTGGAAAAATAGAAGTATGGCAGTGAAGGAGTAGAGAGTTAGAAGCAAAGGAATTGAGAGATACACTCTTAGAAAAAGGGTTCCTAAAGGGTTCTTCAGGTGTCCCCATAGAAAAACACATTTTGGTTCCAGGTAGAACCAAAACTCCTCTGTGGAAAGGGTTCTACCTGGAACCAAAACTAGTTCTTCAAAGGGTAGGGGACAGCCAAAGAACCCTTTTTAGGTTCTAGATAGCACCTTTTCTCTAAGGGTGTAGAGCAGTGAAGGAGTGGAGAGGGAGTGAGAGTCAGTTTCAGAGGGGAGAGGTAGAGGAGCGCAGGAGTGGAGAGGTAGATCACTGGTCAGTGTGGGTCAGTAATAGCCCCGTGGTTAGTGGTGATGAGAGGTGTAGTGGAGCGGTAGAGCAGCGTAGTAGTGGAGCGGTAGAGCAGCGTAGTAGTGGAGCGGTAGAGCAGCGTAGTAGTGGAGAGGTAGAGCAGCGTAGTAGTGGAGAGGTAGAGCAGCGTAGTAGTGGAGCGGTAGAGCAGCGTAGTAGTGGAGCGGTAGAGCAGCGTAGTAGTGGAGCGGTAGAGCAGCGTAGTAGTGGAGAGGTAGAGCAGCGTAGTAGTGGAGCGGTAGAGCAGCGTAGTAGTGGAGAGGTAGAGCAGCGTAGTAGTGGAGCGGTAGAGCAGCGTAGTAGTGGAGCGGTAGAGCAGCGTAGTAGTGGAGAGGTAGAGCAGCGTAGTAGTGGAGAGGTAGAGCAGCGTAGTAGTGGAGAGGTAGAGCAGCGTAGTAGTGGAGCGGTAGAGCAGCGTAGTAGTGGAGAGGTAGAGCAGCGTAGTAGTGGAGCGGTAGAGCAGCGTAGTAGTGGAGAGGTAGAGCAGCGTAGTAGTGGAGAGGTAGAGCAGCGTAGTAGTGGGAGAGCAGCGTAGTAGTGGAGAGAGCAGCGTAGTAGTGGAGAGGTAGAGCAGCGTAGTAGTGGAGAGGTAGAGCAGCGTAGTAGTGGAGAGGTAGAGCAGCGTAGTAGTGGAGAGGTAGAGCAGCGTAGTAGTGGAGAGGTAGAGAAGCGTAGTAGTGGAGCGGTAGAGAAGCGTAGTAGTGGAGCGGTAGAGCAGCGTAGTAGTGGAGAGGTAGAGCAGCGTAGTAGTGGAGCGGTAGAGCAGCGTAGTAGTGGAGAGGTAGAGCAGCGTAGTAGTGGAGAGGTAGAGCAGCGTAGTAGTGGAGCGGTAGAGCAGCGTAGTAGTGGAGAGGTAGAGCAGCGTAGTAGTGGAGCGGTAGAGCAGCGTAGTAGTGGAGAGGTAGAGCAGCGTAGTAGTGGAGCAGTAGAGCAGCGTAGTAGTGGAGAGGTAGAGCAGCGTAGTAGTGGAGAGGTAGAGCAGCGTAGTAGTGGAGAGGTAGAGCAGCGTAGTAGTGGAGCGGTAGAGCAGCGTAGTAGTGGAGAGGTAGAGCAGCGTAGTAGTGGAGAGGTAGAGCAGCGTAGTAGTGGAGAGGTAGAGCAGCGTAGTAGTGGAGAGGTAGAGCAGTGTAGAGGTAGATCAGCATTCAGAGTGGGTCGGTAATAACCCTGTGGTTAGTGGTGATGAGAGGCCTGTCCTACTGTAACAGGATCCCCCACCCCTCACTGTATCGGACTGTACCCCATTGTCTTCTAATGAGACACCCTGGCACCCACTTACACACACATTCCACAAACACACACACACACAGAGCGAGAGAGAGAGAGAGAGAGAGAGAGAGCCCTCTCTCGGTGAGGTCCCTCAAAACACACACATAGTATGTAAGAATACACACATAAACATTCAGTACGCATATATACACATACAGAATGCATGCGCACACACAGACACACACACACAAACATGCTCCCCCATCCCTCTACTGCCAATGTCCCCTCTCTCCATCACAACACTCAGCTCGAACCTCCCTAAATGCACCCTTCTCTTTCTTTCCACACAGATTGGTTTCAGTCCCCACACCCCAACGGACCCTCTCCTCCCATTGAGGATCAAGAGATGTAAACGATAGCAACAACTTCACCTACTTTACACGGACTGTACAGTACCGTAGTTCACTAAACCCCAAAAAACCACTGCTACAACAGCACCTTGGGAAGGAGAACACGACACTGCACCTGAACACTACACTGTACCTGTAACTACACTATGCCTGCCTACTATACTACTCCCATGTGAAGACATGGCTTTCAGGACACTTGACATAAAATGGGGCCTAAAGAACAAGAATACACAACTCCAATGACTCTTCGGGTGTCAGGCAAGGTTACTCATCATACATGCGCAAAGAAAACATAATGGCAGCCATTTCCTGCAGTCAATGACCAAAAGCGCACTCTTTGGCTTTGTGTGTGGAATGTTATTCATATTTTTCATACTTTAATCCAGATTTTTATTTTTTTTTGAAACGTCTAAAATCTTGTGTTTCTATGTCAAACTGTTTTGTTATATTTCAGTCTTCTTGCGATGTGTATAGAAAGTGTAATATTGGGATGCAAACTCAAAATTGAATACATTTTAACTCTATATCTGACAGGTGTCTTCTTCTTTTTTAAGCCCGTAACCATGTGTGTGAGGTGTGTACTTTTGTTTCACAGTAGATGTGTTTAAAACTACCAAGAATCACTCTGTGTGACCCTGATTTTGCCCACTGCAATAAAAGTGTCAACGTCACTGAGACTCGTACCCTTGATGGCCCAGGCTCTGAGTGGGCTGCTGTCATCAATGACGTGGTAGAAGGTGAGTGGGAGGATGAGGAAGGGGCTGTCGCTGGACATGTCCACCTGGAAGGGAACGTTCCTCTGGTCCAGTCGCACCGTCTCCCCCTCCTTGGTCTGGGATGTCTGGAGCAACTTCCCTGTTACCTGGTAGCCAAAATGGAGTCATATTAAATTGTATGGCGGTACATGAGTGAGAATCCTGAAGAAGCTTGACAACATGACAACAACTTATATCTAACATGGTGATCCATTTTTTCAGGAAATATGTTTTTCTTTTTGTAATCCTCAATCACTAACACACACACAGAGACACACACACACACACACACACTATCTCTACCGAGCAGCCCAGTAACAGGCTCTTGCGCATGTTGGCCACTCGGATCATGAGGCAGGGTCGGCCCTCGTGATTGGACACCACGGCGTGCCGGCTGAACTTCACTGTCTCGCCTCTCTTTTTGGGCCGCGCCACCTGAGGAAGACGGAGGGGGGGGGGAGTGTGTCAGAGCCACACAATGTAGCATGGTGAACTACACTACCCACAATGCTACCGGTAACATGTCCTGTTAACAACCTGCCGTCCGTCTCCTTATCAATACATACAGTACAATACATGTACATGCACTTCCTATCATTTTAACCTCCAGCCCCAACACACACACACACACACACACACACACACACACACACACACACACACACACATAACTGAGTGAAAAATAAAGAAAGGGCTTGTAAGTCTTATTATTGAGGGGCCAGAATGATAACCCCGACCCTCGTAGATAAGAGAGGAAAGGGGAAGATAATTAACACTGTTGTTTACACAGGAGTCCAGTGCTGAGTACGGCCAGTGCATATAGTTGTACTGTTGTGTGTTGGACGTATGGATGCAGTGCATATAGTTGTACTGTTGTGTGTTGGACGTATGGATGCAGTGCATATGGTGGCCAGACTATATTACCGAACATTGGTCATGTGTGTCGATCCAAAGTTCAAATGTTTCATAGTATTGGGCACTGAGTGTACAAAACATTAGGAACCCCTAATATTGAGTTGCACCCCATTTTGCCCTCAGAACAGCCTCAATTCGTCTGGGGTCACGGACTACAAGGTGTCGAAAGCGCTCGACAGGGATGCCGGCCCATGTTGACTCCAATACGTCCCACAGTTGTGTCAAGTTGGCTGGATGTCCTTTGGATGGTGGACCATTCCTGATGTACACAAGAATCTGTTGAGTGTAGTGTGGTGCTAGGCTTTATTAATGAATGGGATGGTAATCGTAACCATGATATTGATATGCCCAGGACACGGTGAGGTACCTTGGCGAGGAAGGTTCCTGTGATGAAGATCTCCAGAACCATGGTAATGACAAGCTGGAGGATGAGGAGGATGATGGCGGCAGGACATTCCTCTGTGATGCAACGAAAGCCGTAGCCAATGGTGGTCTGGGACTCCAGCGAGAAGAGGAACGCCCCCGTTAGGGTCTGCACCTGCATCACACACGGGGTGTGGTTGGACGGCGGGTCAAACTCTGGAAGGAGGGAGATCAGAGATACAGGGAAAGAGGCAAGTTCTGAGCAGATTGTTTGACATGCCAGGCGGTTGAAGAACAAATTGCGGATATGACCCGAGAAAGGGCTAAACGAAGGAAGGCACATTCTTACACCTCTCTCATTCTCCCTCTTCTTGACTTACGTTCTCTGTCGCCTTCTCTCTCTTTCTCCGCCCCTGCCCTCTCCACCCTCTGCTCCCCCTTTCCCCTCCCTCCATCCTCACCTAGCAGGTCTCCATGCACCAACGCCACCAGGTACCACAGAACCCCGAACAGGAACCAGGTCCCGGCGAAGGTGGCCGAGAACAGGAAGAGCTTGTAGCGCCACTGCATGTCCAGGAAGGTCGTCCAGATGTCACGCAGGTACAGCGCCCCGCGCCCGCTCACGTGCTCGATGCGCACGTTGCTGTGCCCGTCCTTGGAGAGAACGCGTCGTCTCCGTCGGAGCGCACAGACCGTTGCCGCTGCCTCCCCCACCGCCCCCAGCAGCGGCTTCAGAACCTCCGTCTGGGTCATTGAGTGACACACCTTTTCGGGGGAGGAGCCACGTGAGGACGGGGGAGTGGCCGAGGTCATGGCTGCAGCTTTATGGGAGGAGAGGGATCGAAAACCAGGGTTGAGGGGGAGATTGAGTGGATAAGCGGGAGGAAAAGGAGTGTGAGGAAGAGGGGTGAAGAGGGCGAGGGGGTCAGAAAGACGAAGAGATAAAGTTGATGAAAAACAAGTTGAAAACATGGGGTTTGTGAGAAAGGAGAGAATATGAAAGGAATAGAGGAGAAAAGTTGATAAGGGGATGAATGAAAGAGATGACATTTTTGGGGGGGGGGGGGGGCATGGGGAGAGAAAGATAGGGAGATTATAAATGTGACACACAATAACATTTTCCAAGTGGACAGAGGCAGGCCTGTTGCTGTCCAAGGTGGTCCATTTAAAACTCTCTCTTACTCGTTCTCTTCATCCCTCTCTTTTCAGATGGAGCAGCAGCTCCCCTTTCAAAGTAAAAATCCCCCTTTCAGAGTGAAGTTGCAGCTGTCTTTTCACGTAAAAAAACCCTCTATATAATGCTAAGGGACTCCTGTGTCTGCAGCACATCAGGCTGGCTCGGTCGAGATGGACAGAAACAGGGCTCACTTATTCCCCATTCAAACACTGGAATAGAAAAGCAACATGGAGTATCAAATCAAATCAAATAGTATTTGTCACATGCGCCGAATACGACAGGTCTAGCTAGACCTTACTTACAAACCCTAACCCAGAACGCAGTTGGGGGAAAAAAGTAGACCTAAAAAAAAAATATGAATAAGAAAATAAAAGTAGCAAATAAAGACAAAGAATTATCTGTGAATGAGAGATGCTGGATCAACCGTTTACAAATGTGCTTTAATCCCTGACATGGTCTGACATCTCTTTCATTATCCCTTCATCCCTAACGATTAAAATTTTAAAGAGGTGTAATCGTCTTACTGCTTTACACTCTTAGTGGTTGTGGACTTTCATAAGAGCTCAAACGATTACCCTATAATAGGGGGCCTATAATAGTTGATTACGTTGATGATTAAGACCCACACTACCCCAGTGGTCTACTACCACCTGCAGCTCAAATGGGACATTCATCGGGTCCACTTATTGAGCTTATTTTCACCTCCCAATAAATGTGTTTCTGTGTCCGAGAATGAATTACGTGGTGTGGTTTGTGGAGGCAGGATAGCCTGGAGAATATAGCTTGTGTGTTATCGGGGCCAGTAAGAGGCATGTTTCTCTCCTTTGTGGATATGGATACTTGTTGTTTGTGTGTGACTTTGGCCCGAGCATCCTTCTGGATGTCCTTCTGTATCCTCTCTCTCTCTCTCTCTCTCTCTCTCTCTCTCTCTCTCTCTCTCTCTCTCTCTCTCTCTCTCTCTCTCTCTCTCTCTCTCTCTTCTCTCTCTCTTCTCTCTCTCTTCTCTCTCTAGCCTTTCTTTCGCTCTCACACTCTCGCCCTCTTTCTTGGCTAAACGGTCCCATTTGTCTCTTCCTGCCTCTGCTTTCCGGATCCAGTCAAAAATAACCAACCGTAGCAAAGCCAGAGAACTAGGAGCTCTGATACACACTCTCCTTTCTGGCCTTTCTCTCTGTGTCGCCACTCGCTTGCTCTATTCCTTCCTCTCTCTCTCTAGTGCTGGAGCTCACTGTGAGTATGAATAGGGATCTGTTTAAATGTCTGTGCTCAGAATACTAAGATGGGGGGTGAGGCGGCATTTGTGACTTGTGATAGGCTAAGTGCATTCACAGCTGACCTCTGAACCTTACTGAGGCCCCTCCCACACATACAGTAAACACACACTCACATATACAGGGACATACACAACAATGTTATACCAATGTTAACTTTTCCTGAAACAATGTTTGTGACACTTTATCATTGTCATAGACCAAACTGTTACAATTATTTCCGCTCAATTCAGTATTCCTTTTAACACTTCTGTGTCTTCCTCTCAACTATAGTCTCTCTTCATCCCTTTCTCTATCTCCCTCTGTCCTGTGTTCACAAGAATCCTTTGTTTAGAGAGTAGATGAAAGGGACAAAAGCCACCATTGAAAAATCTGACTGAGTGAGAGAGAGGGAGAAGGTGTGTGTGTGTGTGTGTGTGTGTGACAGTATGTGTGTGATCATATGTGAGTATATGTTGGAGAGTGTGAGGGGGCAGAGAAAGGGGAAGGGAGGATTGAGAGAGGGAGCAAGAGTGAGAATCCAAAGGAGGGAAAGATGTGTGGAGAGAGAGATAGAAGGTGTATTAAAACAGATTGGTGACAAAAAAAAAGATGCTCATTAGTATTCCTGAGCGTTGCATTTCACCACACTCCTTCCTTCCCCTGTGTGTTGACCCTACCAAAATCCCCAACCTCTATACAACACTCCAACGACCTCTGAGCATTTTTTCCCCCCACGCCACTGACAACCATTTTTGTCTGCTCATACAGGAGTAATACAGGCCCAGTACACTAATATTGTGAAAAATAAAACCGTTTTTATTCTGATTTATCAGCACCCCTACTTCCATGTACATGAACAGCATAAGGTGTAACACAAAATCCCCACACAGCCTCTCCAAACACTGAGACAAGTAATCCATACAAATTCTAAAACAACTTCTTAGCCAAACTATTTGTGTTTCAAGTACTCAAACTACCCACACACTGGCCCTTATCTAACATCTCCAAATAACCCTTTCAGTATGTCTTCCACACTGTGTCAGTTTGACAGTGTCAGTTTGACACATTTGTAGACTTGACTTGTCGACTGCAGCCTGGGAGTGAGTGGTCTGGAATGTCCAATTCAAATGTCATGGGGTCAGGTTGTCTTCCTACAGGTGTGATTTAGAACACTCGCCATGGCCAATACAGTATCTACAGTATAATATACAGTATAATATACAGTATAATATACACTAAACGCCAGTATCTAATCACTTTTCTCTTCCACTTTAGACATGAGACTGTTACTGTTACTGTGTTTAAACAGAAACTCCAGAAACAGCCGTGCCTCCAGCAAAGTGAGGATTGATTCCTAAATAGACTCAACCAAGTCGCCAGAAATATTTCATAAACACCTGTAGGATCCATTCAGATCAAGTACTGTCACTAAATACATAGTTTTATTGATTGACTGTGTAGTCAATGCTGTAAAGGTGACTAGAAAAATGGACAGACTTATTATTAAGGGGTGATGGAGAAAAGGAAGAAAAATTATTTCAGCATCCAAATGTAATAGATACAGTACATGCAGGTGTTCGCAAACTGCAGCCCCTCTTATAAATGCCACAGACACAGCGGGCTACTGTAAAAAATAAAATAAAAACACTCACCTGTAGCCTACATAGTACAGATGTAGAATCTTAATTTGATCACTCTTTTGATTGCTGAGAATGTTCCTGCACTGCCGGAAATGCAAACTTGTAGTGTATTCAAGGTTTACAAAAAGCTTCTCAATATTTTGATTTGCCCTAACAAAAAAGTATCTCCCTCTACAAAAAAATGCCCATGAATTATAATCCACATAATAATTCACATTTACTGTTCCTGCATGATTTTTTTCCCTTCTGTAACAAACTGGCTCAAATTAAGATTCTACATCTGTAGCACTCATCCTGTTCTCTCTGTGTGGATGCACCTGTGCTCTCTCTGCTTATGTTCTCTTTGCAATACCAAGCCAAAGTAGCTTTCAAATTGTTTATTTCTTTATTCTATGGTTATTACTAATGAAGAGGGTGGAACATGCATAAATATATATTTTTTCATCAAGTGAGTGCTGGCCTTTATATATAGGCCATATATCTAACTATCCCCGCTATCGCTCATGTGAGAAGTCACCACATCCTGTTGCTCTGTCGCTATCATAACAACGTGGAGATGCATTAAGTTATGGGAATGGTGATCTATTAGTAAAAACAAATTGAATTCAAGCCTATTGATTCATGTGCTGGTCATCACTCACCTTTTGTTGCAATTGTTGAATGCAATTTTGAAACTTGGAAAAAGTTGTTTGTGTCGCCCAAAAACCATGAAAAGAAATTGATGTCGCAGAATGAGCAAGTTGACTATTTGCCTTTTTGGTTGATCAGTGCGACCTCGTGCATTTGAAGCAATGTGCACTTGTTGACAGTTCTCTCACACGGATGTTCACAAGACCCAACTTTCATTGTCTACAGATTTCGATCCTGATTATAGTTCTACATATTTCCATTGTAATTCTAATAGGCCTAACAACATTACAGGTATTACAAAAAGTTAAAATCAACCAAGTTTCAGTAGCTAAGACCGAATTTAGGCTACCACACACAAATCAGTGGTTGCTCTGAAGCTGAAGTGTCAGTCGGTACCGGTTCCGATTGACTGTTACAGAGTTATTATGTAATAAAGTAGTTTCAATGTCCCCGTTGAATCTAAAGCTGTGAAGGTTCTCAGATTCATGTAGAAGTTGGAGTGTCTCTCTTCTCTGACATTTTCTCTTGTCTCTCTTTATAAATGGAAAAAGTAGCCTATTCAGTCACTCAACTGGACACAGGACATTTTAATTCATTAATTCAACTCTCCTCCCAGTTTCTCCTCCCACCCTCTCTCTCTCTCTCTCTCTCTCTCTCTCTCTCTCTCTCTCTCTCTCTCTCTCTCTCTCTCTCTCTCTCTCTCTCTCTCTCTCTCTGTACACTGTAAATGGGTCCCTTGTTGAGGGTTCCTCGACTGTTCAGCCTTTGTCAACTTTCTCATGTAAATTCCTGATGGTTAAGATACAAACCTGGAAGTTATTTCACTATTCGAAAGCATGGTAGGTAGTTACAAATCAGAAGTAACAAAATACACTTTATTGTGGCCTTGGCTCCTCGCAAGTCGGCAAAGATGGCCAATGGTTTGACTGAAAAATGTTGGCTTTGCTCTGTGAGGCCATGTCATGTCTGCCTGAAAGGATAGAAACTGCTCCTACTGCGAGAACATCATAGCAAATAAGACAACTGGACACTAATGCCTACCCAGAACAGTGAAATATCTATTACATGTTCATATTGATCTCTTATAGAATCCTGCTTCTTGAAAAAATAAAAGGACAACTTTTGAAGTTTATTTTGGCGAGAGCTGAATTTACCGCGTGCCCCAGCTGAGCGTCCCTGGCTGGACCTTTTTCACATACGCATCAATCTCATGGATCCACCCACCTGCCAACAAGTGTTGTTCCATCCTGTAGTCTACATCCCGCTGAGTGCCGGGGTTCCCTCATCCAGGCACGGGGCCCCTAAAGAGAGTGCTTGTGTGTACAGTTGATGTCGGAAGTTTACATACACTTAGGTTGGAGTCATTAAAACTCATTTTTCAAACACTCCACAAAGTTCTTGTTAACAAACTATAGTTTTGGGCAAGTTGGTTAGGACATCTACTTTGTGCATGACACAAGTCATTTTTCCAACAATTGTTTACAGACCGATTATTTCACTTATAATTCACTGTATCACAATACCAGTGGGTCAGAAGTTTACATATGCTAAGTTGACTGTGCCTTTAATTAAACAGCTTGGAAAATTCCAGAAAATGATGTCATGGCTTTAGCAGCTTCTGAAAGGCTAATTGACTAATCATTTGAGTCAATTGGAGGATGGATGTATTGTGCAAGCATTTGAGAATGGACAAAGGAATTTGCTCGTGATTACAACCTGTAGGCCTATCAGGGTGTCAGAGTCACACTGCCGATACCTGTGTTTCCGTGTCTTGTTTCTTTTAAAATCAATAACACTGAGTCGTCTCAGTTGTCTAAGTAACAGTCCTCTAAGGAATGAATGAGATGATGTTACTCAGTTCGTCCAGGCTCTCCTGTAGCCGTTCAGCTGTCTGTCTGATCGTCTGGATGAACTTCATGGTCTCTGACTTGACCTCAGCCTTTGGGGTCTTCACATGCAGGGTTCAGCTCAGTGGTGGAGTCTGTGTCCATCCCTTCTAACATACTGGTATCACCCGGCTGCTCATTCGCCTTCGCCTGTCGGATGTTGTGATCTCTTTGGCATCCATGGCGATGAGGAAGATATCAACAGATACAAAAATATCTGAAAATATTGCTGTCGCCACCGTAGCCACACGAACTGTACGGGAAGTTGCCAATGGTGGCCACCCGGAGAAACTGTACCACATTGCCAATGGTGGCCACCCGGAGAAATCGGAAGAGCTCTGGTATGCACCCCAGGCCCCTCCCAAACCTTGCCCCAGCATCTGCATTGAAATTGTAATTTCCTATGTTAAAAGAGCTACTTGCCCTCAGTGTCTCCAAACCCTCAGCGATATCTTGTAGAGATGTCACCACAGAGTTCATCTTCTCCTGGAACTCCTTGATGATGTTCTTGATGGCTCGGCGGTCGGTGGACTGATTGACCATGTTGGTGATGTTGGATACTCCGGCTGTGGCTCCACCAGCGACAGCCACCCCAATACCAACCCCAGTGACGATCAGGGAGGCGCCCAGAGTGAAGGGAGCCAGGATAAGCCCGACTAAAGAGGTGATTCCTCCAGCTGCTCCAATAACACCTCCCGTCAGACTGCCTATGGTTGTTACTTTGTGCATACTCTCCAAGCCGTCTGCCAGAGTTCTCAGCTTGTCCAAGCTGGTCTGGAGTTCCTCCACAGTTCTCACTCTATAGAAAATTAATTTAGACAGATCATTTGATTGAATGAATGAACTTATGGATTAATTAATGAACAAACAAATGATATGAATTCATCATATGATCTTGTATAACAAACCTTTTTTTGTGAGGAAACTGATAATGAAGGGTTTGACCATGATGTCACCAGCTGAAAGCCTAATGGTCGGGTCTTGCTGGAAGATGTCACACAGGAGAACGTGGAGCTCAGATGAGAAGCTCTCTGGGAGAGATGGGTAAGAACCTTCCAACGTTTGGGGGATGAGCTTGATTGTGCTTGCTGCAGCAAACTGCCAAGAAAGACCGGTTAATATTACACTGCATTTTGCATTATCAGGAGGCAAATATGGAGATAGGTGTTACCTATTGCACACTGAAGCGTGTTTAGGATTTTCTCAGGTGAAGAACATGAACATGATTATTATTTTTTTGCCGGTGGTTGACAGCAGATGTATTGTTGTGTCATTGTATAAAATAATGTTCTCTCTCTCTCTCTCCTTAGCAAGTTATTTTTTGGAACGATTAGATTCGAATTTTAATGATCACATGTACAGAAGTTTCAGGTGTAATTATGGTACAGTGAAAATGTTCAACTTCGAGCTCCAGCAATGCAGGTCAAAGTGAAATAAAACAATAAAGGTAATAATAAAGAATATAAATAAATATACAAAATATATATATATATATATACACATATTAAAAAATATATATTTTTTAAATGTAAATGTCCTGCGGATGAGGATGAAGAAAGGAGTAAAAGAATGAGCGAGACCAGGGGAGAGGGAGGTATAGAGAGGAGGGAGAACGCAGAGGAGTAGAAAGGAGAGTGGTATGAGGATCGGAGAGAGAGAGAGAACCAACCAAGAATTCACAAAATGGGACAAACACCAAATTGAGACTCTGCACGCAGAATTCTGCAAAAATATCCCCCATGTTCAACGTAGAACACTAAATATTGCATCTAGAGCAGAATTAGGCCGATCCACGCTAATTATCAAAATCCAGAAAAGAGCCGTTAAATTCTACAACCAGCTAAAAGGAAGCGATTCCCAAACCTTCCATAACAAAGCCATCACCTACAGAGAGATGAACCTGGAGATGAGTCCCCTAAGCAAGCTGGTCCTGGGGTTCTGTTCACAAACACACTCCACAATGCCCCAGGACATCTTCACATGCCGAAAACATGAGAAAACAAAAAGATAAATACTTGGAATTAACAAAAAAAAAAAAAACTGAGCAAACCAGAATGCTATTGGTCCCTAAACAGAGTACAGTGGCAGAATACTTGACCACTGTGACTGACCAAAACTTAAGGAAAGCTTTGACTATATACAGACTCAGTGAGCATAGCTTTGCTATTGAGAAAGGCCGCCGTTGTAAGGGTTTTCTTCTGGTGAAAGAGAGGCGGACCAAAATGCAGCGTGGTGGTTATTCATGTTTTTAATAAAGACGACTATACATGAACAGACTAAACAAAACAAGAAAAGTGAAAACCTAAACAGTCCTATCTGGTGCAAACACAGAGACAGGAACAATCACCCACCAACACACAGTGAAACCCAGGCTACCTAAGTATGATTCTCAATCAGAGACAACTAATGACACCTGCCTCTGATTGAGAACCATACTAGGCCAAAACATAGAAATACCCAAAACCTAGAAAAACAAACATAGACTGCCCACCCAACTCACGCCCTGACCATACTAAATAAATACAAAACAAAGGAAATAGAGGTCAGAACGTGACAGCCGTAGGCAGACCTGGCTCTCAAGAGAAGACACGCTATGTGCACACTGCCCACAAAATGAGGTGGAAACTGAGCTGCACTTCCAAACCTCCTGCCAAATGTATGACCATATTAGAGACGCATATTTCCCTCAGATTACACAGATCCACAAATAATTTGAAAACAAACCCAATTTTGATAAACTCCCATATCTACTGGGTGAAATACCAGTGTGCCATCACAGCAGCAAAATTTGTGACCTGTTGCCACAAAAAAAGGTCAACCAGTGAAGAACAAACACCATTGTAAATACAACCCATATTTATGCTTATTTATTTCCCCTTTTGTACTTTAATTTGCACATTGTTTCAACACTGTATATATACCGTACATAATGACATTTGTAATGTCTTTATTATTTTGGAACTTCTGTGAGTAATGTTTACTCTTCATTTTTATTGTTTATTTCACTTTTGTATATTATCTACTTCACTTGCTTTGACACTGTTAACATATGTTCCCCGTGCCAATAAAGCCCCTTGAATTGAATTGAGAGAAAGATAGAGGAGAGGGGGTGGGAGAAGAGGGTGAAGGAGAGAGAGGGAGGGAGAGAGGGATGAAGATGGAGAGAGCAGGGAAGAAGGAAGGTGAGAGGGAGGGAGGGAGGGAGGGAGAGAGAGAGCAGGAGAGGAACGGGGGGAAGATGAGGGTGAAGAAGAGAGAGAAACAGGGAGACGATGAGAGAGAAACAGGGGGAGGAGAGGATGGTGAAGAAGAGAGAAACGGAGAAGATGAGGGTGAAGAAGAGAGAGAAACAGGGGGAGGAGAGGAGGGTGAAGAAGTGAGAGAAACGGAGAAGATGAGGGTGAAGAAGAGAGAGAAACAGGGGGAGGAGAGGAGGGGGAAGAAGTGAGAGAAACAGGGGGAGGAGAGGATGGTGAAGAAGAGAGAAACGTAGAAGATGAGGGTGAAGAAGAGAGAGAAACAGGGAGAGGAGAGGAGGGTGAAGAAGAGAGAAACGGAGAAGATGAGGGTGAAGAAGAGAGTTAGAAACAGGGGGAGGAGAGGAGGGGGAAGAAGAGAGAAACGGAGAAGATGAGGGTGAAGAAGAGAGAGAAACAGGGGGAGGAGAGGAGGGTGAAGAAGAGAGAAACGGGTAAGATGAGGGTGAAGAAGAGAGAGAAACAGGGGGAGGAGAGAAGGGTGAAGAAGAGAGAGAAACAGGGGGAGGAGAGAAGGGTGAAGAAGAGAGAGAAACAGGGGGAGGAGAGGAGGGGGAAGAAGAGAGAAGCGGAGAAGATGAGGGTGAAGAAGAGAGAGAAACAGGGGGAGGAGAGGAGGGGGAAGAAGTGAGTGGGCAGGTCAGACCACTTGTTGGCTTATTGCTGGTCCATCGGAAGGATGTAAGGATTGTTTCCTCCTTTTCTTGCTTTGTTTTGTCTGGCGATGCATTCGGTTGGTTTTTCTGTCGTATGGCTCCCTCCTCTTTATCTCTCTCTCTTTCTCTCTCTCTCTCTTTCTCTCTCTCTCTCTCTCTCTCTCTCTTTGTCTATCTCTCTCTCTTTCTCTCTCTCTCTTTCTCCCTCTCCCTCTCTTTCTCTCTTTCTCTCTTTCTCTCTCTCTCTCTCTCTTTCTCTCTCTCTCTTTCTCTCTCTCTCTTTCTCTCTCTCCACTTTCTTCCGTCTCTACCTCTTTACATTTACACCTCTTTCTGTGTTGTTGGTTTAAAGGTTCAATGGAAAATCCCCCTGTGGTTCTCACCCACCCACACACAACCACACACACAAACACAAGCTCAATATATGCCAGCAAAGCCACTACACAACACAACACTAAACAATACATTAGTTGCACTATAAAGGTGACAAACGGTGACCACAAACTGTTAGGACCTACATAAAGCTGTTCCAACAGCAGAGCTTTCTTTTCAACACCATGGAGTGAATCCTTACCACCGCTACACCTGGCTATCAGCGGAACCTTGTCTGGCAGCGAAACAGTTCATTCAGCCTCATTTACTGCCTTTAAAAAAAAACATTGCTGATATGGCTGACTTGCTTAAACAAATGTGGTTTCTACTGACAATTGACATGTACAAACTATGGCACAAGGGAACGACGAGCGGATGAGAGGCCATCCGTAATTTAGATGAAGACATTCATGAGCGAGCTAGGTCTGACGTAGTCAATATAACTATTTGTTCAGCACTTTTTAAATGTACAGCCACAGGATTCAGAACATGGGCCATTCTTACAGTATTCTCCCTGTACACCAAGTCAGAACTGAAGGAAAAATAAATGGGTATATAAGCAGACAATGAAAGCTTTTACAATATTCAATGATTACATTTTTCTAAAACAGCCTATAGGCTACATGTGCACCACCAAATCAGAACAGAAGGCTAAGTTATGAGGGGGAAAGGGACCACAATATTAGGGTGAGGCACATTGGCTACTAACAGCTTACTACACAACATAACATTTATTTTAAGAATGTGAAATGTCAGAAAAATAGTAGAGAGAATTATTTATTTCAGTTTTCATTTCTTTTGTCACAACCCCAATGGGTCAGAAGTTTACATACACCCAATTACTATTTGGTAGCATTGCCTTTAAATTGTTTAACTTGGGTCAAAACGTTTTGGGTAGCCTTCCACAAGCTTCCCACAATGAGTTATGTGACTTTGGTCCATTCCTCGTGACAGGGCTGGTGCAACTGAGTCAGGTTTGTAAGCCTCCTTGCTCGCACATGCTTTTTCAGTCCTGCCCCAAAATGTTCTATAGGATTGAGGTCAGGGCTATGTGATGGCCACTCCAATACCTTGACTTTATTGTCCTTAAGCCATTTTGCCAGAACTTTGGAAGTATGCTTGGGGTCATTGTCCATTTGGAAGACCAATTTGCGACCAAGCTTTAACTTCCTAACGGATGTCTTGAGATGTTGCTTCAATATATCCACATAATTGTCCCTCCTCATGATGCCGTCTATTTTGTGAAGTGCACCAGTCCCTCCTGCAGCAAAGCACCCCCACAACATGATGCTGCCACCCCCGTGCTTCATGGTTGTGGGATGGTGTTCTTCAGATTGCAAGCATCCCCCTTTTGCCTCCAAACATAATGATAGTCATTATGGCTAAACAGTTCTATTTTAGTTTCATCAGACCAGAGGACATTTCTCCAAAAAGTGCAGTTGCAAACCATGGTCTGGCTTTTTTATGGCGGTTTTGGAGCAGTGGCTTCTTCCTTGCTGAGCGGCCTTTCAGGTTATGTCAATATAGGACTCGTTTTACTGTGGATATAGATACTTTTGTACCTGTTTCTTCCAGCATCTTCACAAGGTCCTTTGCTGTTGTTCTGGGATTGATTTGCACTTCCCTCATTAAAGTACGTTCATCTCCAGGAGACAGAACGCGTCTCCTTCCTGAGCGGTATGACGGCTGCATGGGCCCATGGTGTTTATACTTGCGTACTATTGTTTGTACAGTTGAATGTGGTACCTTCAGGCATTTGGAAATTGCTCCCAGGGATGAACCAGACTTGTGGAGGTCTACAATTGTTTTTTGAGGTCTTGGCTGATTTCTTTAGATTTTCCCATGATGTCAAGCAAAGAGGCACTGAGTTTGAAGGTAGGCCTTGAAATACATCAACAAGTACACCTCCAATTGACTCAAATTATGTCAATTAGCCTTTCAGAAGCTTCTAAGAAAGACCATGGCATAATTTTCTGGAATTTTCCAAACTGTTTAAAGGCACAGTCAACTTAGTGTATGTAAACTTCTGACCCACTGGAATTGTGATACAGTGAAGATATAAGTGAAATAATTTGTCTGTTAACAACTGTTGGAAAAATTACTTGAGTCATGCACAAAGTCCTAACCAACTTGCCAAAACTATAGTTTGTTGTACTTCAACTGTATATATATATACATACATATATATATATATGTGGGTCTCAAAACAGGTTCCTGCCCATAATGACTGGTTGTCACTGGACCTAAAAAAGGAAGACAACAAACATAGACACGCACATATTCACTTTTCACAGTTTTTACATACGTTTTGCGCTCTGAGGTAACATTCTTAAATAAATAATAATATGCTTATAGCAGAATACACACACGAATCCTTGTTTTCAGTCAAGTATTTTGGTACTGGATTATATTTAGTGTCGGCATCATTCTGAGGTCTGAAACCTCTATTCCAGTCAACAGCTAAGCTCCATCGCCATCTAGCGGTCATCAATAGCAAACCTCCACAGTGGTAGACAATGCAGGTTGAATTTAATGTGCGTGCTCAAATTGATGTTATTTGGTTACATTCAAATCAATGGTATAAGCAGACCAGACCCAGCTTCTGTGGCATGGGAGACATGGAACTGACCATTTCTTTCAAAGGTAAACGGCCTGAGTGAACCGTCTTCATTTTCCCATCATCTTTGGTTGAAGTGTTTGAAGTCGGCTCTGCGTTCTCAGTTCTAGCAGTAAGGGGACTCAGAGGTTTGCGTGAAGAAATCTTCACACGTTTATGTCAGCCTCTAGACCACGGTTTCCCACACTCGTTCCTGGCCCCCACTTACCCTAGCACTACACAGCTGACTCAAATACTCGAAGCATGATGATGAGTTGGTTATTTGAATCCGCTGTGTAGTGCTACGGCAAAAACCCGAGCACTGCAAGGAGCGAGTCTGGGAAACCCTGCTCAACTCTTACCCTACGAGGTCCGGAGCCTGCTGCTACTCTGTTCTACCTGATAATTAATTGCACACACCTGGTGTCCCAGGTCTGAATCAGTCCCTGATTGGAGGGGAACAATGAAAAAAAAAAGCAGTGGGACTGGCTTCGAGGTCCAGAGTGGAATTTGAGGGCTCTGGACATCTAAGGTAAGGCATGTATTTTTTTTTCTCCCCCTGGTGGTTAAGGCTGGCATTGGGAGATAAAAAAAAAAAACGGATCCTAGATACATTATGTGCTTACGGACAGCTACCCAAAGCTGTCAATACTATCTAACATAGTTCATGGAGCCCTTGAAGCTAAGGGATCATTTTAAAGGGGTCATGCCTGAAAGTATGCCCCCCTGTGTGTGGTGGATCCTGTGTATGCCACAACGTAGCTCTATTCTGCACTCCTTAATTGTCAATGAGAGGCCGCATGTCTTTTAGAGCCTTCTGGAAATAGATCATTTAATTTTCCTTTTTCACGAGGTTCTGCACATAACCAACCTCAAACTGTGGGTCCAGTGAACGGGACCTTCACATCTACACATTTTCCGCGTGATTCGTCTCGGACTCAAAGGCCTCATGTGCCCTCTGGTCTAGGAGAATACAGAGCCATTTGGGATGCAGACCTGGTCTACTACACTGTTTAGAACCCAAAAGAACCCTTTCAGAGCCCTGTCTTCCAGAGCCAGGTTGCCTGGCAACATCAGGAATATTGACGCACGTGCATCACAGGGGAGGAAGGGCCGTGCGTTGTTGCGATTCTGAACTGTCAGATAGCGAAATACAATGGCAAGCTGCCAGACGGGGAATGGTAGGCAGCTTGTTTCCGCTAGTTGTGTCTTGTCCTTGATACCATGTCTTGTTTTGACTTATACCACATCCATAATTCGAACTACAACTGTAACAATGTATTCGAGAGACAACAAGTGCTCATTGTGAAAATGTACTTGATTTCAATAAGCATTTGTAGGCTAAATATAGTTTAGATGTTGCCAACAGTCCTATGGTTCTAAGCCAACCCCGTCTGTTTCGCCCTGAAGATGTGCACTCATCTGTTTTGTTGCCAGACAACACACCCGTCTATGGAGAAGGTTCTATATGGATAAAGGTACTGTGTAGAAAGAACCCTTGTACTTGTAGAATAACACTTTTAGACGCCTTTTTGTGTAGACCGTATAGTCGTTGTGGACCTTGTGTGCCCTGGTCTCCTTGACTTGAGGGGGTAGCCATTCACCAATACAAAAGCTTATATGCATTAGGTACACAGAACTGTTTGTTACAGTAGATTTCACAGAATCCAAAGGGTAGTTATAATGTAATTATTATATAATTACTGCATAACCATGTTACTTTAAAGTAACAATACCTGGTAAATAGTAGACTTGTGTGTGTGTGTGTGTGTGTGTGTGTGTGTGTGTGTGTGTGTGTGTGTGTGTGTGTGTGTGTGTGTGTGTGTGTGTGTGTGTGTGTGTGTGTGTGTGTGTGTGTACATGATTGTGCCTGTGCATGTTTGTATATGCACATTCAGTGCCTTCTGAAAGTATTCAAACCCCTTGACCTATTCCACTTTTTGTTGTGTTACAGCCTGAATCCAGAATTGATTAAATAAATAAAAAATCTCACCCATCTACACACAATACCCCATAATGACAAAGTGAAAACATGCGTTTTTTTAACACCCCTGAGTCAATACATGTTAGAAGTATCTTTGGCAGAGATTACAGCTGTGAGCCTTTCTGGGTAAGTCTCTAAGAGCTTTGCACACCTGGATTGTACAATATTTACACATTATTGATTTTTTTATTTATTCTGCCAAGTTGGTTGTTGATCATTGCTTAGACAGCCATTTTCAAGTATTTTCATAGATTTTCAAGCCGTTTCAAGTCAAAACTGTAATTAAGCCACTCAGGAACATTAAATGTTGTCTTGGTAAGCAACTCCATTTCATATTTGGCCTTGTGTTTTAGGTTATTGTCCTGCTGAAAGGTTCATTTGTCCCCCAGTGTCTGTTGGAAAGCAGACTGGATCTGGTTTTCCTCTAGGATTCTGCCTGTGCTTAGCTTAATTCCGTTTCTTTTTATCCTAAATAAAACTCCCCAGTCCTTGCCGATGACAAGCATACCCATAGCAGGATGCAGCCACCACAATGGTTGAAAATATGAAGAGTGGTACTCTTGTGTTGTGTTGGATTTACCATTTTACTTGTCTTATTCCTTCTTTTCACTCTGTCATTTAGGTTAGTATTGTTCTTTATCCATCCTTAATTTTCTGCTATCAAGCCATTAAACTATGCAACTTTTTTAAAGTCACCATTGGTCTCATGGTGAAATCCCTGAGTGGTTTCCTTCCTCTCCGGCAACTGAGTTAGGAAGGACGCCTGTGTCTTTGTAGTGCCTGCGTGTGTCGATACACCATCCAAAGTGTAATTAATAACTTCAGATATTCAATGTCTGTGTCACACCCTGATCTGGGTCACCTGTCCTTGTTGTTGTCTCCACCCCCTCCAGGTATTATCCCTGGGATATTTATCCCTGTGTTTCCTGTCTCTCTGTTCAAGTTTGTCTTGTTTGCCAAGTCAACCAGCGTTTTTCCTTGCTCCTATTTTTCCAAGTCTCAGTTTGTTTCTATTCCTTCTGGTTTCGACCCTTGCATGTCCAGACTCCGAACCCGCCTGCCTGACCACTCGGCCTGTTCTGACTACCAGCATGCCTATCCGCTTGTACTCTTTTGGACTCTGATCTGGTTTCTGACCCCTGCCTGGCCTGACCTCGAGACTCCCTATCGTCTGGTACTGTTTGGGCTCTGACCTGGTTTATGAACTCTCGCCTGACCCCGACCTGCCTTTGCCTACTCCCTTTGTTATAATAAATATCAGAGCTCTACCATCTGCCTCCTGTGTCTGCATTTAGGTCTCGCCTTGTGCCCTTATAGTATGCTGCTTCTTTTTGTAAAACCTCCCAGGTCTTTGTGGTTGAATCTGTGTTTGAAAGTCACTGCTCGACTGAGGTACCTTACATATATTTGTATGTGTGGGTTACAGAGATGAGGTAGTCATTCAAAAATCATGTTAAACACTATTATTGCACACAGAGTGAGTCCATTTAACTTATGATGTGACTTGTTGAGTACATTTTTACTCTTGAACTAATTTAGGCTTGCCATAACAAAGGGGTTGAACACTTATTGACTCAAGACATTTCAGCTTTAAATTGTTTATTCATTTGTACGCAATTTGAAAAATATAATTCAACTTTGACATTACGGGGGTTATTTTGTAGGCCAGTGACACAAAATATCAATAAAATTTTAAATTCAGGCTGTAACACAAAAACAATGCCAAGGGGTGTGAATACTTTCTGAAGGCACTGTACATACTGTGCTTAGCCCATGTCTGTACAGGCCTGTGTGAGCTCCAGACAGAGCCCAACAGCAGGTCAGTGCCAGATGACTTGCAGAAAGGAAGAACAGGGCACTGTGCTGTTATACAATAGAACAGGGGAATGAGCTGGAGTTTAATAACCGGGCTGGCTGGCTGGCAGGCTCAGGGAGGGAGAAGGGGTGTCCTCCAGTCATAGTCCAGTAAACACACATGCACGGACAAACATTCACGCAAGAACGTGCACACACACACACACACACACACACACATATAACAAAGTAAAACTGTTGATATTGTGACCGTACCCTTGCTGGTCTGCCAGTACCAGTTGTGTCTCGTTTGAAAGCCAAGAGCTCCAGTTTGAAGGAGCTATAGTTCCGGGTCTTTCTTCGTTGTTGGATGCATGTTGTAGCTGGCGTAAGTAATTGCTCGCTCTTGGCGATCTTGAACTTGTGCATCTTGAACCAGCCCCAACGTCTTGAACCAGCCCCCAGCCCTTCAAGGTTGGCACCTGTGTACAGTCGGAAGGGGAGCGAGAAGTCTGCTTAGGCCAGGAAAGGGCCACTCAACAAGGCTCTTCAAACGGTCAAAGGCCTGTTAGCCTGGTGTCCAGGTGACTGGCACTTCGTGTAACAAAGTGTTGAGTGGTGCAGCCACTTTGGAGAAGCCTGGATGATATGCCGGTAATAACTAGCAAAGCCAAGAAAGGACCGTACTTACTTAACAGTCTGGAGAACTGGCCACTCCCTTGTCAATTTAGCCTTGGATGGATCTGTATCCACCCCCTTCTAGCTGATGACGTGGTCAAGGTATGGAGTTCCAACCCATGGTCATGCAGCTTCTGGAAAACCTGTTCCAGAAAGGCCAGATGGCCTCCGAAATCCAGCGAGTACACAATGATGCCGTTGAGGTAAATCAGCAGGGAATCCCCCAGACACCACTGCATGAGCCTCTGAAGCGTGGTGGGGGCATTGGTCAAACCGAAACCCAGGGACGTGGTAAAGGCAGTTTTCTCACGGTCCACTGAGCTTTCTTCAGCCTCGTTAGTGACTCCGCTAGGCGTCTTTGTGAGTGGCCTCGTTCAACTTCCTGGAATCGACTCATTGCTTGGAGGAGCGCCCTCAACTTGGGTTACAAGCTCGGGGACAGGCCCGATACCGCTGTCCACACACACACACACACACACACACACACACACACACACACACACACACACACACACACACACACACACACACAATCTTCCAGTCATATCCTAGTTCCACAATCCTGTGCACCTGTGAGGAATGGGAGGAGGTAGGTCTGGGATCTCCACCTGAGAACTCACACATCCTTGTCTACATCATACATAAAGTATGGTGACAGGTCTGCAACACTGTAGGATAGCCCCCTGCTATCTCTCTCTCTCTCTCTCTCTCTCTCTCTCTCTCTCTCTCTCTCTCTCTCTCTCTCTCTCTCTCTCTCTCTCTCTCTCTGTCTCCCTCTCTCTGCTTGCTCATTTACTGTATATACACTGAGTGTACAAAACATTAGTTTATTAAAAAAAAATGTATTTCACCTTTATTTAACTAGGCAAGTCAGCTAAGAACTCATTCTTATTTAAAAGGATGGCCTACCCCTGCCAAACACTAACCCGGACGACGATGGGCCAATTGTGCGCCACCCTATGGGACTCCCAATCACGGCCGGTTGTGATACAGCCTGGAATTGAACCAGGGTCTGCAATGACGCCTCTACCACTGAGATGCAGTGCCTTGGACCGCTGCGCCTCTCAGGAGGTTGCTATTGTTCTTTTCATGACATTGCATTCAGCTGGATTCACCTGGTCAGTCTATGATCCCTTATTGATGTCACCTGTTAAATCCACTCCAATCCGTGTAGATGAGGGGGAGAAGACAGGTTAAAGAAGGATTTTTAAACCTTGAGACAATTGAGAGATGGATTGTGTATGTGTGCCATTCAGAGGGTGAATGGGCAAGACAACAGATTTAAGTGCCTTTGAACGTGGTATTGTAGTAGGTGCCAGGCGCAGTGGTTTGTGTCAAGAACTGCAAACGTTTTGTGTGTGTATCAAGAATGGTCCACCACCCAAAGGACTAGTAGCTGGCACAGCCACAAAGTCTGATTTTAAACCTAACCTTAACCACGCTGCTAACCCGAATGCCTAACCCTAACCTTCATTTTTGTTTTCATTAACCTTTACAATATAGCACATTTGGACTTTGCAGCTGGCCTATCTAGCGGAAATCACTCAGTTCTGCCTCAAGGACCAGACTCATCCTAAGAAAGCTCAACCTGCTTAATTAATTAAGAGGCATGAGAAGAAGAAAAATGTATATTACAAATTAAACATCTATTGCAGAATAAATCAATGTTAGAGTTTGCATAGCTTGCCATAAATGAATGTAGCATTTTACTGTATGTGTTGGTTATGTAGGCTTCATTGCTTTCTACTACAGATAATAATATGATTAGGCTATATCTTTACTTTTGTCATTCCGCTTAATTTAACTAGATTTCTTTTTTTAAATAATAGGACTTGGAAATATGGAAATATAGATTAGCCAAATTGTTTTACCTAAGAATAACACCAAAATTAAGGACTATTTAGCCTACTCTGTTGTTCATGATTTGTTGTCATGGAGGACTGATTGGGCTCATTGCTTTCGAGTTGAAACATAAATGCAGCTCTCGGAATTATATACTTTGAGCACTACTGAAAAGTGCTCTTTGCACTTGAAAAATTCATTCCATATGCTACATTTGCTATAGGCCTATTGTTTACGTTTTTGGTTGGTGACACTTTGATATCTAGATAATTTGCAGCTGTTAAGTCTTTCAAACATGTGCGAGTTTGAGCATGTGTCCGTTAGGCCTATGGAAAAATTTTTTTTAAATCAGCACGACTTTGACTGTACAATAAAAGCCCCGCTCGTTGTCTTATTAAATTAAACTCGGGGGAGTTTAGATGGGAGGAACGAAAGGGTGCATTTTTCACAAGCTGTCCACTGGGGCATATTCTGTTGCAAAACGTTTCTTAAACGTAAGCAAGCGGAAAGAAACGGGGAGGGAGATACCTGAATTTGTTTTAAATAGAAACGTTCTGCTCTGTTTGCTTCTGGTTGGAACTCAAACGTTTTTTCGTAAGGAATAGACCATTGGTTGCAAAAACAATGATTGATAGGCTTCTAAACCCCTGGGTAGGTATTGATTTAATGGTTATGATCAAACCTGACCTTTGACTTTTCAGCCTCGAAAACGTGAAAGTGTTTCCGTTCTTATCTTCTCATTTCTCACATCTCTTTCCCTCTGTATGGCTGTATGGCTGTCTCATCTTGTTCAGTAGATCTTCAGGTTACAAAAACCTCTCTCTCTCCATTAAATTCAATTCAAAGGGCTTTATTGACATGGGAAACATGTGTTTACATTGCCAAAGCAAGCGCAAAAGAAAATATACTAAAGTAAAATAAACAATCAGAAGTTAAACTGTGAACTCTCTCTCTCTCTCTCTCTCTCTCTCTCTCTCTCTCTCTCTCTCTCTCTCTCTCTCTCCTTCTAGAAAGTTCACAATCCTATGTTATGTACTGCTGTTTTGATGCAAAGTTCTGGTCTGTGTGGCATAATAACGGCTTGTCAACGTTCTGTGACGCCAAACCCTGTTGGATCAGACAGAGACACACAGGAATGCCTCTGTTCTTATAAAGACCCATCTCACGTCCACGCTATAACTAACACTGTTTAGCCATGGCTATACAAGGCACGGAAATAACTGTCTACAGCACAGCACATACTTCATATCCAGAAAGTGTGCTATGTGTAACTACTTTTTTATAGGCCCTGGCACAGTTTCAAGTTTCAGTTTCAAGTTTTATTAGTCATACGGACAGGATACACATGGTACTGTATACACCGTCCAATGAAATGCTTACTTGCAGGTTCCTTCTCGACCATGCAAGAACGATCAAATACTAAAAGATAAGAATACTAACATAAAGTAAATGGCTCAGTAGAATTTTTATTTTTTTTAGCATAAGTACAATACAGGAATGTACAATTTAAAGTCCAATATTTAGTGAGAGTCAGCAGCCCACACTATTTATTTGATCCATACTGTACGTAACACGCTATTCTTTCCTAGCAGCTTCCAAACTTTCTCGTCCGAGGCCCAAAAATGTAGTAAATCCAATCAGATATGCCCCCAATAGTTTTCATCTAAAAGGCCACAGTGACTTTTTTTAATGCAACAAAATACACATCAAAACACACGTGTGCATTTTCATTAGGTGCAATCACTGGGCTCTGTGAAATATTCAGATTTTACTACGTGGCTATGTGTTTTACAACTCAAATATGATCAGGTCCAACAGCAATGTGTGCAAGGACTTTTACCTCTAATGTCTTAGTATCTGTTTTTAAAATGTCTGATGTACATATGTTGTCCTTTAGTATTTAATGTGTTACATTTGACATGTTCACCTGCTCCAGGGACTGTCACGACTTCTGCCCGAAAGTCGGTTCCTCTCCTTGTTCGGGCGGTGTTCGGCGGTCGACGCCACCCGTCTTCGAGCCATCATCAAACTATTTTTCATGTTCCATTTGTTTTGTCTTGTTTTCACACTCACCTGGTTTCAATTCCCTAATTACATGGTGTATATGTTCCCTCTGTTTGCCCCATGTCCTTGTCGGGAATTGTTTATTGTTATACGTGTGCTTTATGTGACTGGTGCATTATGGGTTTTGTGTTTTTTTATATTTTTGTACGCCGGTAGTTATGTACATTAAACGGCTCCGGCCATTTACCAAGTTCTGTTCTCCTTCGTTTGACTTCCATGCCACCAGCTACGCACCCCTGACAGGGACAGAAGATGTAGATGAACTCATCACTTCTGTGTTGCATGTTTTTGTTGTACACTGTCCCTGTCCAAATAAACGTAATGTATGCTGTATGCCTTATGGCTAACGAGACGTGGTGTGATCAAAGAAACATACAGGAACTCAAATCCTTCTGTTCACCTGATTTAGAATTCCTCACAATCAAATGTCGACCGCATTATCTACCAAGAGAATTCTCTTCGATTATAATCACAGCCCTGTGCAACTGGGTACTGGACTTCCTGACGGGCCGCCACCAGGTGGTGAGGGTAGGCAACAACATCTCCACCCCACTGATCCTCAACACTGGGGCCCCACAAGGGTGCGTTCTGAGCCCTCTCCTGTACTCCCTGTTCACCCACGACTGCGTGGCCACACACGCCTCCAACTCAATCATCAGGTTTGCGGACGACACAACAGTGGTAGGCTTGATTACCAACAACGATGAGACGGCCTACGGGAGGAGGTGAGGGCCCTCGGAGTGTGGTGTCAGGAAAATAACCTCACACTCAACGTCAACAAAACTAAGTAGATGATTGTGGACTTCAGGAAACAGCAGAGGGAACACCCCCCTATCCACATCGATGGAACAGTAGTGGAGAGGATAGTTAGTTTTAAGTTCCTCGGCATACACATCACAGACAAACTGAATTGGTCCACTCACACAGACAGCATCGTGAAGAAGGCGCAGCAGCGCCTCTTCAACCTCAGGAGGCTGAAGAAATTTGGCTTGTCACCAAAAGCACTCACAAACTTCTACAGATGCACAATCGAGAGCATCCTGGCGGGCTGTATCATCGCCTGGTACGCCAACTGCTCCGCCCACAACCGTAAGGCTCTCCAGAGGGTAGTGAGGTCTGCACAACGCATCACCGGGGGCAAACTACCTGCCCTCCAGGACACCTACACCACCCGATGTTACAGGAAGGCCATAAAGATCATCAAGGACAACAACCACCCGAGCCACTGCCTGTTCACCCCGTTATCATCCAGAAGGCGAGGTCAGTACAGGTGCATCAAAGCTGGGACCGAGAGACTGAAAAACAGCTTCTATCTCAAGGCCATCAGACTGTTAAACAGCCACCAGTAACATTGAGTGGCTGCTGCCAACACACTGACACTGACTCAACTCCAGCCACTTTAATAATGGGAATTGATGGGAAATGATGTAAAATATATCACTAGCCACTTTAAACAATGCTACCTAATATAATGTTACATACCCTACATTATTTATCTCATATGCATAAGTATATACTGTACTCTATATCATCGACTGCATCCTTATGTAATACATGTATCACTAGCCACTTTAACTATGCCACTTTGTTTACATACTCATCTCATATGTATATACTGTACTCGATACCATCTACTGTATCTTGCCTATGCTGCTCTGTACCATCACTCATTCATATATCTTTATGTACATATTCTTTATCCCCTTACACTGTGTATAAGACAGTAGTTTTGGAATTGTTAGTTAGATTACTTGTTGGTTATTACTGCATTGTCGGAACTAAAAGCACAAGCATTTCGCTACACTCGCATTAACATCTGCTAACCATGTGTATGTGACAAAAACATTTTTGTCATGATTTGATTTGATTTGTAATAAATAAATCAAATGTCTTTGAAGGAGCGAGTCAGGAGGTCACCTTTTATAGCACAGGACAGTGAGGTCAGGGAGGTCGGGAGTAGCCTATGACCGTACAGTAGTTGGAATAATAGCATAGATACTCCTTTGCTTTGGACCTAATTTGACCTCATTTTTGCATACGTCCAGTGATAATGTGCTTATCGTAGTGGTGATCTTGTGTCACATTGAGCCCTTCATATGACTGGTGTTTATGCATGCTCTGAGGATTCCTGTGAAGTTCTACTTTCAATGATTGATACCTCAACACCCAAGCAAACACCAGGATGGCATGTCCTCCTGTTTGAAAGCTATGTCGCTAAGTTAAGGCAACACATGTTTGAGACCAATGTCTCTAAGCTAAGGTAATTCTGAACATTCTGCTCCACTTTGAGTAGACTGAAATGTCCGGAAGTGGTGGCGGTAACCCTGAAGGACAGGAGAAAGGAGCCCGTAAACCTGGCCTGGTTTGGCTGGCTAAATACCAAACACAACAGCTGTGTCTGAAATGCACCATTTTTACAATATAGTGCACCACGTTTGACAGGCCTCGTAAGACTCTGGTCAAAAGTAGTGCACTAACCTCTCTCGATTGGCTCTCGGCCTCAGCCTTGTGTGAGTCAACATGACCACAGCACAGCACACATTGATGGGCCAGCAGCCCACCCTCTCTGTCCACATCACCGCTGCTGGGCTTGACCATCTGTTTCACACATCGACAACACATAAAATGACAAAACACTGACCACCAGTATCTCTGTCTTAATCTATGGCCTACCTCTCACATGGTACAAGAAATCTGGTACCATGTGAGATATACTAGTGTGGTGTATGCAGGACTAACACTGTTTCAGACACAGCAGTGTGCACATTATCAGACACAGAAAACGTTGTTTTTATATTCACATGGTGGGCATGCAATCAGGTTACAACCAGCACGTATGGTAAACACCTACTGCAGAAACGTACAGAGACATACAGACAGACAGACAGACAGACAAGCAGTCTGACAGACAGATAGACGGACAGACAGACAGACAGACAGACAGACAGACAGACAGACAGACAGACAGACAGACAGACATACAAGCAGTCCGACAGACAAACAGACGGAGAGACAGGGAGACAGACACACACACTACCACACCCACGCAATGAAAGTTGACCTGGGATGACATTGGCCGCTAACCCCGTTAAACTAGATCACCCGTTCACCGTACAATTCCTGTGACAGACAGACAAGCAATTAGACAGACAGACAGAGAGACAGACAGACAGTTGACCCGGGATGGCATTGGTCCCCATCATGAAGTGTGTGTCCTCAGCAGGCACATTCCTCCACTGGATAACAGTATTATGTGGTCTTTAACCCTGTTAGACTACATCCCCCTTTCATAATTCCTGCTGTGTGTGTCTGCCTACTAGTATTTTACCAGGCCTACATCTAAGGATGCACTTTGAGAAGCAAGGTAGGACAAATATTAAGCAAAAAAAAACACAATAACACGCATGCTAACTGGATAATATCACATTAATATCATATTATTCACTGGTATCTGTCTCGTCTATGATGATTCACCTCCGCCCACCCATCCCCGCAACACACACACACACCACCATCATTCCTGTTCCCAAGAACTCTAAGGCTTCATGCCACAATGACTACCGCCCTCTAGTACTCTCATCTGTAATCATGAAGTGCATTGAGAAGCTGGTTATGGCACACACTAACTCCATCGTCCCAGACATCCTAGACCAAGACCCACTCCAATTAGCATACCGCCCCAACAGATCCATAGACGACGCAATCTAAATTGCATTCCACACTGCCCTCACCCACCTAGACAAGAGGAATACCTATAGTGCATTCGGAAAGTATTCAGACCCCTTGACTTTTCCCACATTTTGTTACATTACAGCCTTATTCTAAAATGGATGAAAATGTTTTTTTCCCCCCTCGTCGATCAACACGCAATACCTCAGAATGGCAAAGCAAAAACAGTTGTTTTTTTATGTTTGCAAATGTATAATAAAACAAAAACAGAAATACCTTATTTACTTAAGTATTCAGACCCTTTGCTATGAGACTCGAAATTGAGCTCAGGTGCATCCTGTCCACCTGTGGCAAATGCAATTGATTGGACATGTTTTGGAAAGGCACACACCTGCCTACATAAGGTCTCACAGTTGACAGTGCATGTCAGCGCAAAAACCAAGCCATACCAAGCCATGAGGTCGAAGGAATTGTCCGGCGAGGCATGGATCTGGAGAAGGGTACCAAAAAATGTGTGCAGCATTGAAGGTCCCCCAAGAACACAGTGGCCACCATCATTCTTAAATGGAAGAAATGTTGAACTACCACGATTCTTCCTGGAGCTGGCCGCCCGGCCAAACTGTGCAATCGGGGAAGAAGGGCCTTGATCAAGGAGGTGACCAAGAACCAGATGGTCTCTCTGACAGAGCTCCAGAGTTCCTCTGTGGAGATGGGAGAACCTTCCAGAAAGACAACAATCTCTGCAGCACTCTACCACAATCAGGCCTTTATGGTGGAGTGGCCAGACAGATGCCACTCCTCAGTAAAAGGAACATGGAGTTTGCCAAAAGGCACCTAAAGCACTCTCAGACCATGAGAAAGAAGATTCTCTGGTCTGATGAAACCAAGATTGAAAACTTTGGCCTGAATGCCAAGCATCACGTCTGGAGGAAACCTGGCACCATCCCTACGGTGAAGCAACAAGGCTGTGGGAATGTTTTTCAGCGGCAGGGTCTGGGAGACTAGTCAGGATTGAGGGAAGGATTAACGGAGCAAAGTACACAGATATCCTTTATGAAAACCTGCTCCAGAGTGCTCTGGACCTCAGACTGGGGAGAAGGTTCACCTTCCAACAGGACAACGACCCTAACCACACAGCCAAGACAACGCAGGAGTGGCTTCGGGACAAGTCCCTGAATGTCCTTGAGTTGTCCAGCCAGAGCCCGGACTTGAACCCGATCAAACATCTCTGGAGAGACCTGAAAATAGCTGTGCACTGACGTTCCCCATCAAACCTGACAGAGCTTGAGTGGATCTACAGAGAAGAATGGTAGAAACTCCCCAAATACAGGTGTGCCAAGCGTGTAGCCTCATACCCAAGAAGACTTGAGTCTGTAATCGCTATCAAAGGTGCTTCAATAAAGTACTGAGTAAAGGTACTGAATACTTTTGTAAATGTCATATTTCAGTGTTCATTTTTTGTAAATTTGCAAACATTTCAAAAAACCTGTTTTTGCTTTATCATTATGGGGTATTGTGTGTAGATTGATGAGGGGGGGAAAAAACAATTAAATTAATTTTAGAATAAGCCTGTAACGTAACAAAATGTGGAAAACGTCAAGGGGTCTGAATGCTTTCCGAATGCACTGCATGTGAGAATGATGTTCATTGACTACAGCTCAGCGTTCAATACCCTTGTCCCCTCTAAGATCGTCACCAAGCTTAAGACCTTGAGACTGAACACTCTTCTCTGCAACTGGATCCTGGACTTCCTGACAGACCGATTCCAGGTGGTGAGGGTAGGCAACATCACCTCCACTGACCCTCAACACGTGGGCCCCACAGGGGTGTGTGCTGAGTCCCCTCCTTAAGTCCCTGTTCACCCATGACTGCGTAGCCACGCACGACTCCAACACCATCATCAAGTTTGCTGATGACACGATGGTGGTAGGCCTGATCACCAGCAATGATGAGACAGCCTACAGGGAGGAGGTCAGTCACCCGGCAATGTGGG
Source organism: Oncorhynchus keta (assembly GCF_023373465.1). Classification (NCBI taxonomy): domain Eukaryota; kingdom Metazoa; phylum Chordata; class Actinopteri; order Salmoniformes; family Salmonidae; genus Oncorhynchus; species Oncorhynchus keta. The sequence goes on along the minus strand of NC_068433.1, from coordinate 29,821,227 downwards.
GTTGAAACAACAACCTCTCCCTCAACATCAGTAAGACCAAGGAGATGATTGTTGACTACAGGAAATGGGGGGGGGGGATTCGAGCACGCCCCCATCCACATCGACGGGGCTGTAGTGGAGTGGGTCGAGAGCTTCAAGTTCCTCGGTGTCCAAATCACTAAGAACTTTAAATGGACCACACACACGCACAGTCGTGAAGAACAGCCTTTCCCCTTCAAGAGGTTGAAAAGGTTTGGCATGGGCCCTCAAATCCTCAAAAAGTTATAGAGCTGTACCACTGAGAGCATCTTGACAGGCTGCATCACTGATTGGTATGGCGATAGCACCGCCCTCGATCACATGGTGCTACAGAGGGTGGTGGGGACAGCCCATTACATCACCGGGGCCGAGCTCCCTGCCATCCAGGACCTCGATATCAGGTGGTGTGAAAGGAAGGCCCGGAACACCATTAAAGACTCCAACCACCCAAACCATAGACTGTTCTCTCTGCTTCTGCACGACAAGCAGTACTGATGCGTCAAGTCTGACACCAACAGGCTCCTGAAAGACTGCTAAATAACTAACTAAATAGCTAACAAAATGGCAACAAGGACTATCTGAGTTGACCTCATTTTTGCACCGTCTCTATGCACACTCACAGTCTTTCAGGAGCCTTTAATGCTAAATCACACACCACACACACTGATACTCCAAACACTCACTCCATCACACACACATAATACCCACATACATTTATATTGAATCTACACACACACACCCACTCACATACAAGCTGCTGCTACTCTGTTTATTGTATATCCTGATGCCTAGTCACCTTACCCCTATGCATATCTACCTCTATCAATCCAGTATCCCTGCACATAGTAAATATGGTACTGGACCTGACCCTGTACATAATTTGCTTGCTTACTTTATCATGTTCTTCTGATTTTTATATCTTGTGTGTTTTTGCTTTGCCTTGCTATTTTTAGTATTACATTGTTATCGATTGCTGCAAGAAAGGAATGTCACTGTACTTGTGCATTAAATCTTGAAACTTGAAAACACACACAACCGTCGTCAGCCGGTCAGATAGTCGTCTAAATATTGTGCTGACCTTTTATCCCGTCTGAGGTCTGATGCAACAAGGGAACAGAAGAGGGGCAAGGTGACAGGTGCTTTAGAAGGCTCTAGAACATTTTTATTGATCTTTATCGGGCCGTAAACACTGGCAAACGGGGGAAAGAACAAACAGGTCAGACTGTGATATTACAGCAGGTCAGCTCACTGAGCTCTCTTATTGGTCAAGTGAAAGGCGAGTCCCGTGTAGTTAGAATCTGTCTGTATGTATTTTAGAGCGGGTGACTCTTCCTCCCCTCAAAAAAGCAATAACAGATATGGAAAAGCACCCAAACAGATCAGGGTGGGGCGGCAGGGTAGCCTAGTGGTTAGAGCGGTGGGCTAGTAAGCGGAAGGTTGCAAGTTCAAATCTGCTGAGCTGACAAGGTACAAATCTGTCATTCTGCCCCTGAACAGGCAGTTAACCCACTGTTCCTAGGCCATTGTTGAAAATAAGAATTTGTTCTTAACTGACTTGCCTAGTTAAATAAAGGAAAAATAAAAGGGTAATCTCTGTCTGAGCAACATAATACAGTACGTTGTGATGGGTGTCAAAGTCAAACAACCTCACAAGGCCAATGTACGTTAGAGCCTCACCACTCTGTTGTGTTGTGGTGTTTACTGTGTTCAAGACTAGTTACTGGAACTAGTCTCGTGACTTCTCCCTGAGATTCTTGGCACTATGTTTTTAATGCTAAATCATAAAAAAGAGAGACCAAATACATTTTGGGATTATGATCATGTTCTATAATGTCAAAGGCTATTTAGGCCTAGGTAAGCCTTGTTTAATCAATCAATCAAACAAATGTATTTATAGAGCCTTTTTAACATCAGCTGATATCTCAAAGTGCTATACAGAAACCCAGCCTAAAACCCCAAACAGCAAGCACTGCAGATGTAGAAGCACGGTGGCTAGGAAAAACTCCCTAGAGAAGAAACCTAGAGAGGAACCAGGCTCTGAGGGGTGGCCAGTCCTCCTCCGGCTGTGCCGGGTGGAGATTATAAGAGTCCATTTAGGTCAGATTGGTCTTCAAGATGTTCAAACATTCATACATACCAGCACTGTCAAATAATAATCAGAGTGGTTGTAGGGGGTGCAACAGGTCAGCACCTCAGGATTAAATGTCAGTTGGCTTTTCATAGCCGATCATTCAGAGGTCGAGACAGCAGGTGCGGTAGAGTGAGAGAAAGAGAGAGCAAGTCAAAAACAGCAGGTCCTGGACAAGGTAGCATGTTCAGTGAAACAGTTCAGGGTTCCATAGCCACAGGCAGAACAGTTGAAACGGGGAGCAGCAGCACAACCAGGTGGAATGGGAGCAGCCAGGAGTCATCAGGCCAGGTAGTCCCGAGGCATGATCCTAGGGCTCAGGTCCTCTGGGAGGGGAGGGAGAAAAGGAGAGAATTAGAGGGAGCATACTTAAATTCACACAGGACACCAGATAAAACAGGAGAATTATACCAGATATAACAGACTGACCCTAGCCCCCGACACATGGACTATTGCAGCATAGATACTGGAGGCTGAGACAGGGGTGAGTCGGGGGACACTGTGGCCCTGTCCGAAGATACCCATGGACAGGGCCAACCAAGCAGGATATAACCCCACCCACTTTGTCAAAGCACAGCCCCCACACACCACTAGAGGGATATCAACAGACCACCAACTTACTACCCTGAAACAAGGCTGAGTATAGCCCATGAAGATCTCCTCCTCCTCCTCCTCCACGAGCCCGAAGGGGCGCAAAACCAGACAGGAAGAGCATGTCTGTGACTCAACCCACTCAAGTGACGCATATGGAAGAGCACCAGTATGGAAGAGCACCAGTAAGCCAGTGACTAAGCCTCCGTAATAGGGTCAGAGGCAGAGAATCCCAGTGGAGAGAGGGGAGCCGGCCAGGCAGATACAGCAAGGGCAGTTCGTTGCTCTAGTGCCTTGCCGTTCACCTTCGCACCCCTGGGCCAGACTACACTAAATCATAGGACCTACTGAAGAGATGAGTCTTCAGTAAAGATTTAAAGGTCGAGAGTGAGTCTGCAGCCTCACATGGATAGGCAGACCATTCCATAAGTATGGAGCTCTATAGGAGAAAGCCCTGCCTCCAGCTGTTTGCTTACAAATTCTATTGACAATAAGGAGGCCTGCATCTTGTGACCGTAGCGTATGCGTAGATATGTACGGCAGGACCAAATAGGAGAGATAGGTAGGAGCAAGCCCATGAAATGATTTGTAGTTTAGCAGTAAAACCTTGTAATCAGCCCGAGCCTTAACAGGAAGCCAGTGTAGAGAAGCTAACATTGCAGTAATGTGATCACATTTTTTGGGTTCTAGTCAAGATTCTAGCAGCCATCTTTAGCACTAACTGAATGTTTTTTTAATGTTTTTTATTTTTTAACCTTTATTTAACTAGGCAAGTCAGTTAAGAACAAATTCTTATTTACAATGACGGCCTACCAAAAGGCAAAGAGTGTCCTGCGGGGACGGGGTACTGGGATAAAAAATGTAATAAAAATGCCATATAAACAAAACACACATCACAAAAAGAGAGACCTAAGACAACAAAATAGCAAGGCAGCAACACATGAACAACACAGCATGGAAGAAACACAACATAACAACAACATGGTAGCAACATGACATGGTAGCAGCGTAAAACATGATACAAACATGATTGGGCACAGATAACAGCACAAAGGGCAAGAAGGTAGTGTCGTGACATTGTATTAGTTAATGTGACGACTGTTGCTCATCAAATGATTAAAGGTTTCTAATTAAGTGATTAACTGAATCAAGCAATTATTAACTCATTAACCTGGGGCACCATGGGAAAATTAGTTTTATTGAGTTTCTATTTCCCAAATTAACTCAAAGAATATCAGAATGTCGATTTTACAACAGCCGCTAATTAATCAGTTACCTCTACAGTCTCGTTCTGAACGATGCATAATCCGGGAATCTGCACGGGCCCGGGTCTCACCAATGAGTTCGTACCACACCAATCTTAGTTGAGTATTTATTTACTAGAAAGTTAAAATGATGATAAAAGATATACATACACAAAAACACATTCTAGGCTATTGATTAGAACTTAGTATAACGGGCCAACACACTATGGCGCGTATGAACCAAAATTGGGATTTAAAAGAGAGAGAAAAAGAGAAAGTACACGAGAGAAATATGCATTTGGGTGAATTTGTCAGCTATGCTTATTCTAAACCTAGCCTTGCCCCAAACTGCCGCTCTTATGGGTCAGAATATAATGATGTAATTACGTGGGGAAGGTCTCCGTGGGTTCTCCGCGTGGACCGTTCAGGCTGCTCAATGACGCACTTCTCCGGCGCAACTCTTTGGTTGTCCTCACGATGTCAGTGTCCTTTTGGCTTAGGAGTCTGTTCCCTCGCCCCCTTGCTCTGGAAGGGCTCTTCTGAGGACAGACAGCTCTGTAGCTCAGAGCTCACAGCGTAGGAATGAAACAGTGTAGATACCACGATTCGATGGGGAGTGGATGCTAGGTATTTCGACTTGAATTCACCCGCTTAGACACAGCTATTCATCCGTAGCTTGGGTAGAAAGAGATTTCTTTGTCTTCAAACTTGTGTTGCGTTTTTTACTTTTTAGACCTCGGCTGCAGCTTGGGTCACTTAGTCCGATCTGTTACTTCTTCAATCACAGGTTTTATACCCTTGGGTCAGAAGTGGGCGTAACCACCTTTAGAGCAATTCTCTGGGAGTACCAAGTTAAAAGGCAAGGTCTAGATTTGACTAAAATCCAATTTTAGACAACCAATCTCACATTGTCTGTACCAAAACATTCTGTTTGATTTGGACATTTTCCATACAATGTACCATGTATAAACATCAAACATACTAAGTAAACTGTTGACGTTACAATGTTTTCGTAATAACGTCATCTATGACATACATTTTCATATTCCATCTATCGCCGTGACCACCATTGTGGCTGACCGAAACCATTGTTCCAAAGTCCCTTTATTTAATGTTTAATGTTCTGAGGCTGGTTCTCCATAGTAACAGGACAAAAGGAAGATTTACCATGGGAGTGAGGGGTCATAAAACTCCCACATCTTCAGACCCCTAGATCTCTCCTCCTCTGTTGGGGTTGAGAGATAATCTGTAGGGTTGTGGTCTCCTGTAACCTGACCTGATCAGGCATGACAGTAGAGACAACAATACATCACGCAAAGCAGCCAAAACTGTCAGTAAAAGTGTATATGATTGAGTCTTTGAATGAAGAGATTGAGATAAAACTGTCCAGTTTGAGTGTTTGTTCCAGCTCGTTCCAGTTTATTTAGTGCTTTATCTGGGTAGCTGGAGAGGAAGGCATTGCAGTAGTCTAATCTAGAAGTGACAAATGCATGGATTAGCATTTCTGCATCATTTTTAGACAAAAAGTTTCTGATTTGTGAAATGTTTCGAAAATGGAAAAAAGCTGTCCTTGAAATATTCTTGATATGTTTGTCAGGGTCCAAAGTAAGATCCAACAGCCAATATCTTTGTTTCTTGGGACCTAGAACTAGCATCTCTGTTTTGTCGAAGTTTTAAAAAATCTACCATCCACTTCCTTATGTCTGAAACACAGGCTTCCACAGAAGTCAATTTTGGGGCTTCACCATATTTCATCAAAATGTACAGCTGTGTGTTGTCTGCATATCAGTGAAAGTTGACGTTGTGTTTCCGAATGACATCACCAAGAGATAGAATATAGCGAGAACAATAATGGTCCTAAAACGGAACCTTGAGGAATGCCGAAATGTACAATTGATTTGTCAGAGGACAAACAATCCATAGAGAAACTGATATCTTTCCGACAGATAAGATCTAAACCAGTCAAGAACTTGTCCGTGTAGATTTGGGTTTCTAATCTCTCCAAAATAATGTGGTGATTGATGGTGTCAAAAGCACTAAGGTCTAGGAGCATGACAGATGCAGAGCCTTGGTCTGACGCCATTAAAAGGTAATTTACCACATTCACAAGTGCAGCCTCCGTGCTATGATGGGCTCTAAAACCAGACTGAAGCATTTAGTATATGCACAACAGGTATTTTTAAAATGTACACTGCTCAAAAAAATAAGGGGAACACTAAAATAACACATCCTAGATCTGAATGAATGAAATATTCTTATTAAATGCTTTTTTCTTTACATAGTTGAATGTGCTGACAACAAAATCACACAAAAATGATCAATGGAAATCAAATTTATCAACCCATGGAAATCTGGATTTGAACTCAAAATTAAAGTGGAAAACCACACTACAGGCTGATCCAACATTGATGTAATGTCCTTAAAACAAGTCAAAATTAGGCTTAGTAGTGTGTGTGGCCTCCACATGCGCCTGGGCATGCTCCTGATGAGGTGGCGGATGGTCTCCTGAGGGATCTCCTCCCAGGCCTGGACTAAAGTCTGTGGTGCCACGTGGCGTTGGTGGATGGAGCGAGACATGATGTCCCAGATGTGCTCAATTGGATTCAGGTCTGGGGAACAGGCGGGCCAGTCCATAGCATCAATGCCTTCCTCTTGCAGGAACTGCTGACACACTCCAGCCACATGAGGTCTAGCATTGTCTTGCATTAGGAGGAACCCAGGGCCAACCGCACCAGCATATGGTCTCACAAGGGGTTTGAGGATCTGTCACGTCTGTCACATGTGCTCAGTGTGAACCTGCTTTAATTTGTGAAGAGCACAGGGCGCCAGTGGCGAATTTGCCAATCTTGGTGTTCTCTGGCAAAAGCCAAACGTCCTGCACGGTGTTGGGCTGTAAGCACAACACCCACCTGTGGACGTCGGGCCCTCATACCCCCCTCATGGAGTCTGTTTCTGACCGTTTGAGCAGACACATGCACATTTGTGGCCTGCTGGAGGTCATTTTGCAGGGCTCTGGCAGTTCTCCTCCTGCTCCTCCTTGCACAAAGGTCCTGCTGCTGGGTTGTTGCCCTCCTACGGCCTCCTCCACGTCTCCTGATGTACTGGCCTGTCTCCTGGTAGCGCCTCCATGCTCTGGACACTACGCTGTCAGACACAGCAAACCTTCTTGCCACAGCTCGCATTGATGTTCCATCCTGGATGAGCTGCACTACCTGAGCCACTTGTGTGGGTTGTAGACTCCGTCTCATGCTACCACTAGAGTGAAAGCACCGCCAGCATTCAAAAGTGACCAAAACATCAGCCAAGAAGCATAGGAACTGAGAAGTGGTCTGTGGTCACCACCTGCAGAACCACTCCTTTATTGGGGTTGTCTTGCTAATTGCCTATAATTTCCACCTGTTGTCTATTCCATTTGCACAACAGCATGTGACATTTATTGTCAATCAGTGTTGCTTCCTAAGTGGACAATTTGATTTCACAGAAGTGTGATTGACTTGGAGTTACATTATGTTGTTTAAGTGTTCCCTTTATTTTTTTGAGCAGTGTATTTTAGGAATGGGATATTTGATATAGGCAAACAGTTTTTTTTTACATTTTCAGGGTCAAGGTTTGGATTTCTCTAGTGAAGCTTTATTACTGACACTTTTAGTGAGTTTGGTACACATCCGGTGGATAGGGAGCCATTTATTATGTTCAACATAGGAGGGCCAAGCACAGGAACTAGCTCTTTCAATAGTTTAGCTGGAATAGGGTCCAGTATGCAGCTTGAGGGTTTAGAGGCCCTGACTATTTTTATGAATGTGTCAAGATATACAGGATTAAAAAACTTGAGTGTCTCCGTTAATCCTAGGTCCTGGCAATTCTGTGCAGACTCAGAACAACTGAGCATTGGAGAAATACCCAGGCTCAAGCAGGAGTCCGTAATTTGTTTCCTAATGATCATGATCTATTCATCAAAGAAGTTCATGAATTCATCACCTCTGAAGTGAAAGCCATCCTCTCTTGTTGAATGCTGCTTTATTAGTTAGCTTTGTAACAGTATCAAAAATACATTTAGGATTGTTCTTCTTCTCCTTAATTAGGTTGGAAAAAATTGATGATCGTGCAGCAGTGAGGGCTCTTCGAAATTGCACGGTACTGTCTTTCCAAGCTAGTCGGAAGAATTCCAGTTTGGTGGAGCCCCAGTTCCATTCCAATTTTCTGGAAGCTAGCTTCAGGGCTTGGATATTTTCTGTATACCAGGGAGCAAATTTCTTGTGACAAAGATTTTTCGTTTTAGGGGTGCGACTGCATCTAGGCTATTATGCAAGGTAAAATTTAGATCCTCAGTGAATGACTAACCAATTGTTGTACTCCAACATCCTTGGGTAGGTGGAGGGAGTCTGAAAGGGCATCTCGGAATCTTTGGATTGTCCCGGGAATTTATAGCACAGCTTTTGATGATCCTTGGTTGGTGTCTATGCAGATTATTTGTTGCGATTACAAACGTAATAAGATGGTGGTCCGATAGTCTAGGATTATGAGGAAAAACATTTAGATCCACAATATTTATTCCACCTGACAAAACTAGATCCAGGGTATGACTGTGGCAATCAGTACAGTATGTCCAGAGACAAAGATCCGGACATCCACGATACATCTTACAACATTTATTGTGTTATTGACTGTACTTTAGTTTATTCCATGTGTAACTCTGTGTTGTCTTTCTCGCACTGCTTTGCTTTATCTTGGCCGGGTCGCAGTTGTAAATGAGAACTTGTTCTCAACTGGCCTATCTGGTTAAATAAAAGGTGAAATAAATCAAATGAATAAATAAAAACATGTTGGATAAAAGTCAATGATAACTCCGAAAGCCTTTTGGAGTGGGTCTGTGGACTTTACCAGGTGAATATTAAAGACACCAAAAATGTGAATATTATCTGCCACGATTACTCAGTGAGGAACGCTGTATGTGGCCCAGGAGGCCTGTAAACAGTAGCTATAAAAATGATTTAGTAGGCTGCATAGATTTAATGACCAGAAGCTCAAAAGACGAAAATGCAGTCAATTTTGGGGGGAGAAATTGAAATTTGCTGTTGTAAATGTTAGCAACACCTCCGCCTTTGTGGGATGCATAGGGGATATGGTCACTAGTGTAACCTTGAGGAGAGGCCTCATTTAACACAGTATATTCATCAGGCTTGAGCCATTTTTCAGTCAGGCCAATCACAACAAGATTATGATCAGTGATTAGTTAATTGACTATGACTGCCTTGGAAGTGAGGGATCTAACATGAAGTAGCCCTATTTTGTGATGTGAGATATCACAATCTCATTCAATAATGACAGGAATGGAGGAGGTCTTTATTCCAGTGAGATTGCTAAGGCAAACACCACCATGTTTAGTTTTGCTCAACCTAGATTGAGGCACAGACACAGTATCAATGAGGATAGCTGAGCTGACTACACTGACTGTGCTAGTGGCAGACTCTACTGAAGTTGTTATCAATCCTGCTGCCTGGCCTGCACCCTATATCATTGTGGATTTAGAGCCCTGTCTATGTTGATAGATAAGATGAGAGCACCCCTCCAGCTAGGATGGAGTCCATCATTCCTCAGCAGGCCAGGCTTGGTCCTGTTTGTTGGTGAGTCCCAGAAAGAGGGACAATTATCTACAAATTCTATCTATTGGGAGGGGCAGAAAACAGTTTTCAACCAGCGATTGAGTTGTGAGACTGCTGTAGAGCTCATCGCTTCCCCTAACTGGGAGGGGGCCAGAGACAATTACTTGATGCCGACACATCTTCTAGCTAATTTACACGCTGAGGCTATGTTGCTCTTGGTGACCTCTGACAGTTTCCTTCTAACATCGTTGGTGCCCACGTGGATAATAATATCCCTAAACTTTCGGCACTTGCCAGTTTTAGCCTTAGCCAGCACCATCTTCAGATGAGCCTTTACGTCGGTAGCCCTGCCCACTGGTAAAACAGTGAATGATCGCTGGATGATTCTTTTTAAGTCTAATATTGCGGGTAATGGAGTCGCCAATGACTAGGGTTTTCAATTTGTCCGAGCTAATGGTGGGAGGCCTTGGTGGCTCAGACCCCTTAATGGGTGGAGGAGAGACCTGAGAGAGCTTGGCCTCTGACTCCGACTCGTTGCTTAATGGGGAGAACCGGTTGAAAGTTTCTGTTCGCTGAATGATCAACACCGGTTGAGCATTCAAACAGCATTTCTTTCCAGAAGCCTTGAGAAAATTGTCCGGTGGCGGGGACTGTGCGGGGGGGATTTATACTACTATCTGTACTTACTGGTGGCACAGACGCTGTTTCATCCTTTCCTACACTTAAATTGCCCTTGCCTAATGATTGCATCTGAAGCTGCGCTTGCAACACGGCTATCCTCACCATACGGTGATAGTTCTCCTGTATATTATGAGTAAAGCAACTGCAATTGGGTGGCATAGTGTTAATGTTACTGCTAAGTTCTTTCGGCTGGTGGAGGTCCTGTAGAACCATGTCCAGATAAAGCATCAGGGATGAAAAAGTTGACTAAAAAAAGTATAGCGAGGAAAAAACTAAGGCGTGGGTAAATGTGTTAAAAGTAAAAAAATAAATGTAAAAATGTTTGGCAGACAGCCAAGTAGCAACAAAGAACACAGCAGCATGGAGGGAAGTCCTTAAATTGAGGGCAGAACTAGATTGTAGTGTCAGATTGCACACAGAATGTGTTCCTTTGAGTTATTCTCAAGAAGACATCCCACTCTACATAACGTGTTCCTTTGGAGAACATAGTTGTTTAGAAGAGAGGCATTCGTTTGAGAGGCTTGGTTGAAGATTTTGTTGGCAACTACAAGTACATGAATAATAATCCAGCTATAATACAACAGTAATAGTTATAATAGTAAGATGGTCCCAACAGATATAGCAGCTCTGCTTCTAGCTCCTAAGCAACTTTGCAGTATTTTGTTTTTTTGTGTGTTATTTCTTACATTATTATCCCAGAATTTTTGTTGGTGTTATTACATATAGCCGGAAATAACTTTTGGATATCAGAGCAGCATTACGATCAGGAATACGACTTCCAGAATTGCATCCTTTGTTTGTACCCCCAAAAGCAATTTATCTTATTCCAGAGGCTGCTCCAAAACACCGCTGGCGGAGAAGAGTTATTCAGAGTGGACTTCTAGTCCAACTCAGGAGCCGTGCACACCGTATATTACTTGCTAATGTTCGGTCTCTGGATAACAATGTAGATGAGCTCAGGGAGAGGATCTCCTTCCAGAGAAACATCAGAGATTGTAACATACTCTGTTTCACGTAAACATGGCTCTCTGGGGATATACTGTCCCCGTCCATACAGCCAGCTGGGTTCTCAGTACATTGCACAGACAGGAATAAAGAACTCTCCGGGAAGAAGAAAGGCGGGGGTGTATGTTTCATGACTAACTACTCATGGTGTGATTGTGATAACATACAAAAACTAAAGTCCTTTTGTTCACCCAATCTATAATGCCTCACAATCAAATGCCGACCGCATTAACTCCCAAGAGAATTCTCTTTGGTCATAGTCACACGATGTCCCTCAAAGAACAACACTGGACTTTATGCATACTGGAAACCACATATCCTAGACTGCATTTATTGTAGCTGGGATTTTACCTAAGCAAATTTGAGGAAAATGCTTCCTGAAGTTCTACCAACACATTGACTGTAGTACTCGCGATGAAAAAACATTTGATCAAGTGCTACTCAACTTTTCGAAATACCCACAAGGCCCTCCCCCACCCTTCCTTTGGCAAATCTGATCACGACTCCATTTTTCTCCTCCCTTCATATAGGCAGAAACTCAAACAGGAAGTACCCTTGCAAAGGTCTATTCAATGCTGGTCTGACCAATCGGAATCCATGCTTCAAGATTATTTTGATCACGCAGACTGGGATATGTTCTGGGTAGCCTCTGAGAACAACATTGACGAATACACGGATACAGTGACTGAGTTCATCAGGAAGTATATAGCTGAAGTTGTACCCATTGTGACTATTACAACCTACCCAAACCAGATACCGTGGATAGATGGCAGCATTTGCGCAAAACTGAAAGCACAAACCACCGCATTTAACCATGACAAGGTGACTAGGAATTCAGCCAAATACAAACAGTGTAGTTATTCCCCCCGTAAGGCAGTCAATCAGGCGAAATACCAGTACAGAGACAAAGTGGAGTCACAATTCAACGGCTCAGACATGAGACGTATGTGGCATGGCCTAGAGACAATCACGGACTACAAAGGGAAAACTAGCCATGTCTCAGACACCAACGTCTTGCTCTCAGACGAATTAAACACCTTCTTCGCCCCCGACTCGCTACCAAAGAATGTGGGCTCTCCTCCGTGGCCGACGTGAGTAAGACATTTGAACGTGTTAACACTCACAAGGGGGGCATCCCTAGCCGCATCCTCAGAGCATGCGCAGGCCAGCTGGCTGGAGTGTTTACGGACATATTCAATCTCTCCCTATCCCAGTCTGCTGTCCCCACTTGCTTCAAGATGTCCACCAATGTTCCTGTATCCAAGAAAGCAAAGGTAACTGAACTAAATAACTATCGCCACATAGCACTCACTTCTGTCATCATGAAGAGCTTTGAGAGGCTAAAAAAGCATCATATCCCTTCTACATTACCTGACATCCTAGACCCACTTCAATTTGCTTACCGCCCCAATAGATCGACAGACAATGCCATGGTCATCACACTGCCGTATCCCAAATTTGACAAGAGGAATACCTATGTAAGATTGCTGTTCATTGACTATAGCTCAGCATTCAACACCATAGTACCCTCCAAGCGCATCATTAAGCTTGGGGCCCTAGGTCTGAACCCTGCCCTGTGCAACTGGGTCCTGGACTTCCTGACGCACTGCCCCCAGGTGGTGAAGGTAGGAAACACCACTTCGTTGATCCTCAACACAGGGGCCCTGGGAGAGTGGTGCCAGGAAAATAACCTCTCACTCCACGTCAACAAAACAAAGAAGCTGATCGTGGACTTCAGGAAACAGTAGAGGGAGCACGCCCCTATCTACATTGACGCAACAGCGCCTCTTCAACCTAAGGAGGCTGAAGACATGTGGCTTGCCCCTAAAACCCTCAAACTTTTACAGCTGCATATTTAAGAGCATCCTGTCGGGCTGTATCCCCGCCTTGTACGGCAACTGCCCAACACATCATCGGGGGCAAACTACCTGCCCTCCAGGACACCTACAGCACCCGATGTCACAGAAAGGCCAAAAAGATCATTAAGGACATCAACCACATGAAGCCACCCCGCAATCATCCAGAAGGCGAGGTCAGTAAAGGTGCATCAAAGCTGGGACCGAGAGACTGAAAAACAGCTTCTATCTCAAGGCCATCAGACTGTTAAATAGCCATCACTAGCTGGCTTCCACCCTGTTACACAACCCTGCATCTTAGAGGCTTCTGCCCTATATACATCGACTTGGAATCACTGGACACTTTGATAATGGAACACTGGTCACTTTAATAATGTTGAAAACTTCTTATGGCTGGGGGGCAGTATTGAGTAGCTTGGATGAATTAGGTGCCCAATGTAAACGGCCTGCTCCTCAGTCTCAGTTGCTAATATATGCATATTATTATTAGATTTGGATAGAAAACACTCTGAAGTTTCTAAAACTGTTTGAATGATGTCTGTGAGTATAACAGAACTCATATGGCAGGCAGAAACCTGGGGAGAAATCAAAACAGGAAGTAAGGCATCTGAGCTGGTGTGTACTCAACACAGTTGCCATTGAAATCCCCTTGAGATATTAATGATGTTGCACTTCCTAGGGCTTCCACTAGATGTCAACCTTCTATAGAACTTTGAATGAGGCTTCTACTGTGTTGTGGGACTGAATGACAGCAGAATGAATCAGGTGTCTGGCAGTCAGCCATTTTCTGGTCATGCGCATTGCACATGATAGCGACCTGCGTTCCATGGCTCTTGAAGACACAAAGGAATACTCCGGTTGGAACTTTATTGAAGATTAATGTTAAAAACATCCTAATGATTGATTCTGTACTTAGTTTGAAATGTTTCCTCGACCTGTAATATAACTTTTTAAAGTTTTTGTCTGACGTAACACTGACCAGAACGAGCATTTGGATATGTATACCAAACGCGCTAACAAAAGTAGCTAATTGGACATAAATAACGGACATTATTGAACAAATCAAGCCTTTATTGTGGACCTGGGATTCATTGGAGTGCATTCTGATGAAGATCAAAGGTAAGTGAATATTTAGAATGTAATTTATGATATATGTTGACTACAACATGGCGGCTATTTTGACTTGATTGTTCTGAGCGCCTTCTCAGATTAATGCATGGTTTGCTTTTTCCGTAAAGTTTTTTTAAAAATCTGACACAGCGGTTGCATTAAGGACAGGTATATCTATAATTCCATGTGTATAACTTGTATTATCATCTACATTTATGATGAATATTTCTGTTGAATCGAAGTGGCTATGAAAAATCACTGGATGTTTTTGGAACTAGTGAATGTAATGCGCCAATGTAAACTCCGATTTTTTTATTGAAATATGAACTTTATCAAACAAAACATACATGTATTGTGTAATATGAAGTCCTATGAGTGTCATCTGATGAAGATCATCAAAGGTTAGTAATTCATTTTACCTCTATTTGTGCTTTTTGTGACTCCTCTCTTTGGCTGGGAAAATGGCTGTGTTTTTCTGTAGCTTGGTGGTGACCTAACATAATCGTTTGTGGTGCTTTCGCCGTAAATCCTATTTGAAATCGGACACTGTGGTGGGATTAAAAACAAGAATACCTTGAAAACGGTAAAAGATACCTGTATGTTTGAGGAATATTTATTATGAGATTTCTGTTGTTTTGAATTTGGCACCCTGCACTTTCACTGGCTGTTGTCATATCATCCCGTTAACTGGATTGCAGCCCAAAGAGGTTTAAATCATGTTTACATACTGCTTTACTCCTCTCATATGAGTAATGTATACTACTGTACTGTATATTAGTCAATGCCACTCCGACATTGCTCAATCTAATATTTATATATTTCTTAATTCCATTCTTGTACTTTTAGACCTAGTAGACCATTGTCATCTTTCGTGTTGACTATAGTAGAGCCAGGAACATGTGTCATAAGTACATTTTTAAAAGTATTCAGACCTCCACACTTTTTCCACATTTTGTTAGGTTACATCCTTATTCTAAAATGTATTAAATCTACACACAATACCTCAAATTGGCAAAACAAAAACAGGTTTTTAGAATTTTTTGCAAATGTATAAAATAAAAAAACAGAAATATCACATTTACATAAATGTTCAGACCCTTACTAAGTACTTTGTTGAAAGACCTTTGGCAGCGATTACAGCCTCGAGTCTTCTTGGGTATGGAGCTACAAGCTAGGCACACCTGTATTTGGTGAGTAACACGGAACACAAACCGGCTGCGCAC
Source organism: Oncorhynchus keta (assembly GCF_023373465.1). Taxonomy (NCBI): domain Eukaryota; kingdom Metazoa; phylum Chordata; class Actinopteri; order Salmoniformes; family Salmonidae; genus Oncorhynchus; species Oncorhynchus keta. The sequence goes on along the minus strand of NC_068433.1, from coordinate 29,805,768 downwards.
GTGTGCTAACGTGCATACATTTATTTTGTCCCCCTACACCAAACATGTTCATGACACACAGGTTAAAATAGCAAAACAAACTCTGAACCAATGACACTAATTTGGGGACAGGTCGAAAAGCATTAAACATGTGTGGCAATTTAGCTAGTTAGCTTGCACTTGCTCGCTAATTTGTCCTGGGATATAAACATTGAGTTGTTATTTTACCTGAAATGCACAAGCTCCTCTACTCTGCCAATTAATCCACACATAAAATGGCCAACCGAATCGTTTTTAGTCATCTCTCCTCCTTCCAGGCTTTTTCATCTTTGAACTTACATGGTGATTGGCAAAACAGTTCGTCTTTCAATCACCCACGTGGGTATAACCAATGAGGAGATGGCACATGGGTACCTGCTTCTATAAACCAATGAAGAGATGGGAGAGGCAGGACTTTCAGCGCGATCTGCGTCAGAAATCGAAAGGAGTTCTATTTTAGCCTTTGGCATCGCAGACGCTCATTGGCGCGCGCGAGCAGTGTGGGTGCAATAATTGAATAACATGGATTTCTAAATGTATTTTGCGACGCTCGCGCACGTGACGTGTCCGGTCTGGTCAGCAAGTTACTCCCATTCTTCTCTGCAGATCCTCTCAAGCTCTGTCAGGTTGGATGGGAGAGTCGCTGAACAGCTATTTTCAGGTCTCTCCAGAGATGTTTAATCGGGTTCAAGTCCGGGCTCTGGCTGGACCACTCAAGGAAATTCAGAGACTTGTCCTGAAGCCACTCCTGCGTTGTCTTCGGTGTGTGCTTAGGGTCGTGGTCCTGTTGGAAGGTGAATCTTCGCCCCAGTCTGAGGTCCTGAATGCTCTGGAGCAGGTTTTCATCAAGGATCTCTCAACATCCGCACAGCATGATGCTGCCACCGCCATGCTTCACCATAGTGATGGTGCCAGGTTTCCTCCAGATGTGACGCTTGGCATTCAAGAGATCAATCTTGGTTTCATCAGATCAGAGAATCTTGTTTCTCATGGTCTGAGAATCTTTAGGTGCCTTTTGGTAAACTCCAAGCAGGCTGTCATGTGCCTTTTACTGAGGAGTGGCTTCTGGTCACTCTACCATAAAGGCCTGATTGGTGGAGTGCTGCAGAGATTGTTGTCCTTCTGGCAGGTTCACCCATCTCCACAGAGGAACTCTAGAGCTCTGTCAGAGTGACCATCAGGTTCTAGGTCACCTCCCTAACCAAGACCCTTCTCCCCCGATTGCTCAGTGTGGCCAGTCGAACAGCTCTAGGAACCGTCTTGGTAGTTCCAAACTTATTCCATTTAAAAAGATGGAGGCCACTGTGTTCTTGGGGACCTTCAATGCTGCAGAAATGTTTTGGTACCCTTCCCCAGATCTGTGCCTCGATACAATCCTGTCTCGGAGCTCTACAGACATTTCCTTCGACCTCATGGCTTGGTTTTTGTTCTGACATGCACTGTCAGACTGTGTGACCTTATATAGACAGGTGTGTACCTTTCCAATTCATATCCAATCAAATTAATTGATCACAGGTGGACTCCAATCAGGTAGTAGAAACGTCTCAAGGATGACCAATGGAAACAAGATGCATCTGAGCTCAATTTCGAGTCTCATAGCAGATTCTGACTACTTATGTAAATAAGGTATTTCTGTTTTTTATTTGTAAACATGTGCAAACATTTCTAAAAACCTGCTTTTGCTTTGTCATTATGTGTAGACTGCTGAGGATTTACTGAGCATTTTTAAGAATGTAATCCATTTTAGAATAACAAAACGGAGAGGCACTATTTTATTTCTTAACCATTATTTACCTACGCCAGTCAGGTAAGAACAAATTCTCATTAACAATGACAGCCAACCGTGGAACAGTGGGTTAACTGCCTTGAAGTATTTTTACTTTGTCAGCTCAGGGGTTCTATCCAGCAATCTTTCGGGTTACTGGTCCAACGCTCTAACCACTAAGCTACCTGCCGCCTATAAGGATGTTATATCATCTTACTATCAGGCACACAATCTCAAATGTCAAATAGCTATGTTTATTGTCCTTACACTATGTTCAAGGTGGTAGCCTACGCAAAAAAAAATGGAGGAAAGAGGGATGTGGTGTCCATCACACAAGGACCATTTCACTCCTTTTAGAGCTTATTTCTTATATTTGGAAGAACTGGTAGATGCAAAGATGTAAAAAAAAATTAGCTACTTTTCTCTGTCTTTGCTCATTTCTGCCAAAGATCAGGTTGAAACATTTTTACATGGGTTTTGCGCGCGCTTCCATGTGTTTTCTTTGACTGTGTCGGTGCCGATAACCCAAATATTGCAATAATCATCGGTGGGTTGTGATGAGAGAAGTATATCGAGTCACGGGTGATATTCAAAACAAAAGCATAATTCATGTCCAGGCTGTTGAGTCACTTCCTTGTGTGAATCCCCATCATCATATTATATCTTGTCGATACATAAAATGCTGAAAAGTAAGCGCAGATACGTTTTTTAAAAAACTCGCTTTTTCAAGTGATCAACAGCAGATGGTTCGTATGAAATAGGCGTGGTACAATTACACCCCATTGTTGATAAATATTTATTTGAAGCTTCTGACGTGCTGAACATTCTGAAGAGGCGTTTCGGGATTTGCCCTAGAATAAACTCAAACTGATGTACCACATATTTCCACCAGTCACGGTGCATTATTTCTGTCCAAAATTGCACAGTTTAAAGGAGGTGTGCTGTGCAGACCAATCCAAACCTCGGGATCTATTTGCGTCACTCAGGGGGAGGGATAACAGAGACGGGCTCGGTCTATAACTACGCGGCTGACTAAACACTGATCAGCGAATCGAGCGCCAAAGCATTTTAGCAGTGAACTGAAAGGCTACGAAACAGCTCAACGGGTTTCAACTGTAGATTTTGACCGTTTAAACGATATAACATTATTATAAATAGGCCTATCACTTTCATGTATTTATTTTAAGTTTACATTTGTAAGGATTTTTTTCCGCTTGACGTTTTGCCGCCAGACAAGTCTATCTGCTGCAGTTACAATAAGCCAATTGATAAATCGCTGCTTTTGAGAGGATACAAGAGACATTACATTACATTACTTTATCATGTTTCCAGATTCAAGCACCGGGTGAGTAGCATAGACTATTAGCTAAATTTCATTAATTCCTTTCGTGTTCTGGACGCGCTTCTCACATTGTTATGCGGGCAAGTGCGTAGCCTAATAGGCAATTGCAACATTATATCATTGTATTTACTAACAGTACTCAGCCGCAACTTGTATTCAATGTGGTGCTACTGTAGGTCTACCACACATGGTCAACTGTGCAAGTGGAGGATATAGGTGTGTGTGTGTGTGTGTGTGTGTGTGTGTGTAATTTTAGATGAAACACCAGAAATGGATTTGTGTGGATCGGACGAGTCACATGCGATTGGGGCAGCAGAAAGAATTTGATATTTTCATTGAGATTAAATGATAGTTGAAATCATGTTATCGAATTCCTCCCGTGTGTGTGTGTCCTTGGGAGATTCCACACTATGGAGCCTCACACTCATTAACACACAGACTTAGATTATTGCTCAGAAGACATATGTTTAATAAGGACACACACACACACACACACACACACTTCAACTTCCCATAGACACTCTGAAACATCCCGTGGCACATCAGCTATGTGTCGTGATCGCATTGACCACGACATCCATTTGTTTTCATTATAAAGTATTACTATAAGTAAATGATATTCTAACGTCTATCTCTCTTATTTCTGTGAGTTTCAGGTACAGCTTCGAGGACTGCAAGGCCACAGCAGACTGGCTGTTGGCCCAGACCTCCGTTCGCCCTGTGGTTGGCATCGTGTGTGGTTCAGGAATGGGAGGACTGGCTGACATGCTGAAAGACCAAGTGGCATTCAACTACAAGGACATCCCCAACTTCCCCCAGAGCACAGGTATGTAGTAGTAGTGTATATCTGTCTACTTGTTTTCTTATTTGGTGAATCTGCATTGCAGATGTACAGGGCAAGGTATATGAGGTCTACGTTGGCCATGTTACCTAACCAGGGAAAATTCTGGGCTCAGATTATAGCCTATGAAAAACAGCTGCACTCTTAGGAAAAAAAGGGTTCCAAAAGAGTTCTTTGGCTGTGCCCATAGGAGAACCCTTTTTGGTTCCAAGTAGAACCCTTTTTTATTCCAAAAGGGTTCTCCATAGAAATCACCTTTTTCTTCTAAGTGTGGTTCTATAAGATGTTTTCTGATTGGTTGCTGTGCTTCGTCAGTGCATTCTAATTGGTTGTTGTATGTTACAGTGCATGGCCATGCTGGACGCTTGGTGTTTGGGACACTGAAGGGAAGGCCATGCGTGTGCATGCAGGGACGCTTCCACCTGTACGAGGGATACGCCATACAGAAGGTATGTCTGTCTACCAACATACCGTGTAGAAACTGTAGTATTCAGACATATGGTGTTCTTCTGCATTACTTTAAATGATAGGTAGAGAAGATGGATTCATTATTATGCCTTTCTTGACAACTAGATGAGTCAGTCAAATACACAGGTAAAATATACCATACATAGAAGTAAAGAGAATAAAAACACAGTATTAAATCAACTAGCCCAGGTATTCCCAAAGTGGGATACGCGCAATGCTGTCGGGGGTACATCAAATATATATATTTATTTTTTCCCCCACATTTTTAAACAGTACATTTATATTTTCCAACGGGGCTATACATTTGGGTGATTTAAAAAAAAAAATTATTCCCTGTGTAGCCTCATTTCACTGCCCAAAATAAAATTAAACCATCTAGTGTTCAGCAAAATAACAATACAATGTCAAATACAGGTAGCCTAGTCAAATAATTAACATCCAATCACGTTACTCTCTCACGGGAAACCTTCACTCTTGCGCAGACATTTAGAAACGAAACGTAACCATTTGAAATATAAGCCACCGGAGGTTTTGGAGTGAAAATAAAGACTACTTTCGAGTAGTAAGACGTGTTTAAAAGCAACAGATACCATTAATAAGAAAGGGCTAGAAGATTCTTATATGGTGAGCTACCGAGTGGCGAGGACAGGCAAGCCCCATACTATTGTGGAGGACAGTCAAAAGTTTATACACACCTACTCATTCAACGATTTTTCTTTATTTTTAATATTTTCTACATTGTAGAATAATAGTGAAGACATCAAAAGCATGAAATAACACATATGGAATCATGTAGTAACCAAAAAAAGTGTTAAACAAATCCATATGTGTTATATTTGAGATTCTTCATAGTAGCCACCCTTTGCCTTGATGACAGCTTTGCACACTCTTGGCCTTCTGTCAACCAGTTTCATGAGGTAATAACCTGGAATGCATTTCAATTAAGAGGTGTGCCTTGTTAAATGTACATTTGTGGAATTTCTTTTATCTTATTGCGTTTGAGCCAATCAGTTGTGTTGTGACAAAGTAGGGGTGGTATATAGAAGATAGCCCTATTTGGTAAAAGACCATGTCCATTTTATGGCAAGACCAGCTCAAATGAACAAAGAGAAATGATTGTCCATCATTACTTTAAGACATGAAGGTCAGTCAATGCGGGACATTTCAAGAACTCTGAAAGTTTCTTCAAGTGCAATCGTAAAAACCATCAAGCGCTATGATGAAACTGGCTCTCGCGAGGACCGCCACAGGAAAGGAAGACCCAGAGTTACCTCTGCTGCAGAGGATAAGTGCATTAGAGTTACCAGCCTCAGACATTGCAGCCCAAATAAATGCTTCAGAGTTCAAGTAACAGACACATCTCAACATCAACTGTTCGGAGGAGACTGCGTGAATCAGGCCTTCATGGTCGAATTAGTACAAAGAAACCACCACTAAAGGACACCAATAAGAAGTAGAGACTTGCTTGGGCCAAGAAACACGAGCAATGGACATTAGACCAGTGGAAATCTGTCCTTTGTGAGACGCAAAGGAGGTGAACAGATTATCTCCGCATGCGTAGTTCCCACCGTGAAGTATGGAGGAGATGTGATGGTGTGGGGATGCTTTGCTGATGACACTGTCAGTGGTAAAAATGAATTCAAGGCACACTTAACCAGCAATGCTACAACAGCATTCTGCAGTGATACGCCATCCCATCTGGTATGTGCTTAGTGGGACTATCATTTGTTTTTCAACAGGACAATCGCACAATACACCTCCAGGATGTGTAAGGGCTATTTGACCAAGAAGGGGAGTGATGGAGTGCTGCATCAGATGACCTGGCCTCCACAATCACCCGACCTCAACCCAATTGAGATGATTTGGGATGAGTTGTGCCGCAGAAAAAGCATCCAACAAGTGAAGAAAAAGCATCCAACAAGTGCTCAGCATATGTGGGAACTCCTTCAAGACTGTTGGGAAAGCATTCCAGGTGAAGCGAGTTGAGAGAGGTGTGTTGAGTGTGCAAGGGTGGCTACTTTGAAGAATCTAAAATATATTTTGATTTGTTTCACACTTTTATTTGGCTACTACATGATTCCAAATAATGAAAAACCCTTGAATGAGTAGGTGTGTCCAAACTTTTGACTGGGAACGTATGCGTGTTCCAGATCACCCTGCCTATGCGTATCTTCAGCTTGCTGGGTGTAGAGACGGTCATGCTGACCAACGCTGCTGGCGGTCTCAACCAGGACTTCAAAGTGGGAGACATCATGATCATGAAAGACCACATCAACATGCCCGGCTTTGCTGGCAGCAACCCACTTGCTGGAGCGAACGACGACAGGTAGGCTTGGCAAGTGTGTGTGTGTGTGTGTGTGTGTGTGTGTGTGTGTGTGTGTGTGTGTGTGTGTGTGTGTGCGTGCGCATGACAGAGAATTTTGTTTAACTTCTTTACGCTCACAATAGTTATTTGTAGGGATACACTGATACTACATTTTTGGCAGATACTGAGATCCAATATTTTCCTTGCCAAAAAACCCCGATACCGATATGTAATACTTTAGTGGCCTTTTAAGCATTCTAGTACAGTTAAATAGTTGAAACACACACACTAACCAAAAAGTAATTTTTTTGGCATTCACGTATGTCTCCATTACCAGTGAAACATAATCAAAACCTATTTCTTTCACTTACTTGCTGTGCTGTTTCGTTGTTAGTTTGTTCTGTCGTTTCATTCTCAACCAGGATTATCATACATGTCAAGCAGTGAAGTTTCAGCTCAGTCTGTCCGTCTGTGGCCTCTCTTCCTCGGTGGGCACTGTCACTGTGTCCATTTCCATCTTGTCCAGCTGTGTATGTAACATTTCACGTAAACCCCGTTTCTTGTCTGCGTCGAAGTAGCGGTACTTCTACCTAGCATCGAGCATGGTGGCGACACAGTGAAGAGGCTCAGAGAGAATGACACCTAATCGCTTGTTCACAGCCTCAAGTTTGCATCCCACGGTCTGTCTGCAGTTTTGTGGAGCAGGAGTTTCAATGCCACGACATCACGTCTGCTGCAGTTTGATGAGCTTATTTCTCGAGTCAGTTGTTCGAATGGAGCTAGGAGTGTGTTCATGATTCCAAGTTTCAAACATGTTCTCAAATGCCATTGAAATGACAACAGGGGTAGAGAACCAGGACATTCTTGAGCATGCAATACGGCTTTGCTCAGTACGAAATCCTCATTGACCCACTGTGCTGTCAGACTCAGCATGCTCATGGGGCTGACATCGCTCGTCCAAATGTCGGTAGTGAAGCTAATAAGAGTGACGCTCATAGCAAGTAGCTCATGGAGGTGAGTTTCGACAATACTGTAACTCCGGTAGGGCAACATCTGAAAAATATTGGCTACTTGGTGGTGTGTACCTGGGCTGTCAAGGGCAATGAATTTCATTATCTTGGCATTAATGGATTTCACCTTTGAGTTGTCTCGCTGAAATGTTCTTGCTCTTTCAAATGACTGCTCGACTTGAACTTGTTTAGTTGTTGGAAGTGTGCACTTTTGTTTTTATTCAGCTTTTTTCCCGAAGTAGTCGCTGAACGTCTGGGGGGGGTGATGCACTTTCAAATGAGTAATTAGGTTTGTGGTATTGAAAGATTTCACTTTCTCTCCTCCTCGGGAAATAACAGCAGCACAAACGTTGCAGATGGCCTTTTTGTTATCTTCCTTCGAAACACCAAAATAGATCCACACGGCAGACATTGTGGGCTCGGTTAGGAACGCCGTGTTGCACCTGTAGCGCTGTGTTTTTCGTGGCGTCATTACGTCATCTACCTACGTTGTATAGGTATGCACGACATCTACCTATGTTATATAGGTATGCACGTCATCTACGTATGCACGTCATCTACCTACGTTATATAGGTATGCACGTCATCTACCTACGTTGTATAGGTATGCACGTCATCTACCTACGTTGTATAGGTATGCACGTCATCTACCTACGTTGTATAGGTATGCACGTCATCTACCTACGTTGTAAAGGTATGCACGTCATCTACCTACGTTGTATAGGTATGCACGTCATCTACCTATGTTGTATAGGTATGCACGTCATCTACCTACGTTGTAAAGGTATGCACGTCATCTACCTACGTTGTATAGGTATGCACGTCATCTACCTACGTTGTATAGGTATGCACGTCATCTACCTACGTTGTATAGGTATGCACGTCATCTACCTACGTTGTATAGGTATGCACGTCATCTACCTACGTTGTATAGGTATGCACGTCATCTACCTACGTTGTATAGGTATGCACGTCATCTACCTACGTTGTATAGGTATGCACGTCATCTACCTACGTTGTATAGGTATGCACGTCATCTACCTACGTTGTATAGGTATGCACGTCATCTACCTACTTTGTATAGGTATGCACGTCATCTACCTACGTTGTATAGGTATGCACATCATCTACCTACTTTGTATAGGTATGCACGTCATCTACCTACGTTGTATAGGTATGCACATCATCTACCTACGTTGTATAGGTATGCACGTCAGCTTTGACATCGGTTTTGCACATCGGCGTTAAACTAGATTTTCCAATGTTGGCATTTTTAGCTAATAACGGCCCATTCCCATATGCTTACCTATTTATCGTGCATCTCTAGTTTTGTGGCATTGAGGTGTAACCATCTCTCCCTTCCTCCCTCCCTCTCTCACTTTCCTAGGTTCGGCGTGCGGTTCCCCTGTATGTCTGACGCGTACAACAGAGAGCTGCAGCAGCTGGCTGTGGATGTGGGACAGGAACTAGGCTACGGTGACTTCCTGCGCGAGGGCGTATACTGCGTCCTGGGCGGGCCCTCATTCGAGACCATCGCGGAGTGTCGCATGCTGCACAAACTGGGAGCTGACGCTGTCGGTAAGTCTCATCTCCACCGTGCCTTCCCCTAGTCTTAATCACAAGACCGTCACAATGCTCCGTTCATTGCATTTGACATATTGAACTCAAAATCTTCCCTTATATTGAGGAAACATAACTGACGCGGTTATCAAACGAATTTTCCCTATGTCTGTACTGCTCTAACATTCTTTCTCTCCCTCTCTCTCTCAGGCATGAGCACGGCTCACGAGGTGATCGCGGCGCGTCACTGCGGCATGCGTGTGTTCGCCCTATCCCTGATAACCAACAGGGCTGTGATGGACTACGACAGTGAGGAGAAGGCCAACCATGAGGAAGTCCTTGAGACAGGCCAGCACCGCGCCATCCAGCTGGAGAAACTGATCTCTACCATGGTCACCCGCATGGAATACAACAACACCAACGCCTAAATGAACGAATGGAACCAACCACCAAACTCATCGAAATAGAATTCCTACAATGGGAATCCCATTTAAGACAATGGGTGGACTGGCGGCCATTTTGAGTTTACCAATGCAGTGTAAGTGAAATTGCCTTGGTTTGAGGTGCAAAACCCATTCTAGGAATTCCATTTCTATGGTAAAACTGGCTCTAGATCAGTAGAAACCGACCGCCTTGAAGTTATGAAACCCAATGACCTGCTTTTGACACAAGGTTGCCTGCTCTGAGAGCTGTGTGGAACAGTCACTTACTGGCTGACCTCTCACGCTCACAGTCCCTCTTTTTAAAACATTCTTCCCATTTTCAAGACGATGGTGTACATTCCTATCATGCGCGACTCTACAGGCTGTCTCAAAAATGTTTATCGTTATTATTATTGTCTATTATAAGTTGATAATGTTAACTTAATATTGAGCTGCATGTGTAAATGTCTTGATTTAACTTAACAATGAGAATGCTATGGATCTGCTGTACATGTCTTTTAACGTATGTATCCTGTCTAATGTACATTAGTTGTTGACAAAGTGTTATTTTTGCTCTTGTTCTTTTTTAAATATGAATGTGCTTACTAAAGTTTGTATTTATTCATGTGATCAAGTCGATTGGAGGATTTATTGGTTAATGATATCGAAGATTGTCTATTGTAGTGACAAGATAGTCAAACGACCGTTCTAACAAATGGAAATAAATGTTCTCAAAGATGGAAGGCAGACGGGAGGAGGTGAGATCAGGTGGGACCATTCTAGCCAATGAGAGGGCATATACGCATGTGAACAACAGTAGTTTTTCTCAAAGTGGCCTGAATGCCATCACTTACATCAGTACATTTGTAACAGCTGAAACATTATGAAACTTCTATTCGATCAAATACGCTTAATGTAAATCGACACACTCTCATAGACCTCCCCACTTGGGTCTATTTATCACACGGACAAATTGTGGGCGAAGTAAATCCTCTCGCTTCGCCCTTTTCCCCCTCTAATAATACTCACTTGTGTGAATTATAAGTTCAGAAAAGTTTGAGGAAGAAACTTGGGAGTATTCTTCGTGGGTTTATACATTTACAATGGGACACATTCCATGAGTCTGATATTGATTTTTGGAAGAGATGTTAGCTTTGCTCAAAAACCCAAATTATGACATATCCACATGAATATAATTGTGTTCCGGAAAAGTTTATTGAAGTTTTGTTATAGATAGAAATGGAAAAGGTACATAATTCCATAATAAGAGCGAGCATAACACAATTCCAGAGTGCGCACTGTAAACAACAGTCGTGATTGCATAATGCATATAAGACATTTTATTGTCAATCTACACAGAAAAATGGCAACTATAGAATTGAATGTCATGGCAATAAGAGTGTCATACTGTTTCTGGTTCCCTCAGTCTATTTGGCAAAATGTATCCAACTGTACTTTTTACCATCCTCCATCCATGAATACATCTGACATTACATGCGATCAGGTTGATGCCTGCTATTCCAATCAAAAATCAGTTATCGCTTATAACCTACATCCCAAATACTAAAACACAAATAGCCACTGGGCACACACTGGTTGAATCAATGTTCCCATGTCATTTCAATGAAATGACGTTTGAATAGACGTTGACATCTGTGCCCAGTGGGGTAGTTTCATGTTCCCCTTGGAACACTAAACCTTTTTTTTTTTAAATAAAAAGCTGGGATATGTTTGAAGTGTCTTTGGCATCCATTAAAAATGAGGATATCAAGTTTTGAGTATGCGGCCTTACAAGGATATTGTGGGGGGTTTTCCCACTGAAAAGTACTGACATATACGACTTCTAAAACAAATTGTCATGCCGGTGATTCAATCCTCTAAGGATGATGAAGTACTTCCAAATTACAATAGCACTTTGCCTTCTTTCTCAGCAGAGAAAATCCTTTTGACCCAAACTCCATGCCAACACCCCCATTGCCTATTCCTGAAACACAGGTCACAAAATGGCTTCCAAAAGGAACGTTGAAAATATGACAAGGCAATTGTGAAAATTGGCACAATATGTAAAACAAAAACTTTAGGAAGTTTCCTTCCTATCCAATAGGAGGCAGTATCAAAATTCCCTGCCGTCTTCCTCTATGTTGTGGCGCCATGTGAGTGGAGTTGTCTCCCTCTGTTTCTAAGGTAACAGGCAATGTTTTGGCACATGATCCCCATATTAAATGTTGTAAACATTACTCAAGTTTTTAAAAAACATTTTTATCCATGGATCCCTGCAGTGCAGAGAGGAAGAGCCAGAGAAAGGCACTTCTGAAATTACATTAGTGTAGTCTGGTGCAATAACATCAGTGAGTCCATCATCTTTAGGCAAACATGGTCAGGGTGATCCACTGTAGACAGAGAGGAGGGGGAGAGGTAGAGAGAGATGCAGCGAGAGAGTACAGAGGAGAGGGAGAGAGCACATAGTCACTTTAATAACTCTACCTACATGTACATATTACCTCAACTAACCAGTGCCCCTGCACATTGCGTCTGTACCGGTACCCCCCTGTATATAGTCTCGCTATTGTTATTTTACTGCTGCTCTTTAATTACTTGTTACTTTTATTTCTTATCTGTATTTTTTTTAAAACTGCATTGTTGGTTAGGGGCACGTAATTTCGCTGTAAGGTCTGCACCTGTTGTATTCGGCGCATGTGACTAATAACATTTGATATGATTTGATTTGACTTTTACGTCATCAGAACTTTGCTCATTATGAATAGTGACATAAGAATCACATGACAAGGAACCCCTTTCAACTGTGTCGGCTAGCTATGACTGAGACAGCACTCTTATACTCCGATCAACTGAACAACAAAAACGTAACAGAGAGATAGAAATGTGAGATTCAGACCTGGAAGAAGTTGAGTTCTATGACTCCGTCAGAATCTGCGTCCATCGTCTTGAAGGTTTCTGTAGGTACAGTAGTAGTGTTACGAAAGTCAGTTAAAAATGTAAAGCACCCATATACGAATATGACATTCACTATTCTGAACATTTGGATCAAGATCATACATCATTGGCCAATCTGAAACATCAGTGTAAAATATACCTTATACAAGGACATCGTATGGATGATGAATATCATCTATCTATAAGTTGACGCGGTGAGTGAGTTTATAAGGAAGTGCATTGGAGATGTTGTACCCACTGTGACTATTAAAACCTACCCTAGCCAGAAACCATGGATGGATGGTGGCATTTGGGCAAAACTGAAAGCGCGAACCAACGTATTTAACCATGGAGGTCTGGGAATATGGACGAATATAAACATTGACATTTTTCCCTCCGCAAGGCAATCAAACAAGTGAAATGCCGGTACAGGGACAAAGAAGTGTCGCAATTCAACGGCTCAGACACAAGACGTAGTCTCACGGACTACAAAAAGAAAACCAGCCTCGTCACGGACACTGACGTCACGCTTCCACACAAACTAAACACCTTCTTTGCCCGCTTTGAGGATAATACAGTGCCACCGTCGTGGCCCGCTAACAAGGACTGCACCCCCCCTCTCCTTCTCCGTGGCCGACATCAGTAAAACATTTGAAAAAGTTTACCCTCGCAAGGCTACTGGCCCAGACGGCATCCCTAGCCGCGTCCTCAGAGCATGCGCAGATCAGCTGGCTGGTGTATTGACGGACATATTCAATCGCTCCCTATCCCAGTCTGCTGTCCCCACATGCTTCAAGATGGCCACCATTGTGCCTGTTCCCAAGAAGGGTACAGGAAGAAGTAAATGACTAGTAGCACCCCGTAGCTCTCACGTCTGTCATCATGAAGTGCTTTGAGAGACTGGTCAAGAATCATATCACCTCTACCATACCGGCCACCCTAGACTCACTTCAGTTTGCATACTGCCCTAATAGGTCCACAGACGATGAAATCGCCATCACACTGCACACTGCCATATCCCATCTGGAGAAGAGGATTACCTATGTAAGAATGCTGTTCATTGACTACAGCTCACCATTCAACATCCTAGTATCCTCCAAGCTCATCATCAAGCTGGAGACCCTGGGTCTCAACCCCGCCCTGTGCAATTGGGTCCTGGACTTTCTGACGGGCTGCTCCCAGGTCGTGAAGGTAGGAAACAACATCTCTACTTCATTGACCCTCAACACTGGGGCCCCACCAGGGTGGGTGCTCAGCCCCCTCCTATACTCCATGTTCACCCAAGACTGCGTGGTCGACCATGCACGCCTCCAACTCAATCATCAAGTTTGCAGATGACACAACAGTAGTGGGCTTTATTACCAACAACGATGAGACAGTCTACAGGAAGGAGGTGTGGGCACTCGGAATGTGGTGTCAGGAAAACAACCTCTCACTCAATGTCTACAAAACAAAGGAGATGATCGTGGACTTCAGGAAACAGCAGAGGGAGCACCCCCCTATCCACATCGAAGGGACAGCAGTGGAGAAGGTGGAAAGTTTTAAGTTCCTCAGCCTACAAATCACAGACAAACTGAAATGGTCCACCCACACAGACAGTGTGGTGAACCTCAGGAGGCTAAATAAATTTGGCTTGGCAGTCAAAACCATGACAAACTTTTACAGATGCATAATCGAGAGCATCCTGGTTTGGCAACTGCACCGCCCTCAACCACAAGGCTCTCCAGAGGGTAGTGAGGTCTGCACAACGCATCACCGGGGGCAAACTACCTGCCCTCCATGACACCTACAGCACCCGATGTCACAGGAAGGACAAAAAGATCATCAAGGACAACAACCACCTGAGCCACTACCTGTTCACCCCGCTATCATCCAGAAGGCGAGGTCAGTACAGGTGATTCAAAGCTGGGACCGAGTGACTGAAAAACAGCTTCTATCTCAAGGCCATCAGACTGCTAAACAGCCATCACTATCACTGGCCACTTTAATAAATGGATCACGAGTCACTTTAAACAATGCCACTTTAAATACTGCTACTTTAATAATGTTTACATATCTTACATTACTCATATCATATGTATATACTGTATTGTATACCATCTATTGCACCTTGCCTATGCCACTCGGCCATCACTCATCCATAAATTTATATGTAAATATTCTCATTCACCCCTTTAGATTTGTGTGTAGTAGGTAGTTTTTGGGGAATTGTTAGATTACTTGTTAGATATTATGGCCTGGCACTGTCACAAGCACAAGCATTTCGCTACACTCGCATTAAACATCTGATAGCCATGTGTATGTGACCAATAAAATGTGATTTGATTTGACTGTACTCACTGAACATGGTCTCCAGCCTAACCAGGCAGGTAACAAAGTTGTCAAAGTCAACTGTCAGGTCGGCCTCAGTGTAGCGCAGAATGATCAGCTGGAACAGGTGGTTCTTCAGCTTGAAGCCTGATGACACACGACAGAAAATTGACAAAGGCAGGAACCATTTAAAATGGCTTTAAACCCACCAGATATGCTTTCATAGGGAACAATGGGTGAAACGTATGCATTTCTATTTTCAGTTATTGTCTGTTCGTCAGGTGTCCGTACTGTGGCTAAATAAAAGTAGTGATGATGCACTACAGAAGAAAAAAAACAGATTGAGGTTTAAGGGAAAGAGCTACTGGACCTGCCGCCTCCAGAGCCATCCTCATCTCATAGGAACTCATGGTGCCTGACTTGTCCAGGTCAAACTGACGGAATACAGTCTGGTGGAGGGTTGGAGGGAGAGAGAGAGAGAGAGAGAGAGAGAGAAGAGAGAGAGAGAAGAGAGAGAGAGAAGAGAGAGAGAGAAGAGAGGAAGAGAGAGAGAGAGAGAGAGAGAGAGAGAGAGAGAGAGAGAGAGAGAGAGAGAGAGAGAGAGAGAGAGAGAGAGAAAGAAGAGAAAGAGAAAGAGAGAGAGAGAGAGAGAGAGAGAGAGAGAGAGAGAGAGAGAGAGAGAGAGAGAGAGAAAGAGAAAGAAGAGAGAGAGAAAGAGAAAGAGAGAAGAGAGAGAGAGAGAGAAAGAAGAGAAAGAGAAAGAGAGAGAGAGAGAGAGAGAGAGAGAGAGAGAGAGAGAGAGAGGCACAGGCAGAGAGGGACAGAGATTGAGAGGGAAACGAGTGCAAATGCTCTACGGAGACTGGACAAGGAACTAATGACGAGAGCGAAGGCTCAGTTCAAGCGAATGAAGCAAGTGAATAGGAGAACAGGATTTTCAGCTCGGCTCACCAGGTATCGTTTAATCTTCTCCCACAGCACGTGGAACTCTGCCAGTCCCAGTTTACCACTACCATCAGTCTGAAGGACACGGTCAAGGAACCCTGTTTATACAGACAGTCACAGAGAGAGACCAGACAGAGAGAGCAGACAGATGCCGAAAGACCAGACAGATGGGACTAGTACTGTATAAAGAGTTGATTGAAGTACACCAAGGATACGTCCATCAGGTTGATCATAGTGCGACAAGCTTCCGGTCCAAATCCATCTGTCTTCAGATCTTTGTCTGTATGTGTGTGTGTGTGAGAGACAGAGAGACAGAGAAAAATAGATTTATACGCATCTGTAAAATCCAAATCTGCCTGGAAGGACCGACAGTGTGGGTCTCCGTTCGAAGGATTGTGAAAGATCTCGAGTAGGCTCACATATACAGAGATACAGTGCATTCGGAACGTATTCAGACGTTTCTATAAATGATTTGCAAATGTTTTTATTTTAATTACCTTGCCTAAAACAATACCTTCCCTACTTAAATAAAGGTTAAATAAAAAACGTAAGTATTCAGACCTTTTGCTATTGATCATCCTTGAGATGTTTCTACAACTTGATTGTTGTCCACCTGTGGTACATGTAATTGGTTGGATATTATTTGGAAAGGCACACACCTGTCTATATAAGGTCCCACAGTTGACAGTGCATGTCAGAGCAAAAACCAAGCCATGAGGTCGAAGGAATTGTCCATAGAGCTCCGAGACAGGATTGTGTCAAGGCACGGATCTGTAGAAGAGTACCAAAAAATGTGTGCAGCATTGAAGGTCCCCAAGAACACAGTGGCCTCCATCATTCTTAAATGGAACCACCAACTCTTCCTAGAGCTGGCTGCCCAGCCAAACTGAGCAATCGCGGAAGAAGGACCTTGGTCAGGGAGGTGACCAAGAACCAAATGGGTCACTCTGACAGAGCTCCAGAGTTCCTCTGTGGAGATGGGAGAACCTTGCAGGACAATCATCTCTTCAGCACTCAGGCCTTTATGGTATAGTGGCCAGGCAGAAGCCACTCCTCAGTAAAAGGCACATGACAGCCCGCTTGAAGTTTACCAAAAGGCACCTAAATACTCTCAGAACACGAGAAGCACGATTCTCTGGTCTGATGAAACCAAGATTGAACTCTTGGGCATGAATGCCAAGCATCACGTCTAGAGGAAACCTGGCACCATCCCTATGGTGAAGCATGGTTGTGGGCGCATCACGCTGTGGGGATGTTTTTTAGCGACAGGGACTGGGAGACTAGTCAGGATCGAGGGAAAGATGGACGGAGCAAAGTACAGAGAGATCCTTAATGAAAACCTGCTCCAGAGCGCTCAGGACCTCAGACTGGGGTGAAGGTTCATCTTCCAACAGGACAACGACCCTAAGCACACAGCCAAGACAAAACAGGAGTGGCTTCAGGACAAGTCTCTGAATGTCTGTAAATGTGATTTTTCCGATTTTTTAAATTTATAATAAAAGTGCAAAAAAAAAAAAATGTTTTTGCTTTGTCATTATGGGGTATTTTATGTAGATTTGTGAGGATAATATTTTTTTCTTCAATTAATTTTAGAGTAAAGCTGTAACATAACTAAATGTGGAAAGAGTCAAGAGGTCTGAATACTTTCCGAATGCGGTGTATAAAGCACAATACTATGTTCTATTTCTATTCCTCGGGACTCACGCTTACTGATGATCCTGTTGAGTATGGTCTGCAGCTCTGTGGCACTGATCTCCATGTCCTGTAGACACAGAAACAGAGCATGAGGAAATACTACAGTTCCCATCGGCCCAATCGCCCTGCTGTCCCCTCACTTCCCCTCCCGAGTCTCCTCACCTCCCCAGCCAGCTGTCTGAACAGACTCTTGAAGCCAGCGTCAATCTGGCTCTCGTCCAGCTGAGACTGAAACAGAGATACAGAGGAACGTCAACTCTTCTTTCTTGTTGGTAGTACTGGTGTTGGCATGTTACAGTATGGGCTTGTTAATCAAACAGGATTCTCCATGGTCTGCATCTGAAATGGAGCCCTATTCCCCACACAGTGCACTACCTTTGACCAGAGCCCTAGTCAAACGTAACACACTATATAGGGAACAGGGTGCCATTTTAGCCCTTGTCTCTTCCCCTCACCTCTGCAGGAAGTTCAGCTGTGACGTCATCATCCAGCTCTCTAACACAGACAGAAGAGAACACTATTATCAATGTCCTTACATTAAATTAATTGCCTTTTTATCGTCCATAATCTCCTCAAATGTCCTGTTCACCACTCTGTTTCCATATTACTCACTCTGAGTTAGCTGGTTTCTCAGAGAAAACCCTGAGGACAAAGTCTCCCTCCTTCTGGGGTTCGAAGGTGGAAGGGACGATGATGTACTCCCCGGCGGGCAGCTGGAAGCGAGAGCTCACCTCTCTCAGGTTGATGAAGAGCTCAGAGCGGGCGCTGGAACCGTGCGTCAGGAAGAAATCTCTCTTCAGGTGGATGCCTGATCTACCCACGTACTGAGAGGACAGGGAGAGCAGGGGGAAAATGAACTCACTAACCCCTGACCTCTAACCTCTAACCCCTGATCTGCCCACATACTAAGGACAGAGGGCAGGGGAAAGCAGCATGAGTGAGTTAGTTAAACTAGGTGAACCTAACCCATGTACTGAGAGGACAGAGAGAAACGGAAAGCACCCCTGACCTCTAATCCCTGACTTTATGTCTATGCTACCATAGAAATTAGGAGAATGCTACCATGCATCTCCATATGAGACAATTGGCTGTGAGCCTAAGCACAAGCTACATTGACCTTTGAGACATGCAGGTCAATATAGGCCTTTTGGCTACATTCCACTTCAGCTATGACACACTGTCCAACAGGTTCTTAATGCACTGTCCAACAGGTTTTTAATGCACTGTCCAACAGGTTTTTAATGCACTGTCCAACAGGTTTTTAATGCACTGTCCAATAGGTTTTTAATGCACTGTCCAACAGGTTCTTAATGCACTGTCCAACAGGTTCTTAATGCACTGTCCAAGAGGTTCTTAAAACCTCTTTGGGCTAGGGGGCAGTATTTTCACATCCGGATGAAAACCGTGCCCAAAGTAAACTGCCTGCTACTCAGGCCCAGAAGCTAGGATATGCATATTATTAGTAGATAGAAAACACTCTGAAGTTTCTAAAACGTTTTGAATAATGTCTATGAGTATAACAGAACTGATTTGGCAGGCGAAACCCTGAGCACAATCCAAAAATGTTGAGCTCAATGTGTTTTCCCATTAGTTTTCTATGGTAATCTTTTAAGGGATTACCATAGAAATAAGCTTGCCGTTCCTATGGCTTCCACTAGATGTCAACAGTCTTTAGAAATTGGTTAATGTTTTTCCTTTGAGAAATGAAGAAGTATTCCTTTCCTTTCCATGTGTCACACAAAGGGAGTCAAGTCTTTTGGAGCGTGCAACCTGGAACGCGCTTCACTTTGTTTTTGTCTAGTATTGAACACTGTTTTATCGCGTCTTATTTTTTTTTGATTATTTACGTTTTAACATACATAAGCGTGGTTTAGGAACAATGTTTGAAATGTTTGGACCAAGTTTAGAGATAACTTAGTAGATACTTTGTAGTCATGTTGGGCGCGTTGGAACCGGTGTATTTCTGAATCAAACGTGCCAAATAAATGGACATTTTGGGGATATAAAGAAGGAATTTATTGAACAAAAGGAACATTTGTGATGTTTCTGGGACATTTTGGAGTGCCAACAGAAGAAGATCTTCAAAAGTAAGGCATGAATTATTTTGTTATTTCTGACTTTTGTGTCGCACATATGATTTGTATGTGTTTGTATGCGGGGTGCTGTCCTCAGTTAATCGCATGGTTTGCTTTCGCCGTAAAGCCTTTTAAAAATCTGACATGGCGGCTGGATTAACAACAAATTAAGCTTTATTTTGATGTATTACACACGTATGTTTTGTGAATTTTTATTATGAGTATTTCTGTTGAATTTGGCGAGCTGCAATTTCACTGGATGTTGTCAAATCAATCCCGTTACCGGGATTCGAGCGGGAATGGGGGCGAAGGGATCCCTAAGAGGTTTTAATGCACTCTCCAACAGATTTTTTATGCATTAAATATCTCTCAAATACAGTTATGCTGTCCAACAAGTGTTTCAATTATTACACAGTTACATCATAACCCAATGTAAAATAATACTGGCCAGCAGAAAATACATACCTCATTAGGAACCTGTAGAAAGACACAGAAAGACAAGAGTTAGATAGAAACCTACTGCGTTAGATAGAAATCCTACTGCCTTGCAAAATATGGAAAAAGAAGAAAACGTCTCTTGCCTCTGTTAGGGTCAAATTGGGGTGAAAGAGATAAGAGACTAGTCAGACATACCACTATAAATCAACTTGGGGAATGGACATTTACTGCTGAGCCTTTAGATAACACGGAAACAATGTTTGTATAGCTGTCGATGCATGGGCTTGGTCTCATGAGTAGAAGGTAATGACTAAGGCAGTTCCATCACAGGGGTTTGACTACAAGCACGATAAAAGCATGATAAAAGCAACTTGGACTTTTCCTATTTTGCAGAACTCAGGAGAGACATCAGTTGTATGTGTGATGTTTGATCTTCTGTCTACAGCTGTATTTAGATTTTTTTTTAAATTGTGCACATTTTGAGTCTTTCTGATTTGTTAAGTAAAAAAACGGAGCACAGAAAAACGGAGCCAACATTTGGCGAGCTTGCCAGGAGGGAGTGAGTGCAAGGCCACTGCACGGAACCTGAACCACCTTCTCTGATCACCAAATTGTAAGGTAAGCAGACACCTGTTATATCGAAGTCCGTAATTTAAAAGAAGTGGGTGTTCAGTGTTTCGCTGGTATGTAAAAGCGCCACCTCCCTCTTGTAATTATAAAAACAAAGGAACCTAAAAAATGTGCCTGTATAAGTCAATGAATGTGTGGTAATTGTTGTATGTCAATGTGTGTTATATGTTACATGTATTAAGAACAGTAGCTCGCCTTCTTGCGTGTTGGGGGTGCTGGGGTAACTTCCGGAAGGGTACTCAAAAGTAGTTAGGGAGCAGAAGCTGTATCTAGCGTGAAAGTTCTGAAACGGGCGATAACCTATGGGGCACCTTTAAGATAGAAATAAACTGTTGTCTGTCCTTATGTGTTTGTTTGGTGTGAGTGAAATGTGCAGCGGGTGGGGAGATGAACGAATCGAGAACTGGTTATTTGGTCTGAGGACTGAGAGCTGCTATAAGTGGATTTTTGATAAAGAGGAGGATGAGGAACAGCATGTAGATAAAGGCATGACATTGGAATAGCATAAGAAAGGGATTTTTGGAAGTGAGGAAGACAGGAAGGAGTTCCGTCATTGTTTAAGAAAAGGAGGGTATGATAAAGATAATACCTATAAGACGTATATTACCCTACACCCTGAGGAACTAGTAAAACCCTCAACATATTTTGTATCCGTTGAAATACGACCTATAATTACTTGTAGAAAGATAGTTAAGGAGCCTTTTTAAGTGGAATTGACATTTTGTTTTATGGGCATATGAGGAGACAGTGGAGGAAATAAGAGTTCAATCTGATACAACACCCACACTGACATTATTGCAAGTTAGATAATAGGTAGGGAAGGCTAACATAGGGCACCTACACCATTATCATTACACGGCTGACTTGTCAAATAAAACCAAGTTGACGCTCACCGTGTCTGCAAAGGCCTGTATAGGGTTTTTTATTAGGTAATGGCCCAATGGTGGAATAAAACGTTAGGAGTAGGACAGAAGTTATTTGAATAAAAGGTTGAACATATTTGTTAGTGACACTTTCCTACCATAGGATAGTATAGGAAATGTACAACCCTTAGTATACTTGTAAAATTATTACAAGGAAGTTGAGCTCTGTAGAGATTTCCATAGAAAATGACTTTGTGACGCTATCCTCAGGGGACACTGGTGAATAATATACTACTGTTAAACTACACCCTTAAGATATAATATTAGGAATTGAAGTCGAGCATGCAGTTGTCTATGTGAGGCCCGTGTGTGAAATATATTTGATTTTATTAGAACCATTTACTATAGCCTGGAGTAAGTGAGAGTAGAATTCGGATTTCAGTATTACCCACTGTTGTTTAACACACACTGAAAGGAGATAGAGAAGAATTGATCTAGGCATATTCATACATATTACACCCCAACACCTCGTAAATGGCAAATCCGATGGTCTCCATGTCCTTGCCCTCCTTGCGTTTCTTTCTCCGGTCCTTCTGCATCAGCGCCACCAGGAAGCTGCAATCTGATTGGCCGGCTGTGTCGGGGTGCTGCAAGTCGATCTTGAATTGTGGGTTGATCCAGAATGTGGCTAAGTATTGTGTGGGGGGGGGAGTTATCAGAAGACATTTTCTTATCAACTGTGTACCACTTCTTTATATCCTCCCTCCCTCCTTACCAGGAAAGTTCCTGCAGCCCCCGGCCGTGCTGCCCCTCCTCCACTCCCCCTGGTAGACGGCTGAGCTCCACTTCTTCTGCTGGTTGGCCTCCAGGGCGTCTGCTGTGAGGTTACAGATCTCCAGACGCGTAAACTCACGCAGGAAGTCGCTGAATGACATCCTGAGAGGAGGGATTTAGAGAGCGAGAGGTGCAAGGCAGGGGAGGGGGAAGGGGAGAGGAAGGGACCGTCTGTCGTGTTTATGACGCAATAACTCACACATTCTCTCAAGTATCGTACCCAGAGGCCATCAGACTTGGTGACACAAATACACACTCACCAGAACTCTCCGTCCTCACTGCGGTTCTGGAGTCGCCCTCTGACTGACCGGTCCACGCTCTCCCACTCTCTGGAGCTAAAATATTTGCAAATGAAAATAAATTACCGACTGTATTCCATATCAAAAGGGATAGAAAACCATTCTCACTAGTTACACAGTAGGATATGTAATATGACACCTGCAGTATAAAACCACTCTCACTAGTTACACAGTAGGATATGTAATATGACACCTGTAGTATAAAACCACTCTCACTAGTTACACAGTAGGATATGTAATATGACACCTGCAGTATAAAACCACTCTCACTAGTTACACAGTAGGATATGTAATATGACACCTGCAGTATAAAACCACTCTCACTAGTTACACAGTAGGATATGTAATATGACACCTGTAGTATAAAACCACTCTCACTAGTTACACAGTAGGATATGTAATATGACACCTGCAGTATAAAACCACTCTCACTAGTTACACAGTAGAATATGTAATATGGCACCTGTAGTATAAAACCACTCTCACTAGTTACACAGTAGGATATGTAATATGGCACCTGTAGTATAAAACCACTCTCACTAGTTACACAGTAGGATATGTAATATGACACCTGTAGTATAAAACCACTCTCACTAGTTACACAGTAGGATATGTAATATGACACCTGCAGTATAAAACCACTCTCACTAGTTACACAGTATGATATGTAATATGACACCTGCAGTATAAACCACTCTCACTAGTTACACAGTATGATATGTAATATGACACCTGTAGTATAAAACCATTCTCACTAGTTACACAGTAGGATATGTAATATGACACCTGTAGTATAAAACCACTCTCACTAGTTACACAGTAGGATATGTAATATGACACCTGCAGTATAAAATCACTCTCACTAGTTACACAGTAGGATATGTAATATGACACCTGTAGTATAAAACCACTCTCACTAGTTACACAGTAGGATATGTAATATGATACCTGCAGTATAAAACCACTCTCACTAGTTACACAGTAGGATATGTAATATGACACCTGTAGTATAAAACCACTCTCACTAGTTACACAGTAGGATATGTAATATGGCACCTGTAGTATAAAACCACTCTCACTAGTTACACAGTAGGATATGTAATATGACACCTGCAGTATAAAACCACTCTCACTAGTTACACAGTATGATATGTAATATGACACCTGCAGTATAAACCACTCTCACTAGTTACACAGTATGATATGTAATATGACACCTGTAGTATAAAACCATTCTCACTAGTTACACAGTAGGATATGTAATATGACACCTGTAGTATAAAACCCCTCTCACTAGTTACACAGTATGATATGTAATATGACACCTGTAGTATAAAACCACTCTCACTAGTTACACAGTATGATATGTAATATGACACCTGTAGTATAAACCCATTCTCACTAGTTACACAGTAGGATATGTAATATGACACCTGTAGTATAAAACCACTCTCACTAGTTACACAGTAGGATATGTAATATGACACCTGTAGTATAAACCCATTCTCACTAGTTACACAGTAGGATATGTAATATGGCACCTGTAGTATAAACCACTCTCACTAGTTACACAGTATGATATGTAATATGACACCTGTAGTATAAAACCACTCTCCCTAGTTACACAGTATGATATGTAATATGACACCTGTAGTATAAAACCATTCTCACTAGTTACACAGTAGGATATGTAATATGACACCTGTAGTATAAAACCACTCTCCCTAGTTACACAGTATGATATGTAATATGACACCTGCAGTATAAAACCACTCTCACTAGTTATACGATAGGCAACACGAGAGGTGTATAGCAGTGTTTCCTTCTCTTACTTGTCACTCCAGGCACCAGTCCACTCTATCTCTCCCCAGGGGTTGCGGATGCGGACCAGTTTGGTCATGTTCCCCCTGTACACCACCTGATGGAGAGGGATACTGCATTACACAGATGTATTGTAGCTGGGGAAATGGCCACCCTTCTGTCAATTCAATCAATGTGGTTGATGTACAGGTAAAGGTAGAGACGTTTGTATTCGTTTTAATGCTGTCTTTTGTGTCCGTCTGTTCCGGAACTCCACTAACACATGATGCAATTGGGGGAATTGACCCCTGAGTGCCACTCGAACCAGAGCAGTCATTGGCTCACCTCGTCGACCCCGGTCACTGAGTAGGCGTGACCTTTCACCAGCTTCTTAAAGGTCACAGCCTCCATGTCCTGACTGCCGGTGATCTGGGGACAGAAGACAGAGTCCGAGTAAGCGTTTCACTGTGCTGTTTACACCTGCTGTATCCCGGTGCACGTGACATCCGTTGACTTGATTTGATTTGAGAGGATACACACACAGGGACTCTTGACACACTTTTACATGTTCCAGTCAGGGACATGATATGACAAAGTCTGTGAAAATGATGACGTCATGCGAAACATCCTGGTTCTTAGCACCGCGTTACGCTGATTAAAATAGGCAGTGTTTTCTATTACATAATCGAAGAAATGAACGTAACAAATTTGAGTACTGACGTCTATGGAGCAGCCCAGCAGCGATCCTCTCTCCACGGCCCGGCTGATGATACTGTAGAGGTCAGAGGGCGCTTTCCTCAGCTCATACATCTCCGTTACCCCTCCTGTGAAGTCCTCAAAACCCTCTGATGTGCTGCCTCCCGACAGGGCCTCGTAACAGCCATGCAGCCTGCAACGAGGGTGGACAATTCTGTATCACAAGACTATTTAAAAACAGACATTTCTGTACAATATACACACACAGGACGTATGCATATAGACATATCATTTTACATCATTTGTATTTACATTTTGGTCATTCAGCAGACGCTTATTCAGAGCGACTTACAGATCTCATAACCCATACCAACATATACAGAGTGAAATAAATGCCGAGCCCATGTATACAATCCTTCTAACCACCCTCTTCTCTCCTTTTTCTAAACTCCTCCCATCCCTCATCCCGCCTTACTTGGCGTAGGCTTTCTCCAGCAGGGCGCTCCAGAATTCTCCTCCCTCGGCAGAGTGGACAAAGAGTAGCTTCCCATCCTTCACCGGCAGCCTGTCATCGATCACCACCTCCACCCACTCCCCATACTGCCAGAACTACAAAACACAGACAGTAGGGAGACTATCAGAACTACAAGACGCAGACAGTTGAACTACAAAGCAGACAGTAGACCTACAACACACAGACAGTAGAAATACAACACACAGATAGTAGGGACCTCAATATCACTACCTTTACCCACTCTCCAACCTGCCACTGCAATCTGAATAGGGATAGGATGAAGTGAGATGCAGCTAAGCACTGATTTAAGGTCAGTTTTACATGTAGTGTATTAGTAATGTATTCGTTCTTGGTGCTTGTGCAAAGTAGCACAAGCACCAAGAACGAATACATTTAACATTGAAGACAAGCTCTGATTTCCCCTCTAGTGGTGATGGTGAACTGATCTCAGAACTGTGCCCAGGGGGTAACTTCTAACCAGAGCGGAGCGTTTACTCACTTACACCCAACGACCACCAGGTGGCAGAAGTGGCATTAGAACAATATCATCATCTGGCTCAACAGGGAAGAGGGAGGAACTAAGACCGAGGTAACAACCACAGGAATTTATGGCAAGATCTTGAGCAATCACGCTATCTTCCTTCCAATACACACGGGTTCCATGTAGCCTGCCGACACCACTGTGATGTTAGTATGCTTTTAGAGGGAGAAATACAGGCTGTCCAATAATGTATGTACCATTCTCCTCAGCTGCACGTAGCTAACTGATGCAGACCTACGGGAAGGCAATATAGCTCCACCACCACAAAATCACATCAGGGACACCAGGACATTATATAGAGTTTGAGGTATGTGGCTCTGGGATACATGAATGTAACAATACTGAAGTGTCAAGACCAGCAGTGACAATGACACCTAATTAGATTCAAACTGTTTTGACTCGTGACTACCAAACAGTGGCAGAGGGAGGGGATGTAGAGCATAGAGCCACAGCTGAGCTGTGTGGGTTGGTGGTGGTGGTGGTGGTGAGAGAGACAGGGAGAGATAAATGGTTAATTTTGCATGCTCTGCAGGGCTAAAGTGACTGCTGGGAATGTACGGTCGACTGCAGAACAGGATCACATGATCGGCTGGGTTGACACAGAATTATTACAACACCCCCTACGCCCACCAACACACACAGAGGGGGAACCAAACCATGAGCCACTGTCTACCCTGTTAGCCTTTATGGGGCAAATCCTAACTTCCACGTTAAGTAGAAAAGTGAACATTTGATGTAGGTGGAAGTTAGGGTTGAATACTATCAAAACTATCACTTACAGTATCTATTTAGCAGAGTAGAGGTCTGTTCCATATAAATACCAATTTGGGAACTGAATTGCATACTAGTTCAACGGACAGGAGAATTGAACTAAAATTGACCCCCACCGCTATCACAACGCTATCTGATGTAAACACACCCAGTGCTGGCTACAAGGAAAGTAAACCAAATATCCACATCTGCGTAGCAAGCTTGAGGGAGTGTAGTTTGTCCTAGAGTCGCAGCACTTCAACTGTGCAGTTCCTTTCACCTTCTGATAATAATATCCTATCAGCAACCTGGAGATTTTCAAACTGAAAATTACAGGCATACTGTAGTCTGTTTTACAATACAGGATTTGTTGAGTCTCACAGCTCATCTCTGCGCCTAGCTAAGCACATACCGCATTCCCAGAATCTGCAGCACAGCTCCCCCTTTGTCTGGCTAAACCAATTAGAACATCCAATTACATTTGGGAGGATGAGTCACCCAGGCGTACGAGATCTGGCACAGGATCAGGAGATCTCAACAAAACACTATTATTGGGTTTAGACGGTGTGTGTGTGTGTTTCTTAGTATCTTTGTGGGGACCAGAAGTCCTCACAAGGATAGTGGAACCGGGAAAAATCGGACAAATCTGGACATTTTGCCGGGTCCCCACAGAGAAAAAGGCTATTTTAGGCTAAGGGGTTAGGTTTACGGTTAAGGTTACAATCAGGGTTAGGGTTAGAATTAGCAATAGGGGTTAGGTTTAGGAGGTGGTGACAGGTTTAGGGTGGTTAGGGTTAAGGTTAAGTTAAGGGAAAACAGGATTTTGAATGGGAATACATGTTTCGGTCCCCACAGGGATAGTAAAACAAAGTGTGTGTGTGTGTAGAGGGAGATCTCAACAGAACAATGTATTACTGGGTTTAAACCTTCAACTGTTAACTAACACACAGGCCACACAATGGAGGAAGGGATATATGGTGAATTAGATCACATGCACATAGAGTTGAAGTCAGAAGTTTACATACACCTTAGCCAAATACATTTAAACTCAGTTTTTCACAATTCCTGACATTTAATCCTAATAAACATTCCCTGTCTTAGGTCAGTTAGGATCACCACTATATTTTAAGAATGTGAAATGTCAGAAAAATTGTAGAGAGAATGATTTATTTCAGCTTTTATTTCCTTCATCACATTCCCAGTTGGTCAGAAGTTTACATGCACTCAATTAGTATTTGGTAGCATTGCCTTTAAATTGTTTAACTTGGGTCAAACATTTCAGGTATACTTCCACAAGCTTCCCACAATAAGTTGGGTGAATTTTAGCCCATTCCTCCGGACAGAGCTGGTGTAACTGAGTCAGGTGCCGTCCCTAGGAGGGGTGCTTCACTTGAGTGGGTTGAGTCA
The DNA here is from genome assembly GCF_023373465.1 of Oncorhynchus keta. Classification (NCBI taxonomy): domain Eukaryota; kingdom Metazoa; phylum Chordata; class Actinopteri; order Salmoniformes; family Salmonidae; genus Oncorhynchus; species Oncorhynchus keta. The sequence continues at coordinate 29,777,306 of NC_068433.1, read as the reverse complement.
CTGATGTGATCTTCCTGTCTGGGTTGGCGCCCCCCCTTGGGTTGTGCCGTGGCGGAGATCTTTGTGGGCTATACTCTGCATTGTCTCAGGATGGTAAGTTGGTGGTTGAAGTTATCCCTCTAGTGGTGTGGGGGCTGTGCTTTGGCAAAGTGGGTGGGGTTATATCCTTCCTGTTTGGCCCTGGGTATCATCGGATGGGGCCACAGGGTCTCCTGACCCCTCCTGTCTCAGCCTCCAGTATTTATGCTGGAGTAGTTTATGTGTCGGGGGGCTAGGGTCAGTCTGTTATATATGGAGCACTTCTCCTGTCTTATCCGGTGTCCTGTGTGAATTTCGGTATGCTCTCTCTAATTCTCTCTTTCTTTCTCTCTCTCAGAGGACCTGAGCCCTAGGCCGTGCTGCTGCTCCAGTTTCAACTGTTCTGCCTGAGGCTATGGAATCCTGACCTGTTCACCGGACGTGCTACCTGTCCCAGACCTATTATTTGACCATGCTAGTCATTTATGAACATTTGAACATCTTGGCCATGTTCTGTTATAATCTCCATAATCTCCACCCGGCACAGCCAGAAGAGGACTGGCCACCCCCCATAGCCTGGTCGCTCTCTAGGTTTCTTCCTAGGTTTTTCCTAGCCAACGTGCTTCAACACCTGCATTGCTTGCCGTTTGGGGTTTTAGGTTGGGTTTCTGTACAGCACTCTGAGATATCAGCTGATGTACGAAGGGCTATATAAATAAATTTGATTTGAGGTTTGTTGGCCTCCTTGCGCACACACGCTTTTTCAGTTCTGCAATTTTCTATAGAATTAAAGTCAAGGCTATGTGATGGCCACTCCAATACCTTGACTTTGTAGTCCTTAAGCCATTTTGCCACAACTTTGGAAGTATGCTTGTGGTCATTGTCCATTTGGAAGACCCATTTGCAACAAAGCTTTAACTTCCTGCCTGATGTCTTGAGATGTTGCTTCAATATATCCACATCATTTTCCATCTTCATGATGCCAACATAATGCTGCCACCCCCGTGCTTCACGGTTGGGATGGTGTTCTTCAGCTTGCAAGCATCCCCCTTTCTCCTCCAAACATAACAACGGTCATTATGGCCAAACAGTTCTATTTTTGTTTCATCAGACCAGAGGACATTTCTCCAAAAAGTACAATCTTTGTCCCCATGTGCAGTTTCAAACCGTAGTCTGGCTTTTTTATGGCGGTTTTGGAGCAGTGGCTTCTTCCTTGCTGAGCGGCCTTTCAGGTTATGTCGATATAGGACTCGTTTCACTGTGGATATAGATACTTTTGTACCTGTTTCCTCCAGCATCTTTACAAAGTCCTTTGCTGTTGTTCTGGGATTGATTTGCACTTTTCGCACCAAAGCATGTTCATCTCTAGGAGACAGAATGTGTCTCCTTCCCTTGCGGTATGAAGGCTGCGTGGTCCTATGGGGTTTATACTTGCATACAATTGTTTGTACAGATGAACATGGTGACTTCAGGAGTTAGAAAATTTCTCCCAAGGATGAACCAGACTTGTGGAGGTCTAAATTTTTTTTCTGAGGTCTTGGCTGATTTTTCCATGATGTCAAAGCAAAGAGGCACTGAATTTGAAGGTAGGCCTTAAAATACATTAACAGGTATACCTCCAATTGACTCAAATTATGTAAATTAGCCTATCAGAAGCTTCTAAAGCCACGACATAATTCTCTGGAATTTTCCAAGCTGTTTAAAGGCAAAGTCAACTTAGTGTATGTAAACTTCTTACCCACAGTGAATTATAAGTGAAATAATATGTCTGTACACAATTGTTGGGAAAATGACTTAGATGTAGATGTCCTAACCGACTTGCCAAAACTGTAGTTTGTTAACAAGAAATTTGTGGAGTGGATGAAAAACGACTTTTAATGACTCCAACCTGAGTGTATGTAAACTTCCAACTTCAACTGTATTTAAGGCATGAATGAGCTTATATGCCAGTAGGTTCATAGACACATAGCTTTGTTATTTCCTCTCATGCCAGCAAGGAAACTGTTTAGGACATAAATAAGTTGGCCATGACTGTGGAAATAAATGTGACAATGAAAACATGTTGCAATATTTCTGCAATCAGTCAATCATCTTTTTAAATAGGTGTTTCTTATTGTCACTTCCTTTTGGCAGAGGACTGGGGATGTAAATTCCAGTTAGTGTGTTAGTAGTGTTACTTCTGTGTGGTATGCAAATGTATGTCACGACTTCCGCCGAAGTCGGTCCCTCCCCTTGTTCGGGCGGCGTTCGGAGGTCGACGTCACCGGCTTTCTAGCCACCGCTGATCCACTTTTCATTTTCCATTTGTTTTGTCTTAGTCTTACACACCTGGTTTCACTCACCCAATTACCTGTTTATTATTTAACCCTCTGTTCCACATGTTTGTTTGTGAGTGGTTGTTCTTTGAAAATCGGTCCGTTATTGTGGGCTTGTAATATTTGCCTTGTATTTTTGTATTTTGAGTAAAGTACGTGAACGACTGTTCCACCTAAGGTGGAGGAGCGAGCAGGATTTTGCTTTGGACTTCCGGACCCTGGCCGCCAGTGCGGGATGGAACGACAGGGCCCTGATCGATCACTACCAGTGCAGTCTGCGCGAGGACATCCGTCGGGTGTTGGCCTGCCGAGACACCACCCTCACATTGGACCAGCTGGTGTACCTTATTGATTCTCCTGCGTTTCCCGTGGTGCTGGGCCTACCCTGGTTGGCCTGTCATAAACCCACTATTTCATGGCAACAGAGGGCTCTCAAGGGGTGGTCAGAAGAGTGGTCAGGGAGGTGTGTGGGGGTTTCCATCGTTGCGACTACGGTGGAAAGTCCAGACCAGGTCTCCACCGTGCGCATCCCCTCAGAATATGCCGATTTGGCTCTTCTGTAAGAAGAGGGCGACAAAATTACCACCCCATCGACGGGGTGATTGTGCGATAAATCTCCTGGTTGACGCAGCAGTTCCCAGGAGTCACGTGTATCCCCTGTCACAGGAGGAAACGGCGGCTATGGAAACATATGTCTTCGAATCCCTGGGGCAGGGATACATTCGGCCCTCCACCTAACCTGCCTCCTCAAGTTTCTTTTTTGTGAAGAAGAAGGATGTGGGTCTGCGCCCGTGTATTGACTATCGAGGGATAATCAGATCACAGTGAGGTACAGCTACCCGCTGCCTCTCATAGCCAGTGCGATTGAGTCAATGCACGGGGAGCACTTCTTCACAAAATTGGATCCCAGGAACGCTTACAACCTGGCGCGTATCCGGGAGGGGGACGAGTGGAAGACGGCATTTAGTACCACCTCAGGGCACTATGAGTACCTCGTCATGCCGTACGGGTTGATGAATGCTCCATCAGTCTTCCAGGCCTTTGTTGACAAGATTTTCCGGGACCTGCACGGGCAGGTTGTAGTGGTGTATATCGAAGACATTCTGATATACTCCGCCACACGCGGAGTATATCGGGGTCCCCAGTTCACGTCCAGGGTCTGGAGAGCGTTCATGGAATGTCTGGGGGTCTCAGTCAGCCTCACCTCAGGTTTTCAACTCCCGAAAGGAACGGGCAGGTGGAGAGTAAACCAGGATGTGGGTAGGTTTCTGCGGTCATATTGCCAGGACTGGCCAGGGGAGTGGGCGGCGTTCATCCCCTGGGCAGAGATGGCCCAAAACTCACTCCGCCACTCCTACACTAACCTCTCTCCTTTCCAGGGCATACTGGGGTATCAGCCGGTTCTGGCACCGTGGCATCAGAGCCAGATCGAAGCTCCTACGGTGGACGAATGGTTTAAGCACTCGGAGGAAACCTGAGACGCCGCCCATGTGCATCTACAACGGCCGTGAGGCGGCAAAAGGCGAGCGCCGACCACCACCGCAGCGAGGCCCGGTGTTTGCACCGGGGGACCAGGTCTGGCTCTCGACCCGAAACCCGCCCCTCACTGTCACAAGGTCCCTCTCCTTGTTCGGGCAGCATTCGGTGGTTGACATCACCGGCCTCCTTCTAGCCACCGCCGATCTCCTTTTCATTTTCCATTTGTTTTGTATTAGTCTTACACACCTGGTTTTACTCACCCAATTACCTGTTTATTATTTAACCCCCTGTTCCCCATGTTTGTTTGTGAGTGGTTGTTCTTTGTAAATCGGTCCGTTATTGTGGGCTTGTAATATTTGCCTTGTATTTTTGTATTTTGATTAATGTACTCGTTGATTACTCATCTCTGCTGTCCTGCGCCTGACTCTCTACACCAGCTACATACAGGACGCTATTACAATGTAATAGTACTGTGTTTGCATTAATGGCTGCCCGCCTCTTGGTTGCCTGCTGCTCAGTCTAGCAGCAGTAAAGGTTACTCTGAATGACTGGACAGTGGTCAGCACTAGGCTAGCAGGCTCCGTATTGGCTCTTGTCTCTGTGTGTGTCTCTCCGTCTCTGTCCTGGCCCCCAACTGAGTCGGACTCTATTAATGTGGGCAGCTGACTGCCATCAAAGGGTTCGGTGAGAGGAAAGCTGAGTGAAAGTGAGGGCCGCTACAGTGGGCACTGGACACGGACACGCAAGCACCACCTGGTCGCCCATGCATGGAGACGTCCATTTAGAGGGCAACTGTGGTGTCGCTTTAAGGTCGTATACAGAGAATGATAGGTGTGTCTGTGTGTCAGAGAACTGGTTTTGTGTACAAAGCAAAGGTCATCGTGATAAGGCCTGGCAAGAAGCAGGAAGCGTGCCTTGGAGTGAATTAAGGTACATTTCTTGTTTCTATTAGCCCACATGAGATGGAAATTTGTCTTCTGCTTTTATCCACCCACCCCTCCCTCCTACCCCTCCCTCCCAATATACATACATATGAACACATATTAGGTTAGAGATGCTGGAGCAGAGGGCAGCCACATGCTGCATCCAATGAGCAGTTTAGGGGGTGAAGTTCCTTGCTCGAGGGAACATCGGCGGTAGCTGGCACCTGAGATTGCCTCCGGTTGCCAGCTCACTCCCCGCCACAACTTCGAGTTCACTTCAAGAGTAGCTGAATATCTGTATTACTGTACATTAGTATATATTATCGTATAGATGGATATACAGTCAAATCAGAAGGAGGAAGTGAGTGTGTGGTGACCTGGAAGTGGAAGATGCCAGCGTACTGGCCTCCGAAGTCCTGTCCATGAGGCACCACTCTGTGGAGGAGGTTGTCGTTCAGAGTCAATGAGGCTATGGCTGCCAGCAACCAGCAGTCACCTGAAACACACACACACACGTATACACACACACACACACACACACACACACACACACACACACACACACACACACACACACACACACACACACACACACACACACACACACACACACACACACACACACTATGTTAATGATAGCAATGAATTGTATCAGTCCCTTAAAAAAAAGTGACCAAACATTCATCAGTCGGTAGTGTTTGTTTTGACCACCTGGAAATACTCTGGCCGTTAGTCATAGCATACAAGTAACGCCCAAAGTTTTTTCTGATCTCGTAAACACAGTAAGACAAAACTCCTGGCCCTGTTCATCATTCACCTCTTCAAAAGTTCCCAACTGTTCTTCCTTTGAATAATTCCGAGCCTCAAGGCTAGGTGAAGCTAACTGACTAAACCCTCCGCTCTGGTTAGACTTATTAATTACAGACAGATACTGCCGTCTGTTTCTCACTGCTGTGGGAACGGAGCACTTCAGGCTTAAGTGGTGAAAACCTTGTAATACTGGAATGCACCTTATAAGGAAAGCGTAACGAGAGAGAGGTCCGAGAATCTGTTCACACACACTTCAGCCTGACCCTATGTCACCTCCAAGGAGTGTGTTCGAATTTGAACTGTCTGGACCTACAGTATGCTGATTAAATAGCCCGATCTACTGTAACGGTAACAGAAGAGGTCATATAATACAATGCCCATGCAGGGTAGAGGCATAGGCTGAAAAGCCCACAGAAGACGCCACGGTTGGGTTCGGCGTGCTGAAAAAAAAAAAAGACAGTAGTACTGCTTCCTTCTAATGTGACATGATCTATAAATAGGGGTGAACGCCTATTGTTATCCAAACGCAGACGAAGGCTCGAAGGCTGTATGCTACTGCTAAAAATACATTCAAACTTAAAGAGGGCAGGTTTTACGTATGCCTTTTAAACCCCGGCACCCAAATACTCTTTGCTACTACACACTTTAGAGTTGAGCACGCCACTTCCTCTTTCTGGGCTCGGCATGCCGCATATTTAAGAGAGGGGTAGGCAGCCAGCTCTCTCCCAGCATTTGATTCAGTACCAAGAGATGAGAAGAATTTTCAAATCAACCATTCGGCTCAGAGTTAGTATGCGATACAGTACCAGGCAACGTGTATACCTGCCCTATGTTTACTGTAGTGGCGGTATAGTATCAGTGCATCTCAGCCAGAGGGAGGTTGTTACTTTGTTTATAGATGTGAGATAGCAGAGCAGAGTGTAAATTATGCATGGCACAGTGTTTGTAGAGGAATACACAAGAGTACCAAGATTGCAATCAAATCAAATCAAATCAAATCAAATCTCCTCTCTCTCTCTCTCTCTCTCTCTCTCTCTCTCTCTCTCTCTCTCTCTCTCTCTCTCTCTCTCTCTCTCTCTCTCTCTCTCTCTCTCTCTCTCTCTCTCTCTCTCTCTCTCTCTCTCTCTCTCTCTCTCTCTCTCTCTCTCTCTCTCTCTCTCTCTCTCTCTCTCTCTCTCTCTCTCTCTCTCTCTCTCTCTCTCTCTCTCTCTCTCTCTCTCTCTCTCTCTCTCTCTCTCTCTCTCTCTTTCCATCGGGCTCTCAGGCTCTCCACCAACCCTCCTTCTGAGACCTGGACTCACCTAAAGCTCCCTGGCAGATATCAGTGCGAGTGGCTCCATCCACTATGAACTGGGGACGGGTACAGATCTCCTGTAGACAGAAAGAGAGAGAGGGAGAAAGAAAGAAAAAGAGAGATAGCGAGAGAAAGGGGGAGAGAGGAAGAAAGAGAGAGGTAAGATATGCCAGATTGGTGTTGTTGTTGTTGCACACACACACACACACACACACACACACACACACACACACACACACACACACACACACACACACACACACACACACAGCAGTGACTGGTAGGCTGACATTTCTCTTTTCCTTTCACCACAGTGTTGACACTGCACTGCAGCACTGGTAAAGCCTGTCGTCCTTGTTGTCATGGCGAACGGCGTCCCCGTCAGTCACACAAGTGGCTCATAGAATACATAAAAAAATGGCTGAGACATTCCTGCTAAACTACAGAGTACTGCATCTCCTCTCTCTGCCTCCCAACCGCCCCTCATCCACACATAACTCAAGACACGAGCAGCGTGAGAGCTAGCTGAGAGCTAGCTAAGCTATAAAAAGCTCTTCCCGCATTTTGAGCTGAGGAGCGGAGCAGCATGGTGTGTGTTCTCTCCAGGGATGTCGATATTGCAGTTCTGAGGGGCGAGGTGCTGGAGGACATGCATTATGAAAGGGAATGAGGAGAGACGGAGTGTGAAGAGCATTAGGATAGACAGGCACGCCAGCTAGGACACACACACAAACGGGATAAGACACACACACACAAACTATAGCCAAAGACAAATAATTATGTCAGAGTCATCTGAGAATAGTCATATATAATACTTAAGGATCGGGTCTAAGATTCATCTCAGTAAGGCTCAGATACGGTCTAGGTTTAGGTGAGTTTTTCCTGGTCAGGTAATATGGTCGGGAAAAACTACAAGAGGCTCAGTAAGTATAAGGAACAGGCAGTCCCAGCTGCAGTATCATCTCACCGTAGGTCTCATCCAGCGTACTCCTTGGGTCTTGGAGGAGCGTGGTCCCAACTCATTGAACCCCAGAGAAGAGGAGGCACACGGGAACAGGCTGTCCTCAAACAGGCTGCGGCTCTGGAGGCACCGGGCCCTCAGCGACTCAAAGTCCTGGCCCTGGAACTTGACTGCGTTGTGGTTCTGGCCCAGACCCTCGTCCCGGTCCCACTGGCTACGCAACTTGGCGGCCATCCCCGACGCATACACCTGCTCCATTCTCACCTGGCCGTAGTCGTATTTGGCTGTGGCCGAGGTCAAAGGTCAAAGCTAATCCAGGGAGCCAGTCAGGGAGGAGGTTAAAGGCTGACGTTCAATTAGGAATCAGACATAGAACAGCAACAGCCAAATATGAGGCTAGAATTGTAGATGAGGTGGTGATAATAGGCTGTGACAGGCAGACGGCTTAATGGAGAGAAGTGCCAGTCCTAGTCATGTAAAAAGTGGTAGAGTGGGGACCGGAGGATGGGCTCAGAAGGAAAACATCTTCTTCACAGCACCAGGCAGATCTCAGAGTCACGGCAACAATTCACTGATTGGCTGGCTGTACCTTTAGCAGACAGGGCTCAGAAGCCAATAGAATGAGGTGAGACTCAGCGAGTTGGCTGTACCTTGTTGTCCCACCAAAAGCCCCTGGAGAAGGAAGCGAGAGAGAGAAGGAAATTAGTGAAATTCAAAACACATAAATATCTGTTTAACTCATGTAAGAATGTATACTTCATTCAAATACAGCCTGTACAGCTCTGTGCAGCACAGACAAAAGAAACAAGATACACATAGCATGAGAGAGTTAGCAAATTGCACTTTGCCCCCCTACCCCCTATAAATTGTCAACCCGCCATGCACGCTAGCTAGCAGAGGATTGCACTGGGATTACTCACAATAATAGTCCAACTGACTTCAGTTCAGTTCTCTAGTGAATAACATAGTTACTCATTGTGAACAAAGTTGAGTCATAGGTGCTTGTCTTGGGGAGTCCCAGCTAGCATATAACATTCTGAGAACCATAGGTTTCTTAGGTGGGAATTACAGTACTTCAACATAACGTTTCCTACAGGTTTCCTTAAGGTTCTATTTCAAGTAATGTTCTCAAATTGTTCAGAAACTGTTTAGAAACAACGTTCTTCTGTGGGAATTTCAATACTTTGTTATAACACTTTCTGCAGGTTTCCTCATGGTTCTATTTAAAGTCATGTTCTCAGAACGTTCAGAGAACGTTAAGAAACAACGCTCTTCAGTGTGAATTTTAGTACTTCAGCATAACGTTTCCTACAGAGAAACAACAAACAATTGTTCAGAGAAACAACGTTTTTCTGTACGAATTTCACTACTTCATGATAACGTTTTGTACTTGTTTCCTCGTGGTTCTATTCAAGTCATGTTCTCAGAACGTTCAAAAACAATGTTCTTCTGTGAGAATTTCAGTACTTCAGCGTCATTTTTCCCCTGCAGGTTTCATCGTGGTTCTTATTTAAAGTCATGTTCTCAAAACATTCAGAGAATGTTCAGAAACAATGTTCTTCTCGATCCTGTTAAGTGTGTTCAGGTGTGTAGTCTGCGCCCACTAACTAGCCACACCTGATCTTAATGAGTGCTTGTTTACATTGAATATGGGGTTTGAATAGACTAATTAAATAGCTTTGTGCGAGTAAAAAAAAAAAACATGCCATGCTAGTTCCATCCTGGTGGCACAGTGGACTAATTCCATGGATAGAGAACATTACAGGTTTGAATCTCTGCCAGAATAATACAAAAATTGTGTGTTTGTATAATTAATGCCTAAGCAAATTCATTTCTTTGTGTCCTATCTGTGCTTGGAGTTCAAAACAGTTAACCCAAACTAAGCTACCAGTGTTATTAAAAGTCTTATTAATACATTCTCAGAACGGTATTTAATTACCTTCAAATAACCTATCATTTCTGTTTTCAGAACGTTTATAAAACCTCCCACGGAAAAACTTCAAGGAACCATAGTAAAGTGTTCTCATAACCTCCCTGCAACCTAAAAATGAACGTTCCCAGAAAGGCAAAAAATGTACCTTCTGTTCTAAAAAAAAAAATAATAAAAAAATATGGCTTCGTTCCCAGAACCAAATGTTTCAAGAAACTAAATGTGCTATCTGAGTTCTATTCTGCAAATGTAAAACTCTCTGAATGTTTTGCATGGACTTTGTACCACAGAAGGTTGGTGGCACCTTAATTGGGGAGAACGGGCTCGTGGTAATGACTGGAGTGGAATAGTATCAAATACATCAAACAAGGCCATTCCATATAATCCGTTCCAGCCATTATTATGAGCTGTCCGGCCCACAGCAGCCTCCACTGATTTGTACTGAAGAGACAGCTACTAATCATGAGCAGAGACTAAGGTAGAGTTGTAGCTGGTATGTGTGTGTGCGTGTGCGTGTGCGTGTGCGTGTGCGTGTGTGTGTGTGTGTGTGTGTGTGTGTGTGTGTGTGTGTGTGTGTGTGTGTGTGTGTGTGTGTGTGTGTGTGTGTGTGCGTGCGTGCGTGTGTGACACAGTGTAGACAGCGCATAATAGGAGGGAACACAGCCAAGAACATGCAAAAGACTCTCAGGCTCTCTGCTTGACTCTTCTTTCATAGTTCCACAGCCTCTCTATCTTTCCCGTTTCCTCACATCACAATCACGCTATTTTTTTCTCCCTCCTGCTTTCCCACTCATGCTCTCCCACAACAAACAAAACAATGAGAGAGAGAGAGAGAGAAAGTCTGAGGCATACAATTGCTTATTGTGTCTATTTTAAACCTTTACTCACATTCTGTAGTTAAGTTTGCCTCACCTCTTTCTCACTCTTTTTCAGCCTGTCACTTTCACGCACTCACACAGGCTGACGCTTATTCACACTGAGCTCTCTTCTTGTTCTACCCCTCAACTGTCAGTAAAAACAAAACCTAAGCCTTGTCTGTTTCTCATTGGTGCAGAAAGAGAGCCCGGTCAGGCACAGCTTGCCACCCACTACTCTGCCACACCCATCGCTATTGCCTGTTGTTCCCTGACTCAAAGATTTTTCCCACTGGTCAGAGTTGACTTTCTGACTGACTCTCACCACTCCTTTAGAGTTTCGAGGGTAATACTATGGGGAAAGATAATGGAATGAAGTTCGACCATCTTAGACGGAAGAGAATCAAGTGGATATTGAACACGTCTCTTTTTGGTAGAAAAATACCATATTTTGGGACAGTTTCAGCACGTACCGAATACCTAGTCAACCCCTATACATGCATGTCAGTTACCTACACATCGTCTGGGTAGAAACGTTCACATTTCTGTGACTGTGGTGGGTCGACAGACAGCGGAGTGTGGGTGTAGTCAGGAGTCTTCTCACCAAGTAGGGCTTTCAACTCAAATTAACATTTGATGTTCCTTACGTGGAATATTTCTCCGTTTTGCGCCTCACTGCAAGTAGTTTCACTGACGTGAAATGACAGATTAGTAGTCCAGTCAGCCCCACTGGTGTGCCCAATTCACGACATATCGTTTCTTACTGATCTGTAGCCTATCACTATTGTATTATTACTGCTAATCAAATAGCCTAAAACTTAAAACAATTAAGCAATGAAGTGACAATTTGTCACTATTGACATCTGTATCACATGGGAGATAACCTTATCCCCAGGCTAACTGCTACCGCATATAGAGAGCAATAGTAATGGCCTCTTTTTGTAGACACTAATTTAGGCCAACTCTGACATGGCTCGTTGAAAAAAAGCCTATGGGGGAAATGAATGGCGGTTTTGGATAAACCCAGAGAATAAGGTCTGTGGTAAACACAGGGTTATGAGATTTTATCCATTTTATTCTATCAGATCATCTTCATCAGCTAACAGCACTTTTTGTGAATTTTGAAGCGTTAATGTTATCACAATAAGCACATAAAGCGTGTAAAAGGCTTCATTATTCATAAAGGTCATGTCAACTGACTGATGTTATCTCACAGAACAAAACATATCACATCTCCCAAACCTGCGTTAACCTCAGACCTTATTTTCAGCTTTTACCCCAAAGCCCCATTAAATCTCCCCCATAAGGAATGGCTGAACGAACCAGAGGTTTAATTGACGTTTTTGAAGACTACAACTGGTGAGCTCTATATAGGCAGAGAGAGAAGACTGATTTGAGATAATAGATAACCCCCTCTGGAGCCTACCTGTGCTGGAAACAGCCTACCACTCACACATGGACTTCGAGTACAGTTAGACAGTGTAATACTGTATCAATTTTTGCCTGCGGTAATTAAATCTTTACTAAAAGTGTAGTAGTGTAGCCTACCTACTGTTTGATACAAAGAAAGGCTTGACCACAAACAGGCAGTTAGACCAGACTATACTGTATAGGCCACACACACACACACACACACACACACACATACACACACAGAAAGAGACAGTTTACTCTATTACAGTAACAGTCGGTTATAATAACCCCATTATTCGTGCTAAAGCATTGGAACACGCGCAAGTGTAATTGTGCATGTCCTCCAAATAGCAGGGAGCTCACATTTCAACCACCCTCTGGTTGTCCGAACACCCATACTAACGTACTACATACATACTTATACTCATCCTTTTTAGTATGTACTGTTTAAGAAAAAAAGTATGCAGTATGCCACCGCCGCAACGCAGTAGCAACTCCTGACTGGCTGAGTAGGTGGGGCGGGGTCGACTGCGGTGGAGTTTACCAAATTCAACAACAGACATGTATCGCATTAACCGGCCTGATAATAGCTAATTTCCAATTCGATTACTTTCTCTAAATATAAATTAATAGAATAGGAATGGAGTTACATGCCTACTCAGGCTGGTTATAGGCAGACAATCCCATTCAACATATACCGTAGTCCATATAGCCCATCTATCCTACTTAAACAGGACTGAAGACATGGACAGTGGGGTACATCGCAAATTCAGAACCGCTGTTGGGTACAAATTCAGAAATTCAGGACAGCAACATAATAAACTAAAGCACGGATCATTGGGAACAAGATCGGAGTGACTGCTAAGGCTTGATCCATAAATGAACTAAGGAAATAGGTAGCCTAGCCTACAAAACTAAAAATATCTATGTTCAAATCAAAAGGCATGATTAACATGATGTAAATAACGCAGCCACATCCCGAGACCCCGGTGCAGACACATTCAGTAATCAAAAGATGGTTTAAGTATTTAGTTTTAAAGCTGTGGCGAAGGCCAAACGAACAAGAAACACTTTTCAGAATCATTCAAAATACTTCACCAGAGAGCATGACTTAGCCACAGATGATCATGTGCTTCTTGTATTTGTGGATTGTTTGAAATCACAAGCGTGGAGGCTAATATGCCAAGCTGGGAATGCCGCAATTTGGTCTGAGCACGTGGCAATAGGCCTAGCTTATTATTGAGATGCGGCAGGCAGTGAAAAGCAATGCATCTAAAAATATGTGTGAAGATAAAATGTCTAATCACACTCAAGACACATTGAGACGAGAAGAAGGGGAGGGGTGTGTGGCGAAGATGTTGGCACTTCTCTCTACCGAATGTGCTCAGCTCTCCAGAATGCAACTAATTCTTGCGCATTCGTTGCTTTATTGTGTTAATAGTTTGCCCTTTTTATATATAGTACCTGTCAAAAGTTTGGACACACCTACTCATTCAAGGGTTTTTCTTTATTTTGACTATTTTCTACATTGTGGAATAATAGTGAAGACATCAAAACTATTACATAAATAACATTGAATTGTTGTAACCAAAAAAGTGTTAAACATATCTAAATATATTTGAGATTCTTCAAAGTAGCCACCCTTTGCCTTGATGACAGCTTTGCACACTCTTGGCATTCTCTCAACCAGCTTCATGGGGTAGTCACCTGGAATGCATTTAAATTAACAGGTGTGCCTTCTTAAAAGTTAATTTGTGGATTTTCTTTCCTTCCTTCTTAATGCATTTGAGCCAATCAGTTGTGTTGTGGCAAGGTAGGGGTGGTATACAGAAGATATCCCTATTTGGTAAAATACCAATTTCATACTGTGGCAAGAACAGCTCAAATAAGCAAAGAGAAACGACAGTCCATCATTACTTTAAGACATGAAGGTCAGTCAATGCGGAAAACTTTTAACGTTTCTTCAAGTGCAGTCGCAAAAACCATCAAGCGCTAAGATGAAACTGGCTCTCATGAGGACCGCCACAGGAATGGAAGACCCAGAGTTACCTCTAAGGCAGAGGATAAGTTCATTAGAGTTCGGTGGCCTCCCGAGTGGCACAGTGGTCTAAGGCACCAGGTTCTGTCGCACCGGCTGCGACGGGGAGACCCATGAGGTGGCACACAATTGACCCAGCATCGTCTGGGTTAGGGGAGGGTTTGGCCGGCAGGGATGTCCTTGTCCCATCGTGCACTAGCGACTCCTGTGGCAGGTCAGCCACAGTGCACACTGACACGGTCGCAAGGTGTACGGTGTTTCCTCCGACACATTGGTGCGGCTTGCTCCGGGTTAAGTGGGCATTGTGTCAAGAAGCTGTGCGGCTTAGTTGGGTCGACCTTCGTGTCTCCCGAGTCCGTACGGGAGTTGCAGCGATGAGACAAGACTGTAACTACTAGAGGTCGACCGATTATGATTTTTCAATGCTGATACCGATTATTAGAGGACCAAAAAAAGCCGATACCGATTTTTAAATTTTATTTGTAATAATGACAATTACAACAATGCTGAATGAACACTTATTTTAACTTAATATAATGTATAAATAAATCAATTTAGCCTCAAATAAATAATGAAACATGTTCCATTTGGTTTAAATAATGCAAAAACAAAGTGTTGGAGAAGAAAGTAAAAGTGCAATATGTGCCATGTAAGAAAGCTAAAGTTTAAGTTCCTTGCTCAGAACATGAGAACATATGAAAGCTGGTGGTTCCTTTTAACATGAGTCTTCAATATTCCCAGGTAAGAAGTTTTAGGTTGTAGTTATTATAGGAATTATAGGACTATTCCTCTCTATACCATTTGTATTTCATATACCTTTGACTATTGGATGCTCTTATAGGTACTTTAGTATTGCCAGTGTAACAGTATAGCTTCCGTCCCTCTCCTCGCTCCTACTTGGGCTCGAACCAGGAACACATCGACAACAGCCACCCTCGAAGCAGCGTTACCCATGCAGAGCAAGGGGAACAACTACTCCAAGTCTCAGAGTTGGCTGCTTTTCCTTGTTGGCTGCTTTTCCTTCACTCTGCTGTCCAACTCATCCCAAATCATCTCAATTGGGTTGAGGTCGGTTGATTGTGGAGGCCAGGTCATCTGATGCAGCAAAATTAACTTTTAACAAGGCACACCTGTTAATTGAAATGCATTCCAGGTGACTACCTCATGAAGTTGGTTGAGAGAATGTTAAGAGTGTGCAAAGCTGTCATCAAGGCAAAGGGTGGCTTCTTTGAAGAATCCAAAATATCAAATATATTTTGATTTGTTAAACACTTTTTTTGTTAATACATGATTCCATGTGTGTTATTTCATAGTTTTGATGTCTTCACTATTATTCTACAATGTAGAAAATAGTAAAAATAAAGAAAAACCTTGGAATGAGTAGGTGTGTCCAAACTTTTGACTGGTACTGTATAAATATTTGTAAACATATTGTTTTTCTTATAATATTACATTTCAGGGAGCTGTCTTCTAAAGACGACCTACAATGCTGCTTAGTACTGTAAAATAATTGTATTTTACTGTAGGTTTTTTCCCTATAAATGTACAGTATTATACTGGCACCACAGTCACCAGCTTAATACTGTAATTTTGCTTTACAGCAGAGATGCTGTAATATAGTTTACAGTACTATTTTCCTCACTGTAAATCATATTACAGCATCCTTGGTGTGGTGCCAGTATGAGGCTGTAAATGTACAGGGAAAGGTTTTACAGTGTAAGCTATAAACAGACATAGACAGGAAAAACTACATTCAGCTATAAACAGACACAAACAGGAAAAACTACATTCTGAAGGTCAGGTAAGTTTCCCCAAAAAAACAACTGATGGGCTGGCCAGCTGTCAAAGGCATGCTCTCATCGAGGTGACACAGTGAACAGCTGGACAAGCAGAGTCCTCTCATCTCGCCGCACATGTCTTTCACACAATTGACAGTCACCACATTTGGATTTAGTTGTGGCTTTTGAATAAACAAGCGACAAGTCCGACCATAGTAGTATTTGTTTGTTGAGTATCTGAGAGGCTACTTGACGCTAAGCTATTTAGTAAATTAATTCGAAATGTGCTTAACACCCGCTGCCTTCAGAAGAAACGGAAGAATTGGTCGGTCTAAAAAAATATATAAAAGTAGCCTAACACACATGAAATCCTCACGGGAACAGGAAGATGTCAAAACACTGTTACAACACTGCTTGCTACAGCCATACAACTACTACATGATGTTACATGGTTTCAAAACCAGATCAGAGCAAGATCCAGAATATTTAATTGCAGTATTAAGCTGGTGACTGTGGTGCCAGTATTTACAGGAAAATACAACTATTTTACAGTACTAAGCAGCATTGTAGGTTGTCTTTGGAAGACAGCTCCGATGTAAATGACGTCGCCCTAATGAGTAAAAATAAGTTACACGTGTGACTTATTTTAAGAAAAGCTAAAGAAATATCCTACCTTTTGGTGGTTGTTTAGCGGTTCAATATGTTGTTTTGTTTTCTCTGTTCTCTCGTCCGTTAAATTAAGCCCGGTTCCATCCACAGCCCAGCGTGAAGCGCATGGGTATAACCAGTGGGTGGATTCGATTATGCTTAGCCGCTGGTCACCGGGAAAAGACCCGTCACGTCATCGGAAGAAAGCGGGGAGGGAGGAGCGCAATTCTGAAATCTGTGGCGCTCGGCCATTTTGTCAACAAGGTAGCATGGTGCAGCCCAGAAAGATCAATTTTCCATTAAATAAATGTTTGAATTTTCTAACTAGTTTTCATTCATCACATTTTTATTGTGATTATACACTAATGGTTCTTCTGTTATTTTAATGTAATATATGTATCATGGGATGACACAGAGACCTCCCAGGAGATATCATCTAGCCCCTCCCAACTGCATCAAACACCAGATATGCTGTTCCAGAAGGACCCAAATGTAGGCCAGGCCTATACTTTAAACTACACATTTTAGTCAGCAGTTGTTAGTATCTAATCTTGTGGATCCCTGAATTATACCTTTCATATTAACTGCCACTCAAAATAATCCGTAGAGAGGTCATCGAGAGTCTGATGACTCTCACAACAAGGGTAATCACAACCAGGGTAAGAAGAAATAGCTAATCATGACCCTCTCAAAGAGAAAAGGATGAATGCATGTGGCAATGCTAAGTACACAAGTATCTAGAACAAAGTTTTTGAGGGCTTCGCTGAGATGGTGCAACGTGAAATAATAAGAGAAGTAAAAGAAATGGACGTTTTTAGTGTAATTGCAGATGAAACCAAAGATTTTAAGAAAAAATAACACGTCTTTAATTGTGAGGTACTATTACAACAAGGGCCATCCATGAAAGCTTTTTACACTTTCAGTCAGCTGAAAGCTTAGATGCAGCAGGTCTCACAAATATGATAATTGATTGCCTTGAAAAACATGGTCTGGGTTACAAATAATATTGTGGAGCAAGTCTATGACGGTGCATCTGTCATGAGTGGAAAGCATTCTGGTGTGTCTCCAAGGATTAAAAACAGTGCAAGATTAGCATTTTATTGCAGATCACTGCAAAATAAGTGTACAAACAGTGTGTAAAAGACAGCCTAAAACAAGCTTAAGATTTCACAACTCATTGATGATGAGCCCTGTAGGACAGAGCAATAGTGACCAAAGTGATGTTGAGAGCTTCCAAAGAGCTATCTTTTATCAGGTGATCGACAGTCTCACAGCTGAGCTGCAATGGCGTTTTTCAAAGAAGAATTGCGAGATAATGCAAGGGGTCCAGTCTTTCAACCCAAAGAGGACCACATTCTTGAATTGACCTTTTAGTAAGATTTAGGGACCTCAAACACAAGGTTCATCATACCAAGCGGCTTCTTGATAGGAGAGAGAAAAGTGGAAGGGACAGATCGTCTACTCTCTTTGACTTTGTTGTGTATCTAGAACCTTATAAAGAGGTCTTCCATGACCTATTTCGACTTTGTACGATTTCTGTTGTTACACCAGTCAGCAGTGCTTCTTGCGGGAGAATCTGCTCAGATTTAAAACGGATTAAAACCCACCTTAGGACAACAATGGTTGATGACAGGTTAAGTCACATTGGAATTCTCAGTGTTGAGTCAAGGAGGGCACGCTCCCTCAACATGGATGAGTTTGTGAAACATTTTGTCAGTTCTCACCAGAACTGCAGAATTATACTGTTTTAAATCTACCTAGGATAATTTGGCACTTAGGCGGTCCCTCTGGTCATGATTAAAACCTGCACTGTGTACTAGCTAGTACACTGACATTCTAAAATGATATCATATATCATGTCACACATATTTAATTTGGTCTTGATTAGGCCAATTCCAAAACTTTTCTTTGCTATTAGTTAACATAATATATATGAGCATACATATGATACTGTAAGTTTGTTATATTGACGGGCACCAAAATTATTTTTATCGAAGTCCATTTCTGCTTCATACCCGGTATGTCAAATTGCAGTGTTTTTTTTGTAAATGTACTATTTTGTAAATAAACTATGCAAATGCTATCTTATGTCCTTGGTGCTTGAGCTTTATTTTCTGAAAACATTTGGGATGTTCCACACTTACAGACCCAGATTATATATTCATGAAAACAGAGTGACCTAAGTCTCTCCAGTATGTGAGTACAGTGTGTGTGTGTGTGTGTGTGTGTGTGTGTGTGTGTGTGTGTGTGTGTGTGTGTGAGGTATTGAGCTGCAGTTCCGAGGTAGAGACACTGACTATTCATAGTATGTTAAATCATTCTAATGAGGTAACTCTTTTGGACCACACTATCTGCCACATTGAAGAACTCCGGGTTAAGTGAATTATCACTTCTACCTCTAATCATCAATCATATGATTCACTCATGCTCATTAGATGCCAGGTTAGGGTTACACACAAGTTTTCTGTCATGGTCAATGGACCCCTGGCCACCCCATGTATAAAGCTCTAGTTCCGCCACTGCACTTGGGTACACTGCAGCATCCACCGAGAGGTTCTTGCTGCCAAGGGAATGCCTGACAGCTTGAAAGACGTTTTGGACACTACAGTGAAAATGGTTAACTTTGTTAAAGCAAGGCCCCTGAACTACCATATATTTTCTGCACTATTCAATGATATGGGCAGCGACCATGTAACGCTATTACAACATACAGAAGTGCGCTGGTGATCAAGGAGCAAAGTATTGACACGTTTTTGTGAATTGAGAGACGAGTTTAAAGTTTTCTTTACTGACCATAATTTTCATTTTTCTGACCGCTTGCATGACGATGAGTTTCTCACATGACTGGCCTATCTGGGTGATGTTTTTTCTCGCCTAAATGATCTGAATCTAGGATTACAGGGACTCTCCGCAACTCTCCGCAAAATGTGCGGGACAAAATTGAAAAGCTCTTCTTGTCACGCCTTGGTCTTAGTATTTTGTGTTTTCGTTATTTATTCGGGTTTATTTTGTTGTGTTTCATATTGGGGTGTTAGTAGGCATTGGGATTGCGGCTGAGTAGGGGTGTCTAACATAGGCTTGGCTGCCTGAGGCGGTTCTCAATCAGAGTCAGGTGATTCTCGTTGTCTCTCATTGGGAACCATATTTAGGTAGCCTAGGTTTCACTGTGTGTTTTGTGGGTGATTGTTCCTGTCTCTGTGTTTGTTGTCACAAGATAGGCTGTATAGGTTTTCGCGTTTCGTTTGTTGTTTTGCATATTTAGTTATTTCATGTATCGTTCAATTTTCATTAAAGAACATGAGTAACCACCACGCCGCATTTTGGTCCGACTCTTTCAACAGACGAACGCCGTTACAGAATCACCCACCACACCCGGACCGAGTGGCGTGGTAACAGGCAACAGCGACAGCAGAAGCAGCGAAAGGAGGAATGGACATGGGAAGACGTTTTGGATGGCAAGGGTTGTTACACTTGGGACGAGATACTGGCTGGAAGAGATCGCCTCCCATGGGAACAGGTGGAGGCACTTAGGAGAGCAGAGGCAGCCGGAGAGAGGAGCCGACTTTACGAGGGAACACGGTTGGCAAGGAAACCCGAAAGTTAGCCCCAAAACTTTATTGGGGGGAGGCTCAGGGAGAGTGTGGCAGAGTCAGGGTTCAGACCTGAGACAACTCCCCCTGTTTATTGTGAGGAGCAGTGATCACAGGACTTCTGGACTTGGGAGGAGATATTGAACGGAAAAGGACCCTGGGCACAGCCTGGTGAATATCGACGCCCCAAAGAAGAACTGGAGGCGAAGAAAGCGGAGAGGCGCTGGTATGAAGAGGCAGCACTGCGACGCGGATGGAAGCCTGAGAGTCAGCCCCAAAAATTTATTGGGGGGAGGCTCACAGGGAGTATGGCTACGCCAGGTAGGAGACCTGCGCAAACTTCCTGTGCTTACCGGGGGGCTAAAGAGACCGGGCAGGCACCGTGTTATGCTATGGAACGCACGGTGTCTCCAGTGCGGGTGCATAGCCCGGTGCGGTACATACCAGCCAGAGCTGTCAGTCTGCATAGAGCTGCTAGTCTGCATGGAGCAGCCTGAGCTGTCAGTCTGCATGGAGCAGCCAGAGCTGCCAGTTTGCATGGAGCAGCCAGAGCTGCCAGTCTGCATAGAACTGCCAGTCTGCATAGAGCTGCCAGTCTGCATAGAGCAGCCAGAGCTGCCAGTCTGCATGGAGCAGCCAGAGCAGCTAGATCCGCCAGTCAGCCAGGATCCGCCAGTCAGCCATGATCTTCCAGATCTGCCTGTCAGCCAGACTCTTCCAGATCTGCCAGTCAGCCAGACTCTTCCAGATCTGCCAGTCAACCAGACTCTTCCAGATCTGCCAGTCAACCAGACTCTTCCAGATCTGCCAGTCAACCAGACTCTTCCAGATCCGCCAGCCAGCCAGGATCTGCCAGAGCCAACTACCTGCCTGAGCTTCCTCTCAGTGCTGAGCTTCCTCTCAGTGCTGAGCTTCCCCTCAGTCCTGAGCTTCCCCTCAGTCCCGAGCTTCCCCTCAGTCCCGAGCTTCCCCTCAGTCCCGAGCTTCCCCTCAGTCCCGAGCTTCCCCTCAGTCCCGAGCTGCCCCTCAGTCCAGTGGGGTTCTTGGGTTATTAGGCCTAGGTCGGCGGCGAGGGTCGCCAATCAAAGGACGCGGTACAGGGGGACTAAGACTTGGTTGGAGTGGGGTCCACGTCCCTAGCCTGAGCCGCCACCGTGGACAGACGCCCACCCGGACCCTCCCCTATGGGTTTAGGTGTGCGGCCGGGAGTCCGCACCTTGGGGGGTTCTGTCACGCCTTGGTCTTAGTATTTTGTGTTTTCGTTATTTATTTGGTCAGGCAGGGTGTGACATGGGTTTATTTCAACAGACGAACGCCGTTACACTTCTCTATCTGCATTAACAAGGACAACACACAGGTCTTTCCATCATTGTATGGTTTTTTGCGTGCATATGAACTCAAGCTTACGGGCTCAAGCTTATGTCAAATGTGATATAGTGAAGCACCTGAGTGACTGGATTCGTTATCCCTTTCATGCCCTGACTCCAGTCCACTTACCGATATCTGAACAAGAGAGCCTCATCAAAATTGCAACAAGTGGTTCTGTGAAAATGGAATTTAACCAGAAGCCACTGCCAGATTTCTGGATTATCGTGCCTTGGCAAATTGCGCTGTTAAGACACTGATGCCCTTTGCAACCACTACCTATGTGAGAGTGGATTCTCGGCCCTCAGTAGCATGAAAACTAAATACAGGCACAGACTGTGTGTGAAAAATGATTAAAGACAGAGACTCTCTCCAATAGAACCCAACAATGCAGAGTTATCTGCATCCTTTCAAGCACACCCTTCTCATTAACGTGTGGTAAATTATTCAACATTTTCGATGAACAAATAAGGTTTTATATGGTTAAATAAAGAGCAAAATTATTGCTTATTATTATTTGTGTTCTGGTCCTCTAAGAGCTCTTTGTCACTTTGTACGAGCCGGGTTGTGACAAAAACTCGACCTCATTCTTATGTTTAATAAATGTATCGTATAGTGTGTGTGTGTGTGTGGCAGGCTTACAATGATGGCAAAAAACAACATTTGAGAGTACGCTGACCCTGGTGCTAGAGGAAGGTACGCAGCTGGAAGTTGAATGTTTGAAAGGGTACGGGACTATAAAAAGTTTGGGAACCACTGCTCTACAGGATCAGTGGATCCCTTGCAGGATGGTTGAGCTAACGTAGGTTAATGCGATTAGCATGAGGTTGTAAATAGCAAGAACATTTCCCAGGACATAGACATATCTGATATTGGCAGAAAGCTTAAATTCTTGTTAATCTAACTGCACTTTTCAATTTACAGTAGAAAGTACAGTTAAAGAATTTCATACTATTGTTTGAGGAGAGTGCACAATTTTGAACATGAAAAGTTATTAATAAACAAATTAGGCACATTTGGGCAGTCTTGATACAAAGTTTTGAACAGAAATGCACTGGTTCATTGTATCAGTCTAAAACTTTGGAAATACACTGCTGCAATCTAGTGGCCAAAAACACAATTTCACCTGGGATGGAATAATACATTGTGGCCTTTCTCTTGCATTTCAAAGATGAGGGTACAAAAAAAAATACAAAAGAACTGTTGGTTTTTCTGTGTAATATCTTTTACCAGATCTAATGTGTTATATTCTCCAAAATTAATTTCACATTTCCACAAAATTCAAAGTGTTTCCTTTCAAATTTTAACAATAGTATGCATATCCTTGCTTCAGGCAGTTAGATTTGAGTATTCACCATTTTAGGTGAATTTATTTTATTTTATTTTTCCTTTATTTAACTAGGCAAGTCAATTAAGAACTAATTCTTATTTTCAGTGATGGCCTAGGAACAGTGGGTTAACTGCCTGTTCGGGGGCAGAATGACAGATTGTCAGCTCAGGGGTTTGAACTTGCAACCTTCTCGCTCTAACCACTAGGCTACCCTGCCACCCCAAAAATGGGGGAAAAAGGGGCAGATCCTTGAGATGCATTGGGTTAAATGTGAAAGACATTTCGGTTGAATGCATTATGTTGTACTACTAGCCTGAACTTAAATGATGACAAAAAAGCTCATTTTTGTTTCCATTAATCATTACGATATAGCCAATTGGGCCTTTGTGGCTGTGGTAACTAGTGACAATCCATTTTCTTCAGCGAAACTGGAGATTAGTCTGAAGAATTGCATGACGAGAAAGCTGAGAAAGATGAGCTTCAAGACCACCCTGCCGCTGTTCTATCATGAGCAAGAAGCCCCCATCTATCATGAGCAAGAAGCCCCCACCAAAAGCTGTTTTAAGAGCTTAATGCTGCTGTTCCTCTCTCTCAGTGGCTTTGGACTCACACGTGTTTTGTTTGCTGGGCCCAAAACACACCAGGGACAGCATCCAGGAACCCTGCAGTGTGTCAGCTGCGCCCTGCTGTTCTCCAAGGGGACGCTTTTGGGGGCTCGCCTGGAGGAAGGAACTTAGATTTGGAAACAATGGTGGAGTAAGGCCAAGGGGATATGGTTATTAGCATAAATTGGAGGGTCTATAAAACTTGTATAAGCATGAAACTGTATAAAAGGAGTGGGCTGAGAATGAGTCCGGCAGTTGCTCCATGGACCAACTCGGCTTGTTACTTTGTAATAAAGTCTATTTGAATTCCCAGGCTCCGGTATCTGAGAGATATTATTGAACCAATATTTCCACAACAGGTGCTCATGGGCCGAAGGGCAAGGGCACCAGCAAAATCATATTTGCCCTTTACCACAGTGGATGGATGGCAAGAACCCACCACTAGTGGTATCCCTCGGCTGGAGAAGACGCTGGCTGCCCACTTCGTTCCAGGTTGCAGACAATGGAATGCAAAGATGCCTTCACTGCCCCCCTTCAAAGACTGCGCAACTGGCAGACACGCGCTATACCCTCAGCTGGCAAGCTGTGGCAGCGGCTAACAATGTCACTTAGCTTACTGCGACTCTGTCCCGAATGTCAACCTGTCAGACATCCTTCTCCGAGGCCGAAGTCGAGGAAGTGTCACGTCTGTCTGGCGACGTGCTCCACCTTTACCAGGCATTGGCTGTGTGCTCGGTACGAGTTATGGAAATCTCTGTAGTTACACAGAGGCACCTTAGGCTTTCTTTGACAGCCATCAAAGAGGCTGACATAACGCTCCTACTGAATGCTCCCATCTCTGATGACAGCGTTTTGGGAGTCACCGTCGTAGAGGCTACGGAGAACTTTTAGAAGATGGAGGAAGATATGTGACTGCTGACTAAGCACCTTCCTCTAGCCAGAGCTGTAGCTGCCCACCGAGACTCGGCTCCCCACGCCTCCACCTCATTGCGGGCCCAACCTGGAGCGGTGGCACGTCGTCGTCCTACCTGTGAAAACCTCTACTCTTACTCCGGCGACACCAGCCGCCTCTACGGCCAAACCCACAGTCAACTCATAGCTGGTTGCGGCCCCTACATGGCAGAATGCGCCTCAAAGTTCCTACAATAGGAGACGCCGAGACGTGGGAGTGTGTGTCAAGGACTCAGTGACCAACTGTTCTGTCATTATGCCTACTCTCTGCACGCTCTCCCCCTCTGTTGTGAAGGGAGGAGAGACTTGTTTGTTTATTGGTTATCAAATATAGATATTCTAATTCTTGCTCAAGGGCACGTCGGCAGGGTTTTCATCTAGTCGGCTCAGGGATTTGAAGCAGTGATCTGTCTGTTACTGGCACAACGCTCTTAACCAGTATGCTACCTGCCAATACCACATACGTATAATGCTCTCGTGTCATATGCTCTACGGGCCCCTGCACTACAGGTTTAAACCATGCCAAGTAAGGGCATGGGGCCTACACACAGGCTCAAATGCTGGGGTTACAAATGTAACCATCGTGGTGATGCCTCCGGTACACACAGAGTGTAACACACTTTGCTCTCCCTTTCAAAAGGGGCCCCCTTGGGCGGACAGGGCCATAGAGGACTAAAGACGTTTTGGACGGAATGCTCCTCGACTTTGCACTCAGAGCATTATTGGGGATGGCATCGAAGCTGTTCTCTGCCCACCGGGTTAGACTGGAAGCTGAGGCGAGGTGGAAGTTGAGATCTCCTGCTCTTCTCTCGTTGACGTCATGCCACATTCCAGGCCACCTCAATGTGGGGGCAGACCTCATATCCCGTGGAGGCCCTCTAGATGACGAGTGGCGCCTACACCCTGACATTGTCCTCCAGCTATGGGAACTTTTCGCACATTGCCCCTTCTGGTTCTCTCTTTGGGCCCAGGATAAACCGCCACTGGGATTGGATGCGTTTGCTCACCACTCATGACCAAGGGTTCTCCTGTATGCTTTCCCCCAATAATGGGGGGGCCTTGCGGTCGGAGGCCGAGCAGTTGCCATACCAGACATTGATGCAACCCGCCAGGATGCTCTCGATGGTGCAGCTGTAAAACCTTTTGAGGATCTGAGGACACAAATACCTAGGATTGCGAGGTTTTATTGCAGAACAGTTGCAGGGGGTGTTGGGTGGTGGTGTTATGTCTTCTCAGACCGTTGGTCTGCAGTAGGATTAGATAGGGTAAATAGTGGAATGGGGTGATGTTGTTTTTGATTATATTTTTTTTTAGAGAGGACTAATAGTTGGCAGGGTAATATACCCCAATTTAATAGTACCGTATCACAAATCATTTAATGTATGTAGGTAGGCTGTGAATGGCCTCACACTCCAGTAGAGTAGGTGGTGGTGTATGCACCTTAAAATTGGACGCGATCCGTCAACAATCCCAAAGAAGCCAAACTGAGCTCAGTACCGCATCGCCTTGCGCCTCTCAAATTTGGTAAAAATGCGGAGGGCTCCATAAAGCTCCGCATTGACATGATTGGTTGACGATAGGTGAGGGCGGGAGGTCCTGAATAAACACAAACTGACTTCTTTAGCAACTTGCTTCACAACAGCTCTGCGCTGCTCAGCAAAGCACAAGAAGTAGGAATGCCCTGACATCTGCAGAGGCAGTATCACCATAACACTTACAAAAAAAGATTGCTGTTTTGAAACTGGTATTTTGGACGCAGTATATACTGCAGTTATACTCCACTGACTGAAATCTTTTTTCATAAGGGAAATGCGGCAAGGCCCATGCAGGTGACAGATTGACCATACAGCGCCCTGTATGGAGCTCAATTTGGCCTCTGAAGACTCCACAATTGTGTCACACCATCCATACAGCGCCTCTGACCACATTTCTCGGATCAAGCATACATTACCTCTCACTTCACATTGGCATGTCATTTTGGCAATGAATCAGGATCGTGTTTTTCTTAATTAAATACTGCGACCTAGTGGTTGTAATTTGGAAACCCATGGATAATATTATACCTCCTACAACAAACGACATTACCCAGGAATCTCCAACTGCTTTTTCCGGTTTGCAAGATTTGTCAGGTTTTCGTGTCTTGTTGTTTCTGTAGAGTTTCATTGCTCTGTTGAATTTCAACATGGCTTCCGACGGACCGCCGGGGACTGAACCCATGCCTTCTGACTTGGGGAGCTCTGTAGCGGCCCTGAATACATGGAGCAATCCGGAGCTTAAAGCCAAGCTAGGCGAGCTAGGCGCACCTAACATGGGTATGATTAGAAGCAAGCTTTGAATTGAATGAATTGTGTGTAGCAGTAGCTAGCCGCTAACATGCTATCCATACATATGTACATCCGCGGCAAAGTTAGCTAGCAGGCCCTCGTGAAAGTAATGGAGAGTGCAAACTAACGGTATCATAACTCGCTCGCTATCTACATAAACAATACATATTAGCTACAAGTTCATCTCTACGCATAGTGTTTTGCTTAACGTTAGTGAGCCATCTTGGTTGATAGCTAACAGCTAATCTTAACTTGCTGTTTTGGTTGGGTGTTTGATTGATAAAAGGCACATTTAACGCCAATGTATGCTTGATTCGAAAATATGGTCGGAGGCGCCGTAAGGATAATGTGACGCAATAGCGATGCCCCAGAGGCATGCAGAGCCCAAAAATGAGCTCAGTATTGCATTGCCATGCCCCTCAAATTTTGTAACAATGTGGAGGGCTCAATATAGGTCCGGCATTGACATGATTGGTTGAGGGGTAGGTGAGGGCGGGAGGTCCTGTATAAACACAAACTCACTTCCTTGACAACTTTCTTCACACTAGCTCTGCGCCGCTCAGCGAAGTGCAAGAAGTATGAATTCCCTGACTTCTGCAGAGGCTGTATCACTGTAAATGCTGCACGGCCAATGCAAATATCTGATTGACCATGCAGCAGCGCAGAGCTGTTGTGAAGGAAGTTGTCAAAGTTTGTGTTTATACAAAACCTACCGTCAATGCAGAGCTATATTGAGCCCGCCGCATTTGTACAAAATTTGAGGCGAACAGTGACGCGGTACCAAGTTCAAGTTGGCCTCCTGAGGCTCCGCATTTGTGTCGCGTCATCAATTCGCCACCTCCGACCACAGCCGCGCGAAGTAGGGCTGATGAGGTACAGCAGCCCCTGAAAAAACGGAATTTAAAAAAATATCAAACTGGTAGAAATATATTCTTATTGCACTGGACATTTAATAGTCCTGTATTATAGGACCTATATAGCCATCTGCAGCACGGGGGAAAACGTCCCCCCTCCAAGAAAACAAATTGCTGCACCCCCAAACCTTCCAACCACATTTTCAGATCAAGGATAAATGATCTATTAGCAAGTCACGCATGCGCAGATGCTTTCCTCGAAGTGGCTGATTTAACTACACAGCAATATAAATGAACCTTTCATTTCATCCATTTGTAATGAAATCATTGTTGTCCCAGCTGTATTGTTCATTGTTTGTTTACAGTTGTCTTTTCCTCCTTCCTTAGGCCCCAGAGAGGAGATGCTGGACAGGCTCAAGGGATACATGATGCAGGTCGGTGTGTGCTAGTGAGGAGGAGAGTGGAAGAGTGTATTGCATCTTATGCGTTTATCTGATCCATTTATCTTTGTGTGCATCTGTGTTTTCCCACTCAGACTGGAATGATGCTCAGCAAGCCCAACCAAGGGGGTGATGACAAACCTATGACCACGCAGGTCAGCACCAACCGACCCTATAAGGTTATTAGACAGTCTAATCTAATTCCTCTCATTCTTACATTTACTGTGATTGTTTAGCCATACACTCTGCAGCATGTGATCAATCTGTCATGAACAGGACCAGGAGTTTTACCTTTAGCATGTGATCTGACCAGTAAAAAACAAGGGGAGTTTTCCTGGTTAGGGCACATGGTGCTGGAATTACGACTTACCCAAATCAAAAACAACCTTACCAACAACCACCCTTCCCTCCTCCTCTATATTTGTCCCCCAGATGCCAGGCATCCCCCCCATGCCCCCAATGCCCATGCCGCCCATGCCACCTGGTATGGGTATGCTCCAGGCGATGAGCATGATGGCGGGTGGACCCCCTCCACCAGGGATGCATATGGGCATGGAGCCTCCAGGCATGCCCCCTGGCCTCTCCCAGGAGGACCAGCTGAAGATGGTGCAGCAGAGGGCTGCCATGATGATGCAGCATGAGGAGAGGGCCAAGCAGCAGGTAAGACCAAACCACCGGAGAGGGTTTTTTATCTAGGCCCCTGAGTTTTACCTGACTAGGAAATACTCTAGGCCCCAGTTGTAAGGTAGTCTGTCTTCTCTTGCATGGGATGGAAGCAGTGGCTGTAGAGGGGTTCTGGTATTGATCAGTTGGTGATGAATAGTTTCAAAAGTTTACCTTTTGTGTGTGTGTGTGTGTGTGTTCAGGGGGATTCCCGTGCTATGGAAGAGCACATGAAGGAGCAGGAGCTTCTGGAGCAGCAGAAGAGGGTGAGGGCTGGAGGCTGTTCATGTCTTTCTCCCATCTAAATTATTTTGTTGTTATTGATCAGTAGTTTTGTGTCACAACCAATCACATTGTAATGGTACCGTCCCTTGCTTGAAATATATCAATCTTCTAATTCTCGCTCTTCCCTACCTCTCTTCCCTTCATCCATCTCTCCCCTCCCTTCTCTCTCTTCTTTCCCTGCTCTCTTCTTTCCCTGCTCTCTTCCTTCCCTGCTCTCTTCCTTCCCTGCTCTCTTCCTTCCCTGCTCTCTTCCTTCCCTACTCTCTTCTTTCCCTGCTCTCTTCCTTCCCTGCTCTCTTCCTTCCCTGCTCTCTTCCTTCCCTGCTCTCTTCCTTCCCTGCTCTCTTCTTTCCCTGCTCTCTTCCTTCCCTGCTCTCTTCCTTCCCTGCTCTCTTCCTTCCCTGCTCTCTTCCTTCCCTGCTCTCTTCTTTCCCTGCTCTCTTCCTTCCCTGCTCTCTTCCTTCCCTGCTCTCTTCCTTCCCTGCTCTCTTCCTTCCCTGCTCTCTTCCTTCCCTGCTCTCTTCCTTCCCTGCTCTCTTCCTTCCCTGCTCTCTTCTTTCCCTGCTCTCTTCCTTCCCTGCTCTCTTCCTTCCCTGCTCTCTTCCTTCCCTGCTCTCTTCCTTCCCTGCTCTCTTCTTTCCCTGCTCTCTTCCTTCCTTCCTCATCTCTCCTCCCTCTGTCAGGCGGCAGTGATGATGGAGCATGAGAGGCAGCAAGAGCTCGCTAAGATGCAACATGGAGGACCAGGGCCCAGGATGTCTGACCCGGGGCCACGACCCCCTGGCATGATGCCCCCCATGATGAGAGGTCAGTAGTGCACACCGCTAGAGAACGACTCGTAATTGGTCGGGCCGATATTAACCCTTAGTTACCGGCAATCGGCCCTTGAGTATCGGCTAAGCCGATATTCCCCTTTTATAGCATGTTAACACACTTGCCTCTCATGTGAAACTCATGTAATCCGGCGCCACTGCTGACTAGTTAGCCTGTCCTCGAGGAACCTCTGGGCTGCTTGCTAGCTACCCACTCCTAGACCTTTCATGCTGCATATACATTTTGCACACTTTAATAATGCCACACAGAATGTAGACATCTCTACAGTGATAATTGATTAACTGTTAGGCAAGACAATGTCCATGCAGGCTGCAGCCCTTACAAAGCAACCAGGGCCTTACAAAGCAACCAGGGCCTTACAAAGCAACCAGGGCCTTACAAAGCAACCAGGGTTACAAAGCAACCAGGGCCTTACAAAGCAACCAGGGTTTTTTTTTTTTTGTTGATTGCGATCTAATGCTTTTAATTCATTGGTGGTGTGCTCCAACTTCAAAGTCAAATATACTTTAGGTTAATAAATCCTCAAGCTGCTTGGAAATGAAGAGTTTCTATTTTTACTCGCGCAAAAGACGCAAGGTCCTTCAGATAAGTGTACCCCGATTGGGCAAAATTGGCGCCGGTTGTGTTGATTATCTCTGTGTTCAGTGTTCCCACCGAGGGGATTCTTTCTCCAAAACAGTAGACTGCCTCAAGATTTCACTTTTTTTCCCGAGGAGAAAGTAACAGGGCTGATGCACATCGCACGCTGCTCCAAGGAGTTGTAACAGTTTTGACTTCCCAACAGCAGCGGCTCACTTTGAGCAGGTCACGGTCCACCGCAAACGCAAATAAATTAAGAGGCAAATTGCGTTCGTCAGGCCCAGTCCCCAACAGTTCTGCTGACGCCCTCGGCAAGATCAACACATCCCGCCCTTGTGTCATGTATAGTATACAGATTTGGAATGGATTGAGAGAGGAGAGTAATTATGTGTAGGCTTATCATATGAAATTGGTGCATTTCATTTCAGCTTATTCAGTAGCTCTTGGAAACGAAACATCGTTGCCAACTATTCACATCGGAGAGTTTCAATCATTAGTCAGCCGACGGCATATAATAGTTGTTTATCAATAAGCCACGTGTATCACACATGAAGAGTCACGACCCCACAATAGTTCAAATTATAACATAACATTTATTTAACATCCAGTAGAAGTGTAAAAATAGATAATTTTGGTTATGGTAACCAGTGCTTTCATAAATGCATGGCGTGGGCCTTCTTTTACAGGACCATTGTAAAATAAGCTTTCTCTCCATGAGCCAGCCTTACCGAATGTTGTTTATTTGCATATATCGAATTTGATTGTCCAATATCAGGTTGTTAATTTCTTAATTTCATGGCCTCCTAGAGTGGCCTCTTTAGCATCGGGAGTGGGGCGGGCTAGCCCTGGTCTTCATAGACTGCCATGTTGTTATTTATTAGGCCTAATTAAAATGTTTAGGCCTAGATTGTATTGTAAAAGAGCTGTGTTTTGTTATTTATTAATAAAAAATATTCATAAAAATAGTCTATAGGACAGGTCGTTCAAGTTATATTATACACTTTATTATATTTTGAAGTTTTATTACTGTGTAGGCGGCTTGTTCTTCTAGGCGTAATATTAATATTTTTTTTTTATATATATATGTATATTAATTTATGATTTATAACAGGGAGGAAGACGCAATGGGCAATGTTTTGCTTTTCAATTAACTAAATGTGATTTTGTTCACCGTGGGTGGACACCCTAATTGCGTTAGTGTTTAGGTCAATTACAATCTTTCCGGTCACACAGTCCGGCGGAAAATTTTGACGAAAACCCTGAAAGCAACATACCAGTAGCTAGCTAGATAAACAACATTCAGCAAAGAGCTAACTTTTGCTAGCTAATCAAATCAAATTGTATTAGTCACGTGCCGAATACAACAGGTGTAGGTAGACCTTAGTGAAATTCTTACTTACAAGCCCCTAACCAACAGTGCAGTTTCAACAAAAAAATATGGCTAAGAATAAGAGATAAAAGTAACAAGTAATTAAAGAGCAGCATTAAAAAATAACAATATATACAGGGGGGTGCCGGTGCAGAGTCAATGTGCGGGGGCACCGGTCGGTTGAGGTAGGTAGAGTACATGTAGGTAGAGTTATTAAAGTGACTATGCATAGATGACAACAGAGAGTGGCAGTGGGGCGGAGGGGCAAATAGTTTGGGTAACCATTTGACTAGATGTTAGGGAATCTTACGGCTTGGGGGTAGAAGCCTCTTGGGCCTAGACTTGGTGCTCTGGTACCGCTTGCCATGCGTTAGCAGAGAGAACAGTCTACGACTTGGGTGGCTGGAGCCTTTGACCATTTTTAGGGCCTTCCTCTGACACCGCCTGGTATAGAGGTCCTGGATGGCAGGAAGCTTGGCCCCAGTGATGTACTGGGCCGTTATCACTACCCTCTGTAGTGCCATGTGGTTGGAGGCCGAGCAGTTGCCATATCAGGCAGTGATGCAACCAGTCAGGATGCTCGCGATGGTGCAGCTGTAGAACCCTTTGAGGATCTGAGGACCCATGCCAAATCTTTTCAGTCTCATGAGGGGGAATAGGTTTTGTCGTGCACGCTTCACGACTGTCTCGGTGTGCCCTGACATGTTAGTTTGTTGGTGATGTGGACACCAAGGAACTTGAAGCTCTCCACCTGCTCCACTGCAGCCCCGTTGATGAGAATGGGATGCTGGGTAACGTCAATTCACTACACTAACTTTATTTGTGATTGCTAATATGCAAACCCTAATGCAAGGTATGCTAACTTTAAAGCTGTGTTTGTGCTGAGCGATTAACCAAAATGTAAGTTAATTTTCAGTTTAAAAAAACAAATTGCGTCATCGGTTCAATTATTTGAATTCCATTTAGTTCGTTTTTTCTTCTTCTGTGAGCTCAATGCGCGCATTGCATTGCACAGTTTCTCTAGAGATAAATCATATCCAGCCTGAACTGTGTGATGTAGTTGAGTTGTAGTTTCCAATAGGCCAATATTTGACATAGTCTAGCGCATAAAACATGGTAATTAACTACAATGATCATAATCCATTGCACATCTCTACTGAACAAAAAATATAAACGCATCATTCAACAATTTCAGTGAATTTACAGTTGCAGTTCATATGAGGAAATCAGTCAATTGAAATAAATAAATAAATCAGGCCCAAATCTATGGATTTCACCTGACTGGGAATACAGATATGCATCACAGTGGGCCTCAGGATATCGTCTCGTCATTTTTGTGCATTCATATTGCCATCAATAAAATGCAATTGTGTTCGTTGTCCATAGCTTATGCCTGCCCATACCATAACCCCACCACCACCATAGGGCACTATGTTCACAACATTCACATCAGAAGACCGCTGGCCCACATGATGCCATACAAGTGGTCTGCGGTTGTGAGGCCAGGTGCACGTATTGCGAAATTCTCTAAAACAACGTTGGTGGCGGCATATGGTAGAGAAATTATCATTAAATTCTCTGGCAACAGCTCTGGTGGACATTCCTGCAGTCAGCATGCGAATTGTACTCTCCCTCAACTTGCGACAACTGTGGCATTGTGTTTGTGTAACAAAACTGCACATTTTAGAGTGGCATTTAATGTCCCCAGCACAAGGTTATCATGCTGTTTAGTAAACTTCTTGATATACCACACCTGTCAGGTGGATGAAGTATCTTGCCAAAGAAGAAATGCTCACTGACAGGGATGTCAAATTTCTGTTAACTTTTATGTCAGCTCATGAAACATGGGACCAACACTAAATATTGTTTATATTTTTGTTCAGTGTGCTTGACCGGTCTGTTTATTTTTCACGCCTGCTACAGAAGAGACAAGAATGCATGCTCGTGAAGGGATATAGAGAGCAGCTGTTGCTTTGTGAGGTATCTCTAACTGAAAATACAAAGTTATTGATAGTTGGTATTCAGCAGTAATAAAAGTATGCCTTATTTACTTTGAAGAACTTCAAAATAGTAATTTTGTCAGACCGCATAGGCAACAGCTGATGATGAATTGGAATTAAA
This sequence comes from Oncorhynchus keta, assembly GCF_023373465.1. NCBI lineage: Eukaryota > Metazoa > Chordata > Actinopteri > Salmoniformes > Salmonidae > Oncorhynchus > Oncorhynchus keta. Next base: position 29,743,535 of record NC_068433.1, on the reverse strand, counting down.
TAATATTAATCAATAAAACAAATGTAATATACACAACTGAAATATTTTATTAAAGTACATTTAATAAATTATTCAGTGGTGTTACAGCATTCAACCCAAATAATCTAATCCGAGATTATTTTTAGTAATTCAACCGAAACTGAACCGACCTCAAAAGGCACTAACTGTTCTGCGCTACCAGAAATGTTGTTAATTCACTGAGTTAGCTAAATGACTTGTCTTTCTCTTGCTGAGCCGACCTGAACTGCCTGACTACATGCAGAGTATGGGAGCGGAGTTGAGCATCGGAAATCCCGTTCCTCGCTCACGGAGCGCTGCTTGCCGCTCTAGCGCTCCACATCCTTACGCGTTCAGCATTTAAACATTTAATTGTATTAAATCACCATAGTCTATAAATTGCGCATGTAGGCCGTGACTTAAAACTAAATAAAAATGAAAAAATGCTTTATTCGGCTCCTCATCTTAGTAATTAACCTTGATTTTGCACCTGTGCGCTTTTTCAGTTTATTTATGAAAAAATGTAGTGAACTCCATGACAGTGCCTTTTGAATTCACTTTTAGAAACACAAGTTTGGCCAGAGTCTGTGGCTTCAGGCTCATGTGACGGTGCCTGGAGAGTAGGCCAGTAGCGGAGAATACCCTCTCTGCGATTGCAGAGCCACGGGATGCTGAACACCCTTCGGCCCACTCTTGCCAGGCTGGGCGGGGAGGAGGAGTTTTTCTTTATGTAGGCGTAAAGTTTTTTTTTTTAGGAAAAATAACCCTATCAAAACAGAAAGCCTCTTGAAAGAGGTAATATGTCAGGCTTATTGAGCCAAAATCAAGGATACCCTATTGTAGAGATAATAGAACGAACATGAAGGAAACATTTAAGAGATCAGATTTTTTGTTTATGAATACTTGAATACAATGGCACACTTAGCTAGCTACCCATCTCGTTCCTTTCTGTTAGCATGTGCATGTAATACATCATCATGCTTTCGGGGTACGTGTCTTTTCAGATTCCACAGTGATTCGTTAGTGGACACTACATCACCGCTCTCCCGCTCTTGCTCTTGGTCCTCATCTTTGTGAGTCACCTTGATTTTGCACCTGTGTTTTTTTCAGTTTCTTTATGAAAATATTTAACGAACTCCATGACTGTAGCTAATGCAAAAGGAGGTATAGCAGCACACAAGTAGACTACAAATGCATGTCCTGATCTCGTGAAATAAGTGGAACTGGAGCGAAATTGGAGGGGCCGAGACAGCCGCTGCTCCATCCTTTGGGAAACTGGCTCTGCGCTTCAGTCAAATTCGGCAAGCTCCTCTCTAGGCTCTGCTCAGGCTCTGCTCACATACTTTGGTTACACGACACAGGAGTGTTGTCATGTCTCTTAAAGAGACAACACATATTTTTGAAAATATATATTTTTTAAAATAAGAAAAATGTCTTTATCAGTAGGCCTAACGTGGTCTCAAATGAAAGGGCAACAGATTGTCTTCTGTTGCCCCATAGACTACTGAAAAAAGCCCAAAAGAGTCAATAAATCAATCCATGAAGACCTCTTAAATATGAATTCACCTGTATTCTGATTAGGCCTATACAATCTTGCTTCACCCAGTTTATCAATAAATGTACCATTATGTTAAGTAGTTATAGTGTTAAGAACAAAGTCAAATGGATTGTATGGTTGTATAAACGATTTGTTGAAGCCATATATGGCTTTCTATGGGAATATTTATTCAAATGTTAATAAAATTATTGAAATGTTCAAATGATTAAAATGTTCACATTTTCAAGGTATTATCGCCATAAACTATTGGCCATTTTTCAATTTTTCTCCATATCGGCCCTTCAAAACCCGTGATCGGTCGTTTTCTCCACAGAAAACGACAACGAAGCGTTCTTATTGGACATTTCCAGATAGTCCCTCCCTGTTTCTGTCCATTTTCGTCTGTTTCTTGCTTACATAACACGGCGGTACATCCACATGGTTGGTGTAAATCAAAATGTGGGTCTTGTTGTGTTGTAGGTATGAACCCACCCCCTCCTGGTATAAACACTGGTGGAATGAACCCACCCCCTCCTGGTATGTCCATGATGCATACCCAGAGACAGAGAGTTCCCCCACCGCCAGGGGAGGACGCCAGAGAGGTACGACCCAACGTCGAGCTAATAGACATTGTCCTTGTAAATATTGTTTGTCGTGGTCTACTTTGCTTTTAAACACAAGGGACAAATACCCATGTCTATTGAACTGGACGCTTGTTTTCATTTAGTGAGTTATCTCAGGTAAGAATTCAGCTGCTATAGAAGTCTGCTCGGTGTAAGATTTAGAAGAAATGTATATGCGATATGTTTAGTATCAGGAAAATCTAGTGTGAGTGTGTTTAACAGGTGTGGCAGGGAGAGGAGGTGGGCATTGGCCCTAAGATCCCTCAGGCCCTGGAGAAGATTCTCCAACTAAAGGAGATCAGACAGGAGCAGCTAAGCACCGCTCCCACAGGTCAGAACACACTGGAGTGGGATTATGCATAAATCCTTAACAAATGACAAAATCGTGACTTAAGCAAATAAAGTAAGCTAACTCTATTTATAACATATATTTATTGAATGTTTCTTTCAGTAAGTTAACATCAACCAAACCTCTAACCCTGATGGTATCTTTTTATTCTAAGTACTGCAGTCCTAGTTCTTGTTATCTGGGTTCAGAGCCTTGTCGGAGCTTGAACTGGTCAGTGAATGTTCTGTGTTTTCTATCCTTTTCCAGAAGAAGAAGAGGAGGAGGAGAGCCAGGAGATGGAGATGAACAACTCCTCCGCCCCCGTCTTGTCTGAGACGGAAGAGGATGACAGTTCTCTCTCCAAGAAAGATGTGAGTATTGTTCTCATTCACAACTTATCTCCTGCTGTCTGTGGGTGAATCTCAATTGTATTTTCTTGATTCCTCGCGTCCTCTCCTTGCCTCCTTTTCAAAATGCAACAGAGGGGAAGAACCTTGGCGCTTCTCCAATGCGAATTCAGAATGACGCGACTCAGCAGGGAATTTAGCTCACAACCTTAGAATTTTACGGCGGACACTCTAACCCAGGGGTGTCAAACTCATTTCGCATCGTGGGCCACATACGGCCTAGGGAGATGTGAAGTGGGCCGGACCATTAAAATTATACCATACTCTGCTATAAATAACCAAAATATCATGTATTTCCTTTGTTTTGGTGTAAAGAAGACAAGAACATTAGGAAAATATTGAAATTTAATGAACTATCCTTTACAAAACATTTCATGAAACACCTCATATTTCCTTAGACAAATGTGCAATTTACTTTTATCATTCACAAATATGCATTGCAACTGATTGTACAAAGGCACAAAACTTTAATTGGTACTGAAAAATATAGTAATGCACTTTAAGATTAAATGAGACTTTTAAAGAAAGGAATTTTAAACCACTTACACATACGCATATAAAATCTAAATGTAATCCCTGCGTACACCTTACAAACTAAGGAGAGTGATTTTAAATGTGTAATGAAGAAAGTGTTCGCCTGTCCTGTAAATCTGTAAACTTCATACATGAAACATACATACACATACAATACATACTGAAAATTTATGGAGTTGTATGAACAGTAGAATTCCATCACACAACTTTTGTTTTGAAGCTGCTGACTAACATTAAAGTGCACTTTTTTTAAATCACCACAGTAAGGATTCATCTTCACAGAGCTGTATTCTTTCAATGCAAACAGTATCTAAGGCAGCATTTTAAAGGTGTTAGTCTAGTCTGGACTTGTATTTGTACCTGAAACTTGGCATATTTTGGCCTGTACAAGTGCATCAACACCAGGTGTCATGTCCTGACTAGCTGTCACTTTCAGAATGTCATTTAAGTGCTTGTTTGTGAGCCTTGAACGCATTTTTGTTTTATTGATATTCGTCACTGAGAAAATTTGTTCACAAAGGTAGGTTGTCCCAAACATGCACAAAATTTTAGCAGCCAGGGCTGTTAATTTGGGGTACCCTGGTAGTAGATACTGATAAAATCTGTCCAGACCTACAGAGGCAAATTTGCCCTTCAAATCTGCATCACACTGCAAATCAATTATCTCTAGCTGAATTTCGACCGGCAGATCAGAAGCTTTAACTGTGAAAGGTGAGCGAAAAACTGAAAATTCTGTCTCAAGTTCACCAAATACCTGAAAACGTTTCTCAAACTCCCGCAGTAGTCCTGCAATTTTGTCTTTGTACCGTTTCATGTCCGCATCAGGTCTGGTCACACACACATCTCTCAGACAGGGGAAATGAGCAGGGTTGCCATTTGCCAGTTGCATCTCCCACAAAGTCAGCTTCAACTTAAATGCATGTATGTTGTCAGAAAACTGTGTGACAACTTTTTGCGGCCTTGCAACATTTTGTTCAGATTGTTCAAGTGTTCAGTAATATCAACCAAGAATGCAAGGTCCCGTAGCCATTCCTGAGATTGTAATTCCAACACCGGTTTTCCTTTTTCTCCATGAACTGTCCGATTTCCTCTCGTAGATCAAAGAAATGCCTCAGCACAGCGCCTCGGCTTAACCATCTCACTTCAGTGTGGTATGGCAGGCTGTGGGTAATGTTGCTGTCGCTGAGAAGTTTGTCAAACTGACGATGGTTCAGACCTCTGGACCGGATGAAATTTACAGTGCGAACAACCACCTCCATGACGTGGTCCATTTTCAGCGACTTGCAACACAATGCCTCCTGGTGCAAAATACAGTGAAATGTCCAGAAACGATCTCCTCCATTAAGGGCTTGTACTTTGTCTTTGAACTTTGTCGCGACACCTGCTTTCTTTCCGACCATGGATGGCGCGCCGTCTGTAGCCAGGCTGACAGCGCGGGACCAGTCCACTCCAACTCTGTCCAATGCAGCAAGGACAGAGCCGAAAATGTCCTCGGCTGTTGTGGTGTCCATCATTGGCACCAACTCAAGAAACTCTTCAGTAACAGTCAATGTCTCATCAACTCCTCGAATAAATATGGCCAGTTGGGCCACGTCTGTGATGTCAGTGCTCGTCAATTGCCACGGAAAATGCAATAAATGACTTGACTCTCTGTTTCAATTGACTGTCTAAATCTGCCGATAGTTCCGAAATCCTCTCTGCTATAGTATTCCTCGTCAGGCTAATATTGGCAAAAGCTTGTCGCTTCTCGGGACATACAAGTTCAGCCGCCTTCATCATGCATCGTTTAACAAAGTCACCGTCGGAATACGGCTTCGATGCTAATGCTATTTCGCTAGCAATTAGGTAGCTGGCTTTTACCGCTGCTTCACTGACTTCTCGGCTCTGGATGAAAGTTGACTGCTGTTTCCTCAGACCCGCCAGCAATTCGTTAATCTTATCTCTTCTCAGTTGTCCTTGCAAGCCGTCATATTTTTCGCTGTGATGAGTCTCGTAGTGGCGTCGAATATTATATTCCTTCAATACCGAAACTTGTTGCAAACACACCAAGCACAAAGGTTTTCCGTGCATCTCTGTAAATAAATAGGACGTGGTCCATTTTTCTTTGAAAATTCTACACTCCTTATCTACTTTTCTCCGTTTGGATAACGACATTTTGGCTAATGAGGGTGTAGCGGAGAGGTAGAGACCAAGGTATTAACAACGTCGTAACAAGCAGCAGATGGCGCATTGATACCGTCTGCTGTTTTCAGTCTGTCTCAGTGATGCGGCTTGTCTTCTACTCTGATGGAAAGAGTGCGCCCCTTAGCGGATAATCCATGAATTGCAGCGAATTAAAAATATTAATTCCATGTCTTTTATGCATTTTTTCCACTTTCAAATTATCCTGCGGGCCTGATCGAACCTCCTTGGGGGCCGGTTCCGGCCCGCGGGCCGTATGTTTGACACCCCTGCTCTAACCACAAGGCCACTGAGTTGGTGTGCGGATTAAGAAATGGTGCTATTTCCTGACATTATCTCTCTTCCCTTCTCAGAAAAACCGCAAGCGCAGGAACCGCAAGAAGAAGAACAAGAAAAGGCGTGTGCAGGAGAAGAGGGAGCAGGCGGTGGAGAAGAAGGAGGAGGATGGAGGGAAGGAGAAAGAGCACGAGGTGGAGATCGAGTACATCACTGAGGAACCGGAGATCTACGATCCTAACTTCATCTTCTTCAAGAGGATCTTTGAGGCCTTCAAGGTGAGAGCCTGCTCCGTTTTGATCATTTGTTTATTCATAACGAATTAACAAATGATCAGTCAAAACATCCTACACATTTGTCCGCAATCTCCTTGGCCTTACTGTTTACCATTTTGATGACCACTTATGAAATACAATATACTGTTGTTCAATTTGGATATTGGTTTTCTGTTTGAGTGTTCAGTAAATTGCTTCACTTAACCCGCTTTGTCTCCGTCCCTCTCACTGTTTTTTTTGTTTTGTTTTTCATCCCTCAGCTGACTGACGATGTGAAGAAAGAGAAAGAGAAGGAGCCGGAGAAAAAGGAGGCTCCTACCATGTTTAAGAAGAAGGGGTTCGAGGAGGAGACAAAAGACAGCGATGACAGTGATGACGTTAGTATTCGTCTATCCTATGGTTTCTTCATTCCTTGGCTTGGATGAAGAAGACAAAATCTCAAGCAGGACTGTTCAGTGTCTCAATTATCTAGGCTACTGCCCTAAGTAGTGCACTTTCAGGGAGAAAGTTAGAGGATTGGGACATGGGGGATAGTGTCTTCCTGTTCATGTTGTCAATTACTCCTTCTTTGGAACTGTTGACCATTGAAGTCCTCCTTGCTCCTCTTTCTCCATCTCTCGCTCTCTCTCTCTCTGTCTCATTCTGTCTCTCTGTCTCATTCTGTCTCTCTCTCTGTGTACAGGAGATCAGAACAGATGTTCCCAAGCTGTCTAAGAAGAAGCTGAGAAGGATGAACAGACTGACTGTGGCTGAACTCAAACAGGTAAACCACTTTCTTATAACATAGTGGTTATGAGATCTAGCTGGTACCAGTCAAAAGTTTGGACACACCTACTCGTTCAAGGGTTTTTCTTTATTTGTATTTTTCTACATTGTAGAATAATAGTGAAGATATCAAAAACTATGAAATAACACATGGAATCATGTAGTAACCAAAAAAGTGTTAAACAAATCAAAATATATTTTATATTTGAGATTCTTCAAAGTAGCCAGCCTTTGCCTTGATGACAGCTTTCCACACTCTTGGCATTCTCTCAACCAGCTTCATGAGGTAGTCACCTGGAATGCATTTTAATTAGCAGGTGTGCCTGTTAAAAGTTAATTTGTGGATTTTCTTTCCTTCCTTCTTAATGCATTTGTGCCAATCAGTTGTGTTGTGACAAGGTAGGGTTGGTATACAGAAGATAGCCCTATTTGGTAAAATACCAAGTCCATATTATGGCAAGAACAGTGCAAATAAGCAAAGAGAAATGACAGTCCATCATTACATTACTCTAATGTACCTGTCCTGACAGGTGTGGCATATCAAGAAGATGATTAAACAGCATGATCATTACAAAGATGCACCTTGTGCTGGGACAATAACAGCACTCTAAAATGTGCAGTTTTGTCACACAACACAATGCCACAGATATCACAAGATTTGAGGGAGCATGCAATTGGTATGCTGACTGCAGGAATGTCCACCAAAGCTGTTGTCAGATAATTTAATGTTCATTTCTCTACCATAAGCCGCCTCCAACATCGTTTTAGATAATTTGGCAGTACGTCCAACCGGCCTTACAACCGCAGACCATGTTTAACCACGCCAGCCCAGGACCTCCACATCCGGCTTCTTCACCTGCGGGATCATCTGACATGCTGACCACACCCCAAAAAATGACACATACATGTTATTCATTAATTTCAACCAAACCGCTCGCACACGTCAACGAGCATCTGCGTAGCCAGGCGCTAAAATAGTCCTGCCTCTCCCATCTTGTTATTGGTTTTTAGAAGCATATACCCACGTGGGTGATTGAAAGCTGAACTGAGGTCCACACTCCAGTCGGGGGTTATAATGCACCTTAAAGTTGGGGCGGCAGGTAGCCTAGTGGTTAGAGCGTTGGACTAGTAACCGATCGAATCCTCGAGCTGACAAGGTTAAAATCTTTCTGCCCCTGAACAAGGCAGTTAACCCACTGTTCCTAGCCGTCATTGAAAATAAGAATTTGTTCTTAACTGACTTGCCTAGTGAAATAAAGGTACAATTTAAAAAATTTAAATAAAAGTTGGTTGCCAACCGCCATATAAAGTCAGAAGATTACTAGAATCTTACTAGGTTTACCCTTTTCTCTGTGGATTGTTGGAGTAGAGGACCTTGTGTTAAATAACACAAGGTCCTAAATAAATAATATCCCAGGACAAATTAGCTACAACTGCAAGCTAGCTACTGCAAGCTAGCTAAATGGCATGAATGTTTAATGCGATTCGACCTGTCCCCAAATGTATATCGTTGGTTCAGAGTTAGTTTTGATATTTCCACCTGCGTGTCCTGATCGTGAATGGACAAAATTAACAAGCGAGCGATAGCGCATGCGAGTCCCAAGTCTAGTCAGCATGTGACATCCCAACTTTATTACCTCTCTTTTCGCTCCCTTCTCTCCTGTCATCCCCCTCCCTCTCTCCTCCTCTCCAGTTGGTGGCGCGGCCCGACGTGGTGGAGATGCACGATGTGACGGCCCAGGAGCCCAAGCTGCTGGTACACCTGAAGGCAACCAGGAACACGGTCCCCGTACCCCGACACTGGTGCTTCAAGAGGAAGTACCTCCAGGGCAAGAGGGGTATAGAGAAGCCCCCGTTTGAGCTGCCAGAGTTCATCAAGAGGACGGGCATCCAGGAGATGAGAGAGGCTCTGCAGGAGAAGGTGGGTGACTGGTTGGGGTTGAGTGGGTACAGGGGGCCACAAGCTGGTGGCAATATAAGTGGGTCCATTTTGGGATGTACTCATGTTTGAATGCTTTCCTCTTTGAGGTTAACAAGGATCCATCATGACTAGATAGGTGTAAGAATGTGGTTGGGGCATTGCTTTTATCTGTGATTACTTAGTACGGAAGGACCATGTATTTCGGGGATCATCAACTAGATTTTTCTTGAGCGGATGGATGGTCAGGGGGCCAGAACATAATTACAAATTTGTTGACGGCAAGAAGCACAGATATAAAATTAGACTAAAACATAGTAATTTCAAACCTTGCTTGTGTTTGTATAAGATCACGTTAAAAAAAGAGAATTTTCTGCACATCTAGGCATACCTCTTGAGCTGTCTGTATCCTCCTGATTGGTGGTTATTTTAATCTCTGCTAAAATCGGGGTAAAAGATTGAAAGGAATGCGAGTCTCATTCAGTACATTTAGTAATTAGTTGCTTTTCTAAAGTCTACCAACCTTGCCAGCAGGCATGCCAGCTAAGATAATTAGACAAGCTAGCTACTTTAACTTGATTGATAGCCTGAAATTGGCTTCTTGGTAGCTAATTGAGGTTGGGAGATTGGGAACCTGTCTGAAACCAACTTTATACAATTGCTAGGTGGCTAGTAGTATTACAGAAAAACAACAAGACAAATCTGATGGGGCATGTGCCGCTTTTGATCACATACAGTGTATCTTATTATACTTTGGAACAGATTTCCAAAATGAAAATCAATTGGAACTGATTTGCTAGTGTTTTTATAGTCCCCCAAAAAGTAAAATAAACTCGAGGGGCCAAATAAAATCACCTGCGTGCCAAATTCGGCCCGCGGGCCTCCAGTTGGGGAACCCTAATGTATTTCTATTGTAGTAGGACACAAACTAATATGCATCTGTTTTATCCTGTGTAAACTCTTCAACACTCCTGTTCACAGGAGGATGCCAAGACCATGAAGACCAAGATGAGGGAGAAGGTTCGTCCCAAGATGGGCAAGATCGACATTGACTACCAGAAGCTCCACGACGCCTTCTTCAAGTGGCAGATGAAGCCTAAACTCTCCATCCATGGAGACCTATACTACGAGGTAGATATACTACACCAAAAGTATGTGGGCACCTGCTTGTCGAACAACTCATTCCAAAATCATGGGCATTAATATGGAGTTGGTCCCCCCTTTGCTGCTATAACAGCCGCCACTCTTTTGGGATGGCTTTCTACTAGATGTTGGAACATTGCTGCGGGGACTTGCTTCCATTCGGCCACGAGCATTAGTGAGGTCGGGCACTGATGTTGGGCGATTAGGCCTGGCTCGCAGTCTGCGTACCAATTCATCCCAAAGGTGTTTGTCTAGAATGTCATTGTATGCTGTCACGTTAAGATTTCACTTCACTGGAACTAGGGGTCTAGCCCAAACCATGAGAACAATCCCAGATCATTATTCCTCCTCCACCAAACTTTACAGTTGGCACTATGCATTGGGACAGGTAGCATTCCCAAGTTTAAACAAATTTGATTAGTTTTACATGTATAGACAGGTTGGTTGTTTAGCAACAAATCCGATGTGTGCGCAACTATGGGGAAAAACACACGGTTGGCTTAGATGGTTGACAACATGTAAACTATATTCTATGATTATTGAAAACATAAATACATTTGCACAAAGAGCACTTCTTGTCTCAAATACATCATTACAGTTGTTGGTTAGTTAGCTAGCACATTTTTTTCCATATTAGCATTGACATGAAATCAGTCAATACACCTCAAAACAAGACATGGTATCAAGAACAAGATGAAATGAGCTTTTATTTATTTATTTAACCTTTATTTAACTAGGTAAGTCAGTTATGAACAAATTCTTATTTACAATGACGGCCTAGCTGAAACGAGTCCCTTACGATTCCCCAGCATGGCAGTTTCTTATCATTGTTCGTAGCCATCTGGCCATCCAGAATCATAACAAATCACGGACCTCTGCACCATTGAAGCATGCGCATCGGTTTTTGTGTGTGACATTGTCAGCTAATCCATCTCTTTCAACTATCCGGATATCCCCCCAAAATATCATGATATTATTTAAAATAGTGAATTATTTGAAATTCACTTCCCTAGCACATGAATGTTATAAACTTACCATTCTATTTATCAATATCCCATACATTTAGGGAATTTATCGCGATATGGATTTTTGTCCGTATGGCCCCAGCTCTCCTATGTGGTTGATTTTGGGTTTCCTTCAATAGTTCCTTGTTCTTGAATGAAGTCCTGGTTGTCAGTGGACTGCTCTGGTAGGTTTCTGTTTCTCACACTGACCTTTCTCTCTCTTTCAGGGTAAAGAGTTTGAGACGAGGCTGAAGGAGAAGAAACCAGGCGATCTGTCAGATGAACTGCGTATCGCTCTGGGCATGCCGGTTGGACCGGTGAGTTAATCTTCATCCTCATCCTCACCACCGCTACTTCATTTTATTGTTATCTCGCCACTAACTTTATTGTTGCTGGGCAGCTTTATAGTTGTGCTTTATTTGATTTGACGAAAATAATTGTATTGATGATCGTCTTTTTGAGAGCAGAATGACACTGATACACAATGGTCTTGTCACTAAAATTGCTTCACCATCCCCTCTCTGTGCAGAACTCCCACAAGGTGCCCCCTCCCTGGCTGATCGCCATGCAGAGATACGGCCCCCCTCCCTCCTATCCCAACCTCAAGATCCCTGGACTCAACTCACCCATCCCAGAGGTAAGCCCGACTTTAACAGACACACCTTTTAACAATTTACCGACTTGTTACAAAAGTATTAACACTGTGTTGAAATGTTGCAGTGTCGTGAAGCTCATTACAGACGATTAACTCCCCCTCCTCCGCTCTCGCTCTCTCCCTCCTCTCAGAGCTGTTCGTTTGGTTACCACGCTGGTGGTTGGGGGAAGCCTCCTGTAGATGAGACAGGCAAGCCTCTGTACGGTGATGTGTTCGGGACTAACGCAGGAGACTTCCAGGTTAGATCCTCCTCATACACTGATGGATAACCTACAATCGAGCCTCATACCCCTAATATTTACCGTACACCAAACTTCCCTACACTCTACCACATGTGCCTATATCATACAACCAGTCTGCTTTTAATCTATTGGTGTATTGACTGGTGCCCTAATGTGTGTGTGTGTGTGTGTGTGTCTCTCTCTCTCTCTCTCTCTGTGTAGGCTAAGGCTGAGGAGGAGGAGGTAGATCGTACGCCGTGGGGAGAGCTGGAGCCTTCAGATGAGGAGTCTTCAGAGGAAGAGGAGGAAGATGAGAGCGACGAGGAGAAACCAGACGAAACCGGCTTCTTCACACCGGCAGACAGGTAGACATTCACATGTTGTTTACTGGACGTTTGAAACACAAGTTGACATTGACTTGAACTGAACCAGTCTCTTTATACTGTTGGATCAATTGGCCTTTGGTCGCACGGAATGACATTTTGCATTTGGTTGACTTGAGTACCTTGATCAGTGTTCCAACTCCAGCCCTGTGTGTGTTTTGTATATGCCTCTTCCCCCAGTGGTCTGATCACCCCAGGAGGCTTCTCGTCAGTGCCTGCTGGTATGGAGACTCCAGAGCTCATCGAGCTGAGGAAGAAGAAGATTGAGGAGGCCATGGACGGGTGAGTGCGTGGCCATACTTAAGCTGTGTGTGTATTCTCTATTGTGTGTGTTGTGCTACCTAGGCTGTGAGTGTGTGGGTTTGTATCTTCTGGTGATTTATTTCTGCTGAATGATGTGTAGGAATGAGACTCCTCAGCTGTTCACGGTGCTCCCAGAGAGGAGAACGGGCTCTGGAGGGGCAGCCATGATGGCATCCACACACATCTACGATGTATCGGGGGTAAGAACCACGTCTGCTTTCATGCCAGCTTTGATACATACTGTACACTAATGCATTGCGTAGTCAACACATCTTCATCCATCCTCAGGATCATACGCACACACACGCACTACGACTGCGCCTGAATCAGCACCCAATCTATAGTGAACTACTTTTGGCCAGGTCTCCAAACCATTTGGACGCAGTTGTACCACACACACACACACACACACACTAGGGAATTAGGGTGCCACTGCCATTTCAGATTGTCTTTTGTTTGAACCCCCTTCTCGCTCTCTCTTTATCCCTCTCCAGGCGATGGCTGGTCGTAAGGCGGGTGGAGGCCAGGAGTCCCAGGGGGTGGAGGTAGCCCTGGCCCCAGAAGAGTTGGAGCTGGACCCAATGGCCATGACCCAGAAGTACGAAGAGCATGTCAGGAACCAGGAGGCCCAGGTGGAGAAGGAGGACTTCAGCGACATGGTGGCCGAGCACGCCGCCAAACAGAAGGTGAGAGGTGGGAGCGACTGCAGGCTAGCGTACTCGAAATCTTATTCTCGGTTTTCGAAATGTATTAGACCACTAGAGCCTTGCTGAGGTCAAGAGTGTTTGTATTACCAGTTTTCAGTTCAAAAGGAAGCCAAAACAAACACTAGATGGGAAGACTAGAGGGACATTTTTATTATCTACTGGTATGAGTGATTTCAACACCTTAATCCCTATTACAAATTTAGCTCCAGGAATCCAATGTTTTTAAAAATGTACTTTCATAATAACTAATATTGCAAGGCCTTGCTTTAAAAAAATGTTCTCTATGCTTGTGAATATGGCCATCCTCCTGTAATATCAGTATTTGAAAGGGGCGTGCACATGCACAGCTATCTCCCTCCTTCCTCTCTCTCTCTTATCAGCCCTGTAGAGATAATGAGAGAGAGACCTATGTCAACATGTTGTGCCGGGATAGGGGGTTAGTAGAAGGGGGGGGGAGTAGTCTTTTCACTGTTGTATGACAATATTGACAACTTGTTTTTTTCTCGCACTCTCATTTCTCTTTCTCTCTCCCACAGCAAAAGAAGAGGAAGGCCCAGCCCCAAGACACACGAAGTGGTGCCAAGAAATACAAAGAGTTCAAGTTTTAGACCAACAAAATCACACAGAGCGGAAATGGTAAGGGAAGAGAGGACCAAGTAGAACGAGACTGACAGGGCTCAGATTTTAAACCATGAGGAACCACTCTTTCATGACCACAAAACCATCAATTATCACGGTTGTTTTATTTTCCTTTAAATGATGATGTAAATAAGTGTCTGGCAGGTTTGGGGTCATTTCCATTTCAATTCCAGTCAATTCATAACGTAAACCAAATTCCATTTCCCAATGTTCCTTATTGAGCGTTGAAGATAATTGGAATGAGATGTTCAGTGTAATTCCTGAATTGAAATGAAATTGACCCCAAGACTGGTGTCCGGTAGAACCACTGCCAGGTCTCCTCCTCCGTATACAGCATTTGTATGACCCATCAATTCAATCCTGTGTGACTGTTATTTGTTCATGTACCTGCTTTTCTGTTTTTGTAAATAAACGACTCAAATCCATTCCATGGTTAATATTTTCAGGGTTTATTGTTTTTTTTCCTGGCCATGTGACCTGTCACCTGACCAGGAACACTCCTGTCCCTAGTTAGTGATCGCCAATAACAAGTCGAGACACACGGTGCGGAAAAACTGGGCCCTACATTGCTATAGTCCTTACTTTAGTGATCTACACCTTTAACATTCTGTCAACATGCCTATGGCTCTATGAAGTCAAACCTAGCATGAAAAACCATGAGCTGGCCTCATGCCTCGCCGATATACCCCCTGACCAAGTCCTAAGGCTCTCTAGAGCCATAGAGCTGACTGATGTACTAACAAGGTGTAGTTCTAAACTCGTCCACCAGGGGCTGACAGAGGACCCAGTGTGACAGACACCTGACGTCCGGGGAAACTTACCCTCATACGAACCATCCTGATCTCGCGAGCTTACATTCTGTTTCGCCTAACAGAATGTAAGCTCACGAGATCAGGACGATGCTAGGAAACACTCACTGTGACCTAAATAACTGCAGTAGCCGCATGCTGACTCGATCACTAGTACACACACATATACACACACACACACACAGTAACACAATGCCTGTGAGGCCCCCTCTGCACCACACTGTCTGGCAGGCTCTCTCCAATACCATTCCAGGATTTGTCAGGCAAGCGTATAGTAGCCTACTACAACCTCTCAGCCACATGCTAGAATAACTATTCCATGTATTTTTCTCATTAGCCTGCTTAAAAAAGAGGTGACTGCTACATAACCATATGATATACACTATCTCTCAAATATGGTTAAAGATATTGTGTCAAACCCAGATGAAAGACCAAATAAGTATTTTCCTGTGTCTTAACGTCTTCATGAAAGGTCAAGTGGACTCGAGACATTGCCTATTGTTTGTGGAAAAATGCCATCATTTTAACAGCGTATGAATGATTTCCCGCCCCACACTGGAGAAACCCTGGCATGAATCATCTGGCCGAAGACACCACGTAGATGGGATCACACACACCGTGGGAGATTCAGGAAACCGGTGAAGAGACTCGCATTAATGAATGAATGTCATCCTAACTGCAAGTACTAGGCTTGGCCATTTATACCGTCATCAGTGATGCGCAATGGCCCCTTCAATAGACATGTCCTTGTCTTCCATACTCAGTTCTCGTTGATAAGATATATTCAAGACACTGTTTCTTTACCACTAATTGGCAGTCAAGCCAAAAGTTGCATCGTCACTGATAAATGGTCATAAATGACATTGGATTAATTTTTTTATTTTTTTTACCATAGCTGGTCTGAATAAGGTATCTTCTCCACTTGACGTCTTGGGTTCAGGGTTGACGTCTTGGAACGCAATGAGATGTGGCAGATCCAGAGCACTGTTTAGAACCCCTGGGTCCATCCATGGCCATCATTTCATCTGTGTCATCCTAATCTCTTTCTGGATGTCATCACAAGCAGCAGTGGTGGGAAGAAGGAAGCAAGCAACACCTTATTTAATTTGACCTTTATTTTACTAGGCAAGTCAGTTAAGAACAAATTCTTATTTTCAATGACGGCCTAGGAACAGTGGGTTAACTGCCTGTTCAGGGGCAGAACGACAGATTTTGTACCTTGTCAGCTTGGGGATTTGAACTTGCAACCTATCGGTTACTAGTCCAATGCTCTAACCACTAAGCTACCCTGAGACAAATATAAATGGCCTGCCTGCACGCATATTATTCACAGGTGCAGGCATAGCCACGGGAAGTAGGGGTGCTGCAGCACCCCCTTGAAAAATCTGAATTAAAAAATATATGTTTTGAACAAATATATTTTTTTTTGCCTCAAAAGTAGTGCACTGGGCCTTTACTTGTATTAGCTGACCGATATCGACGTCTGCAGCTCAGGCCAAAGAAAATGTTCAGCATCTCTCCGCTTTGGCAAAAAAAAAAAGAAGGTAAGTTGTATAATTAAGAACAGTGTCGAGCAGGATTCAATGGTTGGAATTGCATGAGTTGTTGCCCTGTCCCTTTCTCTGATATTCATTGTAATGGAATCCAAAAGAACAAAACCCTGTCCTCAAACATTTTCATCAAAGGGTGCCAAGTTATGGGCAAAAACACAAAACATCCACATCAAATGTAACATTTTTCTTGATCAAATAACATGGAAAACAACTATTTTTTTTGTGCAGTGTTAATTGACCATCCTTACAAACCACTTAATGTAAATGTACGTTACTGTATATAGGCTGGTCATTTAGGTTTGTACCTGTAGACTTTCCATCACCGTGAAGAAAAACAATACACAATACAGTAATTGTGTACATTGAGACATCAAGTGGTATGTGATGATGTGGCTCATCTGGTGAAACATGGTGCATGCAATGCTGGGGGGTTTGATTCCCACGGGGGACAAGTATAAAAATGTATGCACTCACTACTGTAAGTTGTTCTGGATAAGAGTGTTTACTAAAATGGAAAATGAATTAATAGACCATTTCAGCTTCCACATAGAAATAGGTTGCATCCGCCAGTCAGCAATAAAATCGCAGCACTCCCAAACTATTTTCCAGCAGCTATGGGCGCAGGGTGTTTATTTCAATAAACCGTTGCCTCCAGGAAGATGAAACATGCTATGTGAATACCGGTTATGACTAATTCATGACAAGTATGCATAGATTATAGCCAAGTAACTAAACTCCTCCACGGAATTGAGTGTAGACGAGTTTTTTTAATGAACCTCTGACTCCTTCGAGTCGTTATGCGTCGATAGGCCTACTTCAAACATGTACATTCTTAAACCGTATCATGTACCTATGTTTGTCATCTGTTGTTTCATGCCTTTCTTTGTTTGCTGAAATCCATACTTTTTAATACAGTTTTAAGAAAATACAACCACTGACTGTTTACACATTGCTGTTGCTCTAAAATGGCAACAAAGCACGAACGCGTAGGCTATGTGCCAATTTAATCTCAACAAGGAAACAGTCGGTGGTTGTGTTTTATTCAGGCCATGTGACGTGTATGTGATTATCAAATGACAACATCTAAGTGATTCATAGTCTAGCCAGACGGTAGCCAGACTATAAAATGCGCACCACTTCTCCTTTTGGCATTGGGCCTACAGCTAACCGCAGTAGCCTATTCACGTGCCCGTATCACATTGAAACCGGCCACGATAAGCCTAATTATTACTATCACCATGAAGAATCAGTTACTCGGTTATAGGCTGTGACTACCGAAAGTAGTAGAACCAATTGTAAATGAAAGGGAAAGCAACCCGTAGTCAACATGTGCACAGTCAAACATTTCCCCAAGGTCGTGTGACGCAACGAAGGTGAGCTCATATGCTAAATCAAACGTCTGACTGTAACCAGCTCTGCATCCTAATAAGCTACCCTTTACTCATGAGCTAGATGAAACGGCTGACTGTAACCAGCCCTGCATCCTAATAAGCTATCTTTTACTCATTACATTTACATTTAAGTCATTTAGCAGACGCTCGCTCTTATCCAGAGCGACTTACAAATTGGTGCATTCACCTTATGACATCCAGTGGAACAGCCACTTTACAATAGTGCATCTAAATCTTTTAAGGGGGGGGGTGAGAAGGATTACTTTATCCTATCCTAGGTATTCCTTACTCATGAGCTAGATGAAACGGCTGACTGTAACCAGCTCTGCATCCTAATAAGCTATCTTTTTTCTCATGAGCTAGATGAAACGACTGACTGTAACCAGCTCTGCATCCTAATAAGCTATCTTTACTCATGAGCTAGATGAAACGGCTGACTGTAACCAGCTCTGCATCCTAATAAGCTATCTTTACTCATGAGCTAGATGAAACGGCTGACTGTAACCAGCTCTGCATCCTAATAAGCTATCTTTACTCATGAGCTAGATGAAACGGCTGACTGTAAACAGCTCTGCATCCTAATAAGCTATATTTTACTCATGAGCTAGATGAAACGGCTGACTGTAACCAGCTCTGCATCCTAATAAGCTATCTTTACTCATGAGCTAGATGAAACGGCTGACTGTAACCAGCTCTGCATCCTAATAAGCTATCTTTACTCATGAGCTAGATGAAACGGCTGACTGTAAACAGCTCTGCATCCTAATAAGCTATCTTTACTCATGAGCTAGATGAAACGGCTGACTGTAACCAGCTCTGCATCCTAATAAGCTATCTTTACTCATGAGCTAGATGAAACGGCTGACTGTAAACAGCTCTGCATCCTAATAAGCTATCTTTACTCATGAGCTAGATGAAACGGCTGACTGTAAACAGCTCTGCATCCTAATAAGCTATCTTTACTCATGAGCTAGATGAAACGGCTGACTGTAACCAGCCCTGCATCCCAATAAGCTATCTTTACTCAGGGTGAGAGATAAATGGTGGAAGAAGGTGAGTCACACCGAACACAGACCGCATACTGTCAGAGTCAGGTAGGCTAGTAACCGGACCTGGGCCGATTAATTCCCTGTGGGATTACAGCAACAATAACATGGCTGGAATTCCAAAACACCCGAGCCCCCCCCCATGTCCTGACTGATGGATTTAAAAATCTCAAAATTAAATAATCACCTCTAATCATGTCACTTTGGGGAAATTCCTGGAATTCATCATCAGTCACACCAAATGACTTTTTGAAGCATGAGCTCGGAATGAGGTGCATTATGAGTACAAATCCATACACATTGATTGACTCATTGATTAATCAATTTAGTTTGTTTAACTCTAACAGCATAGCCTAGCATTTATTTATAAAGCTTTACCTGAAATAGTTTCTTAATTAACCAACTTAACCTTTAAAAAACAGAATGTTAAGGGGGCACATGTTGTCACACTGTTTTTATGATTTTCCCAACTCTCACTCTCTCTCCCGCTCATGTAAAATAACAAAAAAATAAAATAAGCATACATCTTCTTTAACCCTTCAACCACATTCTCAACAGGCTTGTAGAGCAAGTTTTGACAATGGATTTAGAAGTGAATAGGAAAAAAATATTCACTTGAACTTGATTGGACTACCTGACATGATGACTCCTTGCTGTCCCCGGTCCACTTGACTGTGCTGCTGCTCCAGTTTCAACTGTTCTGCCTTGTTATTATTCGACCATGCTGGTCATTTATGAACATTTGAACATCTTGGCCATGTTCTGTTATAATCTCCACCCGGCACAGCCAGAAGAGGACTGGCCACCCCACATAGCCTGGTTCCTCTCTAGGTTTCTTCCTAGGTTTTGGCCTTTCTAGGGAGTTTTTCCTAGCCACCGTGCTTCTACACCTGCATTGCTTGCTGTTTGGGGTTTTAGGCTGGGTTTCTGTACAGCACTTTGAGATATCAGCTGATGTACGAAGGGCTATATAAATAAATTTGATTTGATTTGGTCAACTAATACAAATAATGCCTATAATAGTAATAAAGAACGTCACTTTGTCATATATTTTCAAAATGGGGATATTTTTTTGAGGGACTGCACTATACCTCCACCTGAAAACACATTCATTTCAATGTAACTGAATATTCATGTTTGGACATACAAAATGACCTTTATAGGTTAACATGTAACACTCTTCAACAATACTTACCTATCAATAAAAGGCCATTGAAGCAGACTTAAAGTATTTTTTAAATAATATTGAAATGAGTCAAAATGCTATGCAAATTGCCATTCTAATATGGCATTGCTGGTATGAGCTTATTTTACTATCTCAACTACCTGGTAGAGCTCTGTTATTTCCAAATAAACATCAAGTTGAAAATAAACTATTGTAAAGTTCTTATTTTAGTTGTTAGTAATAGGAATGTATGGTGCAAACATGTTTTTTTTTATTTTTAGAAACAATTAAAGGGTTAACAAGAGAAGAGGCACGTTGATCATGCATTGTGACCAAGATTTTCATTATATTGACAAGATAGTTGAGTGACTGCTGTTACAATGAAAATACATGAACTCTGATGGAAGACAGGCGCCAGCAGGCGAGATCAGGTGTGACCATTTTAGCCAATGAGAGGGCAGATACGCGTGTGACCACAGGGCACAACTCCGATAAAAAGTCGTATTTTTTCAAAGTGGCCGAAATGCCACGTGGTCCACTTATATAAGTGCATTTGTAACAACCCAACCAATACAAACCATATATTCGGTCAAAGAAGCCTCACGTAGAACATTTGCAATTATTTTTGTTGTTGACCAAATTCGAGACTCATTGACCTCCATACAAAAATTCCTCACTTCGTGGTCTTGTTTTCGTGGGCAGACTTTGGGGGGAGAGTAGAACCTCTCGCTTCGCCTCGTCTCTGATTGTGCGATTTGCCTTGGTGGAGAAATGTTCTGTTTCCTGCACCAGGCTAGAGACAAGTTGAGAGCGAGAAAGAGGGTTTGCTCGTTGTGCTCTCTGAAAGAAAGGAAATTCACGGTAAAGTTAGAATTTAGTACGACCAAAATAATAGTTATTCAATTGTATAGAAGATACGGATTCACTTTTAATTGCACAGACGAACATTTTAACGTGTAGCCTAGACGGGCACACCGAGGTTTTTGCAACGAAGAGGCAGAAGGGAAAGAGGCTTTTATACCCCTTCGTTTAAGCTAACCTACCTCCAGGATGTCGGAGCGAGGAGGGCTCCCGCGGACTGGAGGTGCACCCTCCCCTCACTTGCAACCCTCCAAACCGGTCACAATCACCTCGAATCGCCCTGTCCACATGAACCTATACGCCACCTGGGAAGTGGACCGCTCTTCACCAAGCTGTGTGCCGAGGTAAGAGCCTTCGAGTAAGGGAAGTAACGTTAGTTCTATCCGTTGGTTCTTATTGTCTGTTTTTTTGTTCGTTTAAGACAAATAAGTACTGTTTGCAGACCATTTAAAGACGTCCACTATGGGTTTTACGGGTCATACTTTGGGTTTACTACCAAAACGATCTTAAATTCTCTAACATAACTGTGGCAGACATAAAAGGCAGTCTTTGCATTGTTTTTAGGTGACTGGGTAAATAGCATAATAAGACATTCTCAACTTGCAATAACATTTTATTGTTGTCTATCTGGTCAACCCAGACACGTAGCCTATAGGTTAGTCTACCACAATCTAATACAGAATCAACTTCTGTATCGTTCTTGTACACGTACTCCTCACGAGAGTATCCTGTGCCTATGTTTCCGATAGAGCATTTTTATCTCTCGGTCGGTCGCGGTATTTTGGAGGAGATCCGTCATATGAAATGCACCACTGGCCATTCAGATGGTGGCATACAGAAACCAGTTGTTCATTCCACGACAGAACAGACTGTCTTGGTTTATTTCCCCATAGCTAAAGGCTCCACCGTTAGATTTGGATTCCAATGTTGCCAAGGGTTTTAGCAACGTTCTATGATCATTAGTATATCAATTGATAGGTTAGATTTGCTGTAATAGAAGTTATATTTTGGAGGGGGGGTTAACTGGAAGGGAGTGTATTAATCCAATGTAATGGAGCAGTAGGAAGAGTAGCCGGGAAATCTCACACACCTGACATCCATCCATGGTCATTCTGAACAAAGGCTCTCAAGATCGTGTGTGTGTGTGTGTGTGTGTGTGTGTGTGTGTGTGTGTGCCAGTTTTTCTATTCCACTTTTCCCCTTTCTCTGTTATTATAATATACTGTATGCTCATATGCTACTGTATGTGTTTATGCTAAGTTTATTTCCGATGCATTCGGAAAGTATTCAAACCCCTTGACTTTTTCCACATTTTGCTTTACGTTACAGCCTTATTCTAAAATTGATTACACTTTTCCTCATCAATCTACACACAATACCCTATAATGACAGAGAAAACAGGCTTTTAGAAATTTTAGCAAATGCATTAAATATAAAAAACAGATGCCTTATTTACATAAGTATTCAGACCCTTTGCTATGAGACTTGAAATTGAGCTCAGGTGCATCCTTTTTCCATTGATCATCCTTGAGATGTTTCTACAACTTGATTGGAGTCCACTGGTGGTAAATACAATTGATTGGACATGATTTGGAAAGGCACACACCTGTCTATATAAGGCCCCATAGTTGACAGCGCATGTCAGAGCAAAAACCAAACCATGACATCAAAAGAATTGCCTGTAGATCTCCGAGACAGGATTGTGTCGATGCACAGATCTGGTAAGGGTACCAAAACATTTCTGCAGCATTGAAGTTCCCCAGGAACAAAGTGGCAACCATCATTCTTAAATGGAAGAAGTTTGGAACCACCAATACTCCTCCAAGAGCTGGCCGCCTGGCCAAACTGAGCAATCGGAGGAGAGGGGCCTTTGTCAGGGAGGTGACCAAGAACCCGATGGTCACTCTGACAGAGCTCCAGAGTTCCTCTGTGGAGATGGGAGAACCTTCCAGAAGCACAACGGTCTCTGCAGCACTCTGACAAATCATGCTTTTATGATAGATTGGGCAGACTGAAGCCACTTCTCAGTAAAAGGAACATGACAGCCTGCTTGGAGTTTGCCAAAAGGCACCTAAAGGACTTGGATCACGAGAACTCTTTGGCCTGAATGCCAAGTGTCAGGTCTGGAGGAGACCTGGCACCATCCCTACGGGGACGCATGGTGGTGGCAGCATCATGCTGTGAGGATGTTTTTCAGGGACTGGGAGACTAGTCAGGATCGAGGCAAAGATGAACAGAGCAAAGTACAGAGTGCTCCTTGATGAAAACCTGCTCCAGAGTGCTCAGGACCTCAGACTGGGGTGATGGTTCACCTTCCAACAGCACAATGACCCTAAGCACACAGCCAAGTCAATGCGGAGGAGTTGCTTCGGAACAAATCTCAATGTCCTTGAGTGGCCCAGCCAGAGCCCTGACTTGAACCCGATCGAACATCTCTGGAGAGACCTGAACATAGCTGTTCAGCAATGCTCCCCATCCAACCTGACAGAGCTTGAGAGGATCTGCAGAGAAGAATGGGAGAAACTCTCCAAATACAAGTGTGCCAAGCTTGTAGCGTCATACCCAAGAAGACTCGAGGCTGTAATCGCTGCCCCAGGTGCTTCAACAAAGTACTGAGTAGAGGGTCTGAATACTTATGTACATGCCACTTTCTCCCCAATTTCATGGTATCCAATTGTCTCATCGCTGCAACTCCCGTACAGACTCGAGAGGCAAAGGTCGAACGGCGTGCATCCTCCGAAATGCAACCCAACCAAGCCGCACTGCTTCTTGACACAATGCCCACTTAACCCATGAAACCAGCCGCGCCAATGTGTCAGAGGAAACAAAGTACACCAGGCCACTGTGTCAGCGTGAACTGCGCCCGCCGGTCACAGGAGTCGCAAGTGCGCAATGGGACAAGGATATCTCTGCCGGTCAAATCCTCCCCGAACCTAGACGACGCTGGGCCAATTGTGTGCCGCCCCATGGATCTCCCGGTCACAGCCGGGCAGCGACAGAGCCTGGACTTGAACCCAGAATCTCAAGTAAGCACAGCCTTAGACCACTGCGCCACTCAGCAGGCCACTTTCTAAAATGTATACTAACCTGTTTTTGCTTTGTCACTATGGGTTGTTGTGTGTAGATTGTAGGGGGAAAAAATATTGATTTTTTTTTTTTTTTAATAAGGCTGTAACGTAACAAAATGTGGAAAAAGTCGAGGCGTCAGAATACTTTCCAAATGCACTGTATACCCCCTCCCCTCCAAATGGCGATTAGATACCTCAGCAGTATTTCAGTACTATGTCAATGCAACATTCACCTGTAGAAGTCGGAGGAGCGGTGCTCCCTCACATTTTTTCCCAATTTGACTCGAGAATACACTGAGCTGTGACACTATTTCTGTCAAATGGCTTCTGAGAAATTATATTTAATTACAGCAATAATTCAATGTCAAACCAAATATTTATAGCAACCTAGAGGTAAATGGTGGTTTCTTCTCTCTGGCGGTGGCAAGAACGATGAACTATTAGGCTACCAGTGTGCACTGCGGAGGCCTGTCCGAGTTCTGATTGGCCAAAGTGGTCAGGACGTTTGAATTAGTCCTTGAGGATGTTCACAAAACTCCACGGAGCCCTCGTACACTGTGGAACCCAGAACGATATGTGACCACTTGGTTACGACGACGCCGTTTTGTCCAGGACCATAGTGGCCATCGGTTTTGTTCACTGCAATTGATTTGATAAAATTTCATCTATGCACATCAATTCTATGTTTTGTTTTATTCTGTAATGGGGTATATCATCACCGTGTGTTCAAGCTAATCACGAACAGTTCAATGATATTAAGCTATATGCATGTGCATTCGGCTGTAGCCTAAAAACAGCTATACCACGTAGTCGTAGGCCGATTAGGTTAGTCCTACTGCAAGGGCCGTGGCTTTTGTGGAGCGATGGGTAACAATGCTTCGAGGGTGACTGTTGTTGATGTGTGCAGAGGGTCCCTGGTTCGCGCCCGGGTATGGGCGAGGGGACAGTCTAAAGTTATACTGTTACATTAGGTCAGAGCCAAGTCACAGAAAAACACAGCTATTTTTCCAGCCAACGAGAGGAGTCACAAAAAGCAGAAATATAGATCAAATGAATCACTAACCTTTGATCTTCATCAGATGACACTCATAGGACTTCATGTTACACAATACATGTATGTTTTGTTAGGTATTTATATTTAAATATTTATTTATATTTTTTATATTTATATCCAAAAATCTGAGTTTATATTGGCGCGTTATGTTCAGTAGTTCCAAAACATCCAGTGATTTTGCAGAGCCACATCAATTTACATAAATACTCATAATAAACATTGCTAAAAGATACAACTATTATACATGGAATTTTAGATCCACTTCTCTTTAATGCAACTGCTGTGTCAGATTTTTTTTTAAAATTACATAAAAAGCACACCATGCAATAATCTGAGTACGGCGCTCAGACAACAAAATCAAGCCATACAGATATCCACCATGTTGGAGTCAACAGAAGTCAGAAATGGCATTATAAATAATTACTTACTTTTGATGATCTTCATCAGAATGCACTCCTAGGAATCCCAGTTCCACAATAAATGTTTGTTTTTGTTCGGTATTGTCCATCATTTATGTCCAAATTCCTCCTTGTTGTTAGCACGTTCAGCCCAGTAATCCAACTTCATGACGCACGAGTAGACAAAGTACAAAAGTTCCGTTACAGTCCGTAGAAACATGTCAAACGATGTATAGAATCACTTTAGGTTGTTTTTAACATAAATCTTCAATAATGTTCCAACCGGAGAATTCCTTTTGTCTTCAGAAATGCAATGGAACGCAGGTCGCTCTCACGTGAACGCGCAAGACTGAGCTCGTGGCTGCTGGCAGACCACTGACTCATTCCCCTCTCATTCGGCCCCACTTCACAGTAGAAGCATCAAACAACGTTCTAAAGACTGTTGACATCTAGTGGAAGCCTTAGGAAATGCAACATGACACCATAGACACTTTTCAATAGGCCAAGCTTTGAAAGACTACAGTCCTCAGATTTCCCACTTCCTGGTTGTATTTTCTTCAGGTTTTTACCTACCATGAGTTCTGTTATACTCCGACATCATTCAAACAGTTTTCGAAACTTCAGTGTTTCCTATCCACATCTACTAATTATATGCATATTCTAGCTTTTATGGCTGAGTAGCAAAGCAGTTTAATTTGGGCACGCTTTTCATCCAAAATTCCCAACGCTGCCCCCTACCCTGGAGAAGTTAACCTCTCTAGGGTAGTGGGCAGCATTTGGAATTTTGGATGACAAGCGTGCCCAAAATGAAACGGCCTGCTACTCGGGCCCAGAAGATGGTGCTTGTTTAGAAAAAGTGATCAATGTCTTGCCAGATCATATAATGATTTAATTTGCATGTTACATAACAGAACCGAAATATAATGGCATAGTAGGGCTGTAACATTACTGCTACACCAAAAACACCTACTTTCTAATGAGATTTTAGGATGGTTAGCTGAAGCCGAGATTTTAGGATGGTTAGCTGAAGCCGAATTGTCAAAGATAGGCGCTTTGATTGAAACAAAACACAAGAAGGGCTAATTGTTTAACCCGGTCTTCTCTAAATACGCTCCCGGAACAGTCATTCAAGAAGACCTCTAAACGTATATATTCCCACGAAACTGACTGATCAATCAAACGGTCGGTGTGGACATGCAGCTGGGACTTTTCCCCGGGTAAAACATGAAGAACTATCCCTCAGAATTTGACGGTGGCGATGGCCCGTTTTAAAAAAAAAAAATGAGGTAGCCTATCCCGAACTTGGAGTTTTGAGGGTGTTAAAAATAGGCTCATGTCAAAAGGAAAATGGCTGCGTGAGCACAGGCAGATGTTGCATTTTGGAGGATCCGTTTTCTTTTGCATCTGTTGGCACACACTTTTGAGGAAAAGTTGACGTCATTTACATTTTTCTTTGTGCTCCCTCACCTAAATAAATAGAGCTACTAGCACCCGTAGTAAATTAATGACATTATTAAAATAATAACCATCCTATAGAATCAATGAATAAAGATACCACTGTATGAGACAAGGTGGGTAAAAGCATCATTAATGGGCCTTAGTACTGTACGTCTTCTCCTGTTCAAAAAGCTTTAGAGCTTGGCTGGTTTAGTACTAAAGCCTTTGAGTGTGTTTTGACACATGCTTT
Source organism: Oncorhynchus keta (assembly GCF_023373465.1). Taxonomy (NCBI): domain Eukaryota; kingdom Metazoa; phylum Chordata; class Actinopteri; order Salmoniformes; family Salmonidae; genus Oncorhynchus; species Oncorhynchus keta. The sequence continues at coordinate 29,716,607 of NC_068433.1, read as the reverse complement.
TTAGTATTTTTGTCAAGTGCTTTGTTTGGGGTAAGTAAAGTAGATGAGATATCTTTAGAGCACAACTCGTCTGTGTCCTGGACTCAGATCTCCGTTAGTTTGACGTCCTGTCTCTGATTACTAAGAATCTTTTTATTTGGGAAGGGGGGTGCATAGTGATGTCACCTTGCTGGATCTGGACAGTTTCAGGGCTTTAGCAGAAGCCACGGTCCATCACCCCTTCTTCCATTTCACTGCAGAGAAACCGAGAACCAACCAGAACGCTGAGAAATACAGCCTTCCTTCCTTTCCTTCCTGGAGACAATCACTGATCTGACACCATGTAGATTGTTAGACTGTGTTATAGAACCCAGAGTTTCGCCTGTCCAGTCGTGTTCGATGTGATCACTTCAAGGAAGGAAGGAAGGAAGTGGAGGAGGTGAGGAGTGATTTATTTTAGAAGCATCGTACCCAGCCCTCACCTGTGTCTCAAGACATTGTGATGGCTGGGTATGATTCGAACAGGCCAGGGTGTCTTATTATTGTTGTTGTTGCAGGAAGCTGACATGTGAACACCCTCCCTGTAGAGGTTTGTAGCTGTAACCTCTTCTACTTCCCGTCTACCCACAATGCTGTTGGTGTGTTTACATAGAGTGAGAGTGCCTCTGTAAGGTCAGTTCTTATGGACACTTTACCTTCATTAACTATTCTGTGGGCGGGAAACTATCAGTTTGCAGTAACCTACTTCCTCCAATTTACCATGTTTCTGCAGCATTGTCACCAACTGTCTCTTTCTCACAGCTTTTTCAAATTTATCCCAAGCTAAATAATCCCAGTGACACCAGCAGGCCAACTACCTGTCTTTGGGTCTCTTAAAAAGTGTCTTCAAAAGCTCTATTAAAGTGCATTCGGAATCTATTCAAACCCCTTGATTTTTTTCTACATTTTATGTTACAGCCTTATCAATTTTTTTCCCCTCATCAATCTACACATACCCCATAATGACAAAGCAAAAACAGTTTTTTTTTCTCATACATTTTTGAAAACGTGTATGTATATTTTATATATATATATAAACAGAAACCCGCCCGGAAAATATCAAATTTACATAAGTATTCAGACCCTTTACTCAGTATTTTGTTGAAGCACCGTTGGCAGCGATTACAGCCTTGCGTCTTCTTGGGTATGACGCTACAAAGCTTGGCACACCTGTATTTGTGGAGTTTCTCCCATTCTTCTCCGCAGATCTTCTTAAGCCCTGTCAGGCTGGATGGGGAGCATCGCTGAACAACAATTTCCATGTCTCTCCAGAGATGTTTAACAGGGTTCTCGTCCGGCCTCTAGCTGGGCCACACGAGGACGTTCAAATCAAATTTGATTTGTCACATGCGCTGAATGCACAGGTGTAGACCTTAAAAGTGAAGTGCTTACTTACAAGCCCTTAACCAACAATGCAGTTCTAAGAAAATCCCTAAATAGTAAGAGAGAAGAATAATAAATAATTAAAGAGCAGCAGTAAATAACAATAGCGGGGCTATATACAAGGGGAACCGGTACACAGTCAATGTGCGCGGGGCATTGGTTTCGAGGTAATTATGTACATGTAGGTAGAGTTATTAAAGTGGCTATGCATCGATAATAAGAGTAGGAGCAGCGTGGGGGGGAGCCAATGCAAATAGTCTGGGTAGCCATTTGATTAGCTGTTCAGGAGTCTTACGGCTTGGGGGTAGAAGCTGTTTAGAAGCCTCTTGGACCTAGTCTTGGCGCTCCGGTACTGCTTGCTGCAGAGAGAACAGTCTATGACTAGGGTGTCTGGAGTCTGACAATTTTTAGGGCCTTCCTCTGACACCGCCGGTATAAAGGTCCTGGATGGCAGGAAGCTTTGCCCCTGTGCTGTACTGGTAGTTAGTTTGTTGACGTGGACACCAAGGAACTTGAAGCTCTCAACCTGCTCCACTGCATCCCCGTCGATGAGAATGGGGGCGTGCTCGGTCCTCCTTTTCCTATAGTCCACAATCATCTCCTTTGTCTTGATCACGTTGAGGGAGAGGTTGTTGTCCTTGCACCACACGGTTAGGTCTCTGACCTACTTGCTATAGGCTGTCTCCTCGTTGTTCGGTGATCAGGCCTACCACTGTTGTGTTTTCAGCAAATTTAATGATGGCGCTGGAGTCGTGTTTGGCCGTGCAGTCATGTGTGAACAGGGAGTACAGGAGAGGACTGAGCCCGCACCCCTGAGGGGCCCCCGTGTTGAGGATCAGCGTGGTGGATGTGTTGTTACCTACCCTTACCACCTGGGGGCAGCCCGTCAGGAAGTCTAGGATCCAGTTGCAGAGGGAGGTTTTTAGTCCCAGGGTCCTTAACTTAGTGATAAGCTTTGAGTGCACTATGGTGTTGAACGACGAGCTGTAGTCGGTGAATGGCATTCTCACATAAGTGTTCCTTCTGTCCAGGTGGGAAAGGGAAGTCTGGAGCTGTTGGTGCGGTATGCAAATTGGAGCGGGTCTAGGGTTTCTGGGATAATGGTTTTGTGAGCCATGACCAGCCTTTCAAAGCTGAGTACTACGGGTCGGAAGTCATTTAGGCAGGTTACCTTGGTGTTCTTGGGCACAGGGACTATGGTGGTCAGTTTGAAACATGTTGGTATTACAGACTCCGACAGGGAGAGGTTGAAAATGTCAGTTGGTCAGCCCATGCTCGGAGTACTGAGAGACCTTTCGGTGCTTTGCAAAATTCAAGTGGGTTGTGGTGCCTTTTTACTGAGGAGTGGCTTCATTCTGGCCATTCTACCATAAAGGCCTGATTGATGGAGTGCTGCAGAGATAGTTGTCCTTCTGGAAGGTTCTCCCATATCCACAGAGGAACTCTGGAGCTCTTTCAGAGTGACCATCGGGTTCTTGGTCACCTCCCTGACCAAGGCTCTTCTCCCCCTATTTCTCATTTTGACCGGGCGGCCAGCTCTAGGAGGAGTCTTGGTAGGGTCATACTACTTCCATTTTTTTTGAATGGTGGAGACCATTGTGTTCTTGGGGGACCTTCAATGCTGCAGACATGTTTTTGGTACCATTACCCAGGTCTGTGCCTCAACACAATAGTGTCTTGGAGCTCGACAGCCAATTCCTTCGACCTCACGGCTTGGGTTTTGCTCTGACATGCACTGTCAACTGAGGGACCTTTTATATAGACAGGTTTGTGCCTTTCCAAATCATGTCCAATCAATTGAATTTACCACAGGTGGACTGATCAATGGAAACAGGATGCTCTTGAGCTCAATTTCAAGTCTCTTAGCAATGGGTCCGAATACTTATGTAAATAAGGTATTTCTGTTTGTTAGATTTAATAATTGCGCAAACATTTCTAAACTGTTTTCACTCTGTAATTTATGGGTTAATGTGTGTAGATTGAAGATTATATATATATATATATGGTAGAATAAAGGAAGGGTCCTGAATACTTTCTGAATGTGCTGTGTAAGACTCATTATTATTATTATTATTATTATTATTATTATTATTATTATTTTCAATCAGCAATGCATATCATCTGATCACTACCTCCCATTAAATATAGCTGCTAATATAATCCTGCTGTATGTGGCATTTAATAATCAAACATGCCCGTTACGAAGCTTTTTAGTCAGTTGGAGTCTGTCTCGGGAGTAATGTGGACCGTTGGCGTGTTAAATAGTTGACAGTATGGGCCCTGGACTAAAAGTAGTGCACTATATAGGTCATAGAGGTCCATTTGGGAAACACCCTGAGAGTTGACAGGGGATGGTTGGGATTCCTTCTCCTTCTGACTGTGTTGTTGGAGCTTGAGGCCCGGGCAGGAACCCAACTCAAGTCCTGTGACTCTCTAGCCTAGAGGAATGGAACGTACGGTTGAATAAGTTCTAATGCTGAGCTATACTGGACTCTGTCCCTGGTTGTGGCCGGGGCCTTGAGTGGGTCTGGGTTGTCACTGTGTATGACGAGTGATCCAGTACCCTTGTCCGAGCCAGAACGGCCCATGGGGCTGGAGCCTGAGGCAGCTTGATGTACACGTACTCCCACTGGACAGGACGTTAGTCTATCGCAGTGAGATGCACCTCCTTAATGCCCACACCTGAGCTGTCAATGAGAAACACGAGCTATGAACGAAGGAAGGAAGCCCACAGATTGTAGGCTGTGTGCTGCTCTCGTGTGCTTTTAATCAATCCGCACCACAATAGGGTGTCACACCGCTACGCTATACCACATAGTCAGTCCTTGCCTAACCTGCCCTCTCCACACACACACACACACACACACACACACACAATCTCACGCTCATACTCATACTCGCCTGATTTAAGAAAGACTGGCACATGGATCGGGCCACTGCTCACTCTTCCGCTCAGTTGAATGGCTGAGAGGTCTGAAGCTTCCCTTCGCACTCCGCTGCCAGGAGAAGTGATGGCAGACGGAGTGAGGTAGAGCAGGAGGGAGGGATGGAGGGACCCCATTCTCCACCCTTCTCGCGTGCCCACACTCTACGCTTCTTCTCGACGTGGGCACTCGTTCACCCCCCCATGGATGTAAGATGAATAGACTCTCTAGTCCTGGCTGACACCAATTCAATGCGTTTCAGTACATCTATGGGGCGTAGTGAACAAGTGTACACGCCTAGGAAAGAGAATAGGATCGTATCTCTGCTCTCTGTCGTCTGCCTCTAGAGAACAGTCGTATTGTGATGGGAGACTGTCTGGGTGACCTTGTTGAATGTGGATCGTACTGCTGCTGAATCCTGATATGTTGGGTTGTAAATATAAGGTGTTTTGTGGTGGATCACTTCTGTTCTTGTCCTCACCAGAGTTTGTGTGTGTGTGTGTTCACACAGTTAATTGGCCCTGACATCAATCTCATAGCTGTGGAATCGTATCCTCGCATCTGGCAGAGGTACCAACACCGGGATGTGTGTATTACAGTGTGTATGTGGAAAGAGGATAGACATCCTGTTATGGCCACGGACGCTGTGAAATACACTGAGTGCACAAAACATTAGGAGCCATCCGCTCACCCGGACGACGCTGGGCCAATTGTGTGCCTCCTCACGGGGCTCCCGGGTCGGCTGCGACAGGGCCTGGGATCGAACCCGGATCTGCGGTGACGCCTCTAGCACTGCGACACGGTGCCTTAGACCGCTGCGCCGCTCGGGAGGCCCCTCCATGTGTATTATTTTTGTTATGTTATGATGCTGGTTGACCTCGACACAGTGGGATACTGACACACTAAGTAGTAGTGGCACTCTGAAGAAGAAGCACTACCTCTCCGGCATGATACACACACACACACACACACACACACACACAGTGCAGCCCTAAACAGGATTAGACGTGTGCTTTGGACATTAATCTCTAATCGCTTTAATGAAGGGCCAGAATCTTTCTCGTTCTGTCTCGCTCTCCTCCCCTTATCTCTGTACCGCACATGAAGTAACATGGTGTCTCCAGGAACAAGGGGTTAGGGGTGAGCGACCAAGGTGCTGGGTTGGATAACTGGGCGCTAACGCACGAGAGCGCCACTTAGCAAAGTTGTGATGTCCGATCAGTTCTATGATTTACAGTACTAGTTAAAAGTTTGGACACACCTACTCATTCAAGTTTTTATCTTTATATATATATATATATTACAATTTTCTACATTGTAGAATAATAGTGAAGACATCAACTATGAAGTAACACATATGGAATCATTTTGAAACCAATATTTTTTTCAACAAATCAAAATATATTTTATATTTGAGATAGCCACCCTTTGCCTTGATGACCGCTTTGCACACTCTTGGCATTCTCTCAACCAGCTTCACCTGGAATGCTTTTCCGACAGTCTTGAAGGTGTTCCCACACGCTGAGCACTTTTGTTGGCTGCTTTTCCTTAACTCTGCCGGTCCAACTCATCCCAAACCATCTCAATTGATTTGTGGTCAGGTGATTGTGGAGGCCAGGTCATCTGATGCAGCACTCCATCACTCTCCTTCTTGATCAAATAGCTCTTATACAGCCTGGAGGTGTGTTGGTTCATTGTCCTGTTGAAAAACAAATGATAGTCCCGTTAAGCACAAACCAGATGGGATGGTAGATCACCCATTCACCTACTCTGTGTCTCACAAAGACACGGCGATTGGAAGTAAAAATCTCAAATTTGGACTCCTCAGCCCAAAGGACATATTTTCACAGGTCTAATGTCCATTGCATGTGTTTCTTGGCCCAAGCAAGTCTCTTATTTTTATTGGTGTCCCTTAGTAGTGGTTTCTTTGCAGCAATTCGACCATGAAGGACTGATTCACGCAGTCCCCTCTGAACAGTTGATGTTGAGACGTGTCTGTTACTTGAACTCTGTGAAGCATTTATTTGGGCTGCAATTTCTGAGGCTGGTAACTTTTTCATGAACTTGTCCTCTGCAGCAGAGGTAACCTCTGGGTCTTCCTATCCTGTGGCGGTCCCCATGAGAGCCAGTTTCATCATAGCGCTTGATTGTTTTTGTGACTGTTCTTGACGAAACTTTCAAGAAGACACACCTGTTAATTGAAATGCATTCCAGGTGACTACCTCAAGAAGCTGGTTGAGAGAATGCCAAGCGTGTGCAAAGCTGTCAAAGGCAAAGGGTAGCTACTTTGAAGAATCTCAAATAGAAAATATATTTTGATTGGTTTATCACTTTCTGGTTACTACGTGATTCCACATGTTATTTCATAGTTTTGATGTCTTGACTATTATTCTACAATGTAGAAATAAATAATAAACCTGGAATGAGTGGTCCTGTGGTTAGCTGTTGTGCTCCTGCTGCTAATGTTCCAACTTTAATTCAGTGAGAGACGTGCCCAACACTTACAGAGGGGGGGAGACTATATTCTTCAATCAGCTATTTTATTTAACCTGTGTGTCTGTGTGTGTGAGAGAGAACCTTGCTCGTGTCTGGTCATTCACAGAGTTGACCTCTACGAGTGAAGGACCTACAATGCAATACATATTTTGCAGCACTTCATCCTGATTTAAAACAAATATGTATCAGTGGTTGGAGAGAGCCTGTGTGTTGCCGTTTGTGTGGTTTTACTGCAGGCGTCTGACTGCGCCCAACAGATTGCGCAAATACGGGGCAACGGAGGGTGGCGGAAACGATTGGGGGGGGGTTGTAGAGTGAGGGAGGCCGATTATTGCTTTTTCCCCGCAGAGAAAGCGAAAGGGGGAGGGAAGGTTCTTTCTCTCTCTGTAGACTAGTAGCTCAGTAAGCAGCACCTATTTATTTTTGCCTGCTCTCTGTCACACACCTGCTGTTGCCACCGCGGCTCTAGGTTGTTATTGCCACGGGCAGCATAACAACACTTCTCGCCGCCGCCACCACCACCACTGCACAAGACAAAGTAGGCTGTTCTGAAGCTGCTTTGCCACTTCTTCTCGCCACGTCACGGTCCAACCAAGGTGACGTGTGAAACCAGGAGTGAAGCAGTGCGAGGCAACGGAATATCGTCAAACAGCCGTGGAGAGAAATTGAATTCAGTAGCAAAGTATGTAAAAGGTGTTCAGGTTAAACAAGGCACCAGTAAACATGACCCCCTTTTGGACCAATTAGTGGCAACAATTTAAGCTCAGTTTGGAATTTCAGTTGATTGCTGTAGCGTCCCCCTTCAGCCAATCAGTGTCATGTTGTACATTCCAGATCTCTATGGCATGATGCATCATTCACCCAAGTTTAGTCAAAATGGGGCCAGTTGTCTCTGCGATATCTCCTGTGACTTACGCACGTACTAACATGCGTACGTATGAACGGACAGAGACGGATCCATAGTCCCCCCCGATTTTCGTCACGGGGGACAAAAACGAGCCCATTTCAGCTTGGCTAAGAAGTTCGAAGCGGCCATTTTTAAGCGTTTCTCTGCCTCTTGTCAGAGGTGCAGTTTGGACAGAGCACAGCTTGACTATGGACACTGCCTTTTCACTTGCTGTTTTCTCTTCCTTAGGAAGACTTAAAAACCGAACGAGTCTGTTTTAAATGTATTCGCATCGTTCTCACACTGTCGCTATATAATTGATATTTCGTCAAGTTAAAGGAATAATCCACTCAAACTATCTTTTGGTATTTTGTCTTCACTATTCCACTCTTCACTGTTGATACAGTCCCACAGTGTTAAGGTCTAGGAAGTTTCGGTTGTGTTGACGTCGGGACATTTTTAAATTAGAATTTCCCACCGAGATTAGAATTGGATAAGAGCTCTGTCTTTCTCCAGAAGTGGAGCGTACAGCCACATGTACTGTGCAGACTAACTTCCTCCTCCAGGGACCCCTCTCTCTCGCTCTCTCTCTCTCTCGACTACCGCAGTTTCTCTACCGACTGTCTGTGACGAGCGCAGGAAGAGAAACGGAGGTTTGTCATGACCTTTTGTTAGACTTGCTGTGGCGGAGGGAGAAACCCATAGAAACGCACACCGTGGAGGACGTACTTCTGCACTGCCTTCAGATTAACTATGAGCCAGAACACACACGCACTCAGTCATGCATTCATATTGTGGAAAGTGCACATGAATACATATTACTTATAACCCACTTTGACCAATACCCCCCCCACCTCCCCCACACACACACACACTGATAGAAGCATCCAGGGACATTTAAAGGAATGCGCTGGCAGTTTGATGTGATTGAGAGCTAGTTCATACACACAGACACCACACAGACAGGGGGGTGTTGAGAGAGGGGGAGGATGGGAGAGCAGGGGTGGGGGAGGGGGAGAGGAAGGGGTGGAGAGGGGTTGTGGGGTGGGCGGAGAGCAGGGGACGGTGGGGAGAGGACAGAGCGCGGGGGAGGGAGAGAGCAGAGGAGGAAGAGCATGGGAGATGGGTGTGAGAGAGCGGGGGGCAGAGAGTGGGGAGATGGGGTGGGGGAGTGGGGGAGAGAGCGGGGGGTGGTGGGGGAGCGTGGGAAGGAGGAGAGCTGGGGAGAGTTGGGGAGATGGGGGGTGATCGGGAGAGAGGGGAAAATGGGTGGCGGGGGGCGTGGGGGGAAGGAGAGCTGGGGGGGAGATGGGGGGGGGATGGAGGGTGCAGGAGACCTGGGTGGAGAAAGTTGGGGAGATGAGAGAGCAGGGAGAGGAGTGGGAGGGAGAGAGAGCAGGGTAGAGGGTGGGGGGGCATGGGGAGGAGGGAGAGAGAGCGGGGAAAATGGGGGGAAGACCTGGGGGGAGTAAGTTGGAGGGGGGGTGTGACAGCAGGGGAGAGAGGGGGAAGAAGGAAGGAGGGAGGGGAGACCATGGGAGAAGGGAGAGGGAGCAAGGGGCAGGGAGGGGGGGGGGAGAGCAGGAGAGAGGGCTGGGGAGAGGGATTAGGGGAAAGGCTGGGGGAGAGAGGGAGGGATGGAGGGCAGGAGGGAGATGAGAGGTGGATGAAGTTGGATGGAGTGAAGCAGAGGCTCTATCGGATGACAGAGGGAGAGAATTAAGGAATGAAAGTGTGGAATGAAAAAGCCTTGAGATGAAAGGAGAGCGAGGGAAGGAGAGAGATTGTCGTTTTCATTGGCAGGCGGAGGCAGTGGTCCCCGGCTCATGTTGCCGTGGGCGATAAGAATTTGGGAAATGGAGAAACATGACAATGACACCCGACGAGACAATAGGATGAGACATGAAGCCAGCCACATACAAACACACACAGTATGGACACTGCTGCTGGGCCTCAAGCTGCTGGGCCTCGAGCTGCTGGGCCGTTACACACAGACACACAAAATGGAGAAGCGAAATGCCACGGGAGGAAGAGAGACTGGCAGATCGGGACGTCTTCGTTTGGCGCCTAATCTCCCTTGGCGGAGCGTATCATAATGTCTCTTTTGTCGTAGAATAGATTGAAATATCCACGGCGAGAATACACCAGCTGCTTTAACGGGAGCAATAACCCATAAGGCACTTGTCGTGCATAGCGCTCCAAGCGCTCTGAAAAAAAAATTAATAATAATCATAATGGTTCCAACGTCAGACGAGACGATTTAGGATGACACGGAGGAAGATGACTTTTCATCATATTATGACACAATATCATTATACTTTTATTGAAGTGATGTCATTCTGCATTTGGGGATACCTCGACTTTTATTGGGGCTGTGGGTTAACCTGGTCAGGATCCGTGAGCGGCGTTACGTGAGTACAGACAGAGGGGGGGAGGGGGGACAGAAAGCCAAGCAGACAGAACAGGAACATGCACTCACTCGGCATTAAGTTTTCAGAAGCTTCGGGATCATTTTAGGGGAACTGGGTGCGTTAGAGCAGATTTGCAAGGACCTCAACATCAGTCACTGTCGGCAGGCAGGCTCGGTAGAGGCAGACAGGTCAACAGACGGACAGAGAGACTGTAGACCGGCAGAAGGACACTCAGACGAGCAGTATAGTGGGTGGGCTCAGCAGTGTCTCTGTTAAAACTAATGAGAATCAGCTCGGATCGGATCAATACTGACTGACTGTGCTAAAAGCTGCTGTTCTCTCTCCGTCTCTCACTCTTCATCTCGTTGTCTCTCTGTCTCGTTCATCTCTCTCTCTTTCTCCTCTTTGTCTGCCTCTCTCTCTCTCTCTCTCTCCTTTCTTTCCATATCTTTGTCTTTCTGTGGTTCTTTCTTTCTCCCTGTATTTCTGTATCCCTCCCTCTCTCTCCTCCATCTCCCTCTCTCTCTATCTCATTCTCCTTACTCTCTTATCTTCTCTCTCTCTCAAGCTCTCGAGCTTTCTCTCCCGTCTCGTTCTCCCCTCTTTCCATCTTTCCCACCCGTCTCTCTCTCCATCTATTTCTCCATCTCTCACTGGGCTAACAGCAGAGTCACAACCCAGTCTGGGTGCAACCAAGCGTACTTGCATACTGATCAGCACCGCTGTCATTATCTGCTTTGTGTGTGTGTGTGTGTGGGGTGTCTCTGTGTTCATTTATTGGCTTGTAGCGATCCATACCAAGCAGAGAGGAAGCAGCCACCGTCTTTCCATACAGTACCAGTCAAAGGTTCAGACACACCTACTCACTCCGGGGTTTTTCTTTATTTTTTGACTATTTTCTACATTGTAGAATAATAGTGATGACATCACAACTATGAAAGAACACACATGGAATCATGTAGTAACTAAAAAAGTGTTAAACAAATCCAAATATAATTTATATTTGAGCTTCTTCCAAGTAGTCACCCTTTGCCATGATGACAGCTTTGCACACTCTTGGCATTCTCTCAACCAGCTTCATGAGCTAGTCACATGGAATGCATTTCAATTAACAGATGTGCTTTGTTAACCTTATTTATGGAATTTCTCTCCTTATTGCTTTTGAGCTAATCAGTTGTGTTGTGATAAGGTAGGGGTGGTATACAGATAGCCCTATTTGGTAAAATACCATATTCCATATTATTGCAAGAACAGCTCAAATAAGCAAAGAGAAACGACAGTCCATCATTACTTTTAAGACATGAAGGTCAGTCATGTCAAAAACCATCGAGTGCTATGATGAAACTGACTCTCATGAGGACTGCCACAGTAAAGGAAGGCCCAGCGTTACCTCTGCTGCAGAGGATAAGTTCATTAGCGTTACCAGCCATCTTAATTTTTTTAAATGTACCTTTATTTAACTAGGCAAGTCAGTTAAGAATGGCCTAGGAACAGTGGGTTAACTGCCCTTTCATGGGCAGAAGGACAGATTTGTACCTTGTCAGCTCGGGGATTTGAACTTGCAACCTTTCAGTTACTAGTCCAACGCTCTAACCACTAGGCTACCCTGCCGCCCCCGCTCTGAAATTTCCAGCCTAATAAATGCTTCACAGAGTTCATGTAACAGACACATCTCAACATGAACTGTTCAGAGGAGACTGCGTGAGCCAATTGTCGAATTGCTGCAAAGAAACCACTACTAAACCACTACTAAAGGACACCAATAATAAGAAGAGACTTACTTGGGCTAAGAAACATGAGCAATGGACCTTAGACCAGTGGAAATCTGTCCTTTGGTCTGGAGTTTAAATTTGAGATTTTTGGTTCCAAATTCTGTGCCTTCGTGAGACGCGGAGTAAGTGAACGGATGCTCTCCCCACATGTGTGGTTCCCACCGTGAAGCATGGAGGAGGAAGTGTGTTGGTGAGGGAGTGCTTTGCTGGTGACACTGTATGTGAGTTATTTAGAATTCAAGGCACGCTTAACCAGCATGGCTACCGCAGCATTTTGCAGCGACACGCCATCCCACCCGGTTTGCGCTTAATGGGGTCTATCATTTGTTTATCAACAGGACTATGACCCAACACACCTCCAGGCTGTGGAAGGGCTATTTGATCAAGAAGGAGAGCGATAGAGTGCTGCATCAGAAAATAGTCAAAATAAAGAAAAACCCTTGAATGAGTAGTTGTGTCCAAACCTTCAACTGGTCCTGTAAATCCTTCCATAGTTAGTCTGTTTTTCACTGCAGGTGTTAGACAAATATTGATAAGATCCCAATTGCCAGGGCCTGCCCATCTCCCCAGCCCACCTGCTGCTAGGCTAACCGCTAATGCTGCTAATGCTACATCAGCAACATTTACCATGAGGTATTTTATAATACATTTTAAAGTGTGTGTGTGTGTTATTGGTTGGTAAAGTCAGCTATGACGTGTTTATGAATGCTTCTAGTAGTATTTGAGTAGAGTAGACTATATGAATGCTCATAGGTGTGTTACAAATGCTTACAAGCTAGTGTTATAGTGTACGGATAGATCCCTTGTCCCTCTGTAGTCTGGCTGTCGGTGTGTCTCACTGCTGCTGTGAGACGCATGCTAATCGCTAAAACCCTGCCAGCAGGACGCTACACACACACACACACACACACACACACACACACACATTCTCTAGAGCTGGATGATAAATTGCCTGAATTGGTATGATAGATAGAGCGAGAAGTTTATGACATTAATGTGCTCCACCGTAAATCATTTTGCATTATCCTTTTAAACTACTACTAGTTTGATGGTTGTTGCCATCATTTATCCCGTTAACAATCAGCCATATTAGCAGACGTATTTCCTTTCAAACTTCACATTTCTCTAGTTTAGGCTACTTGTTGTAATGAACGATATCAGGAACAAAAGCCTGCGGTAGGTGATCAGTATGGTCTGTATCAATCATTTTTGGTTAATCTTTCCAGCTCTAACAACACACACACACACACACACGTTATGTTTTTCTATCCTTGTTGGGACCTACAATGAATTTCCATTCAAAATCCTGTTTTCCCTAAACCTTACTTCTAAACCTAACCAGTTACCACCCTAACTGCCACCATAAACCTAACCACTGAGCTTGAAATATTCTTTGTCCTCATGGGGATGTGGGAAAAGTCCCCACAAGGGAGAATTCTTCTTATTTTTACTGTCCTTTAAAATCCATTTGGGGATTTTAGGTCCCCACAAGGATAGAAGAACTAACCCACACACACAGTGTGCACGTAACAAATACACACACATAATCCCAATTCCACACACACACACACCACACACACACACACACACACACACACACACACACACACAGAGCTTCTCTGTCCTAGTTACAACAGACAGTGTGAAGCGCTATTACTAATCCCCGATACCTACACGGTCAAAAATAACAAAACCCATTGATGGGTGACTGCTGGTTTCCCTCAACCCAGGGTTTCTGTTAGGAAAATGTGGCACGGGACATTTGACCGGCAGCACTTCAATTTCCGGGACATTTTGAGAAGTTCACCGAACCCAAATGCATTGGGTGCGTAACCTGATAAGGGCGTCCAGCCACGGTGCTCAGAATGACAGACTTCAGATTATTAGATTATTGTATATTAACAGAACATGGAAGTCCAGGATGCAACGATGTGCGGTGTCCTAATATTGATGCGCACTCTGACGTGAGAGTAACTGTCCACATTTTGCTTTTCCACCTCTAAAAAAAAAAAGACGAGTAACGAACGGCAAAATCACGAGACTATCCCCCTATAGTAGACCTATTCTATTGGTTAGTATGTCGAGAAAGAAATGGCCTAATTCCAAACAGATTCAGGACAGTTGTGGGAGGATCGATCCCAAATTCATACAACCAGTAAACCTAAGCTACATAAAATATGTAAAAACGTTGACCCAACGAGTCTGATGCAGCACTATTGAACGTTTAGCTTAAAAAGTTGATCACCTATTATTTCTTCACATTATAAGCCCAACAATGCGCACAAAGGCAGTAGGTTATGCACAAAGTTCGTTCCACAATGCAACTAGTGGGAGAACACCATTGTCAAAAGCGCACCCCACATGCAAGCGACAGAGATGAAAATATCCGTTAGAATTTTTAAAGAGGAGAGGTCTAATATGCAACAATTACCATGGGTTGCTACTATGACAAGGATTGTGCCTTTGGCTACTGGACAATGAAAGAAAGTTTATATAAAATAATTGCCTCCACGGATATGGTCTGAGGCTACTTTGAAGCAAGGCCTCATAGGCCTCATGTGTAGTAAAACTTCCAGGTTTCAAACAATGAAGTATATGTTTTCAAAATGCATACTGCCTCCAGCACATTGCAAGGTGAACAAGATGGCGCCGGAGAACAAGGCTGAAGTTTTACGTATTCCTGACCAATTGTTTTTTTTTGCGTTGTTTTTAACTTATTTTTTAAAACTTTGTACATAATATTGCTGCTACCGTCTCTTACGACCGAAAAAGAACTTCTGGGCATCAGAACTGCAATTACTCACCACGGACTGGCAGAATCTGTTTTTTTCCGTTAACGAGTCCAACGTGAATGATCGACTGCTTTCCCGGGAACAGGCCCAGATCCCCATCATTTGCTTGAAGAGAAGGTGGAGGAAACGGGGCCAGAGGGCAGGCTGCCTTCTGAGAATTCATAGGCGATCAAATAAACCCCCACTTCCTTCCATTCTGCTAGTAAATGTGCTATCTTTGGAAAATAAAATTGAAGATTAAATTGAAGATTAAACGACCAAAACGGTGATATCCTATGCTTCACGGAGTCGTGGCTGTGCGAGGTAGCGTATCTCATGATAAGCTGTAGACCACAATATCGCCCAAGAGTTTATCGGTATTTTTCGTAGCTGTCTTACATACCACCACAGACTGAGGCTAAAGACTAAAAACTAAGAGACTAAAAACTGCACTCAATGAGCTGTCTATGAACAGTCTATGACTGGGGTGGCTGGAGTCTGACAATTCTAGGGCCTTCCTCTGACACAGCTTGGTATAGAGGTCCTGGATGGCAAGAAGCTTGGCCTCAGTGATGTACTGGGCCTTTCGCACTACCCTCTGTAGTGCCTTGCGGTTGGAGACCGAGCAGTTGCCATACCAGGCAGTGATGCAATCAGTCTCGATGGTGCAGCTATAAAACCTTTTTGAGGATCTGAGGACCTATGACAAATCCTTTCAGTCTCCAGAGGGTGAATAGGTTTTGTCGTGCCCGCTTCACGACTGTCATGGTGTGCTTGGACCATTCTAGTTTGATGTGGACACCAAGGAACTTGAAGCTCTCAACCTGCTCCACTGCAGCCCAGTCGATGAGAATGGGGGCGTGCGTGGTCCTCTTTTTCCTGTAGTCCTTTGTCTTGATCACTTTGAGGGAGAGGTTGTTGTCCTGGCACCACACGGTCAGGTCTCTGACCTCCTCCCTATAGGCTGTCTGGTCGTTGTCGGTGATGGTGTTGGAGTCGTGCCTGGCCGTGCAGTGCAGTCATGAGTGAACAGGGAGTACAGGAGGGGACTGAGGATGCACCCCCTGAGAGGCCCCTGTGTTGATGATCAGTGTGGGGGATGTGTTGTTACCTACCCTTACCACTTGGGGGCTGCCCGTCAGGAAGCCCAGGATCCAGTTGCGGAGGAAGGTGTTACACCGCTACTACTCTGTTAACATCTATGCGTAGTCACTTTAATAACTCGACCTACATGTGCATATTACCTCAAATAACTGGTGTCCCCGCACATTGACTCTGTACCGGTGCCCCCCTTTACACATAGTCTCGCTATGTTATTTTACTGCTGCTCTTTAATTACTTGTTACTTTTAATTCTTATAGTTATATGATTTTTATTTTTTAACTTCATTGTTGGTTAGGGGCTCGTGAGTAAGCATTTCACTGTGAGGTCTACACCGGTTGTGTTCGGCGTATCTGTGTGCTGTACGCATGATAAATAACTAATATACTGTACACTCTCGCAAAATTTTAAAAGCATAATTTTCGCAATGGGATTGATTCTTCTTCTCCTGGACAATTGTCCGGTGACAATTTTAGTTATTGGCTTTAAAAAAATACAAATAAATGGGCCAAAAGCCGTCTATTTCTGGCCAACGGAAACCCCATCTCAACCATAACCAGCGATGACAGTTTCTCTCTGTTCGACTGTACGTCTAGCGAAGATGGTCCCTGTTTCTCTTTGACCACTACACAACCAATCATGACTAACCTGGTCTAAACGGAATTGCAACAACCAATCACGACCAACCTGGTATAAACGGAATTGCAACTCAACCAATCACGACCAACCTGGTCTAAACGGAATTGCAACTCAACCAATCACGACCAACCGGGTCTAAACGGAATTGCAACTCAACCAATCACGACCAACCGGGTCTAAACGGAATTGCAACACAACCAGTGACGATGTCTTTGTCTAAACTGAGCTCATCTGCTTTTCATTTGACGAATCCCAGAATACAGGAGGATTCGGTTGGAAATGTACTGTACTAAATATGTAATCTGTGTCCTTACAGGAAAACGCTACATTGTGTTTATGCCGAGGTTTATACAGTTCTCTTAACAACAATAACATAGACGTTCATCTCCACAGTGTGTCTCCCTTGGTAGTCACTGGTCACCCTACACTCCAACGGTTCTATTTTAAGACTGTCAGTTTCCCTTTGAAATGGCTCAGAACCAGGGCTATATAAATACTTTTTTTTCATGTCCTCTTTCCGCCCTCCTTCTCCTCCCTCCTCCTTTCTCTTATCTCCCTCCCTCCCCCATGCCGATTTGAAGGAGCCTTACTGTAAGGTGTGTGTGTGTGTGTGTGAGAAGGATTGAAGGGTGGTAGGGGAACCGATGGCTTAAATCCTCACATGGTGCCCTTTCTGATATTTCAACCCACCCCAAGAGGCTTTTGGGTAAGCTCTACCCCTTTGGGGGGGCCACACCAAAGGCACCAGGCAACGGTACACCAGCACACGACCACGAGTCTGAGGTAGAGGTCGACCGAATATGGTTATTCAACGCTGATACAAATTATTGGAGGACCATACCGATTAATCAGATGATTTTTATGTAGGTAGGTAGGTATAATTACAACAATACTGAATGAACACTTTTTAACTTTTAATATAATACACATAAAATCTATTCTCAAATAATGAAAAATGTTAAAATTGGTTGAAATAATGCAAAAACGGTGTTGGAGAAGAAAGTGAAAGTGCAGTATGTGCAATTTATAGGACTATTTCTCACTATATAATTTGTATTTCATATACCTTTGACAATTGGATGTTGTTATAGGCACTATAGTATTGCCAGCCTAATCTCGGGAGTTGATAGGCTCGAATACATAACCAGTGCTGTGCTTCAAGCATTGCGAAGTGCTGCCGGCAAACGCAGGAAAGTGCTGTTTGAATGAATGCTTACGAGCCTGCTGCTGCCTACCACCGCTCAGTCAGACTGCTCTATCAAAGATCAAATCATAGACATAATTACAATATAATAAACACACAGAAATACGAGCCTTAGATCATTAATTTGGTAGAATCAGGGAACTATCATTTTGAGAGAGAGTTTATTCTTTGAGTGAAATACGGAACTGTTCTGTATTTTATCGAACGGGTGACAACCCCAAGTCTAAAAATTTCTGTTACATTGCACAACCTTCAGTGTTATGTCATAATTATGTAAAATTCTGGCAAATTAGTTACGGTCTTTATAGGAAGAAAACGTCTTCACACAGTTCGCAACGAGCCATGGGGCCCAAACTGCTGCATATACCCTGACTCTGCTTGCACTGAACGCAAGAGAAGTGACACAATTTCCCTAGTTAATATTGCCTGCTAACATGAATTTCTTTTAACTAAATATGCAGGTTTAAAAAAATATATACTTGTGTATTGATTTTAAGAAAGGCTTTGATGTTTATGGATAGGTAAGTTGGTGCAACGATTGTGCTTTTGTTAAATCATCACCCGTTTGGAGAAGTAGGCGGTGATTTCAATAATAAATTGCAGGCACCGCATTGATTATATGCAACGCAGGACAAGCTAGTTAAACTAGTAATATCATCAACCGTGTGTAGTTAACTAGTGATTATGTTAAGATTGATTGATTTTTTTTTTTTTTAATAAGATAAGTTGCTCGCTAGCAATAAACTTAACTTTGCTCCATTCTGCACTCGCATAACAGGTGGTCAGCCTGCCACGGATTGCAATGTAATCGGCCATAATTGGCGTCCAAAAATGCAGATTACCGATTGTTATGAAAACTGGATATCGGCCATGCCGATTAATCGGTCAACCTCTAGTCTGAGGGTAGTAGTTGAGTTTGAAGCCTGAGTGTAACAAATACACCCATACTGTATAAAGGGAATAGGTTACCATTTTGGATTGAGAGTATTAAGTGACTCTGGACAGGTGACAAATAACTAGACATGGTATAGAAGGCTGGCCGCCATACAGACACGCAGTGATGTTTGTTATGAAACTGCTGGTTGGAAGCAGTGTGTGTATGTATGTGTTTGTGCAGTTGATTAGTATTTTCTGTCCTTGGTATAGAATAGCTGTATGTGTGTGTGAGTGCCTGGTAGTAATGAGGTGTGTGTGAGAGAAGAGGGAATGTCAAAGAAGAGCTGGAGGGGAGAGGGAATGAGTTAAAGGAGTGGGGGACTCGAACTCTTACTGACAATGACTCCCTGCCTTAGTCCTGATCAACGAACCACTACCTCTGAGGAGAAACGGAGAGGGGAGGTTTCCTGAAGGTCAGCTAGAACGATTGAGGAAATGCACAAGAGGGAAGTTGAAAGGTGGGGAGGTGTGCAATCATGTGTCTCGGACGCAGCTTGCTTGTATGACACAGCAAGGTTACAAGTCCCATGATGGTCTCTGTTACCAAGGGAACCACATTGCAACTGCCTCTTAAAGCTGCAGTCGGGTATTTATCCCCTCCAACAGCCGTGATATCACAGTTTCGTCCCATATTCATTCCTTTCTCTACTAGAAGCCATGGTGGGGAATGTATGCAAAGGTTTTTGTATCGTAGTTGGCGAGCCCCTATTTCACTGCTGGCACTTAGATCATATTGACACGCGCTTCAAACGTCAAAATAGGCGATTTTATGTTGTTGCAGACAGATGCCGAAGACGTAAGAATAAATGTCAGTGAGAGGAGCGATTGGATTAGCATTCATTTAGCTGTTGGCTGTTTTGGAACAGTAGGATCGACTGTAGTACGTGTCACCATTTTTTGAATATGCTATTTTGTGAAGGTGCCATGGTATTTTTCTGTGGTATTTCAACAGGCAGGGGGCTAAATGTTTGCCGTGTGACTAACACTCCCGACACACTCTCACAGATTGGTACCATTTTATGACAGACAGGGATTCTTTGTGTTTTTACAAGTCTTGTCTGACCCTTGTGTAGAGAGAGAGAGAGCATGTAAAAAGAGAGAGGAAGGTAGAGAGACCGAGAGAGATGGGGGAGGGAGAACGACGCGGAGAGACAGACCATTGTAAATACATCCCATATGTTTATTTATTTCCCCTTTTTTGTAATTGAACTATTTGCCCATTTGTTACAACGCTGTGTGTAGACATATGACATTTGAAATGTCTCCTATTTTTTGGAACTTCTGCGAGTGTGATGTTGACTGTAAACTTTTTATTGTTTCACTTTTTTGTTTATGATCTACTTCATTTGCTCTGGCAATATTAGCATATGTTTCCCATGCCAATAAAGCCCTTGAATTGAATTGTGAGAGAGCGAGAGGGGGGGGGGGAGACGGCGTTTATAGCTGGGGTTTATGATAGCAGTGAGTGATGTCTCTGTCAGGTCGAGGCCTCATAAAGAGACGGGCAGTCAATGAGAGAGGTAGACATTATTATCTCAGCCTAGCAGAGCGCGGGAGGGAGCTGTGCTAGTAAAGGTTACTGGGCCTGTAGTCACAAAGTAACTCCGAGTAGGAGTGCTGATCTAGGCTCAATTTAGCCTTTTATTTAAAAAAAAAAAAAAAATTTTAATCATAAATTAATAAGATTATACGGCCAGAGAGGACCTGATCCGAGATCAGCATTCCTACCGTACTCAGACACTTTGTGAATACGGTCAGGCACTGGACAGTCGGGCAGACTTGCTCTCCATTCAAGATACTTTATTATAAACTTGGCTTACGAGTGTTTATTTGTTTCGGGCAGTCTCTTCTAATAAATGTAGGTGTTCGGAGGTACTTTATATGAGTAATTAATGGAAATGTTTCATGATACCCCTAAAGTGATTATGAATATTCACATGTAACAAATTCCTGTATGGAAATGTGGACCATATAAGTCAATTAAAACGATTTGACAGGTAGCACCATGTCCTTGACGACCGACCTTGTCATCCCGAATCCTTCATCACGTTTCTTTGAATAAATGCTTTGAACACACGGATCAACAACTTTCAGCACAATGGGGAACGTCTGGTGTTATTAAGTTCTGGATCGTGTTTTCTACTCCAGACATTTCTCTCCTCTGGGATTCCCGTGGTAAACCCTGACCTCTTGTCCATATCAGCGTTATTACCTCACCAATGGAAGGAAGCCAGGCCGTCTGTAACCAGCGGTATGATTTTCAATACGCCACTGTTTATAACTAAACCGTAAGTTGAGTATAACTATGACATCTAAGATGTGTCATTCTATCCAGTTTAGGGCTCCGGCTGTGCATTTGGTTTGTTAACTTGTTAGTGGCTAGATGTCAAGATCAAACTTCTTGGTTACTGCAGAGATATTCAATCCCCTCCTGGATCAAGATCCCTGTTGCCTAAATAGTTTTGTGTGTAAAAATAATAATAGTGCCCCCTGTGTGCACTTCCGGTAATACCGTATATCCCGGTATGGTACAGAAATGGTATGAAAATCTTACCCCCAAGGGGCAAGTTTTACCCCTTACCCACAAGGGGCTAGATTGAACCCTTGCCCACAAGGGGCTAGATTGACCCCTTACCCACAAGGGGCTAGATTGACCCCTTGCCCACAAGGGGCTAGATTGACCCCTTGCCCACAAGGGGCTAGATTGACCCCTTGCCCACAAGGGGCTAGATTGACCCCTTGCCCACAAGGGGCTAGATTGACCCCTTGCCCACAAGGGGCTAGATTGACCCCTTGCCCACAAGGGGATAGATCTACTAGAATGGTTTGGATCTTTTCCACCTAACCTGTCAGAGGGCAAGTTGTTGTCTTGAAAAGCTGACACTTGGCATCAGTGACTAGGGCCTGGTTTCAATGATGGACTCTTTTGGCATAGAGGAACTACGTCCCTGCCTTAGTCTCTACTTTATCAGCTTGAATAAAATACAATATGGTAGCTACTAAGATGCAGGTCAGAGGTTATTTTTAATGAGTGCATTTCACAAGAGGCTTAAAAATATATATTTAAGTTAACAAATTCTTATTTACAATGATGGCCCAGGAACAGCGGGTTAACTGCCTTGTTCAGGGGCAGAATGACAGGTTTTTACCTTGTCAGCTCGGGGATTCGATCCAGCAACCTTTCGGTTACTGGCCCAACGCTCTTAACCACTAGGTTACCCGCCGCCCCAGTTTGTGTTAACTAACTTCACTAAAACCACTGCAAAGGTTTTGCCTGCCAACTTTGGTCTTGAACCGGGACCTTGTAGCAAGTCTGCTTGGTGATTATCTTTTAATTCGTTTTTTTTTTTAGGCAAATTTGTCTGAAGAGGACCCACCCCAGAACATTTCTTTCCCCCCGTTATCAAACTTGCCAAAAGGGTCCATTGAAACCCAGTCACTGTCGCCTAGGGTCTGGGTTTACAAGACTAGGCAAGTTGAAGCTAGTATTACCACATTATCCAATCCTGACTATATCTGGCTTAATGTGACTAGAGGTTAGGGCCTGAGGGTTGGTTTGGAATGGAGCCGACGTTGGTGTCTGTCTTGTCTACTAACTTGTTCTTTATGGCAGTCATGACCCTGCTGTGTCCAGGCCACATTAGCAGAGCAGCGATTAGCCCTGCTGTCTGTCTGTCTTTTATCTCTCCCTATCTCTCTATTATATCTCTTTTCCTCCCCCTGCCCCACTCCCATCCCCTCCCTCCCTACATCTCTCTGCCCAGGCCTGTTTAAGTTGTGTCTCAGAGGCCCCAGATGTGAATAATTCAACACACTGCCCTTCTGGGTTGGACTGTTCAGTTGGTGGGGTGGGGGAGTGGAGGGTCGAGGGGTGGGTGAGGTCTAGTCTCTATTTTCAGTCTTTAACGTAATATTTTGGAAGCAGTAGGTGCGGTTGTGTCTGAGCTGTGCTGTAGGTGTGGTTGTGTCTGAGCTGTGCTGTAGGTGTGGTTGTGTCTGAGCTGTGCTGTAGGTGCGGTTGTGTCTGAGCTGTGCTGTAGGTGCGGTTGTGTCTGAGCTGTGCTGAAGGTGCGGTTGTGTCTGAGCTGTGCTGTAGGTGCGGTTGTGTCTGAGCTGTGCTGTAGGTGCGGTTGTGTCTGAGCTGTGCTGTAGGTGCGGTTGTGTCTGAGCTGTGCTGTAGGTGCGGTTGTGTCTGAGCTGTGCTGTAGGTGCGGTTGTGTCTGAGCTGTGCTGTAGGTGCGGTTGTGTCTGAGCTGTGCTGTGCTGTCGTTTGAGCTGTGCTGTAGGTGCGGTTGTGTCTAAGCTGTGCATCCCACAATAGGTGCACGGTTGTGTCTGAGGTGGATTCAATTTAAGGTGCGGTTGTGTCTGAGGTGCTGTGTCTGAGCTGTGCGGTTGTGTCTGATTTACTGAGCTGTGCTTTAGGTGCGGTTGTGTCTGAGCTGTGCTTTTGTTTGTTTGTTCAACTGTGCTGTGCTGTAGGTGCAATTGAAAAGCTGTGAAAATATGCGGTTGTTCTGTTAGCTGTGCTGTAGGTGCGACAATGTGTCATAACCTAAATGTTAGGTGAACCATTGTGTCTGTGCTGTGTTTTAGGTGCGGTTGTACCTGAGCTGTTGTAGGTGGACGGTGTGTTCTCAAGCTGTGCTGTAGGATGTTGTTGCAGCTTTGCTGTAGGTGCGGTTGTGTCTGAGCTGTGCCTGTCTTATTCCAGGCTGTTTAACCTGACCCTGAAAAAAAGCTGATCATGTTGAAGGTGCTGTGTCAAAGACTGTGCTGTAGGTGCTGTGGTCATGAGCTGTGCAAGGTGCAGGTACTGCCTGAGCCTGAGATCACTATAATACAGCTGTGCTCATTGGGGTTTCTGTAAGCATCCCTCAATTCCATCTCTCCCTGGATTCAATTTCCATCACTAGTCTCTTGTTCTTCTTATACTCTGTTCTCCCCTCTCATTCCTTTTCCCCTCTCATCCATCCACCCCGTCTAATTCTGTTGAAAAATCTGATTGTTTGGACTAATGTGCCATAACCTAAATGTTAGATGAATCATTATGGTAACCAGATCTGGTTTTCTGCCTGCCTTCCTTGTAGTGCCTCCCTGCCTGTTCTCCCTGCCTAGGATGTCCCTGTTTGCAGTGCATTTTGCTCAGTCCCTCCCTCCCTCCTGTCTTATTCCAGGCTGTTTAACCTGACCCTGAAAAAGCTGATCATGTTGAAGGAGCTGGACAAAGACCTCCCTGTGGTCCTCCCTGTCAAACTACAGGTCCCTGCCTGACCCGAGATCACTATAATACACTGTCTCATTGAATTCCCTCAATGCCCAGCATCCCTCCCTCCCTCCATCCCTCCCTCCTCTCCCTCCCTCCCTAGTCTCTTGTTCCCTTCTTATACCCTGTTTTCCCTCCATCCATCCCTCCCTCTGTCTCTGCCTCCCTGATTGTTTGGACCTAGTACGTCAATGCCTCATCTTTAACCCTGCCTCCCCCTGCCTGCCTGCCCCTCCCTCCCTGCCTGCCTCCCTCCCTCCCTCCCTCCCTCCCTCCCTCCCTCCCTCCCTCCCTCCCTCCCTCCCTCCCTCCCTGCCTCCCTCCCTCCCTGCCTCCCTCCCTCCCTGCCTGCCTGCCTGCCTGCCTGCCTCCCTCCCTCCCTCCCTCCTCGACCTCTTTTTATTCCGCTATTCATGATCCTCCCTCAGGGTTCTAAGCGTATCCTGAGGTCCAATGAGATCTTGTTGTCTTCAGCTGGACTGACAGAGACAGACCTTCAGCTCACCTTCTCTCTACAGGTACTACTACTACTGCTATTACAAATACAGTAGGGCTGGCCTTGCAACTGAGACTATTTACATAGGAACGGGGTCACCACTCGCACCTGCGCCCCCAACCAGGTAAAATATTAAAGTGTCCTGGACCTTTTCAGTAAGGGATCCACACCGATATTCTGTACATTGCCCTGATGGAAAAAAAAAAGGCACAGTGATGCCGAAACATGGATGTTTAAAATATATATTTTTAAATGTATTACCCGATGTGTTACTGGGAGGTTACACATTTGGAGTGTGCAAGTCTTTTTTTTGTTTTTCTAGCTTCCAGTTTATTCTCCGTTTTTCAGCACCTCTACACTAAATAATTATCTCTTGTGCCGGTAAATTATTATTATTATTATTATTATTATTATTATTAGTAGTATTTTTTACCACGCAGTCCTCAGCTCTTGGCAGAGTTCATTTATTTTCTCTCTAGGTTTTATTTTATTATCTGTCCCAGAGACATCCGACTGTCCCATTTTAACTGAATCAGAAACGAGTAGTCCGCATCGCTGTGGTACTGCACCACAAACACACAAAAACAGTCCCGTTTTATCGAGGTCAGTTGTTTCTGTACGTGGGTAACGGGGTTATTACAGACTGCAGAACCGGGGTGATTTCATATCTTCAAGTCGGTTGAACTTTCCGTTGAAGGTTGCTGCGGAGCGCTCCGGTCACTGTAGGTTAGTCTGATTTCGGGGGGTTACGAGATGTGCCCTGTCACTACAGAGTCAGAGACCGGTCGCAGAACAGGAACATTACTCAACACTCCGATTCTATATCTGTGTAGTTTATACAGTCTGACGATGAGTCTGTCATGGTTCTCTCTCTGTGTGTGTGTGCCCTCACAGTATCCCCACTTCCTGAAGAGAGACGCCAACAAGCTTCAGATTATGCTGCAGCGTCGCAAACGCTATAAGAACCGAACCATCCTGGGCTACAAGACACTGGCGCTGGGTCACATCAACATGGCTGAGGTACGGCGCTAACCTCTAACCTTTTATTCAACCTTAACCTCTTGTCAACATTATTATTCAATTCCTATTTCATCTCCAATCATCCTTGGTTTAACGTATATTTGATCGATCTTCACCACACCTTTACAAGTCGCACAGAAAGGAAATAGGCTACTGCCCTGAGGGCCATTCTGGCTCAGACGAGGCTACTTACTTTACGTAGATCTACCTTTACAGTAGCTAACAGTTGGTGTTTAAAGTCTATTTTGCCTTTGGCTAACCTCTGTTCAACCTTCATTCAACCAGCTACACCTTTAATCAAGCCTTTAGTAAACCTCAGTGTAGCCACAGCACTCTGTCACAACACTCCATGTCATTCTGACACGCTCTACCCAAAGCTCTGGCAGTGTTTTTGAAGTTTAATAAAAGAACTGCGCTGTAGCTGCTGCATTGTGCGTGTGTGACTGCTGCCTGTGTAATAGGATGTGTAGACTTCATTAACACAGCCAGAGTGTGACCAGACTGCAGAGAGAAGGGGGGAAGAGAGCTGATGCTGTTCTGAACACCAGCCTTTGTACAAAATATGTGGTGATCCCTTTTCGTTTCCCTCTGTTTTCTATTCTCTCTGTCCCGCTCTCTGTCCCGCTCTCTGTCCCGCTCTCTGTCCCGCTCTCTGTCCCGCTCTCTGTCCCGCTCTCTGTCCCGCTCTCTGTCCCGCTCTCTGTCCCGCTCTCTGTCCCGCTCTCTGTCCCGCTCTCTGTCCCGCTCTCTGTCCCGTCTGTCTCTCCCGCTCTCTGTCCCGCTCTCTGTCCCGCTCTCTGTCCCGCTCTCTGTCCCGCTCTCTGTCCCGCTCTCTGTCCCGCTCTCTGTCCCGTCTGTCTGTCTGTCTCGGCCCCTCTCTGTCTCGTCTGTCTGTCTGTCTCGGCCCCTCTCTGTCTCGTCTGTCTGTCTGTCTCGGCCCCTCTCTGTCTCGTCTGTCTGTCTGTCTCGGCCCCTCTCTGTCTCGTCTGTCTCGGTCCCTCTCTGTCTCGTCTGTCTGTCTGTCTCGGTCCCTCTCTGTCTCGTCTGTCTGTCTGTCTCTCTGTGTGCTCCCTTCTATCCCTTTGTCTTCACTCATCTTTCCCCCTGTTTCCATCCCCCCTCCCATGTCCAGGTGATGCAGCATCCCAGTGAGGGGGCCCAGGTGTTGGGGCTCCACAGCCAGTTGAAGGATGCCTCAGTGCCCGTGGCGGAGGTCAGGGTCTACTCCCTCTCCAGCCAGCCCATTGACCACGAGGGACCCAAGGCCAAGATGTCTGGTAAGGGATCTGAGTCTCTGTGTGTGTCTCTCTCTCTCTGCGTTCCATCCCTCTACTCCCTCTTAGACTTTTCGCCTCCTCCCTTCCTAACCATTAATGCTTCCTCTCTCCCTCTCCTTCCCCCTCTATCACCTCTCTCTCCAGATCGTTCTCCAGACATTGATAACTATTCTGAGGAAGAAGAGGAGAGCTACTCATCAGAACAGGAGGGCAGTGACGACCCGATCCACGGCCAGGTGTGTGTGTGTGTGTGTGTGTGTGTGTGTGTGCGCACGCGTCTTTTGTCCTGTCTTGTTTGTGAAGCAGAGATACCTGGAGCCCAAGGGATTTGAAGAGGAGGAGGGAGGGAGGTGATAGTGAGAAGGAGAGGAGAGAAAGCAGCAAACAGACAGAATGAATAGATAAGGAGAGGGGGACATGGCTCGGGGAGGACAGATGAATAGAGTGAATGGAGGTATGGAAGGGGCGAGGAGTGAAGGAGAGGACTAGTGAAAGGATGGCGGGAAGGAGGTCACGGTTGGTAGGGTATAAATAACCTGCTGTGAGTGTGTGTCTCATGCTCTGAATAACTCTCCAATCCTCCCCCCTCTCTCTGTCATCACTCTTTCTCCTCTCCACTTCTCTCTCTCTCTCTGACAGTATCTGTATGATGAAGAGGATGAGGTGAGGAAGAAGAAGCCCCGACGGAAGCTCACCTCCAACGCTTCCATCACTAGAGTGAGAAACCCCTCCCTCCCTCCCTCCCTCCCCCTCCCCCTCCCTCCCTCCCCTCTCCCTCCCTCCCTCCCTCCTCCCTCTCTCTCTCTCTCTCCCTCTCTCCCTCTCTCCTCTCTCTCCCTCTCTCTCCTCTCTCCCTCTCTCTCCTCTCTCTCTCTCTCTCTCTCCCTCTCTCTCTCCCTCTCTCCCTCTCTCCCCCCTCCATTCTCCTGCTCTCAAACCTCCTCTTCTTTACACCTCCCTCTATCCCCCTCTTTTTCCACCCATCCCTCTCTCCACCCATCCCTCTCTCCACCCATCTCTCTCTCCACCCATCCTCTCTCCACCCCATCTCTCTCTCCACCCATCCCTCTCTCCACCCATCCTCTCTCCACCCATCTCTCTCTCCACCCATCCCTCTCTCCACCCCTCTCTCTCTCCACCCCTCTCTCTCTCCACCCCTCTCTCTCTCTCCACCCCTCTCTCTCTCTCCTCCACCTCTCTCTCTCTCTCTCTCCACCCCCTCTCTCTCTCTCCACCCCCTCTCTCTCTCTCTCCACCCCTCTCTCTCTCTCTCTCCCCCCTCTCTCTCTCTCTCTCTCCACCCCCTCTCTCTCTCCATCCCTCTCTCTCTCTCCATCCCTCTCTCTCTCTCCATCCCTCTCTCTCTCTCCACCCCTCTCTTCAGTCAACCTCTCCCTCTATTGTTCTCCCTCCTTTGTCCTTAATTCTGCAATCACTCTGTTCCTCCCGTTCTTCTTCAATGTGTGTAATTACATTTCCCAGGAGGCAAACAGACGATTCTGAAAATATATCCAAACACACACTCCCGCATGCACACACACTCCCGCATGCACACACACACACACACACACACACACACACACACGCGCAGAATGAGGCCATGGCTGCACTAGTCACTATATATGATAGAATACACTGTAAAACACCTGAGCATCATTTGTCTTGGACTGCAGCAGCATCTTAAATGATCTGTTCTCTGGTCAGTTGATATTCATATTCATTCAAGGGTTTGTAGATGGGTCATTTTCAAAAGGCACCGGACGGAAGATAACGGACTGACACGGGTTTCTATAAGAAACGCTTGTTTTCGTTTTCTTTATGGAAAAAAAACAACGTTTTGCGCTAATGAATTTGACTCAGGTCTATAGAGAAATGTGCTGTTGCTTGACAGTTGTCCACGAACTCGATGTTTCTCAGAACACTTAACCCCGAGGGAAAATAATAGTTGTCTCTCTTACAGCAACCAAACATCAAGCAGAAGTTTGTGGCTCTGCTGAAAAGGTTCAAGGTTTCTGATGAGGTAGGCATCTCTCTCTCTCTCGCCTCGTCTCTTGTCTTTCTCTCTCAATTCAATTTTAGGGGCTGGGAAACATATGTTGACATTGCCAAAGCAAGTGAGATGGATAATAAACACAAGTGAAATGCACAGTAAACATTACACTCACAAAAGTTCCAAAAGAATAAAAACATTTCAAATGTGATATTATGTCTATATACAGTGTTTTAATGATGGGAAAATAGTTAAAGTACAAAAGGGAAAATAAATAAACATAAATATGGGTTGTATTTACAGTGGTGTTCTTCACTGGTTGCCCTTTTCTTGTAGCAACAGGTCACACATCTTGCTGCGGTGATGGCGCACTGTGGGATTTCACCCAGTAGATATGGGAGTTTATCAAAATTGGGTTTGTTTTCAAATTCTTTGTGGGTCTGTGTAATCTGAGGGAAACGTGTCTAATAGGGTCATACATTTGACAGGAGGTTAGGAAGTGCAGCTCAGTTTCCACCTCCATGTTGTGGGCACATAGACCTGGCTCTCAAGAGAAGGCAGGCTGCTGTAGACAGCCTGTCTCAATAGCAAGGCTATGCTCACTGAGTTTGTACATAGTCAAAGCTTTCCTGTGTACTGTGCCACTGTGTACTCTCTGGACAAATAGCTTTCTAGCCCTACTGTTATTCTTTCCAATTTGTCAAATGATTCCCTTTTTTTTCATGATTTGGTTGCTGCTAATTGTTTTGTTGTCCTGGGGCTCTGTGGGTTGTGTTTGTGAACAGAGCCCCAGGACCAGCTTGTTTAGGGGACCCATCTCCAGGTTCATCTCTTTGTAGGTGATGGCTTTTTTATGAAAGGTTTGGGAATCACTTCCTTTTAGGTGGTTGTAGAAATTAAGGGTTATTTTTTGTATTTTGATAATTAGCGAATATCTGCCTAATTCTGCTCTGCATGTAGTATTATTATATATTTTTTTTACGTTGTACACTGAGTATATTTTTTTGAAGAGTTCTACATGCATGTCTCCGAATTTGGTGTTTCCCGTTTTGTCAATTCTTGGTTAGTGAGCGGATCCCAGACTTCACAACCATAAAGAGCAATGGGTTCTATAACTGATTCAGGTATTTTTTGCCAGATCCTAATTGGTATGTCAAATGTTATGTTCCTTTTGATAGCATAGAAGGCCCTTCTTGCCTTGTCTCTCTGATCGTTTACAGCTTTGTGGAAGTTACCTGTGGCGCTGATGTTTAGGTTGAGGTATGTATCGTTTTTTGTGTGCTCAACAGTGTCTAGATGGAATATGTATTTGTCGTTCAGGCAACTGGACCTTTTTTGGAACACCATTTTTGTCTGGGCCCTGAGATTTACTCTCAGGGCCCAGGTCTGACAGAATCTGTGCAGAAGATCAAGGTGCTGCTGTAGAGGCCCTCCTTGGTTGGGGACAGAAGCACCAGATCATCAGCAAACTGTAGACCTTTGATTTCAGATTCTAGTAGGGTGAGCCCGAGGGCTGCAGACTGTTCTGGTGCCCTTGCCAATTCGTTGATATGTATGGTGAAGAGGGTGGGGCTTAAGCTGCATCCCTGTCTCACCCCACGGCCCAGAGCAAAGAGAGGTGTTTTTTTTGCCAACTTTAACAGCACACTTGTCACTTGTTGTTTGTGTACATGGATTTTATAGTGTTGGATGTTTTTCCCCCAATACCACGTTCCATCAATTTGAATAGCAGACCCTGATGCCAAATTGAGTCAAACTGTTTTTAAATCATAAAGCATGAGAAGACTTTGCCATTGTTTGTTTTTTTGTTTGTCATTTAGGGTGTGCAGGGTGAATACGTGGTCTGTCGTACAGTAATTTGGTAAAAAGCCAATTTGACATTTATACATTTCCTTAGAGAAAACAATGTAATGAGTGAGTCTGCTGTTAATGATAATGCAGAGGATTTTTCCCAAAGTTGCTGTTGCCCACGGTAGATATGGTGGTCAAATATTTCTCCAGTTTTGTGGATTGGGGTAATCAGTCTTTGGTTCCAAATATTGGGGAAGATGGCAGAGCTGAAGATGATTTTTAAGAATAGTCAATTGGAATTTGTGGTTTGTATATTTTCATTTAATTTAGGATACCTTCAACACCACAGGCCTTTTTGGGTTGGAGGGTTTTTGTCCTCTAGTTCATTCAATATAATTGGATAATCCAGTGGGCTCTGGTAGTCTTTTAATAGTTGATTCTAAGATTTTGTATTTGATCATGTATAATTTTTTGCTGTTCTTTGGTATCGGGCCAAAAAGCCTGGAGTATTGGTTTATCCACACATCTACGTTTTGGATAGATAACTCTTTGTGTGTTGCAATTTTCCCAGAAGTATACTGTATACAGTTTAGGTTTTCTACTGTCAAGTTTACACCTTCACTATTACAGTGAAACATTTTGTGTAAAAGGGATTGAATTTGTTGTTGCCTAATAGTTTTTTTGGTAGGTTTCCACACTACTTTCCTTCCATCTATAGCATTTCTTAATATTATTCAGTTCCTTTGGCTTTGCCTCATGATTGAGTATTGCTCTGTTCAAGTAGACTCGTGATTTTGCTGTGGTCTGACAGGGGTGTCAGTGGGCTGACTGTGAACGCTCTGAGAGACTCTGGGTTGAGGTCAGTGATAAAGTCGGCTACAGTACTACTGCCAAGAGATGGGCTATAGGTGTACCTACCGTAGGAGTCCCCTCGAAGCCTACCATTGACTATGTACATAACCAGCGTGCAGGAGTTTTTGTTGGTTATGTTGTCGTAGTTGTGTCTAGGGGGGCATATGGGGGAGGGAATGCTGTCACCTCCAGGTAGGTGTTTGTTCCCCTGTGTACTGAGGGTGTCAGGTTATTTACTGGCATTTTGGTTGCCGCAGACTAGTTTATTTGATCTAACCGTTATTTAACTATGCATGTCAGTTAAGAAGAAATTCTTATTTACAATGACGGCCTACCTTGGCCAAAACCTAACTCGGACGATGTTGGGACAATTGTGCGCCGGCCTATGGGAATCCCAATCACGGCCATTTGTGATGCAGCCTGGAATCAAACCAGGGTCTGTAGTGACACCTCTAGCAATGAGATGCAGTGCCTTAGACCGCTGTGCCACTCTGGAGCCCATGTCCTTGGGCCTGGAAATTGTGGATCTCCCCCTCTAGGATGGAGAAGCTGTCATCGTTAAGGTATGGCAGCACACAGGAGGATGTTTTTCTCTGTTGAGATAATTTCCTCTTGAATTTCTAGCCTAATGTAAAGTGTTCCTGTTTTGATTCATTTGAGTGAGTTAGTTTCTTATAGGATGACAATGTCTGTATTTCTGATTTTCTTTGGCGAAGTCCAGGTTCCTGCTCTTTAGGCCAAAGGCAAATTTCCTCAGGCCTTCGATTTTCAAGGATGAGATAGTGAAGCCTTTGTGTTCCATAAAGTGTCCAATGTTAGTCGTGTGGTTTGGCCTCAGACCAGTAAGTGTGAGCAGAGCCTGCTGATCATCTGGTACATGCCATTGGCTTGAGCTTGTGTAAGAGTCGGGGGCTGGGCCTGTTCGCCTGCTCACGGCCTGTGCGTATGTGTGACTTTCGTGTTGAGGCCCTCTTTGCGGGAGTGGGGGGCATGGGGTGGGCAGAGGAGGGGCATAGGTCGGATCTGAGGGGGACTATATGGTGTGTGTGTGTGTGTGTGTGTGTGTCTAATCAACTGGGATACAAAAACATTCTTCACTCAAACTCCCGACTTTTTACTTTCTGTCTTACACCCCCCCGCTCTGTTTCACTTCTCCTAACACCCTGTTTTGTGCAAGTTGCAGACATTAGAATTGCAATTTGATGGTGTTTCTCTACACACAAGTATGTGTGAGAGAGAGACAGAGAGATGGATGTGGTAATACAACTGGAGCTCTTATTTTTTTTTATTTTTGTTTCCTTTTCAATGCCTGTGCGTTATAAGACTGTGCCTCTGTCTGTGTTTTTGGTATGAGTGAGCTATGCTTCTGTACCCGTGTAATATGTTGACCTGTCTGTGTCTGTGTGTAGGTGGGTTTTGGTCTGGAGCATGTCTCTAGTGAACAGATCCAGGAAGTGGAGGAGGATTTAGATGAGCTCTATGACAGTCTGGAGATGTACAACCCCTCTGACAGTGGCCCTGAGATGGAAGAGACGGACAGCATCCTCAGCACACCCAAACCTAAACTCAGGTGTGTGTGTGTGTGTGTGTGTGTGTGCACCTAACCCAATCATGCTTTGGCCTTTACGTACAGTGCATTCGGTAAGTATTCAGAGCCCTTGACTTTTTTCACATTTTGTTAGGTTACAAAATTGATTCTAAAATGGATAAAAAAATATATTTTAAAATCCTGACTTTTTATAAATTTCTAAATACATTTTTATTTTATTTTTTACCCATCAATTTCGTGTTATCCAATTGGTCTTGTCTCATTGCTGCAATTACCATACATACTTTGGAGAGGTGAAGGTCAAGTCCTCCGAAACACAACCCAACCAAGCCGCACTGCTTCTTGACACAATGCCCGCTTAACCTGGAAGCCAGCCGCACCAATGTGTCGGAGGAAACACCGTACACCTGGCGACCGTGTCAGTGTGCATTAGGCCCGGCCCGCCACAGGAGTCGCTAGAGCGCGATGGGACAAGAACATCCCTACCGGCCTAACCCGGACGACGCTGGGCCAATTGTGCGCCACCCCATTGGTCTCCCGGTCGCGGCCAACTTCGACAGAGCCTGGATCTCTAATGGCACAGCATGCAACTGCGATGAAGTGCCTTAATCCACTGAGCCACTCGGGAGTCTCTCTCAATCATTCGCAATCTACACACAATACCCCATAATGAAAAAGCAAAAAAAATAATTTTAGCAAATGTATTCAACATTTTTAAACAGAAATACCTTATTTACATAAGTATTCAGACCCTTTGCTATGGGACTCGAAGTTGTTTCTACAACTTGATTGGAGTTCACCTGTGGTAAATTCAATTGATTGGACATGATTTGGAAAGGCACACACCTGTCTATATAAGATCCCACAGTTGACAGTGCATGTCTGAGTAAAAACTAAGCCATGAGGTCGAAGGAATTGTCCGTAGAGCTCCGAGACAGGATCGTGTCAAGGCACAGATCTGGGTAAGGGTACCAAAAAAAAATGCCTGCAGCATTGAATACTTTCCGAATGCACTGCATATTTTTATTTTGCGACGTTATGAACATCGCGAGCAACAACAGAATAAAACACATTTTTAACACATACAACAGGAAAAGAGAAGAATATCTTCTTTCTAATGATGAACTTTATTACTCAACTAATACTGATCATCACTATGAACACACCGCTCCATGTATGTTACAGTCGGTGCTAACCGTGTGTGTGTGTGTGTGTGTGTGTGTGTGTGTCCATCCAGGCCGTTCTTTGAGGGAATGTCCCAGTCCAGCTCTCAGACGGAAATCACCAGCCTGAACAGCAGAGGAGGGAGCCTGGGACGAGACGCCTGCTTCAGCCCTGTGAGTAATGGAGGAAGGGGGGGGAGGATAAGTAATGCATTAAAGGATGGAGGGGGGGGGGTCAAATCTATTTTTATTGGTCACATACACATGGTTAGCAGATCTTATTGCGAGTGTAGTGAAAAATGCTTGTGTTTCTAGTCCCGACAGTGCAGCAATATCAACAAGTAATCTAACAATTCCACAACTACCTAATGCACACACATCTAGGTAAAAGGATGGAATAAGAATATGTACATATAAATATATGGATGAGCAATGACCGAGCGGCATAGGCAAGACTCAATAGATGGTATAAAATACAGTATATACAAATGGGATGAGTAATGCAAGATGTGTAAACATTATTAAAGTGGCATTAATAAAGTGACTAGTGGCCAATGATTTCAAGTCTGTGTGTAGGCAGCAGCCTCTGTGTTAATGATGGCTGTTTAACCTCTCTGGGATCGTTCGGGACGCGTCCCACCTCGCCAACAGCCAGTGAAATTGCAGGCCGCCAAATTCAAAACAGAAATCTCATAATTAAAATTCCTC
Source organism: Oncorhynchus keta (assembly GCF_023373465.1). Taxonomy (NCBI): domain Eukaryota; kingdom Metazoa; phylum Chordata; class Actinopteri; order Salmoniformes; family Salmonidae; genus Oncorhynchus; species Oncorhynchus keta. The sequence continues at coordinate 29,681,954 of NC_068433.1, read as the reverse complement.
AACCATACAAGTATTTTACACCATCTTAAAGATACACTTTTCCTTAATCGAACCACAGTGTCCGATTTCAAAAAAGGCTTTTCGGCGAAAGCAGAACATATCATTATGTTAGGTCAACAACTAGTCACAGAAAGATTTCAGCCATTTTCCAACTGAAGAGAGCCACATCAAATAACAGAAATACTCATCATAAACTGATGAAAGATGCATGTTTTACATAGAATTAAAGACAAACTTGTTCTTAATGCAACCGCTGTGTCATATTTCAAAAAAGCTTTACGGCAAAAGCACAATATTCAATCATCTGAGAACAGAGTTCAACCACAAAACAAGCCATACAGTTACCCGCCAAATTGTGGAGTCCACAAAAGTCATAAATAGCATTATCAATCTTCACTTACCTTTGCTGATCTTCGTCGGGAATGCACTCCCAGGACTCCCACTTTCACAAGAAATGTTTGTTTTTTTCGATTACGTCCATATTTATGTTCAAATGTTTAGTTCACTATTCCAAAGGCACAATGCTCGAGCGCAAAATCCAGACGAAAAGTCAAAAGGAGTTCCATTACAGTTTGTAGAAACATATCAAACGATGTTTACAATCAATCCTTAGGGTCTTTTTATAATAATTCTTCAATAATATTCCAACCGGACAATAGCGTATTCATTACAGAGGAAAAAGAAGGAACCCGCGTGACCGCGCAGTAAACAACTGATTGGCCACAGCCTGGTCCACTTGTTGAAACAGCCCTCCTTTGACCTCCTTCCACAATAGAAGCCTCAAACAACTTTCTAAAGACTGTTGACATCTGCTGGAAGCCTTGGGGAGTGCAATCTGGCCCCATAGACACAGCATATTGGATAGGCAATCACTTAAATGAAACTACAAACCTCAGATTTCCCACTTCCTGGTTGGATTTGTATCAGGTTTTCGCCTGCCATATGAGTTCTGTTATACTCACAGACATCATTCAAACAGTTTTCTATCCAATACTACTAATAATATGCATATATTAGCATCTGGGACAGAGTAGCAGGCAGTTTACTCTGGGCACCTTATTCATCCAAGCTACTCAATACTGCCCCCCTGTCACCAAGAAGTTAACAGTCTGGTGGCCTTGAGATAGAATCAATTTTTCAGTCTCTCGGTCCCGGAAGAATCTTGTGAGAAGGGGCTTAAACAGAAAGGAGACAACAAGAGAGGAATGTTCGAGGGAAAAAAAGAGGGCGAAGGTGAAGGATTGATATTCACACCAGGTGAAGTGTAGCCCGCGTTCATCCGGCCGGTTCTTGCGAGTTTCACGGCGCAGCGGTCATCCCGTGATCATCAGTCTGCTAATACGTGGCTCGGTGAGATGTGTGGTAGTGACTGTATTTCCCGCATGTCTCCAGCAGGGGGAGCAGCGGCCTGTGGAGATGAAACACTCTCGCAGTCGCAACCTGGAGGTGGAGACCCTCTCTGAGACGGACACGCTGGTGAGACGCGCTAACAGGCTCTGTGTGCTGTGTAAGAGGTAGCGATCCATTCTGAGCTCAAGCTAATCTGTGCGCGTTCTGTGTGCAGGAGTTGACGGATCAGGAGATGTTTCCGGAGGGCCCCTGTATTACGGTGTCAGGGGCTGAGAAACCCCGTACGCCACTGAAGAGCAGCAAGAGTGGAGGAGGACAGACCATGCCCTCCCCCAGGTAACTACAAACACACACACACACAGACTATTGCCATAGTGACTCCAACAAAATGACACATGCCTGATACCAAACCAACCTCCCAGGTGCCTTTGCAGATGTGCATATTTTCCTCAGAAAGGTAGAATTGTTCCAATCATTCATCCCCAGAGGAAAGGGTTTGGGGTCAGTTTGGAGTTTTAACACAGACGCGTAATACCCTCCACACTGGTTGAACTGGGGATCGGTCTCCTTTAAAGGTGTATGTGTGTGTTTCACAGGCCGGATGGCAGGGGCCCCACCCCCAAACAGAAGAGACAGAGTAGTACTCCTATGAAAGAGAGACAGCTGTCTAAACCAATCAGTGAAGGGGGAAGGACCAACAGCTCCGACAGCGAGAGATCCCCCGAACTGGGACACAGCTCACAGGTAGCTCATGTGTACACACACACACACACACACACACACACACACACACCCACACACACATTCTTAAAACTACTGTGAGCGCCAAAAGTATTGGGACAGTGATACATTTAGTTGTTGTTTTGGCTCTATACTCCAGCACTTTGGATGATTTTTAAGTTCTACAATGACTGAGGTTATAGTACAGACTGACAACTTTAATTTGAGGATATTTTCATCCCTGGTGAACCGTTTAGAAATCAACACACTTTTTGTACATTCCCATATTCATAGCATGCAACGACTACATCAAGCTTGCGTCAAGTGACTACAAATTTGTTTGATGCGTTTGCTGTTTGTTTTGGTTGTGTTTCAGACTATTTTATGCCCCAGTGGAAATTAACGGTAAATAATGTACTGTGTCATTTTGGAGTCACTTTTATTGTAAATAAGAATAGAATATGTTTCTAAACACTTCTACATGAATGTGGATGGTACTATGATTACGAATAGTCCTGAATGAGTCGTGAATAATGATGAGTGAGGTAGTTACAGAGGCATAAATATCATAACCCCAAGACACGCTACCCTCTCACCATTACACACACACACACACACACACACACACACACACACACACACACACACACACACACACACACACACACACACACACACACACACTTAAAAAATATATATATATATAGCAGGGGGTCCTATAGTTCCAGTTGTCACATCTCATCCATCCATGGATGGGAGACCAGATGCTGCTGGAAGTGGTGTTGGAGGGCCAGTAGGAAGCACCCCTTCCTCTGGTCAACAAATATATATACATCTATATATTTATATTTTTATATATATTTATATTTATATTTCGGATGGGAAGTTAAACAGGTGTCCTGACTCTCTGGTCACTTATCGTAAGAGTAGAGGGTGTTAACCCCGGTGTCCTGACTCTCTGGTCACTTATCGTAAGAGTAGAGGGTGTTAACCCCGGTGTCCTGACTCTCTGGTCACTTATCGTAAGAGTAGAGGGTGTTAACCCCGGTGTCCTGACTCTCTGGTCACTTATCGTAAGAGTAGAGGGTGTTAACCCCGGTGTCCTGACTCTCTGGTCACTTATCGTAAGAGTAGAGGGTGTTAACCCCGGTGTCCTGACTCTCTGGTCACTTATCGTAAGAGTAGAGGGTGTTAACCCCTGTGTCCTGACTCTCTGGTCACTTATCGTAAGAGTAGAGGGTGTTAACCCCGGTGTCCTGACTCTGGTCCCTAATCGTAAGAGTAGAGGGTGTTAACCCCGGTGTCCTGACTCTGGTCCCTAATCGTAAGAGTAGAGGGTGTTAACCCCGGTGTCCTGACTCTCTGGTCACTTATCGTAAGAGTAGAGGGTGTTAACCCCGGTGTCCTGACTCTCTGGTCACTTATCGTAAGAGTAGAGGGTGTTAACCCCGGTGTCCTGACTCTCTGGTCACTTATCGTAAGAGTAGAGGGTGTTAACCCCGGTGTCCTGACTCTCTGGTCACTTATCGTAAGAGTAGAGGGTGTTAACCCCGGTGTCCTGACTCTCTGGTCACTTATCGTAAGAGTAGAGGGTGTTAACCCCGGTGTCCTGACTCTCTGGTCACTTATCGTAAGAGTAGAGTGTGTTAACCCCGGTGTCCTGACTCTCTGGTCACTTATCGTAAGAGTAGAGTGTGTTAACCCCGGTGTCCTGACTCTCTGGTCACTTATCGTAAGAGTAGAGTGTGTTAACCCCGGTGTCCTGACTCTCTGGTCACTTATCGTAAGAGTAGAGTGTGTTAACCCCGGTGTCCTGACTCTCTGGTCACTTATCGTAAGAGTAGAGGGTGTTAACCCCGGTGTCCTGACTCTCTGGTCACTTATCGTAAGAGTAGAGTGTGTTAACCCCGGTGTCCTGACTCTCTGGTCACTTATCGTAAGAGTAGAGGGTGTTAACCCCGGTGTCCTGACTCTCTGGTCACTTATCGTAAGAGTAGAGTGTGTTAACCCCGGTGTCCTGACTCTCTGGTCACTTATCGTAAGAGTAGAGTGTGTTAACCCCGGTGTCCTGACTCTCTGGTCACTTATCGTAAGAGTAGAGGGTGTTAACCCCGGTGTCCTGACTCTCTGGTCACTTATCGTAAGAGTAGAGGGTGTTAACCCCGGTGTCCTGACTCTCTGGTCACTTATCGTAAGAGTAGAGGGTGTTAACCCCGGTGTCCTGACTCTCTGGTCACTTATCGTAAGAGTAGAGGGTGTTAACCCCGGTGTCCTGACTCTCTGGTCACTTATCGTAAGAGTAGAGGGTGTTAACCCCGGTGTCCTGACTCTCTGGTCACTTATCGTAAGAGTAGAGGGTGTTAACCCCGGTGTCCTGGCTAAATTCCCAAGCTGTCCCTCATACCATCACGACCACCTCATCATCCCCGGTTTACAATTGGCTCATTCATCCCTCCTCCTCTCCCCTGTAACTATTCCCCAGGTCGTCGCTGTAAACGAGAATGTCAACAGTACACTTACCTGGTTTAAAAAAAAAAAACACACACAAAAACAAGCTTAAGGAGAGCAGAGTATATGCCAAGAAAGAAACGTTGTCTCTCTCCATTCCTCTCCTCCCCCTACTCCCTTCTTGTCTAAATAAAGAACAGGAATGTACCCATGATGACGAGACTAAGAATGAATGATGTATGTGTTGTTGAGTCATCTAAAAAAGAAAACCTGCTCCACTTTGTGTGTGTGTGTAGGTTCTGAGGAAGGCGGTGTATGATCAGCTGAACCAGATCCTTCTGTCTGACGCGGCTCTGCCTGAGAGTCTCATCCTGGTCAATGGCACCGACTGGCAGGGCCAGGTAAGAACCGTGTGTGCTAGTGGTGTTAATAACCCATCCGTAACAGCCTGACCATATGTGAAAATCGGAGGCCAACTCTCCATTTCGCAGCTTTTCTCTTATTGAATTCAACTTCGACATTGTCCTTTTTTTCCTCTGCGGATCGGCACTAACTTTTTTTGCCCGTTCCCAAAAGCATTTGGCGATTTGACCGTCTAGGCTATTTGGTGGGTACAGTTAGGCCCTTAGTCACTAATACCAGATAACCTAAAATAATGAAAGAAAAACAAATGTAGCCTATAGATTAATGGGTTATGAGTCCTCCCGCGCATCACTGGTGTGTGTGTGTGTGTGTGTGTGTGTTGTATCAGGACAAACCTGTATGTTGCTGCAGTTCTTTAAGTGTGTGTGTGTGTGTTCCAGTACGTGGGAGAGCAGCTGCAGGTACAGAGGCACCCGGTGGTGTGTACGTGTTCAGGAGCTGAGATCCAGGCGGTGCTGTCTGCTGTCCTCACACGCATCCAGAAGTTGTAAGTCTAACACTTTATATGCATGCGTACGAGCACACACACACACACAGTTGTGAGTCTGTTGGTCTAACACATTATCTATGCTCTATTAATCTCACTGTCTATGAAATATTTAGACTGCCAAACTCAGTCTCTCTCAGCTCCTCTCCTCTCTCTCTCTCATTTTCTTTATTTTTTAAGTGAAGTATTTCAAATGTCATGGTGTATCCTCGTATGTCACAAGGATAGTCAAATTACATTTTATAGCAAAGCTTTTTCATTGTCAAAGTAGGCCTAAAAAAAAATACTCAAGTGGTCGAATGCTAGCATCCATTCGAATACCTGGATATTCGATTAACCGTGCTCATCGCTACTTGGTGGGTTATGTGATTATCTTTACGCCCCCCCATCTCTCTCTTCCTCTCTACTTTCCTCTGTAGTTGTAACTGTAACTCGTCCATGCCCAGGCCGGTCAAGGTGGCAGTGGTGGGTAGTCAGAGCTACCTTGGTGCCGTCCTGCAGTTCTTTGTCACACAGTTGGCAAGCAAGACCTCTGATTGGCTCAACCACCTGAGGTTCCTGGTGGTGCCCCTGGGTGAGACAAACAACATGGGCGCCTTCTGTCCGTATCCATGGTGACGGGCGTAGTGAATGGTTGACAATGGAAAAGAGTTGTTGTTGTCAGGCTGATCACGTACACTAAAAGATCATCTCTCCGTCTTTCTCTCGCTCGCTCTCTCTCTCTCTCTCTCTCTCTCTCTCTCGCTCTCTCTCGCTATGGTCTTATAGGCTCTCATCCTGTTGCTAAGCACCTGGGTGCCATAGACAACCGTTACAGCTCTGCGTTCTTAGACGGGGCGTGGAGAGACATGTTCAGCCGCTCTGAACCCCCACAGACAGGTACACACACACACACACACACACACACACACACACACACACACACACACACACTGGATCTGGATACATAAAGTTAGCACTCTAGAGGCTGACCAATGACCTCTAATCTTTGATCTGTGTTCCTGTGCTGCAGACCTGTTGGACGTGGCCGGTAGGATCTCTCAGTACGTCAGTGGCGCCACCGTCACACACCAGCTGCCCATCGCTGAGGCCATGCTTACCTGCAAACACAGGACGTGAGTGGACGCGCTCGCACACACAAACTGTCAGGGTGTAACGCATACCTTAACCCGGAGCAATAACTACAAGATGGTATTCAATTTAAAAACCCATGTAACTGGTCATAACTCATGATTTGTCTCTGTTCAGGCACGATGAAGATTCCTACCAGAAGTTCATTCCTTTTATTGGGGTACGTATATAGTAAGCCAGGTCTCTCTGTAGACTCTTCCATAGATCTACCATTGAAAATCTGTATATAGCCCATCCTTCTACCTCATCCCCATACTCTATTTATTTATTTAGCTCCTTTTGCACCACAGTATCTCTACTTGCACATCCATCTTTTGCACATCTACCATTCCAGTGTTTAATTGCCATATTATAATTACTTCGCAACCATGGCCTATTTATTGCCTTATTAACTCTCTTATTTGACCTAATTTGCACTCACTGTATATATATATTTTTTCACATTTTTTTCTACTATATTATTGACTGTATGTTTTGTTAATTCCATGTGTAACTCTGTTGTTGTATGTGTCGAACTGCTATGCTTTATCTTGGCCAGGTCGCAGTTGCAAATGAGAACTTTTTCTCAACTAGCTTACCTGGTTAAATAAAGGTGAAATAAAATGTAAAATGAAGATCTAGTTTGGATAGTAACTCTTCAGCTGATTTTAGGGTGTTTGGAATACGAGGTATTTGTCCTGATGTTGTAGTAACAGGATGTTGTCATGTGTTCCAGTTGGTCAAGGTTGGTCTGATTGAGCCAGACACTTCCTCTACAGGTAGGTGGTTTAAAAACCAATGAAGAAGTGCACTCTTACTGCTATATTTCCATCATCCAGGCCTATTTACTTGATAATATTACAAATAGTGACATTAATCTCACCTCCATCCCTTGCCCATGCGGTCGCCTAGGAGACACAGAAGAGGGCGTGGCAGGGAGCTTGGCTGTTCCCTCTACGTCCCCTCCCTCCCACGGCTCTCCCACCGGGCTGATCAAAGAGGCTGCCACTCCCCCCTCCTCTCCGTCTATGAGCAGTGTTCTCTCAATACAGGGGTAAGTCTGCACCCAACCCCCCCTAGCTTGGGGTATAGTCTTTTGTGCTGTTATTTCTTATTATGAGGTGCTGGGCAATTCCAGTTCTCAGGAGCTGCTACGTTTCCTCTCTTTCCGAGTAATCATGAGTGGATCAATTAAGTGCCAGAGAGTGTCTGCATACCTTTTCATGTCTAAATCAGTCCCTGAATGGAACGAGAACCAATAAACCGACTCGCTGTGTCCCCCCCTCCCCTTGATCTGACAGAGTTGCCTGCCGCTGTTTGAGTGAAAGAAAGGAAAGGGGAAAAGAGAGGGAGGAAGGGAGTGCGGGGGGAATATTACCAGCACACTGCTTCTCCTCAGGTCAGCCATCTCGGGTTCATTATGTCCCCTTCATGTCTGCCCTGGTGAAACTCTAGAGCAGTGATCCTCTCTGTCCGTCTAAAAATAACCACAGTTGCATCAGCAGCTTCTAGCGTTATAGCCCATCATTGTTTTGGGGTTTGGTGCTGTAACAGACTCTCTTGTCCTCTCTATAGCCAAACTCCGGGTTGATGCACCGCATGCAATGCCGGGCCCTTGAATCCATAACCCTCTCTGTCGCTGAATACCTCCTCCCTACACCTCACAAATGAACAAAGCTTTTTCTACTTTGTTAGCACAGAACCTCCATAACTTTATCTTTCCTGTATTGTATCCTAACCTGTCCTCGTGACCCTCCTCTTCCTGTCCCAGGAGCCCCAGTATGTCCCAAGGTGTGGACGCCATTGGGTTGCAGGTGGACTACTGGCTGGCGTCGCTGGCGGAGAAACGCCGAGAGGGCGAACGGCGCGACACAGGCTGTAAGAACACCCTGAAGAGTGCCTTCAGATCCCTGCAGGTCAGCAGGCTACCAGGAGGGGGCAGCAGTGAGACACAGGCCCAGGTCAGCACCATGGCCATGACCGTGGTCACCAAGGAGAAGAACAAGAAGGGTAAAGAGTTTTAGAATAACACTTTTCTATGGCACAATCAAAGTAATTCAGTGTTTAAAAAAAAAAAAAAACAGTTTTTAATGCTGAATGATCAGTGGAATAGATGCATTCCATCTAGTTGGTGTTCTTCAGTCTTTCTTCCTACAGTATGTGATGTGACTGTTATAGTCTTCCTGGTTGTATAGTTCTAGAAATCTTATTGCATTTATAATGAAGGTTGACTTTCTCTGTGTCTGCAGTTCCCACCATATTCCTGGGTAAGAAGCCGAAGGAGAAGGATGTCGACTCTAAGAGCCAGGTCATTGAGGGTATCAGCAGACTCATCTGTTCTGCCAAGCAGCATCAAACCATCCTGAAAGGTACAGGAACATGAGACGAGGAAGGAGGGAGGGAGGGAGGGAGGGCGGGCGGGGAAGAAGTATAACCAGTGAAATTGGAGAGAAGGCTCTGAGAAGAGGGGGAGAGAGAGAGAGGTGAAATTATAGTGCTTCTCTAGATGCACAATCTTTAGAAAGAGTCGACCCATCAGTAAAGATGAGGTGTAAGAGAAGGCAGGGGAAATGATTTATTGGGGATGTTGGAGGAAAGAGAAAATTAAGGAAGGGTTGTGTTAACGGACCTCTAAGACTGTGCCCGAAATGGCACCCTATTCCTAACACTGGGCCAATAGGGCTCTGGTCAAAAATGGTGCACTACTGTATATAGGGAATAGTGAGCCATTTGAAACGCAGCCCGCATACTAGGTTCAAAAACTTGCTTGAAAAACTAGATAAAAAAACTGCAATTTTACTGTTTGTCCCTCTTGAGACGTCGTATCAACATTGTAGCCTGTATGCACTTCCTCAAAGTAGTCAGAATTATTCAAAGATGTATCAAGAAATCTGTAATTCATTTGGACATTTTTGCTGAGGGAAGTCTTTGTCTCGCAATTTTACATCTAACTAAGATGTTTGGTGCAGTATTTCTCAAGTGAAAAAATATGCATGAAAACTCGTTGTCTCTCATTGAATGACAACAAACACTTAATTGAAGAATCCTGTCCATAGTTCCCACTCCTACTAGGAGTAGTACTGTTGACCAATCACAGACGAAGGGGCGTAGACTTGTGCTACCGAACTACAACTTGCCTCAAGAAAAAAAAATGTAATATCCGCAAATGTTCTGAAATGCGCAAACTGTTTCTACTGGGAAGCGTGCGACAGGCTTAAGTGTTCCCTGTCTGAACAATAGTCATACTTAACCAGTATCTGTGTGTCTCCTGTGTGTGTCTCAGTGTCCATAGACGGAGTGGAGTGGAATGACGTCAAGTTCTTCCAGCTGGCTGCCCAGTGGCCCACCCATGTCAAGTATCTCCCTGTTGGACTGTTTGGTTACAACAAACCCCCCTCCTAGGGTCCACCCTGTACCCCTCGCCCAATCCCGTCCCACCTACGCACACAGACCCCCGCCTCTCGGAACGCCGTGGCGACTAATATCGGTCAATTACAATGAAGGGTTGAGGGGCCGAATGTATTTGCTATGTTTTGTCTTGTTTCTCTATAGTAGGGAGGGAGAGATGGGTCGGATATGGGGCGCAACGCTACTAGTCACTTTAATGAATTTAAATGCCCCTCTGTCTAGCGTGTGTGTATGACGAGCCCTGACCCTTGACCCCTGACATTTGACCCTTTAACCCTTAACCTTTAAAACCCTGACCGGGTAGTTCTCTTATCACCTTGAACCTGCCCGGTGTCATCAAAGGCCAACCTGCATGCTGTACTACTACACCACCACGTGCCAGGACATGTTATAACAGCAATGCCACAGTTATTATAGGGTATGGAGGGGAACTTGGGATCCAAACATACTGTGCATGAAATGGAATGAACAACAGACGACACCTACAGTAGCAATGCTTTTTCTGCTCCCTAATTACATGAAAATGCTTTTTTTTCTCTCACCAATGATGTACAGTAAGTTGACATGTTATGCATACGAAGAGCAGAAAATATAAGAGAACTCTCTAGTTTTTTTGTAACGACATTTGAACTCCCTGTGTACGGCGAGGGCGCCGACTTAAGAGCTCACTGTTTGCCCCAACTTTACTGAGAAGAGGCAACATTTCTGCTGTCTGCAAGGCTTGTCCCTTTATCAACCTCAGTTGTTGTTGTCAGCGTTGCTCTCTTGATCCACCCTCCACTGTATAGTCCTCCTTCCGCTTGTGGACGTACAGTATATCACCTGTGTGGGGCTGTTGCATGCTGGGATTTGTAGGCTGAGGCTCGTGCTGAGGTTAAATTGGGGGACATAATCTTCATTTTTTGCGACGCACTTCTAGTAACTATAGTAGTATCTTACTCCAAAGCACAATGTCGCACGCTACTAGTGACTTTTTATCCCTGTCTTTACCTGTCAAGGATTGCAAAATTCCGGTAACTTTCCCCAAATTACCAAGTTTTCCAGAAATCCTAGTTGGGAAGGTTTCTGGAATTAGGAGGGAATAAGTAGTAAATCCGGAATCTCCTGATCTGGATTTCTGGAGAACATGCATTTTCCAGCCCTGCCTGTGCTAGACGGGCAGCGTTCACGCCACTGAAATGGTGGTGTGTTGTGTCTAGGGTGTTGTGAGGTGTCCAGTGACAGGTGTGTTATTATGTAATGTGGTAAAATGAAAAACAATATTGAAATATCTATGAAACCCAATTTTTCTAAGTAACCCACGCGACACAGTATGATTGTTTTGTGTGTGTGTGGCCACGTGTTTGTGTCGAGATGTGGTCAATATCGCTTTATGAGTTCTGTAGGCTGCCGGTATCAGCGGCCAGACGTTTGCCTTGTAGACTGACACAAAGATGGGTGACACCAAATTACCTTTTTAAGAGCTACTAAACAGCTCTGGTGCTTTTTAAGAAAAACTGCAGACCAATCATTTGTATCCAAAGAATTTGACTGAAATAATTGATTTTCAATTTAGTAGCAAAGTCTATGGTCTAATAATGTACCTGCAAAGTACATTCAAATGAGTATATTTTGAATGAAATGGCAATGTGTTGTAAGCAAAACACTAGTTCTCTTGCTGTCTAAAACGAAAGCTAACGAGTGTTGAGTAGCTTAGCCTTGTGTCACCTACAAAGTAACCTTCCCCATCTGTGCGGAGTGAAGAATTGTGACAAATATCAAGTATTACAATGCCAATGTCTCGATTTTTGCTGTTATTATGATTTTCGGGGGTAACTTAGAGGTAGGTTTTTCAGCTTAGGTGTAACCGTGTTAAAAATTGTGACGTCAACACCTTGTGTAACTAAAATCTGGCCCTGTTGTCTTTTTTTTTTTTTGGGGGGGGTAGTACAAAGTAAGGTTTTTGCACCAAGGGCTTCAAACTGATTGAGAGCATAAGTACACAGCTAGGCATGTTCCACAAATCAGTCTGAATGATAGTATGTACAGATCTCAGACAACAAGGATGTATTTCCAGAAATCATTAGAGGTATCATCTGAACTTAATTTGAATGTGCAGATAATATTCATCATTAGTTTCTATTATCTCTTCTCGGTCTTGTCGACAAAAGCTTTATCGTTTAGTAAACATACATTTTGGAGTTTTTAACACCATTTTACCAGTCCAGAATAGGGTTGCAAAGGGAGGATATATTACTGGAAACTTTGTAAGTTTGCCAGTAAACTACCACCATTTTTGTAACTTTCAAGGATTTTATGTAATTTATCACATCTATTGGCCATTTTGGGTACTTCAGATTATCACAGATGTCTTTCATTATCTGTGGCCTAATCACCTATATAAAATATAATATAATCAAATAAGATTTTAAAATTTTAAAAATGCAATGACAAAGCTGTAAAACGTATTAATAATCAACTTAGTGAATACCATTGGTGATTAATATGAGGGTTTCAGCATGACATGTCAACCATAACATTTTTTTTACACACTTATTTATTTTACTATGTCAATATGCCTTTGTTGTAAATGTGATGGCAGTTGTGAAAAAAGTCAATAGTTGGAAGAGTTGCAGAGTTAATTAAGAATAATGCCATTGTTGATTAGATCCTTTTTAAAATTAATTTGGCTATTTTCTCTTGATCAGAGGGTGTATCCACTAGGAACTAATGGATATTATGGACACAGATATGACAAATTAATACTATACATGATTTTATTTTTTACATTTACTCAAGTTTAAATGACAAGTTACCATCGAATGCTATAGATTCCGGCAACTTTTGTAAATTACTGGTAGCTTTACCTTAGTCCATAACCACCTGTTATTTCACGAGAACATTTTTGTTTTATTATAGAAGAAAACACACCATAATAATCTCTCTCAACTCCATAGTCAGTTGACCTTGTAACCTCTGTGTGCTTGAGTACTTTGTGCAACTTCCCTGTGAGTATCAAAGAGAGATACGGCAAAGGCAGTGGTCCTCTTGAAATCAGACCATTTTAAACCCTGCTTCTCATAGCAAGTGTCACTGCCCACCAGTCAAGGGCTAGACCCAGACCAATGCCTTGATGTGGACTTGGACTCTTAATGCATATTTTAACTGAGACTGTATCCTACTGTATGAATGTTATGTACAACAGGGTTTTCTCTATGGGAGAGACGTTTTTGCTTGAGGATAGTGAACCCTACCTGTATCTACGCTACTCCCTAACCACAGATCTAGGATCAGATTACAATTACCCCCCTAGTTCTAACCATAACCATTAGGGGGATTAAAAGATATCGGACCCCGTGTCAGTGGTTAGGGGAGACTTCTACCGTCTCTGAGCAGAACAAAGAGGTCCAATTTCTCTATGCCTTGCAGCGTGTTATTAGTGTAATAAGGAGTGTAAGATAGAATCATCTATTTGAACTCCCGTCTCTTCATAGGGGGATCATAAGAATTCACTGAATGGGACAAAGAAATCACTGCCAAGATGTCAAATGTTACATTGATATAACACCAAGCTGAAGCGGGGGGTGATGTAGATATAGGTGTTAAATGTTTTTGGTGATAAAACTTTGTTCCAAAGTAATCATTTTAATGTTGGAAACATTATTTTTTTTCCCCACTATACATTCCAATGTTTACTCCTCTCTCTCCTCTCCCCCTGTTTTCCAGTTCAGTCCCTTCTGTCACCTGTTGTACCATTTAACATTTTTTGTTGTTTTTTCTACCTTCTCGAGGCCTATTTGTCCTGTGTGGCTGTCTCTCAAACTTGTACCTGTGTCTCTACCTGTATTGACCTGTAGTTACTCTTATGTCCATGACTAACGTATAGGGACAGCGGTTTTTGCTGACCATGTGACCCGACCAGGAACAATCCTGAGCCTTAGTTATAGTCTTTTGAGTACAGGGCTCAGACTGTCTCCCGAAACGGGTCATATGGTCCTGAAACACTTCTGTCCTGGAGGGGAAGAACAGTATGATCTATTAATATGAATAAATCAATTTTAGCGGGATCAATACTGTCCTTCCTCTCTGCTAATCATCACAATGTGTTTCAGAACAAATGGAGTGAGAGATCTAGAACAAAAAGCTATCTAGAGTCTCTGGCAGGATTCCACAAGCTTTGCTTCTAATAAAGCCCATTTTGAAAGGATCCCTGCTTGTAACATGGCACCATATCACAGAAGAGAATCTGTTTTTGCATAACACTGCTTAGACTACACTTATGCTTGGTTGTAGTTTGAGGGGAGGATTCTAACGCTTGTGCATTTGGAGAGTGATTTTGCACATGCCATTGTTTCTTCAGCAGCTTTTTTGCCTTTTGTCTATAAACAGTAATAATGCTTGTACATATCACAACAGTACTTCTGTATTGTATCTTAGTCCTTGTTTTTTTTTTTTGAAATGTTTTGTAGTACTTTTTCATGATTATGTTGTCAATTAAACTGATGTGGGATGGAAAAGTGGATCTGTTTTTTCTTTATTTTGTAAATACACCTGAGTTGTGTGTGCGTTCTGGTGCTTTTTCAGTTATTCGTTTGAATGGAAGCTAGGAATTAATGTAGCTTATTAAAGTTAAAATTAAGTTAATTTAGGCTTCTCTAGACGAGTTATTATAATACACAGGTCTACATTAGAATGGAGGAAAAAAAAACGTATTGTAAATGCTTATGGTGATTAGCCACAGGAAATATCCACAAGCCTACAAATAAACGTTAATTGCGCATCACCCTTTATTTTGATCTCTCCCATGTAACAGGGGTAGCGGTGAAGTCGTATCGCCCGGACTGTGCTTGAGGATTGTGGGAGAATTCGAACAGCAGCCATTTTCGGGTCGCGACTGTCATTCTTCGAACACGCTTCTCAGACTGAGAACGCAGCGGGTCCCGCACTCTCCCAAAACAACTTCCCGAGGAAAGATCGGACGATGTCGATTCACTTTGCGAACAGCCTTCCTGTATTTTGATCCCAACTCCCGATGAAACCAACCGTCGCAAGACAAGAGAACATTTTGACTAGGCTAATTCGTGCCCGGATCGAATTCATTAGCTAATCAGCAATGCTAATATAATTGGTAACAATGTATTGCTTAGAACTCGCAAGCTTTTAGACGCCAGCGACAATCGGATTTAAGCAAAGTGGTGTTCCGTGGGCTATTTTGTATTTATTTATTTTTACAGCTAGTTCAGAAGGCTGAATAACGCGTCACCCGGATCTTACCCGTGGGGCAACAGCAGGGGAGAGCAGGTAAATAACGTTGTTTATCGTGATGTACAGGCTATTTATTACTTTACGCACATCGACCTGATACATTTGACAGTTTATGGTTTTAGAGATTCATGGTGATATAGCCCACCGTAGGCATAGTTATTTTTTTTGTGTGGTAAGTGTAGGGTTATATTATCCCCTGCCTTGATGTTATTGATGTGGACGAGCGTAGCAGCCCCCTGCCAGGAGCAGCGCACTT
Organism: Oncorhynchus keta; assembly: GCF_023373465.1. NCBI lineage: Eukaryota > Metazoa > Chordata > Actinopteri > Salmoniformes > Salmonidae > Oncorhynchus > Oncorhynchus keta. The sequence continues at coordinate 29,666,508 of NC_068433.1, read as the reverse complement.
GTCTTTGGGGAAAATAGAACCGTTTCGAAGAAGGTAACGTTTGGCCGACACGGTCTTTTGAGTGCATTTTATTATTATTTATTTTTTTACGTGTATGAGTTATAATTGGAATATATTTTTGAGTCCCAACAAAGAGCGAGAAACTAGTGAATCGTGGGCTACGCCAACGGATCAATGTCTTGCATATTTCTGTCTGGGCCTCGCTCAAACCTGCCAATGTTTACAATAATGTTGTAGTTCTTTGTAGGACATGATCCTACGTGTGAGTGTGACAGTTATACATACTACAGTATATACGATATATCTTACAATACATTTAGTCTGAGAGACGTATTGTACTATATTTGTGTGTAACGCTCTCTATCCGTCACCTTCATTGATTCTCCCCCATTTCTTGTCATTCTGTGAGGGAGTGGAGAATCCTGGAGTGTCTCGGCCCATATTTTACTACATAACACTAATTGACAGTTTAATGGATCGATGATAACACCTGCACATTGCCAAACGTCCCGTACAGCTCGTGAGAGATTTGTTAGCTGTGCCTGCGGAAACAAGGACGATAGATTACGGGATCGCTCATATTGCTGCATTGCGGTCAATGGATGGGATGGGGTGGGCGGAGTGGTGTTGGTGGGGGAACAGAACAGGTGCTCGTCCAAAACGGAGCAGCGCAGTGGAGAAGTTGCAGAGTAGCGCATTTCTGATCACTCCACCTGCAACGACCAGCTTGTTTACATTAGTAATGATTCTATTTCGTCAGTTCTCTTCTCTCGGGAGATAGAACAACTGATTTAAGGCAGTGCCACTCAAAATATGTATGGAGTAGGTTTGGAACCGAAACGCTTACAGTTCCTTAATTTTCTCAAGATCAAAAGATTAGAGTCCAATTGGAGTAGAAACAGGGTCCAGAGAAATTAACTGTGCCTTGGTTGGTTTTTGGTAACATACTGAACAGTTGTGTGAACAACATTTCTTGATTTGGCATAATTTATTTGGGGGGATTTTTTTTTCTCCTTTATGCTCAGCCATGCATATATGTCATAATTGTAATAATCTCATCAGACATGAATTCTTGCTGTGTCTTGTAGTTTCTCTATATACTGTATACAGTACCTGGGGAAACTACTCAGGCCCCTTGACTTTTTCCACATTTTGTTAGGTTACAGCTTTATTTTCAAATGGATTAAATCTCCCCCACAATCAATCTATACACAATACCCCATAATGACAAAGCAAAAACAGATTTGATTTTTTTAACATTTACTTTACTTAGTACTTTGATGAAGCACCTTTGGCAGGGATTACAGCCTCGAGTCTTCTTTGGTATGACTCTAGAAGCTATTCACACTGATATTTGAGGACTTTCTCCCATTGTTTTCTGCAAATCCTCAAGCTCTGTCAGGTTGGATGGGGAGTGTTGCTGCACAGCTATTTTCTGGTCTCCAGCGATGTTCAATCGGGTTCATGTCCATGCTCTGGCTGGGCCACTCAAGGACATTCAGAGACTTGTTCCAAAGCTACTCCTGTGTTGTGTTTTGGCTGTGCGCTTAGGGTCGTTGTCCTGTTGGAAGGTGAACCTTCGCCCCCAGTGTCGGGTCCTGAGCTCGGGTCCTGAGCTCTCTGGAGCTGGATTTCACGAAGGACATCTCTGTACTTTGCTCTGTTCATCGTTGCCTCGATCCTGACCAGTCTACCAGTCCCTGCCGCTGAAAAACATTGCCACAGCATGATGCTGCCACAACCATTTTTGAACGTAAGGATGGTGCCAGGTTTCCTCCAGACTTGTTTGTCACGGTCTGAGAGTATTTGTAGGTGCCTTTTGCCAAGCGGGCTGTCATGTTCCTTTTACTGTGGAGTGGCTTCTGTCTGGCCACTCTACCTTAAAGGCCTGATTGGTGGAGTGCTGCCGAGATAGTTGTCCTTCTGGAAGGTTCTCCCATCTCCACAGAGGAACCCTGATGGTCACTCGAGCTCTGTCAGTGACCATGAGGTTCTTGGTTACCTCCCTGACCAAGGCCCTTCTCCGCCGATTGCTCAGTTTGCCCGGGGGGCCAACTCTCGGAAGAGTCTTGGTGGTTCAAATCTTCTTCCATTTAAGAATGATGGAGGCCACTGTGTTCTTGGGAACCTTCAATGCTTTTTTTGGTACTTTTCCCCAGATCTGTGCCTTGACACAATCCTGTCTCGGAGCTCTACAGACAATTCCTTCGACCTCATGGCTTAGTTTTTACTCAGACATGCACTGTCAACTGTGGGATCTAATGTAGACAGGTGTGTGCCTTTCCAAATCATGTCCAATCAATTGAATTTACCACAGGTGAACTCCAATCAAGTTGTAAAAACATCTCAATGGAAACAGGATGCATCAGTCAAAAGTTTGGACACCTACTTACTCCCCCAATAAAAAAAAAGATTTTCTAATTTGTAGAATAATAGTAAAGACATCAAAACTATGAAATAAATAACACATTGAACTGTAGTAACCCAACAAGTGTTAAACAAATCAAAATATATTTGAGATTCTTCAAAGTAGACAACCTTTGCCTTGATGACAGCTTTGCACACGCTTGGCATTCTCTCAACCAGCTTCATGAGGTCGTCATCTGGAATGCATTTCAATTAACAGGTGTGCCTTGTTAAAAGTACATTTGTGAAATTTCTTTCCTTAATACGTTTGATCCAATCTGTTTTTGTAGTGACAAGGTATGGTTGGTATACAGGAGATAGCCCTATTTGGTAAAAGACCAAGTCCATATTATGGCAAGAACAGCTCAAATAAGCAAAGAGAAACAACAGTCCATCATTACTTTAAGACATGAATTTCAGTCAATCTGGAAAATTTCAAGAATTTTGAAAGTAAAAACCATCAAGTTCTATCATGAAACTGGCTCTCATGAGGACCGCCACAGGAAAGGAAGACCCAGAGTTTCCTTTGCTGCAGAGGATAAGTTCATTAGAGTTACCAGCCTCAGAAATTGCAGCCCAAATAAATGGTTCAGAGTTCAAGTAACAGACACATCTCAACATCAATTGTTTAGAATAGACTGTGTGAATCAGGCCTTCATGGTCGAATTGGTGAAGAAACCACTTCTAAATGACACCAATAAGAAGAGACTTGTTTGGGCCAAGCAACACGAGCAATGGACATTAGACCGACGGAAATCTGTCCTTTGGTCTGATGAGTCCAAATTTGAGGTTGTTGGTTCCAACCACAGTGTCTTTGTGAGATGCAGAGTAGGTGAGCAGATTATCTTTGCATGTGTGGTTCCCACTGAAGCATGGAGGTGTGATGATGTGGGGGTGCTTTGTTGGTGACACTTTAAAATTCAAGGCACACTTTACCAACATGGCTACCACAGAAACTTGCAGCAACACCATCCCATCTGGTATGCACTTAGTGGGACTCTCATTTGTTTTACAACAGGACAATGACCCAACACAACTTCAGGCTGTGTAAAGGCTATTTGACCAAGAAGGAGAGCGATGGAGTGCTACATCAGATGACTTGGCCTCCACAATCACCCAATGTCAACCCAATTGGGATGAGTTGGACAGCAGAGTGAAGGAAAAGCAGCCAACTAGTGGTCAGAATGTGTGATCTCCTTCAAGACTGTTGGAAAAGCATTCTCAGGTGAAGCTAGTTGAGAGAATGCCAAGCGTGTGCAAAGCTGTCAAAGGCAAAGAGGTGGCTACTTTGAATAATCTCAAATATAAAATGTATTTTGATTTAACACTTTTTGGTTACTGCATGATTCCATGTGTTGTTTCATAGCTTTGATGTCTTCACTATTCTTTTACAATGTGGAAAACCCATGAATGAGTCGGTTTGTCCAAACTTGGACTGGTACTGTATGTAAATAGGGTATTTCTGTTTAATAAATTAGCAAACATTTCTTAACCTGTTTTCGCTTTGTCATTATGGGGTATTGTGTGTGAATTGCTCAAGTTGTTTTGGTATAATACATTTTAAAATAAGTCTGTAACGTAACAAAATGTGGGAAAAGTCCATGGATCTGAATACACGGCTCTTCCTCAAACTAGCTTCAATTCCAAGCTCTCTGTACAAGACTAGGAGTATGGTAACATGAGACCAGTCCCTATCTAACCCCTCTCCCCCTTCCTACAGTGTGTGCGAACCCGGGTTATCTCCACCATGGTGTACCCACGCAGCGAGGAGGCCCTGGAGCGCCTGTCCCAGGATGAGATCGTGCTCAACACCAAAGCTGTGATGCAGGGCCTGGAGACCCTCCGCGGGGAGCATGCCCAGCTCCTCACCTCCCTGCTGGACTGCACACAGCCACCTGCTGCCCAGGAGAAGTCAGGCCTGCTGCGTAAGAGCCTTGAGGCCATCGAACTGGGCCTGGGAGAGGCACAGGTAGGAACGAGATGAGGGATGTGGAGGGAAGAGGGTGAGGGCTAGCGAGGCAGGAGAGAAGTGGAAGACGAAAGAGGGAAGGCACAGGGGAGTGAGAGAGACAGGCGGTGGGTGAGCGGAAGAGGCTCAGCCTTGAGAGGTGAGGGAGGATAATGAAATGATGGGAGAGTAGAGGTGAATGGAGAGGGGGAGGATGCTGGTGCTCGATGTGGGTTATTGCTAGTTCATACGCTGTGACTAAGACTTGAAGGAGAGGATGAATTTAGATGCATGCCTCAGAGCGTGAGGAGGGTGATTCATCAAGAGGATATGAGAGTTGTTCCTGTAGGAAGGCAGCGGTGGGAATCTGGGTTGGGTACAGATGGTCTGATATAACATGAACGGCATAAAAGAAGGTCCCTAAAGACAACTCCCCACCCTCTTTTGAATGGACCAGACTATAATAGAAGGATATTGTCCTCCAAGAAGGAAATTCTTTGCACTTGTTTTGGAGCCGGTGACAACAGTCACGCACACCGTACAAATCCCAGGTAAACATTCTACAATGCTCCTCACTTCTTCCGATCCTGGTAGTCCCCGCTAACGTACAATGTGGTCTGGCCCCCAAGCTAGCCGCTTCCCCTTTTTTGTTTTAGTTTCATTCCTGCAGGGTTCCTTGTTTTATTTGAACCACCTCATCCCTCTCTCGTTTCCCTCTCTCGTTTCCCTCTCTCGTTTCCTTCTCTTGCCATGTTGTCATTGAAAATAAGAGCTGGTTCTAACCCCCCTGTCCAGGTGATCATTGCCCTGTCGGGCCACCTGAGTGCGGTGGAGTCTGAGAAGCAGAAGCTAAGAGCCCAGGTCAGACGACTGTGTCAGGAGAACCAGTGGTTACGAGACGAACTGGCAGGAACACAGGTAGACATACTACAGCCAAATCCACCTTACGTGTATGTACAGCGTAGGACACGGCATCATTCACTCCGATATCAAAAGTCTTTGTTTTCAGACCTCGGTGGTGAAATGTTCTGGGGATGTGGGATGAGTCCACATCCCAACGTACACAACCGACTGTGTGGAGTGTGGACTCATCTCAACGTTGCTTTTGAGGGCGGTCAACATCTGGCTAACATTTTAGGGATTTTTGGAGTATACGATCACTTTGATCCTTTCCAAAGCGAGACGTTTCCAAAGTGTCCCCTTCCACTCACCTCCCGCCCCCCAGAGCAAGCTGCAGTGTAGTGAGCAGAGTGTTGCCCAGCTGGAGGAGGAGAAGAAACACCTGGAGTTCATGAACAAGATCAAGAAGTTTGACGACGACGTGTCTCCGTCTGAGGAGAAGGCTGCGGGCGAGACGTCCAAAGACAGCCTCGACGACCTGTTCCCCAACGACGACGACCAGGGACAAGGTAGGGCGCTCGATTGGCCCGAGGAGAATCCCATTGCGGGGACAGGGTAGACATGGGGTTAGATGGTAATGTTGAAGACGATGGGTGTTAGATATGGTTGGGGATACAGAAGGGGTTAGACTTATGGTACTTGATTTATTGATTTGGCATTTTTGGTTCCTGACACTGCCACCTTTTAAAACGTGAAATAAATGACATATCGTCATCTCAGATATTCCCTTTGCGAAATAAGCATTGTCTCTTAACATGCCACAGTTGTACCTCAGCGCGAACACGCCATTCTGCACCAAGAATGAAAGCCCTTTTTTGATTTGGAACCCCTGTTCTGTCCCAACAAAGTATTCAAGAGTGAATCACTTTTAACCCCCTCCGCATCCCCAGCCCAGCCCAGCGGAGAGGCTGCGGCCCAGCAGGGTGGCTACGAGATCCCGGCCCGTCTGAGGACTCTTCATAACCTGGTGATCCAGTACGCCTCCCAGGGGAGGTACGAGGTGGCCGTGCCCCTCTGCAAACAGGCCTTGGAGGACCTGGAGAAGACCTCCGGACACGACCACCCCGACGTGGCCACCATGCTCAACATCCTGGCCCTCGTCTACAGGTGAGAGGGGAAGGGAGGGAGAAATGAGAGTGAGTGAGGGAGATGGATGGAGTGCGGGACGGGTGGGATATGCTCGTGGGAGATGGATGGTATCGAGGGACGGCTGGATGTGCTCATAGAAAAAGATGATTGGGTGCGGAGAGGATGTGTGGATAGCCGGGTAGAAGAATGATTTGAGACTGACTGCTTAATTACGGTGCTTCTGCAAATCTTCTTCCCTGGAATTATATTTGTGTTCCAGGGACCAGAACAAGTATAAAGAGGCAGCCCACCTGCTGAACGATGCCCTGGCCATCAGAGAGAAGACTCTGGGGAAGGACCACCCTGCGGTGGCTGCCACTCTCAACAACCTGGCCGTGCTCTACGGGAAGAGGGGCAAGTACAAGGAGGCTGAGCCCCTCTGCAAGAGAGCCCTGGAGATCAGAGAGAAGGTACACAAAATAACACTAATGATTTGAATTGCATTTATGACTCAACATGTGTAGTGCCCAGAGAGAACTCTCATCTCCTTTCATTGTAGCTAAAGTAAGTCTTGATGTGCGTCTCTGTGCCTGTGGTGTTCAGGTCCTGGGCAAGTACCACCCTGACGTGGCCAAGCAGCTGAACAACCTGGCCCTGCTGTGTCAGAACCAGGGAAAGTACGAGGAGGTGGAGTATTACTACAGACGAGCCCTGGAGATCTACCAGTCCAAACTAGGAGCTGATGACCCCAACGTAGCCAAGACCAAGAACAACCTGGTGAGGGGGAGGAATATGGAGGGGGAAGCAGGGAGAAAGAGAGGTGAAGCGGGAGGGAGAGAGCATATTCTGGAATACCTCAGAAGATCATTTAGCCAAATGTCCAGTATAGGGCAGTACTGCATTCTAATGCATTCTAATCTTTAAAAAATTACCCTGTTTTGGGAAATGTAAAACAGTTTTGTTATAGATGTACATGGTTTTATGTGTTGATGTGAAATGTTTGTCATTAAACCTGTGTACATTTCATCTTATCTCTTTAGGCTACATGCTACCTCAAACAGGGGAAGTTCAAGGATGCTGAGTCTCTGTACAAAGAGATCCTGACCCGAGCACACGAGAAGGAGTTTGGCTCAGTCAACAGTGAGTCTCCTACAATCACATTGACGGGACTAGGCCTGCGTCCCAAAATGGCACCCTATTCCCCGTAGTGCATTTCTATTGACCAGAGCACCTTTGGGAATAAGGTGCCATTTGGGACACTGCCTGGTTCTACATTTACCACCACGCTAGACCTAACGACTCTATGAAGTCTTCATTCTGGCCACGACTTCCCAGTAAACCCTGTGGTTATTGGCTGGCCGTGCGCGGCCGTGTCCTGACCGGTCGGATCAGGACTAATCTGTCGTGCGTGGAGCGGCTTAATTCACCACTGTGTCCAGATCACTGCCCGTAAGCCAATCAAACACGGACATACTCAGAACAGCACAGTAGAGGGCGGCTTTGGCGTTGTTTAGCTAGCATGGCACAGACCAGCATAACCCACTGTGTACACCCCCCCCACTACACAAGTGAAGTGTGTTGATTTTACGGTTTAATTAGTGAAATGAGCTCACACTGACGGGTAAATGCACGGAGAGGTTAAATCCTCTGAGTTACATGCCATAAATCAACCCATTTTGATTTTAAATTCAAAACCCAATCTTTTTCCAGTGAGAGGAGCACCTACATTCTTACACGTTTTGGTCCACGCAAAACAAGGTGTATGAATGTACACATAACACAGTGACACTGATAACCCCCCCCCCCCTATACCTTCTGTTCTCTCTTTCAGATGACAACAAACCCATCTGGATGCATGCGGAGGAGAGGGAGGAGAGCAAGGTACTTTACAGTATGGACCTGTTGTACGGTGTGCTGAACCACGGTCCTGTTACTGGATGACACTGTCCGGCTATTAACTCTGATGGATAGGTGGACCTGATAGAACTGAGAGGGAGAGCGTTAAATATGATATAACGGACGCTTTGTAATAAGGTCCGTGATTTGTCTCTGCTGCTGCTGCTTATAGTCCAGTGGCTAAGCCTAATGTTTGATGGCAACTGTAGACTTTTGTGGTAAAGGCACTAAATTACACACACAGCTAGGATGAGTCCTTAGTGTTTTTAGCTATATGGGTTTTACCTGTCTCCTTTGCTGGACATAATGCATTACTATGGGATTTTACCTAGAGAGATGTGTGCATTGGAGGTTTGGTGTCACGTTTCTTGAAATTGACATAGTATGTTATATCATTGTGTCATTGTAAGCAGCCCCGACTTCAGGGAAAACGTTACTTTTTGTTTTTAAATACCCGCAGTCAACTTTTGCAACTTTTTTTTTTTTTAACATTCTGAGGCTTCTACTAAATTCCCCAGAACAGTGGAGCCAGTCATGTGTTTGTTTGTAAATAGCACAACAGGTGAAAGCTGGAGCACGTGAGTCCAGCTGTGTATTGACAGGGGTCGCTTTTTATATTTAAAGTCAAGTGTTTTTGTTGTTGTTGTTGTCGTTGGGTTAAATAGAGTGATCGGGGACGTGCAACTATAGTTTTCCATCACAGAAAATACATTAGTGCAACACATTCGGCAGAAAATAGCTTCATTTTCATGATCAGAAGTGGAACACTATTTGGCTGGTGGCCGCAAGTGAATGAGTTTTTAACATTCAATGTCATTCAAATGTCCACAATTTCTTCCCTTAGTCGCTGGACTATAACTGCCTGCCTCTCTCTCTCTCGCTCAGGCGAAGAGGAAGGATGCTGTGCCCTATGGAGAATATGGGAGCTGGTACAAGGCCTGCAAAGTTGACAGGTAACAGTTAGTATTTGAAATTAATTTTAATGTGAGAAATACAACTCAGTGTTCTAAATTACATTAATGTTGTGCTTTAATCATGTATGGAAGTTCAGAAAGGACATATGAGTAAAATAAATAAAAATCCCTCATGTCTCGATCACAACTTATCTCATGATCACGACACAGTAAAAGTTGCTTTTTCGAGATCAGGAGATAATCAAAAGTACAGTGCTTCATTCATTTGTTCCCATGCACAATAACCACCTCAAGGAGCCCAGTGGCTGCACTCGTGGGGGATTTAAGCCGCGAACAATGCCTGACAGGCAGCCTATTCTCCCAGGCAGCGTGCCGCCCCCAAGACCACAGACAATCTCATGCAAGGAGCAACGCAGCCAACTTGGCTAGGCTTGTTAGCATGCATAACTGATACGTGTATAATTATAAGGGACATATTTACATTTACAATGGGTGAGCTCCATTCCTGACAGGCTGATCAGATTCAATTTCAGCTTTAGAGGCTGATAAGACAGGATGCTGCCTTTTTTTATTCTGTTTTATAGGTAAGGCTCCTTGTAGACAGCCAACAAGGCAGCATCCTGAGACGGCTATTGAATCTGATCAGCCTGCCAGGAATAGAGCACACCCACTCTTGATCATATACATATTGCACTGACTGTCAATATGCCTGTCAGAAATGGGGCCCACCCACCCACTCTGTAAATGTAAATATTATCCAGAAAACATGAAGTGTCCATTACAATTATACACATGCCAGGTATGCAAGCTAACAACCAGCATAGATAACAAGCTAGCTATCTAGCTAACAAGACTAACTAGCTAGCTCGATCAAGACTAGCCAAGTTATCTGCATTGTTGCTTGCATGCGATTGGCTGTGGTCTTGGGGGGTGGCACAGCCTGGGAGACGAAGCTGCCTGTCAGGCATCGTTCAGGGCTTAAATGCACCACGAGGGCTTAGCTCAAAGTAAGGGACATTTAGCTTCCTAACTTTCTTAAACTGATAATGAGCTCCAAACACAAATACAAAGCTTGATGTTAGCATGAAATGTACCATCCCTTGTAGCGATCAATGAAATGTATGTGCTGATCCACCATGGGCTCTGCTGTCTCAGCCCATACTGTCAATCTGTCATCAATACATCCACTCCTATTTAGAGTTTCTTTCGGGATCTCGATGTATCAACTTTTGTGATGTCGTGGTCATGAGATAAATAAGTTGTGATCCCGACGTAACGAGGGAATACCTTTTTTTATTCGTACGGTATGTCCTCTCTGGACTTCTGTAAATGACATGATATTGGCATGTGCTTAATTCCTGTTAGCCCAACGGTCAATACCACCCTGAAGAGCTTGGGGGCGCTGTACCGCAGACAGGGTAAACTAGAGGCAGCTGAGACACTGGAGGAGTGTGCTACCAAGACACGCAAGCAGGTACTGCACGATCACTGACACACGCAGGTACTATACAATCAGTCAAAAAATCAATTGCTACACAATCATTAAAAAAGCAGGTACAGGCACTCGGATACACTGGCAGTGCAATTACCCACGGTTGTGGTCTCGAGCCTTAAAGCTCTGAATGCATTCTGTTTTAACCCAGCGGACATTTAGAATGAATAATCTCTCTCACTCTATCCCTCCCCTCTTTTCGTCCCCTCCTCCTCTCGCAGGGTATAGATGCCATCAACCAGAGTAAGGTGGTGGAGCTCCTGAAGGACGGGGCCCCTGGAGGGGGGGAGCGACGTCAGAACCGGGAGGGTTTTAGTGGTCCCCAGCGGGGGGACTGTGAGGGAGATGATGGAGCAGAGTGGAACGGGGTACGAAACCTCTGTCTTTTTGGGGGGGGTTATGGAAGTGCACATACATTAAAATGTGATTGTACACCTTTTCATCATACATGTCATTTACTTCCAAAGTGTCTAAAATTAGCAAATTATATCAATTATTAAACAATACAAACAAGCTGATATCGTTACTAAACCTGGATGCATTCAGCAAAACACCACACAAAAAAATGCAAATAGCTCAAATAAAAAAATCTGGTGTGATGTTTGTCCAATACATTGATAGAAGACACGAGAAAAGGTTTTGGAAAAAATAATCAAATACCTCAAATGACTATTGATTCATGTTTTGAGGCCCATCCTTGACGGGGTGTGTTTGTCTTGTTTTCTCAGGAGGGTAACGGTTCATTGCGTCGGAGCGGCTCCTTCGGAAAGATCCGCGACGCCCTGCGCAGGAGCAGTGAGATGCTGGTGAAGAAACTACAAGGCAGCGGCCCCCAGGAGCCCTGCAACCCAGGGTGAGCCGTCACTGCTCATACCGTGCATGAATTAGTGTTTCCCCTCAGGGTTTTTTCTACGGTGGGGAGCCGACAATGCACCGTAGTTCGTAAAACTGATAATAACAATAAAGCAACATCCAAGCAATGACATTTTTTATTTTTATTGAAGCCTAAAAGATTGTGTGATCCTTAGGATGACGAGGGCGAGCTCTCTCAACTTCCTCAACAAGAGTGCAGAAGACCCCTCACAGGTACCAGCAGCACACGGTTAACCCCCCTCCCTATCACATATAGTTATTAAGATTAAGATTTAGATGCACTATTGTAAAGTGACTATTCTACTGGATGTCATAAGGTGAATGCACCAATTTGTAAGTCGCTCTGGATAAGAGCGTCTGCTAAATGACTTAAATGTAAATGTAATGAGCCAAGGACTGCTGTGACAGACAGAGCACAAACAAGTCCTGGGTTATACATTGAGATGAAAGGATTGGACTTGGACAGTTTCAGATTTACTCTTGGAATATCCCTGCTAAACTCCCTCCCTCTCTCCAGGATGCCAACACGGGCCTTTCGGAATGCAGAGGACTGAGCGCCAGCAACGTGGACTTGTCAAGACGCAGCTCCCTGATTGGTTAAACAGACAGGAGGCGGGACCAGGAGGAGGAAGGGCCAATGAGAAGAAACTGCTGGCTGTCCGATGCGATCAAAACACACTTCAGGTCCCAAACACTCGCATTCAAGACATTTTCGGGGAAAAAAATGATCGAGAAAAACACGACTTGACATGGCTTTTTTGTGACAAATCTCTGTGTCGGTCTGCTTCACTGTATACTTCGCTGGCATCAAACAGTAGAGAAAATGAATATTTAACACGGCATGCTGCATACTAGAACATGGAATGTCTGCACTACTTATGGTGACTGAGGCATAGCATCATAACAGAATAGCGAGTAATTATTATTGCAACTTGACAAATGTCTATCATAACTGCCTGGTACTTCTGGTGCAGACGCTCGGCCATAGAAATCGGAATAGAACTAGTTTATCTGTCTTCGAGAAGTATCACACTCATTGATTACTAGTGGCATGAATACTGCAAATGCTAGCAACCTGTTCAATAGATATCACAGTGCTAGAGCGGTATAAATCATATAGGTTTTTAAGACGAGTTACAGGAGGTATGAACTACAGCTGTTAGAAGATTCAGCAAGGACAAAGACTGTACACAATATTTTGGCGATGATGAAAATAATCGGAGTGCGTCTGTATTTTAACATCAAATGGGAGCAAAACAGCGCTGACCAGTTCAAGCTCACTATTTTGCCTTCTGAATTTTTGTTCTGTATATACTGGTTTAAGTTATTTAATATTTCTTTCTTTGTATATAGCACAAGCAGTTTTTGTTTAGAGCATAGGAGGACCTTTGTTGGGGAGACAGATGCTGGAATAATGTCAAACAAGTGAATAGAAACGGAGAAAATACACTCACCAGACAGTTTATTATATTACCCCTCTAGTACCGGGTCGGACTCCCCCTTTCCCTCCAGAACAGCCTGAATTCTTCGGGGGATTATACAAGGTGTCGTAAACGTTCCACAGCGACGTTGGTCCGTACTGACACGATGGCATCACGCAGTTGCTGCAGACTGTGCGGCAGGTACATTCATGCTGTGAACATCCCGTTCCATCTCATCCCAAAGATGCTCTATTGCAGAGGTAGGCAACCCTGTTCCTGGAGTGCTGCAGGGTTTTTTATCCAAATAGGCCCCACACCTGACCAACTACACTAATTGATCAGGTCAGTAATCGCTTACATTCAACAGACCTGAACATCCACGTCAGTTAACTCAAAAACATGGGCCAGGGTTTCCTACCTCTGCTCCATTGGTTGAGGTCTGGGGACTGCACAGGCCATTCAAGTAAACTGAACTCGCTGTCATGTTCCAGGCAATGTTTTTCCACTCTTCAATTGTCTAGTGTTGGTGATGGCGGGCCCTCTGGAGCCGCCGCTTCTTGTCTTCAGATGATAGGAGTGGAACCCGGTGGGGTCGTCTGCTGCAGTAGCCCATCCGTGACAAGGATTAACAGGTTGTGCATTCCAGAGATGCCGTTCTGCGCACCAGTGTTGTACGGCGTTGTAATTTGTCTGTTTGTGGCCCGCTTGCACGATTCTTGCCATTCTCCTTTCTCGTCAACGAGACTGCCGCTGACTGACGATCATTCCACGCTCAGTCGCTTAGGTCACTCGTTTTGCCCATTCTAACTTTTCATTCGACAGTAACTGAATGTCTCGATGCCTGTCTGCCTGCTTTATATAGCAAGCCACGGCCATGCGACTCACTGTCTGTAGGAGCGATTCATTTTTGTGGACACGGTGGTGTACCTAATAAACTGAACAGTGAAAAACAGTGAAAAGACAAACGGGGGAATATAGACTAGTAAAGAGATCAACCAGGGGGAATATAACTTCTAGTCAAATGTATTACTTAGTCTCGTTTGACATCAAGTGAAAATTTGACTTAAACCGAAGTTAGGATTTCCCTCAATCTGTAGCCTGATCTGTCTAGATTTGTTTGCGCTCTAGCCAACTACGCTATCATTAGTTGCCTTACCAGACAATTCTGAACGTGATAAATAAGGCTGTTTACATAGGCAGCCCAATTCTAATATTTTTTTTCCACTAATTTGTCTTTTGAACAATCACATCAGCTCCTTTCACATCAGCTCTTTTTCAGAGCGGATCTGATTGGTCAAAAGAGCAAATAGTGAAAAAATATATATAAATCGAGCTGCCTGTGTGAAAGTAGCTCATTTGGCGGAAGCACAGACCGATTTTTAAACCAGGTTCGAATTCATTAGGCACGAAACTGAAGAAAAGGGGCTGAAACCTAGGACAACCTGGACTTTTCCAATAAGAAATGTTCGTTTTCTGTTGCTCCAAAAAAAGTTTTGCTACGATGTGCGCTAATGAATATGAGGCTAACTTAGTTCTGCTCAGGGGGGGGGGGGAATACTGGAAATGCTGACATTGGACAAACAGTGCATCTCAGTCAGTGTAGCCCTTTAGGCACGACGCGGTACAGTCTCCAGACACACTATAAATGGAATGCACGGACACAGCACAACATCACTCCAATCAAGTTAGATTTCCACGTAGTTGTACTGCTCTCTGATGAGTTTAGCGAGGTACTGTATCTGTTTCTTTAAGAGGTTAGAGTTGGGAGAACGGTAACGTTATGTAACTATCAATTCTTCTAGTTCTTGTGACTTCTCTCTTTCCTTGGTTGGCGTTTACTGAATATGTGAGCATGATCTGCCCATCTCTTTTTATATATATATAAAACAATGATTCCTGATCACTACTGTTGATTGGAATGATTCAGATCGGTTTACAGAAGCTGGCTCTAGGATGATCCAACCAATGGCAGTCCTCTCACCAAACGTTGTCGTCATTCGGTCTGTTTTTGTCTGATCGGCTCCAACCTCAAGTGAAGATGTGCAGGTTCTTGTTGAACACCGAGTGGTTGATTTAAATGTTGGGTTTTTACTTTTATCATGGGAGGGAGGAACAAGGAGGAGGGGGTTGAGAGTCGCGTTGTGTGTTGGCTCTTTAATTGTTTTGTTTTTTAAGACTGATACCAAGAGACTTGGACCACAGAATGTATATTACTGTACGTCTTTGAGAAGGAGAGTGGTCTTGACTATTTGCATCTTCAGATTGCGCTGCTAGTGCTTTGTCATGTGGGGAATAGGGATGGGAACGGGGATATAGATTTGTACATGGAGGGGAGAAATGATGGAACAGAGGCTAAAGTGTGTGACAAAAGAAGAATGATGAGAGGAAAAAGAGATGTGAATCGCTGTTAGGTGAGAATCAGTGACTGAGGGGGTGCTTTGCATCAGTGCAGCAAATAATGTACAGAATTGCCCATCTATGACCTCTGTCACACGCACTCAAACTTACTCCCAATGCGTACAGGCGCATTATCTCAAACACACACTTCCATGCTTTGTAAATATGTAGACGTTGGTGGACTGTAGTTTGTAGACCTATAAAGAGGCTGTATTTATACACCGAGGAATGTTTAAAAGAAAAACACACATACCTAAACGCAGTGCTTCTCTTCCAGATAGATAGATATATATATTTGCCACATGTAGAAGTAAACACCCCTCACTGAGTCAGTGGGTTAATATGGGATGGGGCGGGGGGTTATGTGATGCACTCTACTTCAGTATAGCGGATCTCATTGTTAAGGGGCCAACAACCTTGTATATTTTATTGAAAGTTCAATAAAGGAAAAACTCCACTTTTCAAACTGATTCTGATCTGTTTGTGTGACGTCATTATTTTTGACACATTGAAACGGCTTGATTTGAAGTGAGTTTGAAATACACACCTTGCCTCCTGGAACGTAGTAAGAGATCAATTTGTACACCACGTAAGCCAACAAACCAGTGTGACGTTTATTGGATAAATGATAATGGTGGACCAGGCTTCTGGTAAGTATCAAGTTGACGTGTGTGTGTGTGTGTTCATATTCTGGGTTGAGGGTGTTACTCGGTGGCTTCCTGTCACTGTTATAAGCCTACAGCCTCACATGAGGAAATCAAATCCACCAGTGTGCTTCTGAAGAAAAGGTTGAGAACAGTAGCCACTGTTAATTTGTCAATGTGTCTTTTACACGAGGACAGGAGACCGGGCTGCTAAGATGGAGCGTTCCGAGCCTGGAAGGTGTCAACTGGACTGCATGGACTCTGAAATATCAAGTAAGGGGGTTTACCTCACCAAAAGTACTGTGCTGTGTCTCGGTAGCCATGTTTGTCTGATTTGAATTAGGAAAGAAAATCTAGTATGTCAATATGCGCTGTTATATGTCTTGACAAGCCTGTGAAGTACATTCAGTTGCTGTGTATGTAGGACATTTGCTATATGAACAAATGTTAGTTTTAGTCTGCCTCTGCATCCATGATCCATCAGTACTTCTGTTCCTGATGCATCTGTTAAATCTCTCCTATAAGCCTTATTTCGGTCATACCTCTCTAGTGCTCTCCCTATCTGCACCTATAGGTACTCTCTCCAGGATGTCAGTGGCCCGGTCCAGCCCGGGTACCCCTGATCGACCTTCCGCCCCCGGGCCCCTGCAGGCACCTCTCGGCCCTGCCTTGGTCCAGTTCCAGCTAGGCCTCTTCAGGGAGGTGGTATGGGTGCCTAGAGGGCAGCTCAGCTTTCACCACGCCAAGAGACTGGCGGCAGAGATCATAGAACGCAAGGTAAACCCCCCAATCTAGAATGGTTTAGCCAATTCCTTTAACTATTGTTGTGATGCAACACAGTAGCTAAAATGTCTTTCCCTGCCTCTCTCTGTCTCTCTGTCTCTCTGTCTCTCCCTCTCTCTCTCTCTCTCTCTCTCTCTCTCTCTCTCTCTCTCTCTCTCTCTCTCTCTCTCTCTCTCTCTCTCTCTCTCTCTCTCTCTCTCTCTCTCTCTCTCTCTGTCTCTCTCTGTCTCTCTCTGTCTCTCTCTGTCTCTCTCTGTCTCTCTCTGTCTCTCTCTGTCTCTCTCTGTCTCTGTCTGTCTGTCTGTCTGTCTGTCTGTCTGTCTGTCTGTCTGTCTGTCTGTCTGTGTCTGTGTCTGTGTCTGTGTCTGTGTCTGTCTCTCTCTCTGTGTCTGTCTCTCTCTCTGTGTCTGTCTCTCTCTCTGTGTCTGTCTGTCTCTACCACACCTCAGTGAGAGATAGCCCTGTTACTATGTCAGCTAGAGGGGCTGCTGTGTGGTTTAGCTGTGTCTGCAGCTTACTTTCCAACCACAACCTCTTCTCCTGCATCTCTCACACACACACCTGCTCAAACTATGGTTAGGTTTAAGGTAAGGGTACAGGTTAGGGGTTTGGGAAAATAGGATTTTTGAATGGGACTGAATTGTGTGTCCCCACAAGGTTAGTTACACAAGTGTGTGTGCGCGCGCATGTGTAGGTGTCTTTGACCATGGTACTTGCCTACGGAGCAGAAAGAGGAACTGTCCCTCCCTACCTTCAGGTTTATGCTCAAACCCTACACCCCAAACCGAGCACTCTGTTCTCTCAGCTCCCGCTCAGCCCAATCCAAGCTCTTCTCTGTCCTGGCACCCCAATAGTTAAATCTGCTTCCCCTTGAAGTTAGGACAGCAGAGTCCCTGCCCATCTTCCCGAAAACATCTGAACCCCTGCCCATCTTCCCGAAAACATCTGAACCCCGACCTCTTCGAAGAGCATCTTAAATACCCCCCCAAGTGAACTAACACGTGCACTTGACTTTATCCCTCCTTACTAGCTCTGACTTTGCTGAAATGTACTTTGAGGAAAAATGTATTTATTGTGACTGTGATATGTGGTTGTCCCACCTAGCAATCTTAAAATGAACGCACTTACTGTAAATTGCTCTGGACAGAAGCGTCTGCTAAATGACTTAAACGTAAATGTTTTTGTGTGAACCTTCTATGTGGTCTGTGTGAATAATCTGGAAATCCCCCACCACCCACCCCCAGAGGTCATTGCACTTTGCCTGTTTTTGGTAGCAAACATACAAACGGTCAGAAAGCCTGGAAATAAACCCACACTCAAACTTGTTTCCATCACATTTGAATATCTAACGACAATGACGCTTGACATCCCTCACATTGTTCCGTGACCAGTCTCTCTCCTCACTGAACGCCCACTGTCTGCCTGTCTGTCTGCCTGTCTGTCTGCCTGCTTTTGATGATGCACATCCAGATGATAAACCAGCCAGAACCAGACTGATTGATTGATCGATCATATCTCTGGGTATTTTAGGCTCCAGACTGCAGTGTGGTGGGTGTAGGGGAGAAGGTCCTCCTGTTTAGACACCAGCCTGGCTCAGAACACCTCCTCCACAGACTCACAGACCAGGATCCACTGCTGGACGGTGACCTCATAGAGGTCATCCTCTCAGGTCAGGCCGGGGTTGTGTCCCGACTAGCATCCTATTCTGTTTATCGTGCACTACTTTTGACCGCGTATTGAATCGACTTACTTACTAGTTTAACGCCTCGATCAGACCCGACAGCGTCATTGAATATTTTTTGGGTACGCCAGAAGTACATTAATTTCCAAAGGAACGCTGCCTTTGCCTTGCAGCATTAGCGTTACACAGGCAATCGCAGTGTGTTCTGTGTTGTGGTGCATGCGATTTATCCAACGCGTGCATCCAATTGTTAAGCGTAGACTTGACAGAACTTGTAGCAAAAGGTGAATGTTGGAACTTTTATTGCACACATCCACACACATTTTGGATCATGAAGAAAAGTTGGAACTGCAGCATTTATTACACCGCATTGACGCAATAACGCTGTCAGTCTTATCGAGGCATCCTAAGGTTAATGAGTCTTGCCAGTTCAGTCTGGCCTGGAGCCCACTGTAGCTCACTGGTAATATACAATATCTGCTCCGTTGTCCTAAAGGACCCATTAAAGGACTATGCCAGTTGTGGACTTACTAGATTTACACCTAGTTTTTCTGGATCTATGTCAAGTAATGCAAGTGGGAAAAAAATGGCATTTTGGGAGGGGGTGTGGATGACCACACACCATAGCAGTCATCACAGATTGTGATAGACAATCTGCTCATTCTGATCGGACTCAGGATCAGCTGCTGTGACGGAGATGAAGATCCGCCCACACACCCTGGCTGTCCAATCATATCGCACCCCCACCTTCTGTCACCACTGTGGTGAGATGCTGTGGGGACTGATACGTCAAGGGTTAAAATGTGAAGGTAAGGTGTTGGATACAGTCGTTCTTTTTCTGTATATCCTATCTTTAATCACATCGATTGAATGTTGAATTGTATTGAATTCTTAGTCGTATATATATCTTTGTACCTCAATCTATTCAGCAATTGTCCGATTCTGTCTCAATTATGTCTCCTCTCTCTCTCTCTCTGATACTCTCTCCGTAGGTTGTGGGTTAGACTTCCATAAGCGCTGTGCGCTGCAGTTGCCTAGTGACTGTAGCCGCGCACGGCGTCGTGTGTGTGGCCCCAGCCTGTCCCTGTTCCCCCCTGGCAGGCCCCGGACGCACTCCCTCTCCACACCTGCAGGAGGCAGTCTAGAGGAGGTCAGAATGCTTAGATATAGTGAGCGTCAAAAGTATTGAGACAGTGACAAATGTTTTGTTGGTTTGGCTCTGTACTCCTGCACTTTAGATTTGGAATGATACATTGACTATGAGGTTAAAGTGCAGACTGTCAGCTTCAATTTGAGGGAGTTTTCATCCAAATCGGGTGAACCGTTTAGAAATTACAGCAGTTTGTGTACGTAGTCCCTTCATTTTAGGGGACCAAAAGTGTCGTGTATTATTAAAGTAGTCAAAAGTTTAATATTTTATCCCATATTCCTAGCATGCAATATTACAATATTACATTACATGGGGCGGCAGGGTAGCCTAGTGGTTAGAGCATTGGACTAGTAACCGAAAGGTTGCAAGTTCAAATCCCTGAGCTGACAAGGTACAAAATCTGTCGTTCTGCTCCTGAACAGGCAGTTAACCCACTGTTCCTAGGCCGTCATTGAAATTAAGAATTTGTTCTTAATTGACTTGCCTGGTTAAATAAAGGTAAAAAAATGTTTTAAAAATCAAGCTTATCTCCACAAACTTGTTAGATGTGTTTGCTGTTTGTTTTGGATGTGTTACATATTATTTTGTGCCCAATAGATGTGAATGGTACATTAATTTATATTTGTAAATAAGAATAGAATACGTTTTTAAACACTTCTACATTCATGTGGATGCTACCATGATTACGGATAGTCCTGAAGGAATTGTGAATAAGGATGTGTTCAGAAACATACACTGGAGTGGCTGATGTCATAGACCTGCATACGTTCTATTCTAATTCTATGTTAGCAACACTTTGTGTATTCACATGGATACACCTATAACTATATTACAGGGCAATATTGGGTGGTTCTAATGGCAACAGTAGGACCTGAAAATCTCTCTCTCTCTTTTCTTCTTCTCCCTCACCCCTTCCTTCCTCTCCGCTCTCTTCCCCTCCATGTCTAGATCAGCATGTCCAAGCCCAGGTCCAGACCCCCGTCATGGACAGATCACCCGGTGTGGCTGGGGTTGGGCCAGGGAAAGGATGGTGAGACTGGCAGGGCCAGGGTGCCCCACACCTTCCACATCCACAGCTACACCAAGCCTACCGTGTGCCAGCACTGCCGCCACCTCCTCAAAGGCCTCTTCCGCCAAGGCCTGCAATGCACCGGTGAGATGGGGTGGTGGGGGGGGGGTCATAGTGTGTGGTTATGGGAGCAGCTGACAGATTTCAGGATTTATTTTAGCGGAGGATGCTTTCTCTAGTCGTACGTTTCTGGAGAGGGTACGTCGATCGCTTGGTCAGATTTCACACGTTATTTCTGTGTCCGTCGTCTTGGTGTACTGAAGTTCACCTCTCTCTCGCTAATTCTCGCACTCCCTTTCTCTCGTTCTCTCTTTCTCTCTCCAGACTGTAAGCTGAACTGCCATCGTCGCTGCGAGAGCTCCCTGGTCCCCGCGGACTGTCCTGGAGAGAGGAGGAACACCAATGGGGAAGGAGGTGAGAGACGACGTCTCGGAGCAAGACAGGCCACTGAACTTATTAACCAGTGGAGTCCATGTCGAACGTGCTTCATGGAAAAGTTAAAAACCCTATTTTTGATGTAAATGTCCGGACACTTGTTTAGCGATTCTTTCCGTTGCCGTTTCTAAAAGGACATATTTGAGTGTTTTTGGAGCCTTTGGTCAGGTTTTTCTGTGCTTGTACAACTGCAGAACAAGCATGAGGAAGTATATTACTGGTGGGGTAAGTTTCTCAAAACCAATTGAAAGAAATCACAAAAAAAAAGTGTCTGGACACTTCTATGACATTTACATCAAAAATAAAGATTTGGTTGAAAAAAGGTGAAATTGTCCTTAAAATGATACATTCCATGTACATGCTTTGACAGAGTAGAACTGCCTTACTTCTCATTGACACAAACAGTGCCTTCGTAGCTTAATATTGATGTAGAAAGTGTTGTGACTCAGACTCAGTGTCCAGTCTCGGCTACAAGAACGACACAGAGGATGATGATGAGGAGGATATGAGCTTGAGTTTAACATCACTAGAAGACGATGACGACGAGCCATCTACCGAGGTTCCATTTGCTGAGAACAAGGAAGTGGGACATCAGCCACCAATCCTGTAAGATATATATTATTTTTAAATGGCTATGATAGGATGTCAAGTTCAGTATGTTTCCATTTTGAGTTTTGATGATGATAATAATCATTTGAGTATGTAGTACATGAGTGTCTCATTGAAGTTGTAAAAAAGTCCCTCCCTCCCTCCCTCCCTCCCTCCCTCCCTCCCTCCCTCCCTCCCTCCCTCCCTCCCTCCCCTTATCGGTCCCTCTCTCCCCTTATCGGTCCCTCTCTCCCCTTATCGGTCCCTCTCTCCCCTTATCGGTCCCTCTCTCCCCTTATCGGTCCCTCTCTCCCCTTATCGGTCCCTCTCTCCCCTTATCGGTCCCTCTCTCCCCTTATCGGTCCCTCTCTCCCCTTATCGGTCCCTCTCTCCCCTTATCGGTCCCTCCCTCCCCTTATCGGTCCCTCCCTCCCTCCCTCCCCTTATCGGTCCCTCCCTCCCCTTATCGGTCCCTCCCTCCCTCCCCTTATCGGTCCCTCCCTCCCTCCCCTTATCGGTCCCTCCCTCCCTCCCCTTATTGGTCCCTCCCTCCCTCCCTCCCCTTATTGGTCCCTCCCTCCCTCAGTCCATGTTTCAGTAGTTATATTCCTCTAATGCGGGTAGTCCAGTCAGTCCGTCACACTAAAAGACAGGCCAGTGGAGTACTGAGAGAGGGTTGGCTACTCCATCACACCAACACTGACACACTGGTGAGAACACATACGCACACAGGCAGGTATGCGCGCACACACACACACACACCGAGAGAACACTCACACCATACTTTCTCATTGTTTCTGTCAGAGGAAACGGCATTACTGGATATTGGACTGGAAGAGTATCACTCTGTACCAGAACGAGATCAACACCAAGTACTACAAGGTTGGTTCAATGGGGAAGAAAGAGCCATCTATCATTCTAGCATTTACCATCCAAGGCCTGTCAGTCACCTCAACACTACAGTACTGACTGCTTGTGGCCAAATAGAACATCAACAAAATGTGTTTTTCTTCCTCCCTCCCTTCTCCCTTGTCTCTCACTCGTTCCCTCTCTTTTCTTCCCTTCTCCACACCCTCTCCTGTCTCCCTTCCTCCCTCCCTCTCTAGGAGATTCCTCTATCTGAGGTGCTGCAGGTACGAGGCCCCGCCCAGTTGTCTGTCCCCTTGTTGCCCGGCAACAGTGCCCACTCCTTCGAAGTGGTGACGGGCACGCTGGTGTACTGTGTGTTGGCGGGCCGGGACGGGCAGGCCTGGGAGACCGCCGTACGCCAGGCTCTGATGCCCGTGCTGAACAGTGGGCAGGTGGACAAACTGGGACAAGGTGAGTCAGAGAAGTAGCATGTTTGGACTGGGATACTAGAGTATTGTTCAGAGAGAGACCAATGACTGACATCAGAGCCAAGTATTTAGAGAGTTTAAGTCATTGCGGGTTCTGTCTGAACGTTCTGTGGGTGACCCCACAACTCACCTGTGTCAGTTGGCCAAACTCTGAGTGCTCTGAGGGCCATGCCACTGGATGGTCTCTCACATTTGTTTTTTCATAAAGGCTTTAAAGTAAAGTTGGCATCATCCTCATGCATGTTAGACTTAGTTCCATGGTCATGTTCTTTAACAATGGTGAGATTGACAGTCGGTGCTTTTAATAAAGAGAACTCTTTCTGTTGTAGACCATGAACCCCAGAGTGGAAAAAGCCCGGTAAGTGTGTGGGGTGGGTGGCTGATGGATCTATATGGAGCTCTCTCGTCTCATTGTCTGAAATGGATAGATGAGTAAACTAACACTGTGTTTGTGTGTATTGCGTGCATTTTTGTGTGTGTGTGTGTGTGTGTGTGTGTGTGTGTGTGTGTGTGTGTCATTCAGGATGTCAGCTCAGTGTATCAGATCTTCACTGATGAGGTGCTGGGTTCAGGACAGTTTGGAGTGGTGTATGGAGGTGCGTTTGTCGTTACACTGGAAGAAATGCTTTCTCTACCGTTACCTGTTTGGCTCAATGAGCTTCTTCTATTCGGATTACATATAGGGTATTATCATGGTATTACTCGGCTAGCTGAGAGTCCTCTCTCTCGTCCCCAGGCACCCACAGACAGTCTGGTCAGCCAGTGGCCGTCAAGGTCATCGACAAAACCCGTTTCCCTACCAAACAGGAGAGACAGTTGAGGAACGAGCAGGCAATTCTACAGGTGATGGTTCTACATTTTGTTTGTTTATGTTGCGTTTGTGTTACAGGGAGGTACGGTGTTTGAAATGAACATCCCCCGTTGTCATATTAGTTTCCCCCTTTCAATATATTTGTGTGTTTTCAGAATCTGTCCCACCTCGGTATAGTTCTACTGGAGGGCATGTTTGAGACCATGGAGCACGTATTCATTGTCATGGAGAAGCTCCATGGAGATATGCTGGAGATGATTCTGTCCAATGAGAAGGGCCGACTGCCAGAGCGCACCACACGTTTCTTGGTTACACAGGTACTGGTGACATAGCTGAAGGACACAGACTATTTCTTCAACAGTCTGCGGTATTCAAATAGGGCCTCTAGAGGGGGAAAGTAGTGCCTTTTTTAATAATATGTTTGATGTATAAGTCAATGTAAAATTCAGTTGATTTTGAATTCTTTGTTGACTCATAGACTAGTGTGTGTGTGTGTGTGTGTAGATTCTAGAGGCCCTGCGCTACCTGCACTTCAAACACATCGCTCATTGTGACCTGAAACCTGAGAATGTACTGCTGGCCTCCCCAGACTCTTTCCCTCAGGTCAGTGTGTGTGTGTGTGTGTGCGTGCATGTGCTTCAATTTGTCTGTGAAGACTCTACTTTGTAGAAGAATCCTTCCATCAGACTTTACAGCGCCTCCTCTCCCCTCAGGTAAAGCTGTGTGACTTTGGTTTTGCCCGCATCATCGGCGAGAAGTCGTTCCGCCGGTCGGTGGTGGGCACGCCGGCCTACCTGGCACCCGAGGTCATCAGTAGCCATGGTTACAACCACTCGCTGGACATGTGGGCGGTGGGTGTGGTCCTGTACGTCAGCCTGAGCGGAACGTTCCCCTTCAACGAGGACGAGGACATCAGACAACAGATCACCAACGCTGCCTTCATGTACCCACGCCTGCCCTGGTCTAACATCTCACTAGAGGGTAAGTTTGTTCCCCTGGTAGGACCAATGCAAGCAAAAGAGTCCCATAATGATCATCAGTGATCCACCACCATATTGTACAGCTGATATGAGGTTATTTTCTGCTTATGCATATTACTTTCAATGGTGAATCCACCAGTGGTTTGCGTGGCCATAGAGCTCTATGGTCGTCTCATCTGACCAAAGCACCTGGTTCCAATCCAAGTGCCAATGCTGTTTTTTTTTTTTTTAGCAAGGCGTTTACAAGGCGTTTACATTTGTTGGTTGCTCTTAATAAAGGCTGTTCTAGTGGTAAGTGGTATACTGTATTTCCTTTTTTAGCTGTTTTGTACCTGATTTATGAAGGTCAACAAACATTTCTCTTTTTCGTTTGTAAGTTCTTTGCCTTTCTCTGTGGTGGTGGATGACAAATGTATTTTACATGTGTGTTACCTCATTTTTATACCCCAGTGAAACTGGAAGCCATGGATGACCACAATACAGTTAATTTAAGTTTAGATGAACTTAAAGTTGAACGTTAATGCAGATTTTATTTTTTGTAAGATTCTTAAGAAGTGCCAATCATTTTGAGACCTATCTTTTTTGAGATATAACAATTATTACTTGTTAAAGAAAATCTCTTTCTCTGGGCAATTGTATTAGTAAAAAATAATATCGATTTTCAAATTGTTCTGAGCATACCAATACAGCTCAGTATTTTTTTATTTTTTGTTTATCTTTATCAAGGATGCCAATAATTTTGGAAGTGACTGTATGTATCAATTTGACTTCATGACTCCTCAACCCCCTTCTCTGATGGGTATGGTGGCTCACCCAGGAAGGTTGTTTCACAAAAGTGTCTCCCTTCAAAAATATTAAGTAGATCCGTACCCCCGCCTGCCTTGGGCTAACATCTCACTGGAGGGTAGGTCTGTATAGAACGCCTGCCCTGGGCTAACATCTCACTGGAGGGTAGGTCTGTATAGAACGCCTGCCCTGGGCTAACATCTCACTGGAGGGTAGGTCTGTATAGAACGCCTGCCCTGGGCTAACATCTCACTGGAGGGTAGGTCTGTATAGAACGCCTGCCCTGGGCTAACATCTCACTGGAGGGTAGGTCTGTATAGAACGCCTGCCCTGGGCTAACATCTCACTGGAGGGTAGGTCTGTACAGAACGCCTGCCTTGGGCTAACATCTCACTGGAGGGTAGGTCTGTACAGAACGCCTGCCTTGGGCTAACATGTCACTGGAGGGTAGGTCTGTACAGAACACCTGCCCTGGGCTAACATCTCACTGGAGGGTAAGTCTGTATAGAACGCCTGCCCTGGGCTAACATCTCACTGGAGGGTAGGTCTGTACCCCCGCCTGCCTTGGGCTAACATCTCACTGCAGGGTAGGTCTGTACAGAACGCCTGCCCTGGGCTAACATCTCACTGGAGGGTAGGTCTGTACAGAACGCCTGCCTTGGGCTAACATGTCACTGGAGGGTAGGTCTGTACAGAACGCCTGCCCTGGGCTAACATCTCACTGGAGGGTAAGTCTGTATAGAACGCCTGCCCTGGGCTAACATCTCACTGGAGGGTAGGTCTGTACCCCCGCCTGCCTTGGGCTAACATCTCACTGCAGGGTAGGTCTGTACAGAACGCCTGCCCTGGGCTAACATCTCACTGGAGGGTAGGTCTGTACAGAACGCCTGCCCTGGGCTAACATCTCACTGGAGGGTAGGTCTGTACAGAACGCCTGCCCTGGGCTAACATCTCACTGAAGGGTAGGTCTGTACAGAACGCCTGCCCTGGGCTAATATCTCACTGGAGGGTAGGTCTGTACAGAACGCCTGCCCTGGGCTAATATCTCACTGGAGGGTAGGTCTGTACAGAACGCCTGCCCTGGGCTAATATCTCACTGAAGGGTAGGTCTGTACAGAATGCCTGCCCTGGGCTAATATCTCACTGAAGGGTAGGTCTGTACAGAACGCCTGCCCTGGGCTAATATCTCACTGGAGGGTAGGTCTGTACAGAACGCCTGCCCTGGGCTAACATCAGTGGTTTCAAAAGTAACATTCCCCCTAGTGTTTTGTCTAAGGCGGGGAGCAGAAACAAATGAATCAGCATTCAAATATTTGATTTCCTTATCCCTGGGCTAACGTTTTATCTGTGTGGAGGTAGAATCAGTCTCTCATTACGTTGTTCTCTCGCACTCTCTCTCTCTCTCTCTCTAGCGGTGAGTCTTATCAACAACCTGCTCCAGGTTGCAGTAAGGTGTAGGTTCAGTGTGGGAAAAGCACTGGGACACCCCTGGTTACAGGTAAAAGACCTCAACTCCTCCTAACAGAAACACTTTAAGGCTCAGACACACCAATGATATTGACTGTTGAGATGTACTTGGCACCTCCTGTTGGCAGGTAACTTTTTGTTGTTCACATATCACAGATACACCACCGAAGCGATAGTCAAAATACTCCAGACCACAAGGTGGCAGTAGCTTGTTTGGCTTGTCCCTGCTGTAGATAGCTAATGTTAGCCAACTAGCAAGATAAGCTAATTATGTTGCTAGCTAGCTATAATGTGTAGGAAGCCCTTGTTGATATGAGACAGATGGCCACAACTAGATAACTAGCAGCATTATAATTAAATCCCAAAGGATTTTTTTTTTTTTCGTGAAGCAGCTGCCTCTTAAGTCACTGGAGAAGCTAGCTACAGTTTAAGTCGGAAGTTTACATACACCTTAGCCAAATACAATTAAACTCAGTTTTTCACAATTCCTTACATTTAGTCCTAGTAAAAATGCCCTATCTTAGGTCAGGAAGGATCACCGCTTTATTTTAACAATGTGAAATTTCAGAATAATAGTTGAGAGATGTATTTCAGCTTTTATTTCTTTCATCACATTCCCAATGGGTCAGAAGTTTACATACACTCAATTAGTATTTGGTAGCATTGCCTTTAAATTGTGTAACTTGGGTCAAACGTTTCAGGTAGCCTTCCACAAGCTTCCCACAATAAGTTGGGGGAATTTTGGCCCATTCCTCCTGACAGGGCGGGTGTAACTGAGTCAGGTTTGTAGGCCTCCTTGATCGCGCACACTTTTTCAGTTCTGCCCACAAATTTTCTATAGGATTGAGGTCAGGGATTTGTGATGGCCACTCCAATACCTTGACTTTGTTGTCCTTAGCCGTTTTGCCACAACTTTGGAAGTATGCTTGGGGTCATTGTCCATTTGGAAGACCCATTTGCGACCAAGCTTCAACTTCCTGACTGATGTCTTGAGATGTTGCTTCAATATATCCACATAATTTTCCTTCCTCATGAGGCCATCTATTTTGTGAAGTGCACTAATCCCTCCTGCAGCAAAGCATCCCCACAACATGATGCTGCCACCCCCATGCTTCACGGTTGGGATGGTGTTCTTTGGCTTGTCCTCCCACTGTTTCCTCCAAACATAATGATGGTCATTATGGCCAAACAGTTCTATTTTTGTTTCATTCGACCTGAGGACATTTCTCCAAAAAGTACAATCTTTGTCCCCATGTGTAGTGGCAAACTGTAGTCTGGCTTTTTTATGGCGGTTTTGGAGCAGTAGCTTCTTCCTTGCTGAGCGGCCTGGATATAGATACTTTTGTACCTCCAGCATCTTCACAAGGTCCTTTGTTGTTCTGCGATTGATTTGCACTTTTCGCAACAAGTTATGTTCATCTCTAGGAGACAGAACGCCTCTCCTACCTGACCGGTATGACGGCTGCGTGGTCCCATGGTGTTTATACTTTTATACTATTGATTGTACAGATGAACGTGGTACCTTCAGGTGTTTGGAAACTGCTCCCAAGGATGAACCAGGCTTGTGGAGGTCTGCAATTTTTGTTTTCCCATGATGTCAAGCAAGGAGGTACTGCGTTTGAAGGTAGTAGGCCTTGAAATACATCCAAAGGTACACCTCCAATTGACTCAACTGATGACAATTAGCCTACCAGAAGCTTCTAAAGTCATGACATCATTAACTGGAATTTTCCAAGCTGTTTAAAGGCACAGTCAAGTAAGTGTATGTAAACTTTTGACCCACCGGAATTGTGATACTGAATTATAAGTTAAATAATCTGTCTGTAAACAATTGTTGGAAAAAATTGCTTGTTTTATGCACAAAGTAGATGTCCTAACTGACTTGCCAAAACTATAGTTTGTTAAGAAGAAATTTGTGGAGTAGTTGAAAAACTAGTTTTAATGACTCCAACCTAAGTGTATATAAACTTCCGACTTCAACTGTATGTTGTGCTACTGGAAATAATGACGATGCTAACGTTAGCTAGAATGTGAACTGGCAGAGTGGGATAGTGGAGAGTGAATTCAATTATTTATTATTCATCTTGCTAGATAGCTAGCTTAGTAAGGCATTTAGTGTTTTGCGCATTTTTTTGCACTTACAAACCCATTCGATTCATATGAAGTGTTTGCGGAAGTCAGTTGGTCAGTTAGCACGCTAACGTTAGTGAGCTTGTGCACATTATCAAGCCGAAGAAAAAGACACTTATTCAAGCCCAACATTCCTTAGCTAGATGTACAACAAATAATGCAATGCTTTATTGTCTTAGTTAGAACAATTCTGATGAAAAGAGAGAGGATTACACTTGGTGTAACTTAGGTTTTTTTTTATTTTTTTTCTTGACAACCGTTGTCTCCCTGCCACATGGAGGTTTGTGCTCTCTGATTGGCTTAAAGTCAAGTTGACGGCCACTGCTGAGAATCGTAGTGTCAAGACAGGTTAGTAGAAATGACAGGTTTGTCGGCACCAGTATGCCGCAGGTAGTCTACGTATTTTTCTAGCAAGAGAAGGAACGGTGCTAAGCATAGCTGTGGGAAGTAGCGGTGCTGCAACACCCCCTGATAAATCGCAATTTAAAAAATGATCTTCTGACATCTTAAACAAACTGAAAACATATCAGAGCAGTTTGTAAGGTAATGGGTTTAGCCTATAACAAGTGAGAAGGGTAGCCAGTTTGTAACCCATTATGAATGGCCAGTCATTGACAAACCATCTCTACATTTCACACTTCTCTCTCTCTTTGTCCTTTTCTACTCCCCCCTTCCCCCTAACCCTAGCTCCATTCCGGCTCAACACCAACCCTAGCCATAACCAAACCCTTCTAATGCTTTACCATAATCTTAACCCTAACCTTAACTCCCCAGGACTTCCAGTTGTGGTGTGACCTGAGGGAGTTTGAGAAGAGAATGGGCTGCAGGTACCTGACCCACGAGGGGGACGAGGACCGCTGGAGATGCCACGCCTTGGACAGGGGCCTGGTCTTCCCCTCTCACCTCACCTGGACCTCCGGGCACGATGACAGCCTGTGACCCTTGGCCAAAATGTCAAAGGTGAAGGGTCGGACAAGATGGCTTCTGGACTACTTGTGTGTTTCAGTGGTGTTCAGCATAAACAACTGTCTGGATGCTGTTAGTGGAAGGTGGAGTGGAGTCTGTTTTTAAAGCAGTCTCGTAGAAAAAGATCACTGGAAGAGATGACGACTCCGGATTCGGACACAGTGACAAATCCTGGACTTTACGGTGCCCTCGTGGTGCCAGCTCTTGAAGTGGTTATTTTTTAATAAATCATAAAATTAAGACTGTTTCAGGCCCTTTTTTATTTAACTAGGCAAGTCAGTTAAGAACAAATTCTTATTTTGAATGCCGGCCTAGGAACAGTGGGTTAACTGCCTTGTTCAGATTTGTACCTTGTCAGCTGGGGGATTCGAACTTGCAACCTTTCGGTTACTAGCCCAATGCTCTAACCACTAGGCTACCCTGCCCGCCCTCTGTGCCCCAGAGTAGTAGTTTACCAGGATCACAATGCAGGTTCTCTGTCCTTCTCCAAAATGCATCCTTCTATGACCCTCCTCCACAGAGTTCAGACAAATTCACTCTGCCCCTTTATCCTGCGTTTGGGAGGTATTGGTACGATACTGAGATGTGTAAGCCTTGGTAGAGGTGATGGCCTACGCACACTATATAATGCAGAAGTATGTGGACACCCCTTCAAATGAGTGGATTCGGCTATTTCAGCCACACCCATTGCTGACAGGTGTATAAAATCGAGCACACAGCCATGCAATCTCCATAGACAAATATTGGCAGTAGAATGGCCTTACTGAAGAGCTCAGTGACTTTCAGCATGGCACTGTCACAGGGATGCCATCTTTCCAACAAGTCAGGTCATCAAATTTCTGCTCTGCTACAGCTTCCCCAGTCAACGGTAAGTGCTGTTATTGTGAAGAAGAAACCTCTAGGAGCAACAACATCTCAGCCGCGAGGGGGTAGGCCACAAAGGCTCACAGAACAGGACCGCCGAATGTTGACGAGCGTAACTGTCCTCAGTTGCAACACTCACTACCGTGTTCCAAACTGCCTTTGGAAGCAACGTCAGCTTCCAGAGGCATGGAATGGGTTTCCATGGCCGAACGTACACACACAAGCCTAAGATCACCATGCGCAATGCCAAGCGTCGGCTGGAGTGGTGTTAAGCTCGATGCTATTGGACTCTGGGGCAGTGGAAAGGCGTTCTCTT
Source organism: Oncorhynchus keta (assembly GCF_023373465.1). Lineage (NCBI taxonomy): Eukaryota > Metazoa > Chordata > Actinopteri > Salmoniformes > Salmonidae > Oncorhynchus > Oncorhynchus keta. The sequence goes on along the minus strand of NC_068433.1, from coordinate 29,635,186 downwards.
GGAGTGATGAATCACTCTTCACCATCTGGCAGTCCGACGTCCGAATCTGGGTTCGCCGGATATTAGGAGAATGCTACCTGTCCAAATGCATAGTGCCCAACTGTACAGTTTGGTTTAGGAGGACTAATGTTCTGGGGCTGTTTTTCATGGCTCAGGCTAGGCCCCTTAGTTCCGGTGAAGGGAAATCTTAACGCTACAGCATACAATGACATTCCAGATGATTCTGCCCTTCCAACTTTGTGGCAACACTTTGCGGAAGGCCCTTTCCTGTTTTAGCATGACAATGTCCCCGTGCGCAAAGCGAGGTCCAAACAGAAATGTTTTGTCGAGATCGGTGTGGAAGACTGGCCTGCACAGAGCCCTGACCTCAACTGTATCGAACAACTTTGGGGTGAATTGGAACGCCGACTGCAAGTCGGGCCTAATCGCCCAACATCACTGCCTGACCTCAGTAATGCTCTTGTGGCTTGATGCTGCAGGGACTTTCTTCCAACATTTAGTGGAAAGCCTTCCCAGAAAAGTGGAGTCTGTTATAGCAGCAAAGGGGGGACCAACTCCATATTAATGCCCATGGTTTTGGAATGAGAGGTTCAACGGGCAGGTGTCCACATGCTTTTGGTCATGTAGTGTGTGTTGCTTTAACATTTTCCTGTGCATTTGTTTTTCACAATGATTGGATCATAAAACTGTCCACTTGATGGCGCTGTTTGCCAAACAATAAACAGCATTGCTAATCTACTCAGTAACTTGCTTCATTATCCTAGAAAGTCTTTAAATAATGATGTTTAAGATCAACTATCTAGAGTGTAGAATATATTAAAGTAATGCTACTGTTTCGGGGGTTTATAAAGGTTTTAAAATAGTTTAAATCTGTTCTCTCACGCTCTCTCTCCCTCCTTCCCTATAACCCACCCCTTAGGCAGATCCCTCCCATAGTCCTCTCTCTGTCTGTGTCTCTGTCTGTTTGTCTCTCTCTTTTTCTCTCTCCCCCTCCAATTTCTATCCCTTCCTCCTTCCCCTCTAACTCCACCCCTCCCACACTCGTCTGAGGAAACGAAACTGATCGGAGTCTATGGCCTTTTCTCATTTGGGCATAGAAATAGTACACACAGAACAGATCTACGGCTTCTTGGACTTGCTTTCAATGAGCATGACAGACACATTTCGTTGGGTCGGAGGAAGAGAGAGAAAAAGAGGGACAAATAAAGTTACAGGGTTGACCGTAACAGGGTTCACGACTTCATCTTAAATCAGCCATAACTCCCCTGGGGGGGTGGAATGTTGTTGTGTGCAACAGGGAAGGGCAATTGAATATAAGCTTCACAGAAAATATATATAACTATAACAGGGTAACAGGGTTGACATGTTCTACTCGAAGTGCTCAGTTTTCCACCACTAAACACCAGAAAATGTCTCACTTGCTTTTACACTGTGATTTGACTATTCAATGTCTCTTTTAAAATATATACATATTTTTTTAAAGGAATAGTTTTACCATATTAAAATGAGTTTAGTTCACGTAACAGGGTTGACCTTTAAAATCAGGGACAAGTTTAACTAATAACATGAAATGTATAATTATCTTCATAAATGACTTTGTCAAAGCAACAAAATAACTTTACTATGATGGTGAAAATGATGGGGTTAAGTAGGTTCAAATCTTCCTGGAAGTCACAGGGGATGCACAGAGGGACATGTAAATATGCAGAATTTTGGCACTTTAGCATGTCTTTATTCATATGAAAGGGTACTCCATTTAATATAACGGGCTTTTAAAATGCAATATTTGTGTGAAATTTCTACTTCTAATATCGAAAGGCACTCATTTTGTGGAACGACCCTGTTACTGTATCGAGGGCTGCTGGGATCAGGATGAACAGAAGCAATCCTCAGTGTAGTCAGACATTCACTCCGAGTGCCTTTTTTTGCAATGGAGTCCTGCATCTGACAATTACACAGCAATGCTATGGATGAACATAAAGGCGGTGATGCAGTGTCAGCTGCAGCATAGAGGACTGAGGTAAAACAAGTCAAGACGAGCTTCGGAACTTTGGCGACGACTAAGTATTTTTTTTTAAACCTCCCGCTTTGGGAGGGATGTTTCAATGTGCATAATCTATGAGCATAATTACTGTTTTACCTCAATTAGCCACAAAAATCCGGTACCGGTACCGAGTCAATGTGCGGGGGTACAGATTAGTCAAGCTAATTTGTACATAGGTAGGGGTAAAATTACTATGCATTGATAATAAACAGCGAGAAGCAGCAGTGGGGGGTGTCAATGTAAATAGTCCAGGTGACCATTTGATTAATTGTCCAGCAGTCTTATGGCTTGGGGGTAGAAGCTTTTGAGGAGCCTTTTGACCTAGACTTGGCGCTCCAGTACCACTGCCGTGCGGTAGCAGAGAGAACAGTCTATGACTAGGGTGTCTGGAGTCTTTGACAATTTTTGGGGGCTTTCCTCTGACACCCCGCCTAGTATATACAGTGGGGCAAAAAAGTATTTAGTCAGCCACCAATTGTGCAAGTTCTCCCACTTAAAAAGATGAGGCCTGTAATTTTCATCATAGGTACACTTCAACTATGACAGACAGAATTAGAAAAAAAATCCAGAAAATCACATTGTAGGATTTTATATGAATTTATTTACAAATTATGGTGGAAAATAAGTATTTGGTCACCGACAAACAAGCAACATTTCTGGCTCTCACAGACCTGTAACATCTTCTTTAAGAGGCTCCTCTGTCCTCCACTCGTTACCTGTATTAATGGCACCTGTTTGAACTTGTTATCAGTATAAAAGACACCTGTCCACAACCTCAAACAATCACACTCCAAACTCCACTATGGCCAAGACCAAAGAGCTGTCAAAGGACACCAGAAACAAAATTGTAGACCTGCACCAGGCTGGGAAGACTAAATCTGCGATAGGTAAGCAGAAATCAACTGTGGGAGCAATTATTAGGAAATGGAAGACACAAGACCACTGATAATCTCCCTCGATCGCGGGCTATACGCAAGATCTCACCCCGTGTGGTCAAAATGATCACAAGAACGGTGAGCAAAAATCCCAGAACCACACTGGGGGATCTAGTGAATTACCTGCAGAGAGCTGGGACCAAATTAACAAAGCATACCATCAGTAACACACTACGCCGCCAGGGACTCAAATCCTGCAGTGCCAGACGTGTCCCCCTGCTTAAGCCAGTACATGTCCAGGCCCGTCTGAAGTTTGCTAGAGAGCATTTGGATGACCCAGAAGAAGATTGGGAGAATGTCATATGGTCAGATGAAACTAAAATATAACTTTTTGGTAAAAACTCAACTCGTCGTGTTTGGAGGACAAAGAATGCTGAGTTGCATCCAAAGAACACCATACCTACTGTGAAGCATGGGGTTGGAAACATCATGCTTTGGGGCTGTTTTTCTGCAAAGGGACCAGGATGACTGATCCGTGTAAAGGAAAGAATGAATGGGGCCATGTATCGTGAGATTTTGAGTGAAAACCTCCTTCCATCAGCAAGGGCATTGAAGATGAAACGTGGCTGGCTCTTTCAGCATGACAATGATCCCAAACACACCGCCCGGGCAACGAAGGAGTGGCTTCGTAAGAAGCATTTCAAGGTCCCGGAGTGGCCTAGCCAGTCTCCAGATCTCAACCCCATAGAAAATCTTTGGAGGGAGTTGAAAGTCCGTGTTGCCCAGCAACAGCCCCAAAACATCACTGCTCTAGAGGAGATCTGCATGGAGGAATGGGCCAAAATACTAGCAACAGTGTGTGAAAACCTTGTGAAGACTTACAGAAAACGTTTGACCTCTGTTATATACCCTTTGTTTGCAATGACAAAGTATTGACAAACTTTTGTTATTGACCAAATACTTATTTTCCACCATAATTTGCAAATCATTTCATAAAAAATCCTACATTGTGATTTTCTGGATTTTTTTTCTCATTTTGTCTGTCATAGTTGAAGTGTACCTATGATGAAAATTACAGGCCTCTCATCAGTAGAACAGTAGGCGATGTAGATTCTAGATTAGGATACTATGTCAAGTTCTGGAGTTTAGAGTACTCTTGTGATAGCTATTGGTGTAGTTATCATTCCAGACACACAAATTGTGAAGTTGAAGTATCAGGCCCTTAGTCTTCCAGAGTAAGAGTGTGCCTGGATCACAAGGCAGGTAATCTGTACTTCTACAGTGCATTTTCTAATACAATTACCCTCCTCCACCGTGTACAGACCACATTCACTCAGTCCCTCTATTCTGGGTTTACACTTCTTGGTACTGCCGACTGAGCTGTGTAAACTGTGGTAGAAGTCCATACTAGAGTAATGCCTCATCAACTTCTGGCAGCGAGAACACTGCAAAACTTTAGGCACAAATACTCTAACCATGTAACTCGTATCCTAGAATTACACTATCAGGGAGAACCTCCAACTCAAAGCACAACACCACGGCCAGACTCTCCTCCCTCCACCTGCCTCGATTTATGTTTAGTTGTCTGGCTCCACACATGCTCGTGACCTTCTTACAGGGTGACTGCACTTCCTGATTTGGATACATTTTTCATCTATGCTCATAAACAAATCCTACCAGCCATGACTGAGGGCAAACGATAGTTATCATGTGGGTGTGGTTTGATGTGGGTGTTTATTGGGTGTTTCTTGTGTGTGTCTTTGCCATTCAGTCACAACAGAAGTGAGTACAGCGAGGTTAGCCAAGTTAACTTTGCTATGGAGAGAACAAAGTTTTGAACTTGAGGACTTCTCCCCTCCTGACTGACTCACCATGTCAAGATGGTCAGCTAATTCAGTTCTATGTGTAGGCTAAAGGCTGTTCTGACCTTGTGTTTAGCCAAGCTGACAGCAGCTAGCTAGCATAGCTTGGTGATAGAATAGCCAGCTGCAGCTATCTACCTGGTATGTCTCTGTTAACACAGTCATGGCAAGATAGCAAGAGCTAGTGTCTGGAATGTGTTTCATAAGACACTCCTTCTACAACACCTTGCTACGAAAGAAGCAACTTAGTTTCAACGGTTCATCACATCAGGGAAATTCATGTTGCTGTGGAAACGATATCAACTACTGCGAGTTGAATGCCCATGAGTTGTCTTCAGTCAGCTCACCTACAACACAATATTCTATAACTGGCTAGATGTCTCTCGTCTTCTCTCTCCTTATGTCCCCTGTTAGGTATTTCCCAGGAGACAAATCCCAGAACTAATATCCCAAAAGGTGTAGGCTACATGAGAACACTGCACAAACGTCGCCCAGCTTTAGTGCAGATACAATGCATTCGGAAAGTATTCAGATCCCTTGACTTTTTCCACATTTTGTTACGTTACAGCCTGATTTTAAAATGGATGAAACAAAAAAAAATCCTCTTCAATCTATACACAATACCCCATAATGACAGTGACAAATAAAAAAATGAAATACCTTGTTTACATAGGTATTCAGACCCTTTGCTATGAGACTCGAAATTGAGCTCAGGTGCATCCTGTATCCATTGATCATCCTTGAGAGGTTTACAAAACTAGATTGGAGTCCACCTGTGGTAAATTCAATTGATTAGACATGATTTGGCAAGGCACACACCTGTCTATATAAGGTCCCACCATTGGCAGTGCATGTCAGAGCAAAAACCAAGACATGAAGTCGAAGGAATTGTCCCTAGAGCTCCGAGACGACAGGATTGTGTCGAGGCACAGACCTGGGGAAGGGTACCAACAAATGTCTGCAGAATTGAAGGTCACAAAGAACACAGTGGCTTCCATCATTCTTAAATGGAAAAAGTTTGGAACAACCAAGACTCTTTATGGTAGAGTGGCCAGATGGAAGGCACTCCTCAGTAAAAGGCACGACAGCCCGCTTGGAGTTTGCCAAAGGGGACCTAAAGGACTCAGACCATGAGAAACAAGATTCTCTGGCCTGATGAAACCAAGATTGAACAATTTGGCCTGAATGCCAATCGTCACGTCTGGAGGAAACCTGGCACCATCCCTACGGTGGAGCATGGTGGTGGCAGCAGCATGCTCTGGGGATGTTTTTCAGCAGCAGGGATTGGGAGACTAGACAGGATCGAGTGAAAGATTAACGGAGTAAAGTACAGAGATCCTTGATTTAAAAAAAAAAAAAACTTCTCCAGAGCACTCAGGACCTCAGACTGTGGCAAAGGCTCACCTTCCAACAGGACAACGACCCTAAGCACACAGCCAATACAACGCAGGAGTGGCTTCGGGACAAGTCTCTGAATTTCCTTTTGTGGCCCAACCAGAGCCCGGACTTGAACCCAGTCAAACATCTCTATAGATATCTGATAGTAGCTGTGCCGCTCCCCATCCAAACTGACAGAGCTTGAAAGGATCTTCTGAGAAGAATGGGAGAAACTCCCCAAACACAGGCTAAGCTTATAGCATCATACACAAGAAGATTCGAGGCTGTAATCGCTGATGAAGGTGCTTCAACAAAGTACAGAATAAAAGGTCTGAATACTCATGTAATTGTGATATTTCTAAAAACCTGTTTTTGCTCTCATTATGGGGTATTGTGTGTAAATTGATGAGGGGGTAAAAACTTTATAGTAATTTTAGAATGAGGCTGTAACGTAACAAAATGTGGAAAAAGTCAAGGGGTCTGAATTTCCCAATGCACTGTCTCCTTATATGGCTGTGAATGCGCCAGGAATGAGCCTGCGCTTTCTGTATATTCCCCGAGGTGTCTGCAGCATTGTGACGTGTTTGTAGGCATATCATTGGAAGATTGACCATAAGAGACTACATTTACCTGGTGTTCCGCCCGGTGTCCTGTGCGTAATCAGTAAGTCCATGCGCGTTCCATTTCTTCAGAATTGAAAGTAAACTGCCACAATGGATTTTATCGTCGATAGATATGTGAAAAACACCTTGACGATTGATTCTAAACATCGTTTGCCATGTTTCTGTCGATATTATGGAGTTAATTTGGAAAAAAGTTTGCGTTTTAATGACTTATTATTATTATTGTTTCCTTACCCAAACACGATGAAACAAAACGGAGCGATTAGTCGACACAAATAACATTTTTTGTAAAAACGGAACATTCGCTATCTAACAGTCTCCTCATTGAAAACATCTGAAATTCTTCAAAGGTAAATTATTTTATTTGAATGCTTTTATGGTTTTTGTGGAAAATGTTGCATGCTGAATGCTAATGCTAAATGCTACTTTAGCCATCAATACTGTTACACAAATGCTTGTTTTGCAATGGTTGAGAAGCATATTTTGAAAATTTGAGATGACAGTGTTGTTAACAAAAGGCTAAGCTTGAGAGCAAATAGATTTATTTAATTTCATTTGCGATTTTCATGAATAGTTAACGTTGCGTTATGCTAATGAGCTTGCGGATAGATTTACACAATCCTGGATACAGGTTTTTTTCGTAGCTAAACGTGACGCAGAAAACGGAGCGATTTGTCCTAAACAAATAATCTTTCAGGAAAAACTGAACATTTGCTATCTAACTGAGTCTCCTCATTGAAAACATCCAAAGTTCTTCAAAGGTAAATTATTTTATTTGAATGCTTTTCTGGTTTTTGTGAAAATGTTGCCTGCTGAATGCTAACGCTAAATGCTATGCTAGCTATCAATAGCTATCAATACTGTTACACAAATGCTTGTTTTGCTATGGCTGAGAAGCATATTTTTGAAAATCTGAGATGACAGTGTTGTTAACAAAAGGCTAAGCTTGAGAGCTAGCATATTGATTTCATTTCATTTGCGATTTTCATGAATAGTTAACGTTGCGTTATGGTAATGGGCTTGAGGCTGTAGTCACGATCCCGGATCCGGGATGGCTCGACGCAAGAAGTTAAGCCATTTTGCCACAACTTTGGAAGTATGCTTGGGGTCATTGTCCATTTTGAAAGCAACCAAGCTTTAAGTTCCTGACTGATGTCTCGAGATGTTGCTTCAATATATCCATGTAATTTTCCCCCTCATGAGGCCATCTATTTTGTGAATTTAACCAGTTCCTCCTGCAGCAAAGCACCCCCACAACATGATGCTTCCCGGTTGGGATGATGTTCTTCGGCTTACAAGCCTCCCCCTTTTCCCTCCAAACATAAGATGGTCATTAGGGCCAAACAGTTCTATTTTTGTTTCATCAGACCAGAGGACAATTCTCCAAAAAGTACAATCTTTGTCCCCATGTGCAGTGGCAAACCGTAGTCTGACTTTTTTATGGCGGTTTTGGAGCAGTGGCTTCTTCCTTGCTGAGCGGCCTTGCAGGTTATGTCGATATAGAACTCCTTTTACTGTGGATATAGATACTTTTGTACCTGTTTCCTCCAGCATCTTCGCAATGTCTTTTGCTGCTGTTCTGGGATTGATTTGCACTTTTCGCACCAAAGTATGTTCATTTCTAGGAGACAGAACGCCTCTCCTACCTGAGCGGTATGACAGCCGTGTGGTCCCATGGTGTTTTATACTTGCATACTATTGTTTGTACAAATGAACGTGGTACCTTCAGGCGTTTGGAAATTGCTCCCAAGGATGAACCAGACTTGTGGAGGTCTACAAAAACAATTCTGAGGTCTTGGCTGATTTCCTTTGATTTTCCCATGATGTTAAGCAAAGAGGCGCTGAGTTTGAAGGTAGGCCTTGAAATACATCCACAGGTACACCTCCAATTGACTCAACTGGGGGGTGAGAAGGATTACTTTAACCTCTTTAAGGAATACCTAGGATAGGATAAAGTAATCCTTCTCACCCCCTTAAAAGATTTAGATGCACTATTGTAAAGTGGCTGTTCCACTGGATGTCATAAGGTGAATGCACCAATTTGTAAGTCGCTCTGGATAAGAGCGTCTGCTAAATGACTTAAATGTAAAATGTAACTGATGTCAATTAGCCTATCAGTTAGCCTATAGCCTATCAGAAGCTTCTAACGCCATGACGTAATTTTCTGGAATTTTCCAAGCTGTTTAAAGGGACAGTCAACTTAGTGTATGTTAACTTCTGACCCGCTGGAATTGTGATACAGTGAATTATAAGTGAAATAATCTGTGTGTAAGCAATCTTTTTGAAAAATTGCTTGTTTTATGCACAAAGTAGATGTCCTAACTGACTTGCCAAAACTATAGTTTGTTCAGGCTTATCACCCCCTTGAGAGGAGCTTTGACTAAAGCTCATTAGTTCCCATTCAAACTGTTAGACTATGGGTGAAGCTTGGAACATTGTTATATGCAGAAGCATAAAGGAGTGAAAGAGACTAGTGTTTACAACAGAAGTAACTTGTAGGAGACAGGTGGTTTTGGAATGTTTTGTTTCTTCCTTTTTCTTTTTTCTTTATTTAACGAGGCATGTCAGTTAAGAACACATTTTTATTTTCAATGACAGCCTAGGAACAGTGGGTTAACTAACTGCCTTGTTCAGGGGCAGAACAACAGATTTTTTTTACCTTGTCAGCTTGGGGATTCGATCTTGCAACCTTTCGGTTACAAGTCCAATGCTCTAACCACTAGGCTACCTGCCGCCCCGTGTTGAGTGCACGGGAGGAAGTCACAGGATTGCTATTGGGGAAGCGGATGGACATCTGTGAATTAGGCGAGGGAGGGAGAAAGGGAGAAATTGTGGTTATTACCCTCTCCCTGTCGAACCATAAGATGTAACGATTGGAGAGAAGGAAAAGTGCCTAAAGTGGAGTATATATACTTCTGGTGGTGGAAACATGTTTTTGTCTGAATCCAGCTGTATCAACCCTTTGGGAAGAATTAAACTTGGTTAAGCTTCTCTAGTGTCCGTGGGTTATTTACTCTGAAAATTAGAAACCAAGCACAAAGCTCAATTCCTCTAGGAGACAGATGTACACTCTATCCTAATAAATCCACTTCTCGCAACCTTCACTGGCTGCACCTCTCCTAGATTACTTTACACCCACCCTGATACCTCAAACCAATCAGACAAAACTCCATGATTTGACTTTTTCATTGATTTGTACTCCAATCAGCAAAGAATCCTCGTGGGCACGTCGTGGATTTCCATTTCCCGACTCCTCCTCTTCCATTCTTCAGACACTGCCTCTTCCTCACTCCCTCCATGTCACTATTAACAGGAGAGACAAAAGGTCCTCAGTTCTGTACCCTGGTCAATCAGGAGATGTAGGCCTATTTTCAGGAGTCGCATGTTTGTGTTTTGTGTTTTTTCCTCCTTGTCATAACTCGACCTAACGCCTTGTTACTAAATTTGACTGTCGCTGTCAAATAAACTTATTGTAGTACTTTAGATACGAAAATATGGTTGTATAAAGAGAAAGATGTCAAAATGGCTTCTTTTCCCCATGCACCAGACTCTATCTTTTCAGTTCAATTAAGTAGCTAACCTCTCAGCGGGGCTCACTTGAAGTGTCAGGTTTTGGACCCTAGATTTGCATAGGGAGTGACGTGTCACATTTTCTGGCCTATCCAGACAAACGAGCGATTTCCTGTGTCTGTGAAACTCTAATTCTAAATTCTGCCCTATGATTCAATCTTTGGAGAATTAGATGTTAGGTGAGAATGAGGTGTTTTAAAATAGTTTAAATCTCTTGTTGTGCCTTAATTACTCTCTCAATTGATTTTTATCAATTGTTATTGATCATACGTACAACTCAATGTGATTGGCTCATACATTTATTTACTTTTAGAATGTTTGGAACTCATTTTCTCTCTCTCGCTCGCTCTCTCGCGCTCTCACTCTCTCTCGCTCTCGATTCGATGATAGATTGTGAAACGTGGGAATACCATGTGACTAATTCACCTGTTTGTACTGTGTGTGTGTGTGTGTGTGTGTGTGTGTGTGTGTGTGTGCATGTGTGTGTCTCACTCTTTATACGGCGAGGAGGTGTCATTTACATTATACAAGGATACACCCCCTTCCTTTAACTCTGCTATAGCATGCTACAGCCAGCATGACAGCTCAGGGAAAACACATCGTTTGAGAGCGCCAGAGAGTGAAAGTAAGGGATAAGGAGGAGAGAAAGAGGAGTATCGAGAAAAGTAGGAAGAAGATAAACATCAAGACTGTAAGAAATGAAATAAAGGAAGTCTCGTCAATCCAAGCCTCTCGTCCATGTCTTTCTCTTCCCCAGCATATTAGGACTATTTGGTGAGTATGTTTTCCCTCTCTTTCTTCCCCCACCACACTCCTGACTGGTCCTGTCAGTCAATGGGAATAGTCAGTAAAGTTAACACTAACGAGCTATTACCGTAGCCTCGGATAACAAAAGAGATAGATGTACACATCAGAAATAGGAATGCATATATATTGGTAGTCCCGGGGCCTTATGTCCTATCAAGCAGTTCAGAATAGGAGTTGACATTTAGGATACGTTTGACCTTTTACACCGAGTGTACAAAACAGTAAGAAAACATTCTCTTTGCATGACAGACTGACCAGGTGAATCCAGGTGAAAGCTATGACACCTTATTGATGTCACTTGTTAATTCCACTTCAATCATTGTATATGAAGGGGAGGAAATCGCTTAGAGGATCATTTTTAAGCCTTGAGACAATTGAGACATGAATTGTGTATGTTTGCCATTGAGGGTGAATGGGCAAGACGAAAGACTTACAACATGGTCCAGCATCCCTGTGGAACGAGTCCAGGCCCCGATGAATTGAGGCTGTTCTGAGGGCAAAAGGGGGTGCAACTCAATATTAGGAAGGTATTCCTAATGTTTTGTGCACTCACTGTAAGTAAATCTTAGTTCAAATGTTCTTGTCCTATCAAAGTAATAACTTAATTAATAAGCTGCACACAGCAAGTCAATACATGTCGAACATATTTACACTATTACCCAGTAAAAGAACACACCTATAATCTAACACACACACACCCACACACACACACACGCACACACACCAAGCAAACTTCCTTGAACTTTCACAGTACTTTTTCTTGTAATTCTGCTTCATTATCTAATTGTTTGCTATAATAAAAGCAAATTAATAGTTGATAAAAAAGAAAGTTAGACAAATTTAGTAAGAGTTCTCAATATGCGTCTATGGGCATACTACCTCTGTTCCCTATTCTAAAGTAAGACCATATTTTTACTTGCAGAATTATTTTCTCCATAAATGACAGAAAGGGGCACACCTTCCCTCATAAATGCCATTTACCCACAATGTGAACAACCAAACTTCTATTTATAATGACATAAATGTGAATGTTGACTGTAAAAGATCAGATTATGAATTATGAGCGAAAGAATAAAATGTCTGCCTGATTTGTGTAGTTTGATGACATAAGTGGATTAATATCTGTCATATAGTCACCATTCAAGTCTGTAAACAATTCATGTAAACAATTTAGTTTCGGGCAAACATGACATGGTTTTGATCAATTCACATTATACCTTTTATATGCCATACAGACATTCATATATAGAAGTATAAATCAAGTCTTTGTTGCTAATTGTTTAGGTCAAATTTGGACTTGAATGCTGTATGGCATATGGTTGGGAGTGTTCCCCTTTCTGTCCAATTAGGTCATTTCTGAAGAAAAAATCATAAATTCTTCTGCAAGTAAAATTATGATCACACATATGCCCTTATTAGTCCCACATTGAGAACGCTTACTAAGAGTCTTTCTTGTCTAACTTGCTTTTTATCAACTATTAATACATCGTTATTATAGTTAATAATTTGGTTAAGGATTGTCCAGTATTCCATGACTTATGTTTGAATTAGAAAACACTTAATTAACGCCTAATATATGGCTAATAAAACATAAAGGCCTTATAAACTACTTATCTACCTATTTATACACTTCAAATGAGTGGTTAATGTGTGTATCTTAAATTCAAGTGTTACCCACGGTTCTAATCTAGACAGTTGCAAGGAAAACACACGATATATTAGATTGTGATTGTTATGTTTTCTACACAACACCTTGGAGTTGTTGTGTTCATTTCGACTCAACTTAGATGTCCTACGGGAGCCACCGTACCTGGGATAAACAGTGTTTTTATGCGAGCTCAAGAACTTGAGGATGTCAGAGTTGTAGCTTAAAAACCTGAGGCTGATAGGAAAGAAAAAAAAGTATTGTCATTTTAACACAACACTGATCTTCTATTAGAACTACATTCTCAGACTAGTCTTCTCTGGACCAAACACTAAGATATAAGATTCATCCAACATGGCACCTTATTCCCATAGCACCTTATCCAAAGTTGTGCACTACATGGGGAATAGGGTGCCATTTCGAAAGCAGGCATACTGCTCTGAAACAGGCCTCGGAGGGAGGTAGAATGATTTCTCAAACAAACACTGTAGCTACAATATATTGTTTGCGTCACCACTCAAGTCTGGTCTAGCTGGTTAGGAATCAGTGTAGTGGAGAAGCCTGTCACAATTCCTCAACATTCCTACACATGTAGAAACTCCTCCCATTTGTTTCAGCAAAAGCCTCTGACAAATAAGGACACATACTTTTGGAAGTAAGAATACATACCTTTCGGGGGATTTTTGTCTGATGCTTTGAAATGCAATAAGGTGCATAAAAGACGTAGGCATCAAAATAAAAGTTATTACTTCAAGAATTTGAAGGTAATGTAGAGTAGTAAGCATGTGTACGCGTGCATGGACACGCACAGGCTCACACGCAAGCACACACACACATTACACACGTACACACACACACACACTGTAATGGAGAACTGTACATTTTATGGTCATTTAGGGTATTATCAACAGTAAAATACTCAAACGTTTTACTGCAGCATACTATCAATAATGATGCATTGTGGGAAAATGTTGTGGGTTTGGCAAACAATTGCTGTATGTTGAATGGTACTATAATACATCCCACAGAATAAGGTATTGTACCGTATCTTTGGAGCACCAAATACCTTTTGACCACTAGTGGGTGCATAGTATTATTGTTTCTGGTGCATGAATATATTTCGAGGCATGCCTTGTAAGAGGCTATATTTGTTGCACCCACAAGTGAGAATGCTGTACCACTCCAATGTGGTTACAGTTCCCCATGACTTTGTATAGGGGACAGATTTGAGTGGCAGCAAGACTTAAGCCCTATTCACACAGGACTAGTATTACTAGGGAATGTTGGTTATTTAATTAATACCCCAGAATGTCCGTTATGCCCACACTGGCACTGCAGATGGATATTACCACTAGCACAGGACTATTAAAGGCCCAGTGCACTACGTTTGTGAGACATTTATTTTTTTCCAATATTTAAAAACTATATATATATATTTTTTAATTCAGGTTTTTCAGGGGGTGCTGCAGCACCCTCAGAAACCCTACTTCCCACGGCTGTCTCCTCCCATATAAAAATGACTGCCATGGGACTAAAATTACAGATGTGGTGCTTCGGTAAAACTAATCCCATCCGAATAGGGCTTTAAACCTTAAATGGTTGAGCATTGGGCCTCCCGAGTGGCTCAGTGGTCTAAGGCACTGCATCGCTGTGGTCTAACATACGGCATCGCTGTGCCTCAAAAGATTATGGGTTCGAGTCCAGGCTCTGTCGCAGTTGGCCATGACTGGAAAACCCATGGGGCGGCGCACAATTGGCCCAGCATCGTCCGGGTTTGTGGAGGGTTTGACCGGCAGGAATATCCTTGTCCCATCGCGCACTAGCGACTCCTGTGGCGGTCCGGTTGCAGTGCAAGCTGACACAGTCAGGTGTTCGGTGTTTCCTCCGACACATTGGTGCGGCTGGCTTCCGGATTAAGTGGGCATTGTGTCAAGAAGCAGTGCAGCTTGGTTGGGTTGTGTTTCGGAGGACGCACGGCTCTCGACCTTTGCCGGCTCTCGTACGGGAGTTGCAGCGATGAGACAAGACTTTAACTACCAATTGGACACCATGAAAAAGGGGTAAACATTTTTTTTTAATGTTTGTCATGTCCTTTTTGGTCTGTTTTGCCATGTCGTCGCTGCCAGTTTGGAAGCCTTTGTTAAGGCCTCTTGAAGTGCAAGTGATATAAAACACTGAATATATATGGACACACTGTAATATGTAAACACTTTACCTAACAGCCAACCTGCTTGCACCAATCCCTTGTAATTACAGTAAAATACTGTGAAATACAAACCCCTCCCATGAATTTCATGCATACATGCATTCTGATTGAGATGGTTTGGTATGAGTTGGACCACAGAGTGAAGGAAAATCAGCCAACAAGTGCTCAGAATATGTGGGAACACCAAGATTGTTGGAAAAGCATTCTAGATGAAGCTGGTTGAGAGAAAGCCAACAGTGTGCAAAGCTGTCAAGGCAAAGGGTGGCTCATTTCAAATATAAAATATATTTTGATGTTTAGCACTTTTTGTGGTTACTATATGATTCCATGTATGATATTTCATAGTTTGGATGTCTTCACTATTATTCTACAATGTAAAAATTAAGAAAAACCCTTGAATGAGCAGTTGTGTCCAAACTTTTGACTGGTACTGTATATATACACTACCGGTCAAAAACTTTAGAACACCTACTCATGCAAGGGTTTTTCTTTATTTTTACTTTTTTCTACATTTAGAATAATAGTGAAGACATCAAAACTATGAAATAACACGCATGTAGTAACCAAAAAAGTGTTTAACGAATTAAAATATATTTTGTATTTGAGATTCTTCAAATAGCAACTCTTTGCCTTGATGACAGCCTTGCACACTCTTAAGGTATTTCAAGTTTTCAATTTGTATACATTTGCAATTTTTTTTAAATATAAACCTGTTTTTGCTTTGTCATTATGGGGTATTGTTTGTCAATTTGATGAGGAAAAACATGAATTTAATAAATTCCAAAAAGGCTGTTGCGTAATAAAATGTGGAAAAAGTTTAGGGGTTTGAATACTTTCCGAATGCACTGTACTGTAATATAAAATACTGGATTTTACTTGCCTCCGAGCTGTCTGTAAACTACTGTCAAATTCACAGTAACCCCTTAACAGTTCACACCAGCCAGTTGCTCCCCAACAAGGGAATGTATTCGCCATAAGTGAATCACTCAAAGCTATCTGTTCATCCTAAATCAATTCCACATTATTCCCATGATGTTTGATCTTCTCTATTTGTTCTCTTTGTCAGGTCATGTGTTTCACTGATTTCTCATTGGCTGCTCTGTTTCCACTTCTCTCCTCTGCCTGGCTTTGTTCAACCCTGGTGTTGTACAACTGATGTGCAGTGTATTCAACATATGAGTTGCCATACAAAGATCATTGCTCCATCATTGTTCCGTGCCAGAGACTGATAGTTGTGATACAAATACATTTGACTGCATACAAATATTTATACAACCGTTATGTGGGGAACTGGTTTTGTAGACACACAACAGCCTCGCTGTCCATTAGGTGTGTTGGCTATGTTTAATAGTGAGTGAGAAAAAAAACCAAACATGTCAATTGCTGGCTGCACTCCATTGGCCTAAGCCAGTGGTTCCCAACCAGGGGTATTAGGACCCTTGGGGTTGCTTGGCCTATCCACAGGGGGTACTTCAATGGTACTCTGGGCAGAGCAAAAATTCATTTGGTGGTACAGTAACTGAAAAACTTTGGGAACCACTGGCCTAAACTATACATGTTTGTCTTGCAATTAGAACCGCCACAGTGTTCGTATGGATTATAGCACTGCACACTGTCCAATGTGAATAAGCGTGTGCGAGCGCGGCAAAATAAATGTACAGTACACATACATGTTATTCAATCATTGCACCCACACTACTCGCGGGCGTCAGCGAGCGGTCTATGTGGCCAGGTGCTAAAAATAGAAATTGGTTCTATTTGTGACGCTCAACGCGCTGCAAGTCCGGCCTCTCCCATCACCTCACTGGTTTTTAGAAACATGTACCCGTGCCATCTCCTCATTGGTTTTTAGGAGCATATACCCACTTGGGTGATTGAAAGATCAACTTAGGTCCATATTCCAGTAGGTTGTAGTAATGCTGTAAAGTTGGTTGCCAACCATGAATATTAAGTCCAAAATAAGAAGAATAAGCCTGAGGATTGAGGAGAAATGATGAGAAAGGAATTCAGTTTACCGTTTTATCTGTGGATTAATTGTCGGAGTAGAGGACCTTGTGCATTTTCAGGTAAAATAACGTGTGCAAGTGTGCATCTGGTTTGGTCAGCATGTGAGCGTGTTTCGAATCTTATCAGACCTGGGTTCAAATGCTATTTGAAGTCTTTCAAGTACTTTGAGTGTTTGTTCTAGCCTGCCTGGAGTGCCAGGTGCGTGGGATTTGACTATTCTATTGAATTACCAAACCAGGCAAGCTCAATCAAGCACAGATAAAGTATTTGAAATCGTAGTTGAACCTATCATCACATTTAAGTCATTTAGCAGACACTCTTCAGAGCAATTAGGGTTCAGTGCCTTTGTTAATTAAGGGCACATTTGACAGATTTTTCACCTAGTCGGCTCAGCTATTCAGCATTGGTGCTTATACAAGTACATAAAACATGCCACTGTTTTGAAATCAATAACCTTGTCCCTTGCAGGTCATCACAATGGCCCACAACCAAAGCATTCCCCTTCGCCTCCTGTCCAACTTCTCCCTCCCCCAAATCATCCCTCCATCCCTCACAAACCCCTCCTCGTCCCTCTTTCCGTTCTCCTCCTCGACATCCCCCTCCCTGTTCCTGTCCACCTCCATGCACAACCTGAACACCACCAACACGTCTGTTTTCGGGGGAAACCAAAGCATTGTGGGTAATACCACCTCCACGACAGTAGGGGCTCTCATCCTGTGTCTGGTCTTGCTGCTGGGCCTCCCCGGCAACCTCTTCATCATCTGGAGTATCCTGGCGCGTGCCCGCCGCCGCTCCGTCACCACCCTCCTCATCCTCAATCTAGCGGTGGCCGACGGCTCACTCATGGCGCTCACGCCCTTCTTCGTGATCTACCTGGTCAAGAAGACCTGGGTTTTTGGCAACATCATGTGCAAGGTGGGGGCTCTTTTTCTTGTTGATTGTTGATATAATGGCTCCATTCCAGGCTGACTACATTGCAGTCAGTGCTAGGTATTACAAAGCCTGCATAGGTATTAAGCATATACGCTAACCTCATCATATGATATACCAATCTGATGCCCGATTGTGCAGTCGATGACGTGGCAAGCAACCATTGCTTGATGCAATGCAATGACTGCAATGTCGTCGGCCTGGAACGTGACCAATCTCAATAGACCAGTGACATCATTTTATGCCAAAAGACGGACATATTTCAAAACACATTTGATACTTAACATGCAGTGAGTACTTTAATTTTTCATTGAATCCTTATCCTTTTTAAATGCTAAGAATATGTCTCTCTTTTCGTCTCCATCAGATACTCTTTTACTTGTGCCTAGCCAACATGTACGCCTCCATCCAACTGATCATGCTGATGAGCCTGCACAGGCTGGTGGCCGTGGTGTGGCCTAAGCGCGTCGCTGCACTTGCTGGATGGAAGGCGGTACTGCGTGGGGTGCTGGTGCTGTGGACCATGGTGCTGGTCGCGTCCATCCCTGCGTTGCTGTTCAGGGACGAGCGGAAGACCGTGCACCCCAACGGGAAGAGCCGGGTCGTGTGTGAGTCGTTGCACAAGCAACAGAGTCATGTGAGTGACACTATTTACTGACTGCCTTAATCCTCTTCATTCCTGGTGGTTCTAGCTTGTATGGCGCCCTATAAATATATATACAAAAAGAACACTAATAACGATCGGAAAGAAGTGAGAAAGACTAATAGAAACAAATTGTAGTATATAAATACAAATAGAAAAGAGAATCAAATTATTACCCTATTGCTAACAAAATACACACAAATAAAACTCAATTGCACAAATCCTATATCTCTAAATACACAAATAGAATAACACCCTTATAAAGAAGAGAACCTGATTATTACACCTTTTCACTTCAAACAAGAAAGACACAAACTAAAATGCACAACTAATTGCAATTTCTAATTACATTAATACCGTACAAAGTAAGAGTTGCGCTATTTGATACATTCACCCGCTCCCCCTACCTCGGGCTTCCAGCGGGGAGACCTGAGATCAACCTACCCCGCCCCCTCCCAATCTTGTACTTCTGAGTGTGAGACATTCCCAGGTATTAGCCTGCCTAGCTCACAAACTAGAATCAGGGCGCCCACAGGGTGTCCCACATCATTGACGTGAAGTGCAAATGAGAGACAAATGTCACCATTCGGTGTATATACACTGCTCAAAAAAATAAAGGGAACATTTAAACAACACAATGTAACTCCAAGTCAATCACACTTCTGTGAAATCAAACTGTCCACTTAGGAAGCAACACTGATTGACAATACATTTCACATGCTGTTGTGCAAATGGAATAGACAACAGTTGGACATTATAGGCAATTAGCAAGACACCCCCAATAAAGGAGTGGTTCTGCAGGTGATAACCACAGACCACTTCTCAGTTCCTATGCTTCCTGGCTGATGTTTTGGTCACTTTGAATGCTGGTGGTGCTTTCACTCTAGTGGTAGCATGAGACTGAGTCTACAACCCACACAAGTGGCTCAGGTAGTGCAGCTCATCCAGGATGGCACATCAATGCGAGCTGTGGCAAGAAGGTTTGCTGTGTCTGTCAGCGTAGTGTCCAGAGCATGGAGGCGCTACCAGGAGACAGGCCAGTACATCAAGAGACGTGGAGGATGCCGTAGGAGGGCAACAACCCAGCAGCAGTACTGCTACCTCCGCCTTTGTGCAAGGAGGAGCACTGCCAGAGCCCTGCAAAATGACCTCCAGCAAGCCACAAATGTGCATGTGTCTGCTCAAACGGTCATAAACAGACTCCATGAGGGTGGTATGAGGGCCCGACGGCCACAGGTGGGGGTTGTGCTTACAGCCCAACACTGTGCAGGACGTTTGGCATTTGCCAGAAAACACCAAGATTGGCAAATTCGCCACTGGCGCCCTGTGCTCTTCACAGATAAAAGCAGATTCACACTGAGCACATATGACAGACGTGACAGAGTCTGGAGACGCCGTGGAGAACGTTCTGCTGCCTGCAACATCCTCCAGCATGACCGGTTTGGCAGGGGGTAAGTCATGGTGTGGGGTGGCATTTCTTTGGGGGGGGCGCACAGCCCTCCATGTGCTCGCTAGAGGTAGCCTGACTGTCATTAGGTACCGAGATGAGATCCTCAGACCGCTTGTGAGACCATATGCTGGTGTGGTTGGCCCTGGGTTCCTCCTAATGCAAAACAATGCTAGACCTCATGTGGCTGGAGTGTGTCAGCAGTTCCTGCAAGAGGAAGGCATTGATGCTATGGACTGGCCCGCCAGTTCCCCAGACCAGAATCCAATTGAGCACATCTGGGACATCATGTCTCGCTCCATCCACCAACGCCACGTTGCACCACAGACTGTCCAGGAGTTGGCGGATGCTTTAGTCCAGGTCTGGGAGGAGATCCCTCAGGAGATCATCCGCCACCTCATCAGGAGCATGCCCAGGCGTTGTAGGGAGGTCATACAGGCACGTGGAGGCCACACACACTACTCATTTTGACTTGTTTTAAGGACATTACATCAACGTTGGATCAGCCTGTAGTGTGGTTTTCCACTTTAATTTTGAGTGTGACTCCAAATCCAGACCTCCATGGGTTGATAAATTTGATTTCCATTAATCATTTTTGTGTGATTTTGTTGTCAGCACAAAAGTATTTAATAAGAATATTTCATTCATTCAGATCTAGGATGTGTTATTTTAGTGTTCCCTTTATTTTTTTGAGCAGTGTATATAGATATATATTCAATTTTTTTGTGTGGGTGCCCCTTGCTGCCCCCGGCAGGATGCCGGCTTTACATGTCACCTATGCCTAAATCCGCCACTGACCATAGCATGTGAGTGATGGGAGAAGGAGAAGAGCATTTCATCAACAATTAAAGACTTGTATGTCAGTTGAGAGAAGAAGAAAGTACTTACTTTTCATGATGGCTTTCTATCACCGTAGCATCTGTAGTCAGATCATCCATAAAAACATTGTTAGGTATGGAGTATAAACATTACATTGCTTTTGTGTATATAGCGTCACTGACACTAAACAATCAAGCTGTCGATGAAGGTGATCTCTATGCTGATACAGGTGGTGCTCCAGTACACGTTGGAAACAGTGCTGGGATTTGTAGTTCCTTACGGGGTGATTATAGGCAGCTACATCTGCATCCTGCGGCGGATCAGGCAGACAAGGTTCACTGTTTTACTACTGTTTTACTATCTTTAATTTCATTGAACTTGATCTTAATTACCATTTTCTCGATCTTCATTTCATATTTGGCTAGAATGTATTGTTTTTCCTCATCTTTCTCACTTCATTTTATGTTTGTTTGTGAAGCACTTTGAAATGCATTTTTTGTAAGACTGTGCCGTATAAATAACATTTGATTTGACCAGGTTCAGGAGGAGGATCCGCAGTGAGAATCTCATCCTGGCCATCGTGGTAACCTTCGGTGTCTTCTGGTTGCCCTACCATGTCATCAACATTGTGCAGGTATTGCGTGTTTTGTGTGTGAGTTTTATAGCCAGGGCCTCACACTCCCTATTGGGGCTAAAATAATAGCTGCTGCTGTAACATGACTGTCTGTTATGATGAAATATGTTCTCATAGATTAAATATGTCCTTACAGGTTGCTGCAGCACTTTCTCCAAAGGATTCAACTCTAAAAGCAAGGTAGGCTTTCTAAATGACTGCGTCATAACATCCTCATCCACTTTTGTGTTTGTAGTGTCATAATAACCTTTCATTAATTTTATTATGATCAAATCCCAAACTCAATTTTCATTAAAAGAAAGAACACCCTCCCTCCCTCCCTCCCTCCCTCCAATGGTATTATCAACAGTAAAAAAAAAAATCTGACTGAAAATTTAACTGCAGCGTACTGTAAATTATGGAGCATTGTAGGATATTGCTGTTTTCAAATCACATTTTATTGGTCACATACACATATTCAGCAGATGTTATTGTGGGTGTGCAAAATACTTGTGTTCCTAGCTCCAGCAGAGCAGTAGTATCGAACAATTCACAACATTACACCAATCTAAAAGTAAAATAATGGAATAAAGAAATATATATAAATATTAGGACGAGCAATGGCACTGACTAAAAACCTGTATCGAATACAGTTAATACATATGAGATGAGTAAAGCAGTATGTAAACATTATTAAAGTGACGAGTGTTCCATTATTAAAGTGGCCAGTGATTCCATGTCTATGTATATACGGCAGCAGCCTCTAAGGTGCATGGTTGAGTAGCCAGGTGGTAGCCAGATAGAAATGGCTATTTAACAGTCTGATGCCCTTCAGTTAGAAGCTGTGTTTCAGTCTCTCGATCCCAGCTTTGATGCACCTGTACTGACCTCTCCTTCTGGATGATAGCGGGGTGAACAGGCCGTGGCTCTGGTGGTTGATGTCTTTGATGATCATTTTTGCCTTCCTGTGACACTGGGCGCTGTAGGTGTCCTGGAGGGCAGGCAGTGTGCCCCTGGTGATGCTTTGGGCAGACGACACCCTCTGGAGAGCCTCTGGAGAGCCCTGTGGTTGCGGGAGGTGCAGTAATACAGCCAGACAGGATGCTCTCAATTGTGCATCCGTAAAAGTGTCTGAGGGTCTTAGGGGCCAAGACACATTTATTCAGCCTCCTGAGGTTGAGGAGGCGCTTGTTGCACCTTCTTCACCACACTATCTGTGTGGGTGGACCATTTCAGATTGTCAGTGATGTGTACGCCGAGGAACTGAAACCTTCCACCTTCTCCACTGTGGTCCCGTCGATGTGGATTGGGTCGTGCTCCCTGTTTCCTTTTGATGATTATGTTGGAGGCTTACTTGGCCACTCAGTCATGGATGAACAAGGGAGTACTGGAGGGGGCTGAGCATGCACCATTGTGGGGCCCCTGTGTCGAGGGTCAGCGAAGTGGAGGTGTTGTTTCCTACCTTCATCACTTGGGGGCGGCCTGTCAGGAAGTCCAGGACCCAGTTGCACAGGGTGGGGTTCAGACCCAGGGCCCCGATTTTAATGATGAGCTTGGCGGGTACTATGATGTTGAAGGCTGAGCTTGGATAAGAGCGTCTGCTAAATGACTTAAATGTAATGTAAATGTAGTCAATGAACAGCATTCTGACGAATGTATTTTGAAAAGGTGAGTAGCAGTGGTCTAGTGTTTTCCCTAAGCGAGTAATACAGTCAATGTGTTGATAGCGTTTTCTGCAAATTTGCTTTGTTAAAATCCCCAGCTACAATAAATGTGGCCTCAGGATATGTGGTTTGCAGTTTGCATAAAGTCCAGTGTAGTTCCTTTAGGGCAGTCGTGGTATCGGCTTGAGGGGGAACATACACGGCTGTGACTATAACCGAAGAGAATTCTCTTGGGAGGCAATACGGTTGGCATTTGATTGTGAGGTATTCTAGGTTGGGTGAACAAAAGGACTTGAGTTTCTGTAGGTTATCTCAATCACGCCATGAGTAGTTAATCATGAAACATACACTCCTGCCTTTCTTCATCCTGGAGAGTTCTTTATTCTTGTGTGCACGATGAACTAAGAACCCAGCTGGCTATATGGACAGGGACGGTATATCCCGACAGAGCCATGATTCCGTGAAACAGAGTATATTACAGTCCCTGATGTCTCTCTGTTCGGAGGTCCTCGCCTTAAGCTTGGCTACTTCATTGTCCAGAGACTGAACATTAGCGAGTAATATACTCCGAATGGTACTGTAATTCTACCCGACAGAATACAGTTCCGTACCATATCTTTGGAGCCCCAAAAACCTTTTGAACACTAGTGGTTGCATGGTATTGTTGTTTCTGGCTCATTAACATATTTTGAGGCGTGCCTTTTATAAGAGGCCATATTTTTTGCACCTGTGAGGGAGAATGCTGTACAACATTCTGCTGAAAAGGCAGCGTGGGAAATTCAAAAATATTTTCACAAAAACTTTCACACATTAACAAGTCCAATACAGCAAATTAAAGATACCCATCGTGTCCGATTTTTAAAAACACAACATATATTTGTTAGATCATCACCAAATCCAAAAAAACACACAGCCATTTTCCCCAGCCAAAGATGGTCACAAAAGCAGAATTAGAGATAAAATTAATCACTAACCTTTGATAATCTTCATCAGATGACCCTTATATGACATGTTACACAATACATTTATGTTTTGTTATATATTATGCATATTTATATCGACAAATCTCGGTTTACATTGGCGCCATGTTCAGAAATGCCTCCAAAATATCTGGAGTAATTACAGAGAGCTACGTCAGATAACAGAAATACTCATCATAAACTTTGACAAAAGATACATGTTTTACACATAATTAAAGATACACTGTTTCTCAATGCAACCGCTGTGTCAGATTTTTTTTAAACGTTACGAAAAAAGCATACCATGCAATAATCTGAGACGGCACTCAGTCGTAAATATATTTCTCCGCCATGTTGGAGTCAACAGAAATACGAAATTACATCATAAATATTCCCTTACCTTTGATGATCTTTCATCAGAATGCAGAGCAAGGAATCCTAGTTCTGCAATAAATCGTTGTTTTGTTCCATAATGTCCATTACTAGTGTCCAATTAGCTACTTTTGCTAGCACGTTTAGTTCACATGTCCAAAAGCTGGCGCTGGTCCAGGCGAACTCGGACGAAACTTCAAAAAGTTATATTCCAGGTCGAATAAACTGGTCAAACTAAGTAGAGAATCAATCTTCAGGATGTTAATATCATATATATGCAATAACGTTCCAACCGGAGCATTCGTTTTTGTCTACAGAGTAATGGAACGCAAGGCGATATAATGACTACTGTGCGTAACCAGGAACTGGCATTCTGCCAGACCAGTGACTCAAATAGCTGCCATCCGGTCCCACATCACACTAGAGGCTTCATTCCACATTCTACGGACTGTTGCCATCTAGTGGAAGGCGTAGGAAGTGTGAACAGATCCATATCTTATTTGGATGTGAATAGGCGATGAGTTGAAAATCAACCAGCCCCAGAATTTCCACTTCCTGTTTGGAAGTTTGCCTGCCCTATGAGTTCTGTTATACTCAGACATAATTCAAACAGTTTTAGAAACTTCAGAGAGTTTTATATCCAATAGTAATAATAATGGGACAGAGTAGGAGGCAGTTCACTATGGGCACGCAATTCATCCAAAGTGAAAATGCTGCCCCCTATCCCTAAAAGGTTTAACTTATGTCGTTATAGTTCCCCATCATTTAAAAATGTATAGGGGACAGATTGGAGTGGCAGAAAGTCTTAAACATTAAATTGGGGGTGTCAAACTCATTTCATGTATGGTCTAGAGTCTGCAGGTTTACTTTGTGCATATATTAGCAGCTTCTGATTGACACAAATAATATCAATTAGCCTATTGGAGGCGTACCTGTGAATGTATTTCAAGGCCTACCTTCAAACTCAGTGCCTCTTTGCTTGACATCATGGGAAAATCAGAAGATATCAGCCAAGACCTCATAAAAAAATTGTAAACCTCCACAAGTCTGGCTCATTCTTTGGAGCAATTTCCAAATGTCTGAAGGTACAACGTTCATCTACACAAACAATAGTACCAAATATAAACACCATGGGACCACACCGCTCAGGAAGGAGAAGCGTTCTCTCTCCTAGAGATGAACATACTTTGGTGCGAAAAGTGTAAATCAATCCCAGAACAACAGCAAAGGACATTGTGAAGACGCTGGAGGAAACGGACACAAAAGTATCTATATCCCCAGTAAAACGATTCCTATATCGACATAACCTGAAAGGCCACTCAGCAAGGAAGAAGCCACTGCTCCAAAACCGCTATAAAAAAGCAAGACTATAGTTTGCAACTGCACACGGGGACAAAGATTGTACTTTTTGGAGAAATGTCCTCTGGTCTGATGAAACAAAAATAGAACTGTTTGGCCATAATGACCATCATTATGTTTGGAGGAAAAAGGGGGAGGCTTGACAGCCGAAGAACACCATCCCAACCGTGAAGCATGGGGATAGCAGCATCATGTTGTGGGGGTGCTTTTACATTTACATTTTACATTTAAGTAATTTAGCAGACGCTCTTATCCAGAGCGACTTACAAATTGGTGCATTCACCTTATGACATCCAGTGGAACAGCCACTTTACAATAGTGCATCTAAATCTTTTAGGGGGGCGAGAAGGATTACTTATCCTATCCTAGGTATTCCTTAAAGAGGTGGGGTTTCAGGTGTCTCCGGAAGGTGGTGATTGACTCCGCTGTCCTGGCGTCGTGAGGGAGTTTGTTCCACCATTGGGGGGCCAGAGCAGCGAACAGTTTTGACTGGGCTGAGCGGGAACTGTACTTCCTCAGTGGTAGGGAGGCGAGCAGGCCAGAGGTGGATGAACGCAGTACCCTTGTTTGGGTGTAGGGCCTGATCAGAGCCTGGAGGTACTGAGGTGCCGTTCCCCTCACAGCTCCGTAGGCAAGCACCATGGTCTTGTAGCGGATGCGAGCTTCAACTGGAAGCCAGTGGAGAGAGCGGAGGAGCGGGGTGACGTGAGAGAACTTGGGAAGGTTGAACACCAGACGGGCTGCGGCGTTCTGGATGAGTTGTAGGGGTTTAATGGCACAGGCAGGGAGCCCAGCCAACAGCGAGTTGCAGTAATCCAGACGGGAGATGACAAGTGCCTGGATTAGGACCTGCGCCGCTTCCTGTGTGAGGCAGGGTCGTACTCTGCGGATGTTGTAGAGCATGAACCTACAGGAACGGGCCACCGCCTTGATGTTAGTTGAGAACGATAGGGTGTTGTCCAGGATCACGCCAAGGTTCTTAGCGCTCTGGGAGGACACAATGGAGTTGTCAACCGTGATGGCGAGATCATGGAACGGGCAGTCCTTCCCCGGGAGGAAGAGCAGCTCCGTCTTGCCGAGGTTCAGCTTGAGGTGGTGATCCGTCATCCACACTGATATGTCTGCCAGACATGCAGAGATGCGATTCGCCACCTGGTCATCAGAAGGGGGAAAGGAGAAGATTAATTGTGTGTCGTCTGCATAGCAATGATAGGAGAGACCATGTGAGGTTATGACAGAGCCAAGTGACTTGGTGTATAGCGAGAATAGGAGAGGGCCTAGAACAGAGCCCTGGGGACACCAGTGGTGAGAGCGCGTGGTGAGGAGACAGATTCTCGCCATGCCACCTGGTAGGAGCGACCTGTCAGGTAGGACGCAATCCAAGCGTGGGCCGCGCCGGAGATGCCCAACTCGGAGAGGGTGGAGAGGAGGATCTGATGGTTCACAGTATCGAAGACAGCCGATAGGTCTAGAAGGATGAGAGCAGAGGAGAGAGAGTTAGCTTTAGCAGTGCGGAGCGCCTCCGTGATACAGAGAAGAGCAGTCTCAGTTGAATGACTAGTCTTGAAACCTGACTGATTTGGATCAAGAAGGTCATTCTGAGAGAGATAGCGGGAGAGCTGGCCAAGGACAGCACGTTCAAGAGTTTTGGAAAGAAAAGAAAGAAGGGATACTGGTCTGTAGTTGTTGACATCGGAGGGATCGAGTGTAGGTTTTTTCAGAAGGGGTGCAACTTTCGCTCTCTTGAAGACGGAAGGGACGTAGCCAGCGGTCAGGGATGAGTTGATGAGCGAGGTGAGGTAAGGGAGAAGGTCTCCGGAAATGGTCTGGAGAAGAGAGGAGGGGATAGGGTCGAGCGGGCAGGTTGTTGGGCGGCCGGCCGTCACAAGACGCGAGATTTCATCTGGAGAGAGAGGGGAGAAAGAGGTCAGAGCACAGGGTGGGGCAGTGTGAGCAGAACCAGCGGTGTCGTTTGACTTAGCAAACGAGGATCGGATGTCGTCGACCTTCTTTTCAAAATGGTTGACGAAGTCATCTGCAGAGAGGGAGGAGGGGGGGGGTGGGGGAGGAGGATTCAGGAGGGAGGAGAAGGTGGCAAAGAGCTTCCTAGGGTTAGAGGCAGATGCTTGGAATTTAGAGTGGTAGAAAGTGGCTTTAGCAGCAGAGACAGAGGAGGAAAATGTAGAGAGGAGAGAGTGAAAGGATGCCAGGTCCGCAGGGAGGCGAGTTTTCCTCCATTTCCGCTCGGCTGCCCGGAGCCCTGTTCTGTGAGCTCGCAATGAGTCGTCGAGCCACGGAGCGGGAGGGGAGGACCGAGCCGGCCTGGAGGATAGGGGACATAGAGAGTCAAAGGATGCAGAAAGGGAGGAGAGGAGGGTTGAGGCAGAATCAGGAGATAGGTTGGAGAAGGTTTGAGCAGAGGGAAGAGATGATAGGATGGAAGAGGAGAGAGTAGCGGGGGAGAGAGAGCGAAGGTTGGGATGGCGCGATACCATCCGAGTAGGGGCAGTGTGGGAAGTGTTGGATGAGAGCGAGAGGGAAAAGGATACAAGGTAGTGGTCGGAGACTTGGAGGGGAGTTGCAATGAGGTTAGTGGAAGAACAGCATCTAGTAAAGATGAGGTCGAGCGTATTGCCTGCCTTGTGAGTAGGGGGGGAAGGTGAGAGGGTGAGGTCAAAAGAGGAGAGGAGTGTAAAGAAGGAGGCAGAGAGGAATGAGTCAAAGGTAGACGTGGGGAGGTTAAAGTCGCCCAGAACTGTGAGAGGTGAGCCGTCCTCAGGAAAGGAGCTTATCAAGGCATCAAGCTCATTGATGAACTCTCCGAGGGGACCTGGAGGGCGATAAATGATAAGGATGTTAAGCTTGAAAGGCCTGGTAACTGTGACAGCATGGAATTCAAAGGAGGCGATAGACAGATGGGTAAGGGGAGAAAGAGAGAATGACCACTTGGGAGAGATGAGGATCCCGGTGCCACCACCCCGCTGACCAGAGGCTCTCGGGGTGTGCGAGAACACGTGGGCGGACGAAGAGAGAGCAGTAGGAGTAGCAGTGTTATCTGTGGTGATCCATGTTTCTGTCAGTGCCAAGAAGTCGAGGGACTGGAGGGAGGCATAGGCTGAGATGAACTCTGCCTTGCTGGCCGCAGATCGACAGTTCCAGAGGCTACCGGAGACCTGGAACTCCACGTGGGTCGTGCGCGCTGGGACCACCAGATTAGGGTGGCCGCGGCCATGCGGTGTGGAGCGTTTGTATGGTCTGTGCAGAGAGGAGAGAACAGGGATAGACAGACACATAGTTGACAGGCTACAGAAGAGGCTACGCTAATGCAAGGAGATTGGAATGACAAGTGGACTACACGTCTCGAATGTTCAGAAAGTTAAGCTTACGTAGCAAGAATCTTATTGACTAAAATGATTAAAATTATACAGTACTGCTGAAGTAGGCTAGCTGGCAGTGGCTGCGTTGTTGACTTTGTAGGCTAGCTGGCAGTGGCTGCGTTGTTGACACTACACTAATCAAGTCGTTCCGTTGAGTGTAATAGTTTCTACAGTGCTGCTATTCGGGGGCTAGCTGGCTAGCTAGCAGTGTTGATTACGTTACGTTGCGTTAAAAGAACGACAATAGCTGGCTAGCTAACCTAGAAAATCGCTCTAGACTACACAATTATCTTTGATACAAAGATGGCTATGTAGCTAGCTATGTAGCTAGCTAAGATCAAACAAATCAAAACGTTGTGCTGTAATGAAATGAATAGTTTCTACAGTGCTGCTATTCGGGGGCTAGCTGGCTAGCTAGCAGTGTTGATTACGTTACGTTGCGTTAAAAGAACGACAATAGCTGGCTAGCTAACCTAGAAAATCGCTCTAGACTACACAATTATCTTTGATACAAAGACGGCTATGTAGCTAGCTATGTAGCTAGCTACGATCAAACAAATCAAACCGTTGTGCTGTAATGAAATGAAATGAAAATGTGATACTACCTGTGGAGCGAAGCGGAATGCGACCGGGTTGTTGAGTGCGGAAGTTCTATTCGGTAGACGTTGGCTAGCTGTTGGCTAGCTAGCAGTGTCTCCTACGTTAAGGACGACAAATAGCTGGCTAGCTAACCTCGGTAAATTAAGATAATCACTCTAAGACTACACACTCTAAACTACACAATTATCTTGGATACGAAGACAGCAAAGACAACTATGTAGCTAGCTAACACTACACTAATCAAGTCGTTCAGTTGAGTGTAATAGTTTCTACAGTGCTGCTATTCGGTAGACGGTGGACGTTTGCTAGCTGGCTAGCTGCTGGGCAGATAGCAGTGTAGACTACGTTAGGATGACGAAATACGATAATTACGCAATTATCTTTGATACAAAGACGGCTATGTAGCTAGCTAAGAAGAAATTGCTAAGATTAGACAAATCAAACCGTTGTACTATAATGAAATGTAATGTCAATTTATCATCCTGTGAGGGAGAGCCAGGCAACCCCAGGAGACAATTAAGACCCAGATCTCAAACCCCACCGTGACTTTTCTGCAGGAGGGACTGGTGCACTTCACAAAATAGATGGACTCATGAGGAAGGAAATTATGTGGATATATTGAAGCAACATCTCAAAACATCAGTCAGGAAGTTAAAGCTTGGTCTCAAATTAGTCTTCCAAATGGACAATGACCCCAAGCATACTTGCAAAGTTGTGGCAAAATGGCTTAAGGACAACAAAGTCAAGGTATTGGAGTGGCCATCACAATCCCATAGAACGCTCGTGGGCAGAACTGAAAAGGCGTGTACGAGTAAGGAGGCCTACAAACCTGATTCAGTTACACCAGCTCTGTCAGGAGGAATTCATGCCAAAATTCACCCAACTTATTGTGGGAAGCTTGTGGAAGGCTACCTGAAACGTTTGACCCAAGATAAACAATTTAAAGGCAATGCTACCAAATACTAATATACTGTTCTCTCTGCTAATGCAAGGCTAACGGTACCGATGCACCAGCAGGACCCTTAACAGCTTCCACTCCCAAGCCATAAGACTGCTAAATAGTTATTCTATGTAGCTATTTGGTTAACTATTTAACTATCTGCATTTACCCTTTTTGCACTAACCTTTTTGACTCATCACGTACACTGCTGCTACTGTTGACTATCTGTCACTTTAATCCTAGTTATATGTACATACAGTATTGACCTCAATTACCATGTACCGTTTCAGATTGACTCGGTATTGGAACCCCATGTATATAGCCAAGTTATCTTTAGTCGTTATTTCTCCATTTTCTTTCTCTCTGCATTGTTGGAAAGTGCCCGTAAGCAATAATTTCACTGTTTGTCTACTCCTGTTGTTTACGAAGCATGTGACTAATCAAATTTGTTTTGAAAAAAAAACCCAACATAATTTTGCTTGGCTGGAAGTTACTGTCAAATTCATGGCAACCCCGTTTACAGTCCTCTGTACCCCCCCATTCCTCTCACTCCCCCTCCCCAAGGCTTGACCCTATTTGGCAGTCCAGCCGTGCGGTCACCTCAGCCCTGGCCTTCATCAGCAGCTGTGCCAACCCTGTCCTCTACACTTTTGTTGGCAAGTCCTACATCAGGCGGGACGGCTTTGCCTTCATGGCCCGCTTGTTCGAGGGCACAGCGCAGGACTCTGGGACAAGGAAGAGCCGACAGAACAGCCAGAATAGCCGAGAGAGAGACAGGGATGCAAAGGAGGTCGGACTGAAGGGAACGGAGGGAGATCTAGAGTCGACAACCAGCTCCAATGTCATGAGTCCCGTCTGTGTGAAACCTGTTAAGAATGGCAAGCCGGGCCCGATTCCGACTTAGGCAATGATGCCTTTCTTTTGCACATCTTTCCTACACATTTCTCAGTAGTTTACCTTATGAATGTGACTAATGGGCTTAGCAGGAGTGGTTCCCTTACGCGCACTGAAGAGATGTCATTCAGCTGCTGAAAACCCTCGTGGAGTTTTCATTCAATAGAGTTTTCAGTACATTTATTTAGCCATCCCTTTAAATATGGCGTACCTTTTAGTTTTGTTTACAGACTCGATACAATATATCGAGAGAATGGGTTCAGAAAATTAGGGATCAATTAAAGAAAGCAATCTTAGTATATATGTGCATACTCCTTTCAGTTTCAGCACCAAGTGGTAGATTTTAAAACACTCTGATCTTTTAGATTATTTAGGGTTAGGAAATTGTTTGTGAATCCTAAAAAAAAGGTTAGGAGGAAGAAAATGGGTTTGATTCATACAGAAAATTGCCACGTTCAGATCTTTAACTCATGGTAATTTTGGATGATTAGTGAACAAAGAAATATAATAGGGAGAATAGTGTGAAATAGTAGGCTATACCTTCATCTATTTCCTGCACTAACCATGGAACTGTGTGATGACACATCCAAGTATTGCCCCATACGCACCAAACTGTTACGTTTGGTCTGTGCTCCTCTCCATAACGATTGAATTAGCTATGTCTTATATATATATATATAACTGTTACTAATGATCCTCACCAACAACCACATGCCCGTGATGGCGTTTACAGAGGAAGCAAATGAAGGTTAACAAAATAATGTCATTAAATGGAACGATAATGTAGACTACACCAACTGAAGGGAACTAACAGTAAATTGGCAGTTGAATATGTGATATTAGGCCTACTGACGATTGATGCTCATAGTGACTAATATTTAACATGATAGAAATAGGAAAGGGAGAAGGTCGGGATAGCCTATAAATCAAGACATTCGAGTGCCCATCCCAGCAAGGTAAGGCAGTACAATTTAAATTCTGCCTAAATGGCAAAGCATTTCATAAACGTCACTGTGGGAAAGTTGATATGCTTCAGTTTTCTACCATTTGACTGGTTTCACATATGCCTCCAGCAATTATAAGATAAAATATATCTAAAACAGGTGTCATTTAAATGTAAAATTCCCTTATCCAAAGGGATGACTCATTTACCTAGCTCTTCCCAATAGCTCTTATCAAGTTATAAATTAGACAAAAATTAAGTAGATACTTTTTTCCTTATTCATGGTTTCCTCATGCTAAAGGTGTTGGAATTATTACCTTCATTTATTCGGTCTCCACCCCAAATTAATAGCAGGTGAATAAGCACGCTATTCTCATGCTTAAATTCAAGGTCAGAATACGCATAGAGAGAAAAGTGCATAAAAAGGCAATTACACTCATTTTACACATGCTTAACTATTGACCCGATTCCGACTTTAGGAATGTATGCTATTCCTATGCATGCCTTTCCTATGCACTTTTCAGTATTTGGCATTCAGACTTATTTAGTCGTGTAAAGCGCTCTGCAGGAGTGGCTACCTTGCGCACTTTGAATACATTGCATTCAACTGCTGAAAACCCTCCCCCATATGCTGGGCAACAGATTTTCTCTAGGAGTTTTCATTCAATGGGGTTTTCCTATAGCTCTCGTCTCCAATTTTCATCTTTGCAAATAATGAGAGCACACAATTAGAATTCGGAATAACTGCATGGCTATTTATATCCTATTTCACTGTGCAATACAGTAACTGTCATGTTGATAAGACTTTCAGTTTGCTTCCATATGGCTGGTTTCACATAAGGAAAATTTATCTAAAACAGTTACCATGTGTATTTACAATCCCCTTCTCAAAACGGATTACTCGTTTACCTAGCTCTTATAAATAGATATGATCAAGTTGTTATTACAGTGCATGGAGAAATTGTGTTATTTCTATTGGAACAAATTAAGTAGATGCTTTTTCTACTTTGAACCGGGAGGTTTGCTAGACCTTATTCATGGTTTCCTCACTTAAAGGTGGTGGAATTATTCGGGAATTAAGTCAAGGTCAGAATACGACGTATCTGTAGACACTCCGCCGCCTCACCTACATTTATTCGGTCTCCACCTCGAACGAATAGCGGATGAATAGCATACTATTCCCATGCTTAAGTTCAAGGTTAGAATACGCATAGAGAGGAAAACGCATTTTAAAAAAGGAATAAAGTTCCATTTACACACGCTTAACTCTGGTCGGAAACTGGGCCATAGTGACTGGAAGATGAATGAGTTGGATGCTATTTCAGAAGCTGGTTTGGAGGGAATGTAGTTTCCTGTAGTTCGCATGGTTGGCCACTAGATGTGCAAGTCATGTTTCCTAATGGTTCATGACTGACTTACCGACTAACTGAACCATATCTCTGTTTTTAGAGGTGGTGATTCAAGCTCAGTGGGTGGTGGAGTGAATTTAGGTAATTGTCTTTACAGTATGCTTTGTCTGACTCTCTCTCCTTCTCTCCATTTGTGTCAAATCAAATTTTATTTGATTTGTGTGTGCGCGTGCGTGCGCGCATGTGATTTACTGCTGTAAGTACAGTACAATACCAAATTGTTCGAGTAAAAAGAGCACTGTATAATGTAAAGTGTTACCAATTTTTGTATAATTGTTTACCACATTTATTTGATCAAAAGCATTAAGACATGTTGTGTTTGTGCCAGTGCAAGAAAATTAAAAACACTTTTCTCAGAGAATATATGGCTGCCGTTGATTGATTAGGAAACTCTTAGAGGTGAGATCGACATTCACAACAAGACAGCTATCAGAAGAGTCATGACCGACTGGCAAGCAATAGCATGCAGGACTTTCACAATCAGTCCAGTCATTTCTTTGCCTTCAGGGAATTAGTTTCCCTCCTCTTTTCCTGGAACTATTGTCATCTCTTTTTCTTGTTCTGCCTCCTCGTCCTCCACCTCTCTTTTCCCTGGAACCATTGTCATCTCTTCAACCTCTCCCTCTGGTTTCCCACCTCCCCAGTCCTCCTTGTCTTTCTCTCTACCGCTACCATCATGCTTTGCTCTCACGCTGGGCATGTCCATGTTGGAGGCCGTGCCCTCAAGCAGCTGTGCCACGCCCCCCAAACACCTGGAGGAGGAGCCGTAGATTGTGAGGGAGGAGCCAGCCATGGTATAGAGCAGAGGGTTGACAGCACTGCTGAGGTAAGCTACAGCTATGACCACTGTCCTAGCTCTCAGACAGAACCCCAGCAAATCCGTGGAAGACCCGGAGAGAACGGCCCCCACCTGAAACAAGGAATCATAAGTTTCATTATGAACTTGAACTATGTCTACAGACAGTAGATTTGTGATTTAATGCTATTTTTTTTTACCCCCAATTTCGATCTTGTCTCATCGCTGCAACTCCCCAACGGGCTCAGGAGGCAAAGGTCGAGTCATGATTCCTCCGAAACATGACCCGCCAAACCGTGCTTCTTAATACCCGCACCAATGTGTCAGAGAAAACACTGTTCACCTGACGACTGAGGTCGGCCTGCATGCGCCCGCCCCGCCACAAGGAGTTGCTAGAGCGCGATGTGCTAACTAAAGTAATACCCCTTGACTTATTCCACGTTTAGTTTCACAGCCTGAATTCAAAATGTGTTAAATAAAAAAGGTTCATCGTCAATCTACACACAATACCCCATAATGACAAAGCGAAAACAGATTGACATTTTTTTTTTTTTGCTAATTTATTACAAGTTTTAAAAAAAATACTTTATTTACATAAGTATTCAGACCCTTTAATATATATGCCCACTTGCAGGATGTTGACCAGGTGGTACGGAGCCCACAAGAGGGCAAAAGTCACGACTATCAGTGTGATGAGGCGGTTGGTCTTCCTGTAGGAGCGGTGGTGCCAGTGGGAACGGCTGGATGCTAAGGCATGAGCGATGCGTAAGTAGCAGAACGTCATGATGCTGAAGGGGACCAGGAACGCAGTAACTGTTTCTAGGGAATAGTGGAACACCTGGTGGAGAGGATAGGACGAGAAACGATTTGATTTCATTATTAAAGTGTCTTCAGGATGCCAAGCCCACATGGGGTTACATTTTAGTACGAGTGTAATTACATATTTTATCTACTTAAATTGCAGTTCTTGTCTGTTACAAATAAATGCATCAAAAACTATGTTGACAGATTGATCAATTGTTTTAGCTATATCCACATCTATTTAGAATAAATATGCATATAGAATTGAAAAAAATCTACGATATGTTTTATGGAAAACAGATGAAATAATGTGGGGTACAATACTAAAATAACAAGATGTATGAAGGAATATTCTGTCAGTAAAGTTACCTGGTGGG
The DNA here is from genome assembly GCF_023373465.1 of Oncorhynchus keta. Lineage (NCBI taxonomy): Eukaryota > Metazoa > Chordata > Actinopteri > Salmoniformes > Salmonidae > Oncorhynchus > Oncorhynchus keta. Next base: position 29,599,227 of record NC_068433.1, on the reverse strand, counting down.
CGGGCCCGGGGTGATGCGTGGTACACTCCCCCTTTCGGACCTGGCGGTACACAAGCTGAGGAGTGGGCAGCACTGAAGCCAGCGCCCACACCACACCCATGATGGGAAAGAGCCTCGACTTCGTCCGGACGCGCTGGGACCAGAAAGGGCGTAGCACGCCATGGAGTCGGTCGACCCCCATCAAGGTAATCAATAGGATGCTGAGGTACATGTTAATGCCACAGACATAATGCAGGAGCTTACACATTATCTCTCCAAACTCCCAGACTCTGGCCTTGAAGAGCTGGTGAATAAAGAAGGGTGCGGAGAGCAGCACGAGTGCGTCAGCGGCCGCTAGCTGGAGGATTAAGAGGGACGTGATGGAACGGCGACTCAGGCGGAATAGTATGGTCCAAACCACTAGGAGGTTTCCGGGGAGACCCAAGGCCATAGCAACCAGGAGAAAGGAGATTCCAACAGAATAAGGGATGGAGGGGTTGGGAGCGGATGAGTCTGTAGAGAAGTAGGTGGTGGTATTCCATGCTGTGGATTCCATCCTGAGAGTCGGAATCAAGAGACAGAGAGGGAGAGCGAGACAGACCGAGAGAGACGTAAAACAAGTGGGGGAGGAAATGGATGATTTTATCATTGAGAAAGAGGAAGTTGCTTGATTCGTTGTTTAGCAACCCTGTGACACAGATTATTGTGAAATGTATTTGTGTGCAGTACATTTTGTAGTGAATTTCAATCACAGATAAAGACAGTAGGTTACTTAAGACTGACAGGAAAGGAGGATGGGTGGGCATATAGCATGAAAGTCCAGCAACCCGAAGGTTACGGGATTGAATCTCAACATAGACAACTATTACATTTGAGCTAGCAACTACATTGCAAACCCTTCCCCTAACCTTAACCCTTTAACCTAACCTTAACCATTTAACTACTTAGCTATCATGTTACCTGACGCTAACCTTAACCCCCAAACCTAACTATTCTGCCCTTGAGTTGCGTTCTCATACAAAACTAGACACATGGCTAACAACAAGTTTTCAATAAAACTCCCAAGGCGTGACTTTTCTTGAATGAATATATTAAAAACGTTTGTTGTGAAACTGCAAAACACAAAAAATAATATACTTTAGTATTAAATTCACACCGACATACTGTAGCTGTACATTATACATTTGAAGTTGCATAAATACAAAGCACCATATAGCTAATAGTTCCTCATATGGTAATTGGCTAACTCCTTTCGTTACTCTAATAATGTACAACCATCTATGTAGAATAACAAAGCATATTACACTAGAAACAGTTAAGTATATTTTACAATTCGTTTGCATGACCCACGAGCAAAGAAATACAGCTAATGACATACATGAAAGGCATTGCAATTTGTGTGAGTAAATTCAACCAACATTGATATATATGTAAGCAACTCTATCAATAACAAGATTATCATCATTAGCTAAATGCTTGAATCGAACTTACAAACAAATATTTTCCAAGGCTGAAGCGTGACAAGAAATAACTACACCGAAAGACTGGCACGGTGGCGTTGTTCTTAGTTGCTTCTATGCGTGCAGAACAAATTCTCTACTTCCTTTTTGCGTAGTCTTTCTAAGTACCAGAAAGCTCCACTAGGTGGCGAATAACACCATGGAACACAATGAAAATACATTTTAACCATTGTAATAAAATAATCTGTTACATTCTAACAGGATGGCAGCCTGGTATAATGAAATTGTGCCACTATGAAATAAAACATATCAAGAAAGAAATAATGTCCTTTGTATTATTATCTTTTGTCTCTAGGATGCTTCAGAAAGAAGAACAACAATCTCTGAGATTGGTCTCAGAAACACCTTAGCAGCTCCTTGCTTGACAATTTTTAGTTCTACTTTCCTAACCTTTTTGTCAGTACTGGGAAAGGTTTTGACCACAAGCCTGACCATCCAGTCATTTCTGTGTGCCTGACTGTCTTTCAATAAGACAACATCTCCCACTATTACATTTGGCTTTTCTGCTGTCCATTTTCTGCGTCTCTGCAGCGTTGTCAGGTATTCCTGTCTCCACCTTTTCCAAAAGGTGTCAGCGAGACACTGGACTTGCTTCCATTGTTTTCCATGAAGGTCGTTCATGCTGAAGTATCCAGAAAGGGCTGAGGAAGTGCTGGTCTTTTGTGTCAGTAACATTGAGGGTGTGAGAATGGCAGGCATGTCAGGGTCGGTTGACACCGACACTAGAGGTCTCGCATTGATTATTGCCAGAACTTCAGACATAAGAGTGCTCAAGACCTCATGTGTGAGACGAGTGGAGCCCGTCTGAAACATCATAAACAGCATAAGCATCAAGGATACAACCACAATGAGTCTCTCCCAAGAACCACCCATATGAGACGAGTGTGGAGGATTAAATATCCAAGTACATCCCTTATCTGAGAGGTAATTTAGTCAGTTCTCTGAGTCATTTGTGTCGATACCCAGTTCCCTGCAGGCACCTATAAAGTTTGTACCTCGATCAGACCGTAGCACTTTTGCTGGACCACGGATAGAGAAAAAAACGCCTCAGCGCGTTGATGAAGCTGGATGTGGATATGGATTCGATGAGCTCGATATGGACTGCTCTACTAGACATACATGTAAAGAGCACCGCCCATCGCTTGGAGTCTGCGCTACCACCTCTAGTGCGACGAGTTATGACATTCTATGGTCCGAACACATCAAGTCCAACGCTGGTGAATGGTGGTTCAGATGTGACTCTGTCTGAAAAATGACAGCCCTGGTGAGCCACTTGCTCGTGATAATGTCTTGCCAGCAGAGTGGTGACATGATGTGTCCGTGGGATGATGATGATGAGGATGTTTGTCGTCTTGTGACATGTCGGCGGAGGATAAGCAGCCTCCCACACTCCGCAACCCATCCTCATCAATCACTGGGTTCAGCTTTTTGAGTGTACTTTGTTCTGGGAACTTTTCCTTTTTCAGGGCATTTGAATTCCTCTCTGAAGGATTCATGTTGCACACAGTGAATGATTGCTGTTTTGGCTTGTGACGACTCACTTGTACCGCATGGTTTATTACAGTCATGCCAGCCTCTGCAGCTGGTGTTGTCCGCACCTTCATGGAAGGATCTGGGAACATGAATGAGTCGTGCTGTGGCTCTATTGAGAGCTTTCCAGCTTGAGAACCGAGTTGAACTCCAGAAACCTTAGAGGCGAAGACAGTGATGTCTGTTTGAATCTCTGCGTCTGCGTGAGGCTCTATAATGTCAAAATGTATGTTCTCTGGTTCACTTGAGTTTGTTTGGGTCCGGAAAGGTGGACCTGAGAACCAACTGGTGTACTTCAAGAGCGCAGTAAGCATAGGCCTGGTTGAATGGTCTGCCAGTGTTTACATAACACCACTGGTCTGGATGGGTAGACTTTCTGATGCGAGTTACCCTATTGGCAACATACACATAGAATCTTTTGGTGACATTGTGGATATAACCGAGAACTATCTTACTGTCTGTGTTGAATTTGGCCGCATTTACATCAATGTCAATTTAGTCTCTGATCAGTTCATACATCTCAACAGCTAGCAAAGCCACACACAGTTCTAGGCGTGGGATAGTGTGGGCCGGACGAGGGGCCAATTTTGATTTCCCCATGACAGATCCAACATGGCATTGACCTTCCGAGTCAATAACTCTCAGGTAGGCTACCGCTCTTATTGCTACTGTAGAGGCATCCGAGAAGATGTGTAGCTCTCTTTGAGTGGAAGACAAGGAGACTGGGATGTAGGTCCACTGAATATAAATATGTTCCAACTCAATCAAAGATTCCTTCCACATTTTCCATTTCTCTTCTTTTTCTGTGGGAAGAGGGGCATCCCACTCACTCTGATCAGAAGAGAGTTCTCTGGGCCTCCCGGGTGACGCAGTGGTTAAGGGCGCTGTACTACCAGAGACCCTGGGTTCGCGCCCAGTCTCTGTCGTAACCGGCCGCGACCGGGTGGTCCGTGGGGTGACGCACAATTGGCCTAGCGTCGTCTGGGTTAGGGAGGGCTTGCCCGGTAGGGATATCCTTGTCTCATCGCGCACCAGCGACTCCTGTGGCGGGCCGGGCGCAGTGCACGCTAACCAAGGTTGCCAGGTGCACAGTGTTTCCTCCGACACATTAGTGCGGCTGGCTTCCGGGTTGGATGCGTGCTGTGTTAAGAAGTAGTGCGGCTTGGTTGGGTTGTGTATCAGAGCACGCATGACTTTCAACCTTCGTCTCTCCCGAGCCCGTACGGGAGTTGTAGCGATGAGACAAGATAGTAGCTACTAAAAACAATTGGATACCACGAAATTGGGGAGAAAAAGGGATAAAGGTATTAAAAAAGAAGAGTTCTCTGATTAAGGCTTTACCTTGCATTGTTATTGGAGCCACGAACCCAAGGGGGTCATAAAGACTATTCACTGTGGACAGGATGCCTCCACATAAAAGGCTTCATTTACAGGGCTTTCTTTTCCAGGGACACCTGGAATGAGAAGCTGTCTGTTTCCAGGTTCCAGGAAAGTCCCAGACTCCGTTGAAAGGGGAGAGGATCCACTCCTAGATCCAGATCTTTTCAATCTTTTGCACGATCCTCCATAGGGAAAGCTTCCATAACTGTTTTGCTATTGGATGCAATCTCGTGTAGTTTCATGTTGGACTCCGCCAACATTGCTTGTGTTTTTCTTAGAATGTTGATAGCTTCTTCTGTAGTAGCTACTGATGTCAGCCCATCATCGACGTATAAGTTCCTCACTACATATTGCTTGGGTTCTGACCCGTGTTCCTTCTCACCCTGTAGCGCTGTTAGTCTCATGCAGTAGATGGCTACGGCTGGTGAAGGGCTGTTCCCAAATAAATGGACTTTCATCCTGTACTCAATTATGTTTCTATCTGGGTTGTTGTCTTCAAAAACAGTAAAACATTTGTTGCACATCTGCCGTTAGTGCAATGCAATCCTTGAGGAAACGCATTAGGACACCCAAGAGTGTGTTGTTTAAGTCTGGACCACTGAGCAGAACATCGTTAAGTGACACGCCTTGACACTTAGCACTGGTGTCAAATACTACTCTTATTAGTTCAGGCTTTTGTGGATGGTAAACACCAAATATGGGCAGATATCAACGTTCTTTGTCTCCCTCTAGTGGCGGTGAAGGTTCGGCTTGGTCCTTCTCCAGCATCTTTTGCACGAAGTCAATAAAATTACGCTTCATGTCAGGCTTTTTGTCTAAAGTCCTGCGAAGTGATGTGAGACGGTTCATGGCCTGCTCCCTGTTATTGGGAAGGCGGCGTCTAGCAGGGCGAAAGGGTAGTGGAGCCACCCAGTTGTTTCCATCATCCTGGAAAATCTGTTTGTCCATAATGTCCAAGAAGGCTTTGTCCTCCACTGATGGTGCTGGTTTATCATCGTCTTGCGTTTTGTCGAACACGGAACATCCCAGGCTGTCTGTGTTCACAGTTGTGCTTGGATCTGTCGAGTGCAATGTAGAGGGAGAGATGTGTTTCTGAACTACGCTGTTGTCGTTCTCTTTTACCTGGATGATGTCAGGGCAAGGGCTCAGATAGGATGTGCGACCATTTTGAAGTATGTTTGTCCTGAAGACGTTAACATTGGCTGGTCGGTGAGCCGTTCCCAGACAGACCTCACCCACAATGACCCACCCGAGGTCGAGTCGCTGTGCATAAGGAGTGTCGTGGGGCTCATTGATTTGTCCTCGTACCTTGTGTACCCTTAAGATGTCTCGTCCTAAGAGCAGGAGGATGGGAGCGTCTGGGTCCGCAGCTGGTATTTTGTCCATAACTGGTTGCAGATGGGGATGATGATACGCAATGTCGGGGGAGGGAATCTCCATCCTATCGTCTGGCATCATATCACACTCTATCAGAGTAGGGAGAGTGAGCTGCATGTGTCCATCTATAGACTCCACCATGAAGTTGATGGCTCTCCTGCCTAAAGTCTCTGTTACCCCAGAACACGTCTTCATGGTGTATGGAGCAGAGTTGTCATTGATGTTGAAGAGATTGAAAAACTCTGTCTTGGCCAGAGATTTGTTACTCTTTTCATCAAGCACCACATACATTTTGACAGCTTTCTCTCTTTTCCCAACCGGATAAGCTTTGACTAGGCATATTTTTGAACATGATCTTGGATTGACTGCGTCACCATACATCTCCGTACACCTTGAGGTGACAGATAGAAGAGCATCGTCACCTTGCTCCCCGCCATGCTCTGTCTCTGTTGTAGCGGTGGCTGTATTTGAAGGGGCTGGGCTTGGATGCAGAGCAGCAAGATGTCTGTCGCACTCAGAGCACTTGATTGACACCTTACAGTCTTTAGCTCTGTGCTGAGTTGACCCACAACATCGGAAACAAATGCCATTGTCTTTTGAGATATGATTTGCGCTCATCTAGAGTTGTGTATCTAAACCCACAACACTTTTTAAGAGGATGAGGCTTGTTATGTATTGGGCAGTGATGGTCAGGGTTTTCAACCTTTGTCTTACTGGGTTTGGTTTGGTGGTCTGAGGCCTCGGATGACGCATCTGTTTTGTATACAGTCACAGGTGTCTTGCTGCTGTACCTGGCAGGTTTCTCACTTTTCATAGACACCTGGTTAGTTGAGGTGTAGAGGGTGAAACTGGGGTCATTTCTAGTTTTCAACCTGATGAATCTCGAGAAGAACAAGAATGGTAGGAATGCTACCCGATAGTCCTCCTTGTATTTGGATCCCTGTTCAATCCATTTTTCTTGTAAACTGAATGGAAGTTTCTCTACAATAGGGTTTACCCCCCTGGCGGATAAATTCAAGTCTCTGGTCGCATTGAGAAAGGATGCTTTCCATGCCCAATAATTTTCAGGGCGATCATCAAACTTCAGGAGTCCTGAACTCACCATCTCACGGTGTAGGAGGTACTTGATGAGGTCTGGTGACACTTGTGACTCAGGGAAGCTTTGTGTGTATGACTAGAAGTGGGCTTGTTTTCCATTTCCACCTTTCTGCTGTTCATTTCTTCCCAATATGCTGAAGAGGCTCCTCCATCTCTCGCTGTCGGACTCTTGGCTCTGCTTGTTGTACAGTAGACTGCTGGTCTTCCCTAGGAACAGAGGCTAGATGTCCTAACCGACTTGCCAAAACTATAGTTTGTTAACAATACATTTGTGGAGTGGTTGAAAAACGAGTTTTAATGACTCCAACCTAAGTGTATGTAAACTTCCGACTTCAACTGTAGCAAAATTCCAAATGCCAACAAAGTAAAACACCTCATTGCATAGCAGTATCAAAGCAGGTCCCCCTCTCTCCCACCACACAGGGAACCCCACATTCCTCTAAATTCCCACCAACTTGAAATATCCCACTGTGCACAGACATCAATTCAATGTCTATTTCATGTTGTTTCAATGTAATTGAATTGAAATGACATGGGAACAAATGTCGATTCACCCATTGTGTGCCCGGCGGGATGGTGCCAGGGAAATGAAGAGAGCAAGCAGGTGAGTAAGAAAGACAACAGACTACAAAGACGGATGGATATTTGACAGTATGACGTGTATATTTTACGTTATTGCGTATGCTTAATGCAATAGGATTGGTCAACATAAATGACCAGGTTGGAACAGAAGGCTCTCATCGCATTTGAACATGGTCAAATGGGATGAGCACAGACTTACTTCCTTATTTGTTGTGATATCACATCCCCAGTGCTTCCCCTCGCATTGCGTTCAAGAACATGACGCAATAATGGCAGAAGGAGTACAAGAGTGAGTAAAGAGAGGAGAGAAGGAAGACTGAGACGTGGAGGCAAGTGGACGGACGGGCAGTCAGATCGGCGGACAGATCAAACATTTACAAAATAGCCAACAAAAGCACTTCCTGTGGATTTGCTCTGAGAAGATCACGCCACAAGTGAACCAGCTCATAAAGGTCAGCGTTGTGTTAGTGTAAAAGCCAATATACATTTTTTTATATATTTGTTGATACAAACATTGTCTATAGTGTTCAGAATGAAACGTTTTTGGAGGGGAGGTGTGTTTTATTGTCCCTTGTTTGTGACAATGTGATGTCCATGTGCGTGTATGACTGTATGGGATGATGTGTTGAAGATAGGCATGCAAAGATCCTGAACTTTTCAGTGCTTATTGGAAATACAGCCACAGGGAACTAGCTGTAAACAAGTCCCTCTGACCTTTTGTCCAGTTCTTATTTGGAGCCAGATCTGGCCAGAACAGGATCCGGAACCTCTAAATTTGGGACTGTTTCATTCCGGAACCCATTTGCCAGGATTCGGTAACTCTCATGGCATGAAAAATTATTTCCACCAGGGTTGCAACTTTCACGGGGGACAAGTGACAGTTTTATCATTGGAATGTGATATAAAACAGTAAACACTGGACAAGCCAGATGCTATTTTAAGGCAGTCTGACAAACTTCCAAGGTTGATTTCCAAACTGTATCAAGGGATGATTGAGGCTTTGCCCCAAGGACACAAAACAAACATTTGAGGAAGACCTGGGAGACGCTACTGGTAATGATGAGAGAATACAGAACTGTTAGAATGCCCAGTCATGTTCATATAATCTCACCGATAAATGACTGCAGTTTAAGACCATCCATAGAACGTACTATATGCCAGTGAAACTGAACATCATGCACTCAGAAATTGTATTATTCTGCTGGAGGTGTAAAACACGAAAGGGGAGATATTTGCATATGCTATAGTCTTGTGAAGGCTGACTGAATTCTGGCAAATAGTATGTTCTTTTATCTCAGCAACTCTACAGATTCTTCCTACTCCCTGTTTTTGTTTGCTTGGTAATGTTGATACTGGAGACTTACCAGACAAAACTGCGTAACCTAGCATTTATACTGGCTAATACATGCATTGCCATTAATTGGAAGGTTGGTTATCCTTCCACAATGTATGGAACAAATGTCAAGTTGTGTACAGTATCACTAGATTTGTTTTAGGATTCAGGGTATACTGTGCAACTTTCATAAGGTTTGGATGCCTTATATGGAATACTGTACGACAAAAGGAGTTGGTCTTGAAAACATGTCCACGTCAGAGGAGATTTAGGCGATCCCTAGCTGCCGGGCTGCTGAGTCCTGGCCTTGGGGATCTGCTGTACTGTTGTCACTCTGGCCTTGGACTAACAGACCTCTGAAAACAATAATGAATGTTTCACTAAGATCCTAAAGCTGATTGGGGTGTGTTGGGTTGGGGCGCTACAGGGCTGTGTGGACCGCTAGGGGCAGGACGGGGTGACCCAGCTATATTGTGTACAAGTGAAAAGAGCTCTACAGTACTATTAGGCCTATGATATGAATTATATGGAGGGTGAACTGTTTCTGTGTCTTAATGTGTAGGTGTATGTGTGTTTTCATTCAGCTTTTTTTCCCCACGCCTTTCCCGTGAGACGTTAAAAAAAACATGTGAAGGAAGTGGTGTTGGGGAGAGAACTGAGTTATTGACTAGACTGGTGGTGTCGTGAGTGTAGGAGGCTCGGGTTGGCTGGGCGGTCTGGCTGAAATTTGTAATAGAGGATGTCTTAAAGACAATCAAAAGTTGTCTTTGTACTTTGTTTGTAAGAGTTGTTCATTTGTTAGGCTATTGGTTATAGGTGCAACACAATACTGATTATTGAATTATCATGGCTCTAGTTCAGTCAATCACTTACCTAGCTTGATGACTGTGGGAATTGTTGCTTACTTTTTGTTGTTCTACATAGAGATGGCTAGAAGGGCCATGGGTCATATTAGATTATGTAGAAATGCAGGAAATGTGCTTTAGATGCCCCAAAAAATGGGAGGGCCCCCAGACCGCTGCCAAGTTATGTCCCCCGCTGAAAATAGCACTGCTGGGCGATTTAAAAGTCATAGTCAATTGATCAATAGTATAATAATTCTCTGAGCAAAAAACTTTATTTAATTTTATTTACAATTATGTCGAATCTATGAGAATAGAAAGGTTCAGAACTTTTGTAAAACATCACAGCACAGTTGAAAAATATTTGGCAAATAGAAATTGAAAAAGTGGATGGTGTTCAGAGATAGATGGGAGGGGTTGAGTGGAGCTGAAGGATGGAACTAGATACAAACAAAAGATAATTATTGTAAAATATACTGTGTCCGTAAAATGTATATAGTATGTATAGGCTGAAGTATAAGCCTAAGTGTTGTTGTCCATTAGTTTACTCCAGGTAGGGGAGGGATGGTAGGGTTAGAGAAAAATAATAAAGGAAAATATATAAAAGTTTCGACAGTTACTGGAACTGTATATATTTACCCCCCAAAATATATGGGGGATTGGAAATGATGCGGACATTCACATTGATGGAAGCAACAATCTATCTGCAATATTAAAGCTGATCTTCCCCCTAAAAATATATATATATGTATTATTTTGCATTATTATGTCCCCACCACATAAAACCAAAGTTGCAGCCCTGATTTCCACTGTTTGCAATGTAAAAAATGTGGCTTATTCAAATGGACTCCTATGGCAGTTTCCTGGCTGCCCCCTACAAAATGTAACGTGAAAACGTGCCTGATAATTGATTCTTGTGTGGCTGGACCAGTTTTTTTTATTTTGCTCAATATTGCAGCCTATACAGAACAACGTGTAACCAGTGCCGTCGGGAATAGCTCGCCTGTATCTCACACAGTTTTTCTTTCTTTTATTTGACCTTTATTTAACAAAACTACAATGCAATTCACTTTCTATGATCTCTCTCTCTCGCCCTACTCTGATAACCATGAGCCTGCAACTCATCTCTCCAGCGTTGCACTTTTGTCATTTATTTCCTTATAGAATCATAGGCACGCGAAGGCTTCTGAAGGTGCCACTGCACCCCTGATAAATTGAAATACATTTGTCAAAATTAAAGAATTACTGCTATCAGTTCAGAAAGAATTGAAATAATTTTGAAAACTACACCAGGAGTAGGCCTATAAATTGGCCATAGATAATTAATGGTTTATTTAACAAAATTGCCTGTGTGTAGCCCACCCAGCTAGCACAGTGGATCTGGGCCGATTCCGGCTGGGAGCAGGGGCACTCAGCTGAGAGTCAGACTCTGTCTATGTCATGTGGCCCGGAGTCTGGGCTGTCTTCGGCAGTATTACTTATGCCTAGGATGTGGGGATTGAGCTCGGGCCGATTCCGGTGTGAGTTATCTGGCCAAAATGTATTACTTGGGGCTCGGGCCGATTGGGGCTACTCCCTGGCAGATGATTACACGGGCTGCTTTATATAACATTTAATTATTTATTTTTCCATATTTTTTGTCCTTGTTTCTGTGATAAAAAAAAAATACAATTAACATTTAAATAAAATTCTTTAAAAGTCCTGTGTAGTAGTTTGATACTTTGTGCAGGGCAATTGATAAGCATTACAGATGCTGGGTCGAGACTTGTGCCGGCTGCTTCTGGGCCAATTCCTCATTGCTAGCTGGGCAATCACCAGGCATGCCTACAGTCGGGAACCTGCAGCAAATCTGTCAGTCTTGCAGCCAAAACTGTTTACAGTCGGGAACGCACTGAAAATCTGTCAGTCATGCAGGCCTTTACCGATATTTCAGATACAATCACGTCAAAAATACAGGTTGGAAAGAAAATGGATTCTGTTGAAAAGAGAAGACTATTCTGTCTGTAGGCTACCAAGTTTTCAACTTCCAAATAGGCCTATTGAGCAAACAGCATTGTTTACCAAGTAAAACAAGAGAGAGACGTTTTACCACGAGCACAACGCCAGTGAGTGAAACTGGAAAGTTTTTTAGGACTATAATTTCCTCCTGGTATTGTACAATATGTGTCTCCACACACATAGATCTAGGCTATTGATGTATTGAAGACCAGGTAGTTTTTATTGATCTCAGATTAAATAAATAAAGGTTAAATTAAAAGATTCTTACTTTGTTAGTGTCAAAGTAGCCTGTCATTTTGATCACAATTATGTAGAATTGCGGTTATAAAGGTCACCTTTTCCACAAACTCTAGGCTACAAAATGTTTTCCCCATGTGTACAACTTCTGCAAGCGCCTCTACTGAACTATGCCAGTATGCAAAAGCAGAGCTTCAGTTTGCTCTTTGTGGTCTAGGCTGGGTAACCAAAAAGCACTTTGTGACAAATGTATGTTGATGAAAAAGTGCTTTATGGATATATTTGATTCAATTCTCTCTTCAGGAATTGTGTAATATCCATTGTTGTCCTCTCATTCTGTGTCTCTTGCTTCTATTCATAGAGCTATATTTCATACCATGTGTTCTAATTCTATTCAACAGTAGTGAGGACTGCGAATCCCAAAGTTCTACAAACCAAAGATTCTTCAATTCCCTCCCTAAATGGCGTCAGACCTCTCCATCTCCGCTGCACCCCCCAGCTCCCCTCCACCTCTCCTCTCGCCTCCTCTCCTTTCTCACCAGTCAAACCAGATCGGCATCTCCATCCTGGTCCTAGCATTCGTCTTCGGTTTCCCCGGTAACCTATTTGTTGTGTGGTCGGTGCTGTGCCGTGTGAGGCATCGGTCAGTTACCTGCCTGCTCGTCTTAAACCTCGCTGTGGCCGACGCGTTGGTGTTGCTAAGCTCCCCGCTTTTCCTGCGCTTCCTGGCAGGCGGACGAGGCTGGGAGTTCGGGGCGGTGGCCTGTAAAATGGTACACTACCTGTGCTGTGTCAACATGAACGTGTCCATCTACCTGATCAGCCTGATGAGCTTGGATCGCTGGCTGGCCGTGGCAAGGCCATTCCTGGCCCAAAGGATGAGGACCAAGAAAACCCTGATGGCTGTTCTACTGGGGATCTGGGTGCTGGCTTTCGTCTTGGCACTGCCCATGGCCTTCTATCGCAGGTAAGGCTGTTTGCATGGGTTGTGTGTGTGTGTGAGAGAGGCATGAGAGAGATTAAATATTAAAATACACACACTAATGTTACTGTAATTTAATTATGCCAATGTGTTTTCATTAATTGAAAACCCTTAATCTATTTCATGAGAATTTGTAAGATTCTTGTTTGCATAAAATAGACGGAGACCAGTCTTTTCAATAATAGGTAACAGAATTTATTCTCGGAGCGCACTGCCACTTCACCACGAGCAACAGTTTATATACAAAACATGACGTCATTTCATTGCTTAACAGAAACCCTTCCTCTCGACAGGGACAAAGTGAGGTGAAAAGTTAATTCTAACTTACTAACACACTCCCAGGTAACTTTTGACCCCTCAACATTATCGATCACCACTTAGCTGACAGTTCTAATTAACAGAAAACCTAGGAATGCACTCACTGTCTTATCTAAAAACCCCAGAGCTCAGTTTCGTCGGTTCAACCATAGGTTAACGACCTTGTCTGTTTACACAGTCCACTTCTTTCTTCCTAGTTGGAATGGTGTTTATTAACTTGAATTACTCCTTGTCTGTGTCACACAATCCCCTCTTATGAACTCATATTGTCAATCAGATATAATAAAACAGAGTATAAGTTTACTTAGTTACAGTTCTATTTGAAATGGGGATATTGTTTATTCATTTACTCATAATAATTATAACAACTAACAAAAAAGCTTATTCTTCAATACTAATCTGAAGATTTTTTGTTTGCATTACAGGCTGTTTTTTGTGTAGTTCTTGAGCTCTTATACACTTCTCTAATAACCGGCGCAGTATGGCTGCAATAAAGACAACCTGGAACACTCCCATTGTCTCAATCAAACAAACTCTCTCTCTCTCTCTTTTTTTTCTTATGCATTCCTCAAGTCACACACTGTGGTCCTGGGGAACATCCATGAGACCCATCATGTCTCCTTCATGTTGTAAAATGTCTCTCTCACTCTCTCTCTCTCTCTCTACTTACCTTACCTACCTACCTACCTAGTAACCTGAAGCTGCACATGAACAGCTCCGTGACCGTCTGCATGTCGTACCACTGGAAAAGTGTGGGTCACCAGGTGTTCCAGTACCTGTTTGAGACCGTCCTGGGCTTCTTCCTCCCCTTCACTTTCATCATCGTCTGCTACACCTCCGTCATCTCTGGACTACGCAGGGCCATGTTCCAGCACAAGGGACGGGGAAACCGTCTCATCCTCCTCATCATCGGCACCTTCGCTCTCTTCTGGCTGCCCTACCACGTGGTCAACATCTTACAGGTATGAGAGTTTGACAATATATTTCTAGGTACTGCGCATTATTAAGCAGTTCATTTGTTTTGTGTCATACAGGTATAATAACAGGTATAAGTCCTATCTGTCTCTCTTGTATCTACCTCTCAACTCTTTGTCTCTCTCTCAGGTGATTGGTCTACTTGGTGGTAACGACACTCTGTTTAAAGCGGCCGCGGTGGCCCGTCCCAACGTCACAGCGCTCGCTTTCCTGAGCAGCAGCGTGAACCCTGTGCTGTACGTGTTCGCTGGCAGCTCCCACATCCGCCAGGCCGGCCTCAGCTTCATGGCCAAGCTCTTCGAGGGCACCAACATTGAGGGAGGGACCTCTGCCTCCTTTACCCGCAGCACGAAGTCCAGCCGGAGTGGTTCCTCGGCCCCGCTGTCACTCAAGCTGGGGCGGTCGGGGAAGGGGAAGGGGAAGGAGGGGGATGGGAATAGTGTGACGGAGCTGCAGGAAGCTGAGGTCAAGGTTAAGTCCAAGCCGGAGCTCAAGACTTTGACCTCCAATGATCAGTTGGAGTAGTGTTACTTTTTGTGGCCTACTGTACTAGTCATAGGTTTACCGTATTTAATGTATTTCGCAGATCTTTGATACAATTTGTGCTTTATAGCTAGTGTTTGTGGTTGCCTCCATGCAATTTCTGGATAATAATATTATAAAATATCCTTCAAGTTTTAACCTGTTAACAAATCGAGTCAATGGCTGTGCCAATGGCTAGTTGAGCAAATTGAAGTGTTTTCTTCTCATGCACAATGCAAGGCATTATGACTGGGATATGAGGTAACAACAGGGCCTTGCCTATGTTAAGTGTTTTAAAAAGTACAGAAGTGTTTGTTAGGCATTTAGCCTGTGTTTTTAAAATATGCTTAAATTATTTAAAGAGAAAAAAGTGATTATTAATTCTGTTGATAAGTGTTTGGGAAATAAAGATATACATGGTTTTAAAAAGGTAGTAGTGGTGATATTTTATTCAGTACAGAATTTTTTAGGCAGCTTTACTTGCCACTTCCTGTGGCTCAACCATACATACCCAGGGTAAGTTGTGCCAAAATAACACTTTTTTTTATACAAGCTATATATATACATATACAAGTATGGCCACACAGTCGTGGGTGAACAGGGAGTACAGAAGAGGGCTGAGCACACACCCTGGTGGGGCCCCAGAGTTGAGGGTCAGCGAAGTGGAGATGTTGTTTCCTACCTTCACGACCTGGGAGCGGTCCGTCAAAAGTCCAGGACCAGGTTGCACAGGGAGGGGTTGAGACACAGGGCCTCCAGCTTGATAATGAGCATGGAGGGTACTATGGTGCTGAATGCTGAGCTGTAGTCAATGAACAGCATTCTTACATAGGTATTATTTGTGTACAGCTGGCATAGGGCAGTGTGCAGTGCAATGGCGATTGCGTCATCTGTGGACCTGTTGGGTCGGTATGCAAAATTAAGTGGGTCTGGGTGGCTGGTAAGGTGGCGGTGATATGATCCCTGACTAGCCTCTCAAAGCACTTTATGATGACAGAAGTGGGTGCTAGTCATTTAGTTCAGTTATCTTTGATTTCTTGGGTACAGGAACAATGGTAGCCATCTTGAAGCATATGGGGACAACAGACTGGAGATGGAAGAACTGAGATATTTTCAGCTTCCAGGAATTGTGTACAGATCCTTGCGTCATGGGGCCGTGCATTATCATTTTGAAAAATTAGGTGATGGCGGCGGATGAATTCAATGACAGTGGGCCGCAGGATCTCGTCATGGTACCTCTGTGCATTCAAATTGCCATTGATAAAATGCAATTGTGTTTGTTGTCCATAGCTTATGTCTGCCCATACTTCACCGCACCACCACCATGGGGCACTCTGTTCACAACGTTGACAAGAGCAAACCTCTTGCCCACACAATGCCATACACGCTGTCTATGCTGTCAATTCCAATTCAAAAATCTAACTGGCACGAGATGGTGCGCATGCAAGATGAAACATTGCATGAAATACTGAGACTCAGATTTTCACTTAGAAATATACAGTTGAAGTCGGAAGTTTACATACACCTTAGCCAAATACATAAACTCAGTTTTTCCCAATTCCTGACATTTAATCCTAGTAAAAATTCCCGGTCTTAGGTCAGTTAGGATCACCACTTTATTTTAAGAATGTAAAATGTCAGAATAATAGTAGAGAGTGATTTATTTCTTTCATCACATTCCAAGTGGGTCAGAAGCTTACATACACTCAATTAGTATTTGGTAGCATTGCCTTTAAATTGTTTAACTTGGGTCAAATGTTTCAGGTAGCCTTCCACAAGCTTCCCACAATAAGTTGCACTCCCAGAAATCCCAGTTCCACAGTAAATGTTTGTTTTGTTCGATAAAGTCCATAATTTATGTCCAAATACCTCCTTTTTGTTCACGTGTTTAGCCCAGTAATCCACTAGGTCCACTAGGTCGTGACTCACTGGTCCAAACTTGAGGTCCTCTGCCTCGTTGGTGTAGTGGTCCAGGGCGATGAAGAAGACGCCTGACTCCACCTGGTCAAATGTGTTCTCTCTACACACACTGACCTGTCTCCTGAGAAGAACTGGAGTTGGAGTTTACATTTTTTCACATCTTAGTGTTGCATTCAAGGTAACAGTCCATTTTAAGACTGCTGTGGCTGTATCAAAAAGAGGAAAATATGGTTAATAATTTAGCCAAATAAGTGCTAACAAGATGTGGGACTGAGCATAGATGTAAGGCAAGTCCACGATAACAGAGTGATGCTGACGATACATTTTAAAGAGAAAAAATCTTATGTCAAACAAAAACCAATGATTTCCAAGTGAAACAAACTCTATCCACAAGGACTACTTTTAACAATTTTCAATGGTTGGTTTGTTTGATATACAGTTGAAGTCGGAAGTTTACAAACACTTAGGTTGGAGTCATTAAAACTAGATTTTCAACCACTACAAATTTCTCAAACTATGGTTTTTGGCAAGTCGGTTAGGACATCTACTTTGTGCATGACACAAGTAATTCTTCCAATGATTGTTTACAGAAAGATTATTTCACATATAATTCATTGTATCACAATACCAGTGGGCCAGAAGTTTACATACACTGAGTTGACTGTGCCTTTAAATGGCTTGGAAAATTCCAGAAAATGATGTTATGCCTTTAGAAGCTTCTGATAGGCTAATTCACATCATTTGAGTCATTTGAAGGTGTACCCGTGCCTCTTTGTTTGACATCATGGGAAAATCAAAAGAAATCAGCCAAGACCTCAGTCTTGTTCATCCTTGGGAGCAATTTCCAAATGCCTGAAGGTACCACGTTCATCTGTACAAACAATAGTACGCAAGTATAAACACCATGGGACCACACAGCCATCATACCCCTCAGGTAGGAGAGGCATTCTGTCTCCTAGAGATGAACATGCTTTGGTGCAAAAAGTGCAAATCAATCCCAGAACAACAGCAAAGGACCTTGTGAAGATGCTGGAGGAAACAGGTACAAAAGTATCTATATCCACAGTAAAACAAGTCCAATATTGACATAACCTGAAAGGCCGCTCAGCAAGGAAGAAGCCACTGCTCCAAAACCGCCATAAAAAAACAGACTACGGTTTGCAACTGCACATGGGGACAAAGATTGTACTTTTGGTCTGATGAAACAAAAATAGAACTGTTTGGCCATAATGACCATCGTTATGTTTGGAGGGAAAAGGGTGAGGCTTGCAAGCCGAAGAACACCATCCCAACCATGAAGCTCGAGAGTGGCAGAATCATGTTGTGGGGGTGCTTTGCTGCAGGAGGGAGTGGTGCACTTCACAAAATAGATGGCATCATGAGGATGGAAAATGATGTGGATATATTGAAGCAACATCTCAAGACAGGAAGTTAAAGCTTGGTCGCAAATGGGTCTTCCAAATGGACAATGACCCCAAGCATACTTCCCAAGTTGTGGCAAAATGGCTTAACTTCTTTGCGGTAGAGGGCAGCATTTTCAGTATTTTCACTTCCGGATGAAAAGCGTGCCCAGAGTAAACTGCCTGCTACTCAGGCCCAGATGCTAGGATATGCATATTATTAGTAGATTTGGATAGAAAACACTCTGCAGTTTCTAAAACTGTTTGAATGATGTCTGTGAGTATAAAGAGAGACAATACAGCCGCATTAGGTTCATGTGCAAAGGATTAGCATTTCAATTGTTATAATTATCAACAGTGTAGCGTTGTCGTGACCGCTCTTTCCGGTGGATTCCTGGGCATAACACACCAAACTAACGGAGGTATTTGGATATAAAAAAATATCTTAATTTTTTTACTGCAGCGCCAGCTGTGCCACCAGAGACTCTGGGTTCGCGCCCAGGCTCTGTCATAACCGGCCACGACCAGGAGGTCCGTGGAGCGACGCACAATTGGCATAGCGTCATCCGGGTTAGGGAGGGTTTGGCCGGTAGGGATATCCTTGTCTCATCACACACCAGCGACTCCTGTGGCAGGCCGGGCGCAGTGCACGCTAACCAAGGTTGCCAGGTGCACGGTGTTTCCTCCGACACATTGGTGCGTCTGGCTTCCGGGTTGGATGGGCGCTGTGTTAAGAAGCTGTACAGCTTGGTTGGGTTGTGTATCGGAGGATGCATGACTTTCAACCTTCGTACGGGAGTTGTAGCGATGAGACCAGATAGTAGCTACTAACAATTGGATACCATGAAATTGGGGAGAAAAAGGGGGTAATCTTTTAAAAAATATATCTTATATATATATCTTCATGGAACAAAAACATTTGTTGTCTAACTGGGAGTCTCGTGAGTGAAAACATCCGAAGATCATCAAAGGTAAACTATTAATTTAATTGCTTTTCTGATTTTCGTGACCGAACAAAAAGTTACCTGATGCTAAGTGTACTGTTTTGTTGAGCGATCAATAAACTTACACAAACTTACGCTTGTATTGCTTTCACTGTAAATCATAATTTCAAAATCTGAGACGACAGGTGGATTAACAAAAGGCTAAGCAGTGTTTTGTAAAATATTGCACTTGTGATTTCATGAATATGAATATTTTCTAGTAATATTATTTGACTGTGGCGCTATGCTATTCAACGTTGCTGATGACAATTATCCTGGATCCGGTATGGGTGGTTCAGAGGTTAATGCAAAGTAATTACTTAAAAATAATACAATGTGATTTTCTGGATTTTGTTTTAGATCCCGTCTCTCACAGTTGAAGTGTACCAATGAGAAAAAAATTACAGACCTCTACATGCTTTGTAAGTAGGAAACCCTGCAAAATCGGCAGTGTATCAAATACTTGTTCTCCCCACTGTATACGCAATCAAGACATCTTCATTTATAATGTTTTTAATAATTTAGAACATTTTCTATAATGTTTATTTCACTTTGAAAGGATGGAGCAGGTTGTGTAGATAAGTAGGAAATAAAATATAATTGAATCCCTTTTTCGATTAAATTTTAAGGCAGCAAAATGTGAAAACTGTGCAAGGAGTGTGCATTCGGAAAGTATGCACACAGAGCAAAACATGTACATAAGTATTCAGACCCTTTACTCAGTACATTGTTGAAGCAACGTTGGCAGTGTCATGACTCTCTCTCGTTGGTGAGAATCAAAGGCACCAGATCAGCTCGGCCCATGGCCGACAGATAAGCAGACGCCCCCTCTCTCCCACATGAGAGGAGGGGGGGGGGGTTATCCACGTATTATAACTTAACGACCGGACGAAAATACCTTGCAGACACTCTCCCTTTGGCTCGCCAGTTTGTATATTGCTGAATCAACAATTAGGTTAAGGTTCGTGCAGATTTATGAAGTCAACGATGTTCAGAATGAGACTGATTTGAGGAAATGATTGATTGATGACTGGTATGATATCAATATATTCTTGAGTTAATCCTGGAAACGTTTCCCATGGTGCCCCAAATTCCTGTTGAGTTAATTGTTGCATGATTAATTTAAAGAGTAGTAATTAAATATAGTAGGTAATTATTCAATGAATAGCAGTCATCACATGAATGATAGTCACGTCATGACAGCAGCGATTACAGCCTTGAGTCTTATTTGGTATGATGCTACAAGCTTGGCACACCTATATTTTGGGAGTTCCTCCCATTCTTCTCTGCAGATCCTCTCCAGCTCTGCCAAGTTGGATGGGGAGAGAACCCAAAAAACATTGAAAATGACACAAAGGATAATCTCTCTCTCCCCTCTTCCCTCTCCTCCCCTGGCATGGCTCTCACCTTCCTCCCTCTGGCCCAACAGGCCTCACCATCACCCACTGGAGGCCTCCCCAGCGGTGCTGAGCGTGGTGGGGCTCGGGACGGACCATGTGAGGGGTTAGTGGCGCTCTCAGTAGTGAGCTGAATGTGAGCAATGAGGCCCTTGTGGCCCTCAGTGTCCAGTGGTCGATGTGCAGCTGTGGATGGAGCTGGGGCTGCATGCCAACTACCTTATAGGGCAGGCACACTTGAGAGGAGTTGTTTCAGTGCTGTTATTATTATTATTTTAATTATTGTGTTTTTTTTTTTTTACTCAGTCAGGGTCTCAAATTACTGTAGAAAGGTAGAATCGTAAAATATAGAAGGTGCAAGTTCGAAATTTGATCGTGCATCAGCAGTTTATCTCTTGTTTTGTCAGTCACTGAAAGTCACTCAATTAGCACATTTTTGGATTGGTAAGTTAGTCTAGATGGTTATCTAAACATGTTGCAATCTTTAACACCTGTTTAGAATTTTAAACATCAACCTATAGTCTTGTTCATTCCGTAAACTCTACTTATACTCCTGTGCTTGATGTGTTTTTAGAATTGCCATTGTACTGGGATGATATGACCATTGGTGAAAAGCTGAAGAAACTGCAGCTCTTGCCTAACTAACCAGAGTACGAGAGAGTTACACAGGGATTCCAAAGCACCACAGCAGCACAACATTTCATCATCCAAAATGTAAGTGACAGACACCCTGACATACAACAACACACACAAACAGCTGCTTGCTGGGAGTATATTTGGTACTATAAACGAAGATAGAAGATACCAATTCAGTAGATAGAAGATAGTAAATTAAGATAGAAGATACCAATTTTTTCTTTTGGAAAAGTTTTATTGACACAATTCCTTTAAAAACAGCTCATACATTTTTTACATCATTTACACACATAAAAACGGCAACAAAGCATAAAACACAGCATTTAAAAGTTACATTTAAATTTGTTAAAAAGTACATGTTGTTAAAACCAATGAAAACAACCATGAATAAAAGTACTTTCTTTGTAAAAACATCAAATCTGTAAAAGCCATTTAAAATGTGTGCTGATGATCTAACAAAGGTAAAACATTTTTAAGGCATGAAAAACATTTTTAAAAAGCCACTTTGTTAAAAAGCTGTCTTCAGTCCCTTGTACTGGAGCGGGGTGAGTCTTTATCAAGCTCACCTCATCCTGCTCTTCTGAATAGATCATCGTCCCGTCCTTCGGGGCCCAGAGGAGATCCCTCCCCTAGGCGCATCGCCCTAGGCGCCGCAGCGCTGTCAGGCCGTGGCCGCCGGGACCTAGGGTGTTGTGGGGGACCCTTCGCCTGGGGTCGAGGCCCCCTTCCTTTCGTACCACCCCAGGGCTTCCGTGGCTACCATGGCCACTGCCTGG
Organism: Oncorhynchus keta; assembly: GCF_023373465.1. Classification (NCBI taxonomy): domain Eukaryota; kingdom Metazoa; phylum Chordata; class Actinopteri; order Salmoniformes; family Salmonidae; genus Oncorhynchus; species Oncorhynchus keta. The sequence goes on along the minus strand of NC_068433.1, from coordinate 29,577,442 downwards.
GGGGTGGTCTCTACGTTTTTCGCTACCAGCAGGTTACGGGAGGACCACAGTGCTTCCTTCAGGCACGTGAGGGTGGGCCAGAGCTTGGTGAAGGTCTTCGATGGAAAGGGCCTTCGGCCCACCCCATACAGCACGAGCTGAGGTGTTAGGTCCTCCCCTGCTGGCAGACACGAGGAGATCAGGGGGCCTGCTTCCTTCCACAGGTCCCTGGCGGCTCTGCACTCCCAGAGCAATAGTTTACTCTTGTATACTGTTGTGTTTAAAGGGATACTTCGGGATTTATGCAATGAAGCCCTTTATCTACTTCCCCATAGTCAGATGAACTCATGGATACCATTTTTATGTCTCTGCACCCAGTATGAAGAAAGTTGGAGGTAATTTCATGAGCCAGTGTTAAGTAGCGTTAGCACAATGACTGGAAGTCAATCGTATCTCCTAGCATACTAGCATTTACCATAGACTTCCAGTCATTGCGCTAATACTAGCTAGCAATTGCGCTAACGCTAGTTAGCAACTTCCTTCAAACTGCATGCAGAGACATAAGAATGGTATCCACAAGTTAATCTGACACTGGGGATGTAAATAAAGGCTTCATTATAATATCTTGAAGTATTCCTTTAAGGTGTTGATCTGTTCTGGAAACATTGCCTCTTTGTCAGATCGAGCGTGTGCAAAATGTATTTCTGTGGCAGGAGTACGCATTGAGTGAACTCCGGGCCAAGAGTGGGCCAGGTGAGATGGAGAAAAGAAACTACCACGGGACAGCAGCAACCACCTGTGATGCCAATGAAAGGAATTAATTAAACAGGAGACTCGCTAATTAGTGGTATTGCTATTGCAATACATTATTTTTTTACAATGCCATGAGCAGTGTGTTTGTTATGGTGATGAACAGAGTAATGTCTGTTTTTAAAATAATTTATCGCACAAGGTTTACATTTTATATTGACCTTTATTAATTTATTAACAGACTCTGGCTCAACACTTTTTCTTGCTTTGTTTAGCAGCAACATATGGACTGGGTGTGTATTTTTCTGTGAATGCAATCCCACATACCCCTACTGATGGTGCTGGCCACAGTTGTATTTACGTGGCACGTGTCCTGAGTTACCCAGGGAGCTATACCCTGGGTTACTCCACCATAAAGTTTACCCCTCCTCGCTCCACCACAGACCCACTGACTGCTATGACAGTCTAGTGAACAACTAGCAGACATGATGACCAAACCAGAGTATCTCATCATGTTCAGCTAATAGTGACCCTTTATTATCATTTATAAACATTTGTAAGCATTTTTAGAGGCCTAGTTATAAACAAGTGTTCCCAATGTGCCTAATTTTATATAATTCTCACTTCACTCAATTCTCAAATGCTAACTTCTTTTTTATTATAAATGGAAAATAAAACAATCTTGATTAGAGAAGTATTCAACTCCCTGAGTCAATGCATATTAAAATCACATTTGGCAACGATTACAGTCTTTCTGAATAAATCTCTTAAAAGCTTTGCACACCTGGATTGTACAATTAATTGCCCACTATTCTTTAAACAATTCTCCAAGCTCTATCAAGTTGGTTGTTGATCATTTTTAAAGTGCCAATATATAACTTTTTTGGGCAAACCGACCAAATTCAAATACAAGAGTTATAGATCGATCATTCTTCTTTAAAGCAAGTCTAAGAAGCAGCAGATCTCTTCTATGTGTGCTATTTCTATGCTTACCCTTCTTAATGTTTGTTTTTGCGTCTTTTACTTTCGGTTTGTACACCAGCTTCAAACAGCTGAAACAACAACAAAATTTGGTTATGAAAATATTTTTCACAGCGGTTTTTAGATGGTACAATGATTCTCTATACTAGCACATGTTTTCACATAAACTTAAATTAGGCAAACTATTAGAGTTTTAGCAACCAGGAAATGGCAGAGTGATTTCTGCATAGCGCAACTTTAAGCCTTGCCATAACTGTTCAAGACGATTTAAGTCAAAACTTCAACGAGGTCACTCAGGAGCATTTATTGTCATCTTGGTGAGCAACTCCAGTGTATATTTGGCCTTGTGTTTTAGGTGATTGTCCTGCTGAAAGGTGAATTTGTCTCCCCGTGTCTGTTGGAATGCAGACTGAACCAAATTTTCCCAGAGGACTGTGCTTAACTGTCCTCTTATGGACTTAACTGTCCATAATTATTATTTTAACTCCCTAGTCTTTGCCAATGACAAGCATAACCATAACATGATGCATTTTTAAAACATGAAGAGCTTGTACTAAGTGATGTGTGTTGGATTTTCCCCAAACATAAGGCTTTGTATTCAGGACAAAAAAGTTAATTTCTTTGCCACATTTTTTACAGTATTACTTCAGTGCCTTACGGACACATCAAATAAATGTGTATTTGTCACATGCGCCGAATACAACATGTGTAGACCTAACAGTGAAATGCTTACTTACAAGCCCTTAATAAAATACTGCCAAAAAAATAAAACAATTAAAGAGCAGCAGTAAAATACCAATAGAAGGTTATGCACAGGGTTAATGTGCGGGAAATAGTTAGTCGATGTAATGGAGGTAATATGTACATGAAGGTAGAGTTATTAAAGTGGCTATGCATAGATAAACCGAGAGCAGCAGCAGAGGGAGGGGGGCAATGCAAATTGTCTGGGTAGCCATTTGATTAGATGTTCAGGAGTCTTATGGCTTGGGGGTAGAAGCTGTTTAGAAGCCTCTTGGACCTAGACTTGGCGCACCGGTACCGCTTGCCATGTGGTAGCAGAGAGAACCGTCTATGACTAGGGTGGCTGGAGTCTGACCATTTTTAGGGTCTTCCTCTGACATGCCATACCAGGCAGTTGCCATACCAAGCAGTGATGCAACCAGTCAGGATGCTCTTGATGGTGCAGCTGTAGAACCTTTTGAGGATCTGAGGACCCATGCCAAATGTTTTCAGTCTCCTGAGGGGAATAGGTTTTGTCATGCCCTCTTCACGACTGTCTTGGTGTGCTTAGGCTATGTTAGTTTGTTGATGTGGACACCAAGGAACTTGTAGCACTCAACCTGCTCCACAGGTTACAGCCCCGTCGATGAGAATGGGGGCATGCTCGGTCCTCCTTTTCTTGTAGTCCACAATCATCTCCTTTGTCTTGATCATGTTGAGGGGAGAGGTTGTTGTCCTGGCACCACACGGTCAGGTCTCTGACCTCCTTTCTATAGTCTGTCTCGTGGTTTTTGGTTGATCAGGCCTACCACTGTTGTGTCATCATCATACTTAATGGTGTTTTTGGAGTCATGTCTGGCCATGCAGTCATGAGTGAGCAGGGAGTACAGGAAGGTACTGAGTACGCACCCCTGAGGGACCCCGTGTTGAGGATCAGCGTGGCAGATATGTTGTTACCTACCCCTCTCCACCTGGGGGCGGCCCGTCAGGGAGTCCAGGATCCAGTTGCAGAGGGAGGTGTTAAGTCCCAGGGTCCATAGCTTAGTGATCAGCTTTGAGGGCACTATGGTGTTGAACGCTGAGCTGTAGTCAATAAATAGTATTCTCACATAGGTGTTCCTTTTGTCCGGGTGTAAAGGGCAGTGTGGAGTGCAATGGAGATTGCATCATCTGTGGATCTGTTGGTATGCAAATTGGAGTGGGTCTAGGGTTTCTGGGATAATGGTGTTGATGTGAGCCATGACCAGCCTTTCAAAGCATTTCATGGCTACAGACATGAGTGCTCTGGTCGGTAGTCATTTAGGCAGGTTACCTTAGTGTTCTTGGGCACAGGGACTAAGGTGGTCTGCTCGAAACATGTTAATCTTACAGACTCAGACCGGGAGAGGTTGAAAATGTGAGTGAAGACATTTGCTAGTTGGTCAGCGCATACTCTATTTTACATAGGCTGGTCATCTAGATTTGTGCCTGTAAATTTTAATCACCATGAAGAAAAACAATGCACAATATGATAATTCAGTACATTGAGACATCAAGTGGTTTGTGATTATGCAATGTGATGATGTGGCTCAGTTGGTAGAGCATGGTGCTTGCAATGCTAGGGCTGTGGGTTCAATTCCAAAGGGTGACCAGTATGAAGAAAATGTATGCACTCACTACTTACAGTAAGTTGCTCTGGATATTTTTCTACTGAAAAGGAATGAATAGACCATTTCAGTTTTCCCATAGAAATGAATAGTCCATTTCAGTTTTCACATAGAAATAAGTTGCAATAAGTATTAAAAGAAACTGGAAAACATATATCAAGCAAGTATTTTTATATTCCACAAGTATATTCAGATCATCTCTTTTGTACAGATACTTATCAGACTTAGAACTTCTCGAGGATACGGGGCAGCATTTGGAATTTTGGATGAAAAGCATGCCCAAATTCCACTGCCTGCTTCTCATCCCCAGATGATAATACACTGCTCAAAATAATAAAGGGATCACTTAAACAACACAATGTAACTCCAAGTCAATCACACTTCTGTGAAATCAAACTGTCCACTTAGGAAGCAACACTGATTGACAATAAATGTCACATGCTGTTGTGCAAATGGAATAGACAATAGTTGGAAATTATAGGCAATTAGCAAGACATCCCCCAATAAAGGAGTGGTTCTGCAGGTGGTGACCACAGACCACATCTCAGTTCCTATGCTTCCTGGCTGATGTTTTGGTCACTTTTGAATGCTGGCGGTGCTTTCACTCTAGTGGTAGCATGAGACGGAGTCTACAACCCACACAAGTGGCTCAGGTAGTGCAGCTCATCCATGGCAAATCAATGCGAGCTGTGGCAAGAAGGTTTGCTGTATCTGTCAGCGTAGTGTCCAGAGCATGGAGGCGCTACCAGGAGACAGGCCAGTACATCAGGAGATGTGGAGGAGGCCATAGGAGGGCAATAACCCAGCAGCAGGACCGCTACCTCCGCCTTTGTGCAAGGAGGAGCACTGCCAGAGCCCTGCAAAATGACCTCCAGCAGGCCACAAATGTGCATGTGTCTGCTCAAACGCTCAGAAACAGACTCCATGAGGGTGGTATGAGGGCCCGACGTCCACAGGTGGGGGTTGTGCGTACAGCCCAACACCGTGCAGCACCAAGATTGGCAAATTTGCCACTGGCGCCCTGTGCTCTTCACAGATGAAAGCAGGTTCACACTGAGCACATGTGACAGAGTCTGGAGACGCCGTGGAGAACGTTCTGCTGCCTGCAACATCCTCCAACATGACCGGTTTGGCGGTTGGTCAGTCATGGTGTGGGGTGGCATTTCTTTGGGGGGCCGCACAGCCCTCCATGTGCTCGCCAAAGGTAGCCTGACTGCCATTAGGTACCGAGATGAGATCCTCAGACAGCTTGTGAGACCATATGCTGGTGCGGTTGGCCCTGGGTTCCTCCTAATGCAAGACAATGCTAGACCTCATGTGGCTGGAGTGTGTCAGCAGTTCCTGCAAGAGGAAGGCATTGATGCTATGGACTGGCCCGCCCATTCCCCAGACCTGAATCCAATTGAGCATATCTGGGACATCAAGTCTCGCTCCATCCACCAATGCCACGTTGCACCACAGACTGTCCAGGAGTTGGCGGATGCTTTAGTCCAGGTCTGGGAGGAGATCCCTCAGGAGACCACCCGCCACCTCATCAGGAGCATGCCCAGGCGTTGTAGGGAGGTCATACAGGCATGTGGAGGCCACACACACTACTGAGCCTCATTTTGACTTGTTTTAAGAACATTACATCAAAGTTGGATCAGCCTGTATTGTGGTTTTCCACATTCATTTTGAGTGTGACTCCAAATCCAGACCTCCATGGGTTGATAAATTTGATTTCCATTGATAATTTCTGTGTGATTTTGTTGTCACAGCACATTCAACTATGTAAAGAAAAAAGTATTTAATAAGAATATTTCATTCATTCAGATCTAGGATGTGTTATTTTAGTGTTCCCTTTATTTTTGGAGCAGTGTATATGCATACTATTAGTATATTTGGATAGAAAACACTGAAGTTTCTAAAACTGTTTGAATCATGTCTGTGAGTATAACAAAACTTATGTAGCATGCGTAACCCGTGGACAAACCATTCAGATTTGTTTTGTTGAGGTCACTCTCTTTTCATTGAGTTTTTATTGGGAAACCAGATTTCTAAGGGACTTGCTTGCAGTTCCTACCGCTTCCACTGGATGTCACCTGTCTTTAGAAATTGGTTGAGGTTTTCCTTTGTGTAATGAAGAAGCACGGCCATCTTGAATGAGGGTCACTTGAAGTGTACTGTTTGATAGATGTGCGTGACTAGAAAAGTAGCGTCAGTTTGTTTTCTTTTGTATTAAACACAGATCATCCCGTCTTCAATTTTATCGATTATTTACTTTAAAAATACCTAAAGTTGTATTACAAAAGTAGTTTGAAATGTTTGGGCAAAGTTTACAGGTAACTTTTGAGATATTTTGTAGTGACGTTGCTCAAGTGTTTTCCTGGATCAAACGCGCCAAATAAATTGACATTTTGGATATATATGGACGGACTTAACAAAAGGACCATTTGTGATGTTTATGGGACATATTGGAGTGCCAACAAAAGAAGCTCGTCAAAGGTAAGGCATGATTTATATTTTTATTTCTGCTTTTGTGTCGCACCTGCAGGGTTGAAATATGTTCTCTCACTTTGTATACTGACTGAGGTGCTACCCTCAGATAATAGCATTGTTTGCTTTCTCAGAAAAGCCTTTTGAAATGTGACATGTTGGCTGGATTCATAACACGTGTAGCTTTAATTTGGTATCTTACATGTGTGATTTCATGAAAGTTTGTTTTTTATAGTATTTTATTTGAATTTGGCGCTCTGCATTTTCCCTGGCTATTGGCCAGGTGGGACGATTGCGTCTTTACTAGTCCTGTATTATCAGACCGATATAAACATCTTCAAAACAGGATATATATATATATATATATATATATTTTTTTTCTGCATCGGGTTTTATCTCATGATAGAGGAAAATATATATATATATATTTTCTGCATCGGGTTTTATCTCATGATAGAGGAAAATGTGACATTGTGCTGTCTGCTTCACATAGGAAAGAGCAGGAAGCCACTGAAGGAGCAGTAGTCATATCGCCCATCGATGAAGACCCATGTGTTGATCCACAGGCTCATGTAGACCCCTTCGCCCTTCTCCAACTGCAGTGTGACTCCATTGGACGCATGGTCATTCTGTTCTCCACTGGATTGGTATTCGTACACAGACATCATCCTTTGGCCATCCTTGAATATGCTCAGACCCATGTCATGGCCTGCAAAGCCATTTCCAGAAAATCTGAAGTAGTAGACCCCTCTCACTGGCGCTGTGAAGACACCTGAGGCATAGAAGGAGTCGATAAATAGTGGTAGCATTTAGCCATTGCTACTAGAGGCTTAAATCAGGTGGACCAGTCGTACGCACAAAGGAACCCTAATGGTGCAGGCTTTTGTTCTAGCCAAGCAGTAACACACCCGATTCAACAAATCAAAAGTATTTATTGAAAATAATTGATTAGTTGAATGAGATGTGTCATGACTGGCTGGGGAAAATGACCTGCACCTCATTGGCCCTTTTTGACCACCCCTGTTATACATAATGATGTAGATACAGTATGTTCAGTGCGAGACCTGTGATTGGGTTGTATGCACTGCCAATGTTGGTCAGGACCTTTCCGAAAATGAGGTTAGTCTCTGCGTCGATGGGCCCATGGTGTTTACTTTCAGGCGACAGCAAGGCTGCTGAGAAGGCTACCTTGGGTTGCTCTGCCAGCAAAGATAGTAGCAACAACAACAACAACATCAATCAACAACAACACAGCAATGAGAACATCATCATCTCTAACAACGGGCAAGTTCGTTTTGCATGGCCTGATGCCCCAGGTGGGTGGAGATTTCACTTTAGGACTAATGGAATGGTCTAAAATGAGCAAACTCCGCCCACCCGATGCAAAACAAACTCGCGCATTGGTAGAAAAAAGGAGTAAGGGGAGGAGCAAGAAGAGGACTTTCTTATTTGTGAGCATTATTGACCTGTTAAGCATTGGGTAACACTTTATATACACATTTATATACACTTATATACATTTATATACACTTATATACATTTATATACGTTGACCTGTAAAGTATTGGGTAACACTTTATATGCATTTTCATGATAATAAGCTAATCCTGAGGACCTGAGCCCTAGGATCATGTCCGGACTACATGGCCTGATGACTCCTGGCTGTCCCCAGTCCACTTGGTTGTGCTGCTGCTCCAGTTTCAACTGTTCTGCATGCTGCTAGGGAACCCTGACCTTTTCACCTGACGTGCTGTTTGCAACTCTCTCGCTCTCTCTACAGCACCCGCTGTCTCGACATCTGAATGCTCGGCTATGAAAAGCCAACTGACATTTACTCCTGAGGTACGGAAATGTTGCACCCTCTACAACCACTGATAATTATTTGACCCTGCTGGTCATCTATGAACATCTTGAAGAACAATCTGGCCTTAAAAGGCCATGTACTCTCATAATCTCCACCCGGCACAGCCAGAAGAGGACTGGCCACTCCTCAGAGCCTCTAGGTTTCATCCTAAATTCCTGCCTTTCTAGGGATTTTAGGCTGGGTTTCTGTATTGCACTTTGATGACATCTGCTGATGCAAAAAAAGGCTTTAGAAATAAATTGGATTGATTTGATTGAGTACATGTTTATAAATGCTTTAGAAATGTCTGCTTATAAATACTCATTCATTGATATTTACAATTTACTGTACCTTCTCTCTCTTTATTCAGCTTATCCACCATAGCTCTCTGCTCTTTCAGGTCTGCCTCTGCTGTATGGAGCTTAGTACTCAGCTCTCCCACCAAAGACCTAAGCTCCTTCAGTTCAGTGTAGATATTTACCACAGAACCCAAGACCTCCTCTTCTTGAGCCAGACACACGTAGCCCAGCAAGACCAGCCAGCCAGTAGCCGTCCTCTTCATCATCATTTTCATTATCCTCTCGGGAGAGTGGAGTAGCTCTCAGCGTTTCCTTAGTAATCTTATTCGCTATGATCTAAGAGGGAAAATCAACCCCTGCTCAGTACTTTTACTCTGAGAAGCTTTGTAAATACTGAGTGAATAGGGCTACAGTTGATCATTAACGCCAGACACATGGATATTGGTGCTCATTGGCTGGCTGACTTGAACTTGCTCTTTTGCTCTCGTTGTCTCTCTCTCTCCTATTGGACTTTCATTTGTTTCCAAATTTTGGCTTTTCCAAATTCTGTTCATGATTTCATCACTGTGAGAACGAGTTTAAGAACTAGCAAATGCCTACAATTACATAAGCAGAATAATATTACAGTGTACAGTATTTACTTCTGAATGCAAATCAGGCTATTTGTAAGGTCATAAGGTATTTAATAATATCAACACACATCTTTACCATTTTCAGTCAAAAAATTATATCAGTGATAAAGAATCAGACTAATTTCTGGCATACAATACATTTTCTCTCACCTGTAGATTAATGGCAGCCAAGCTCCTCTGTGTTGTTGTGTTGTATAGTCATAACAAGGTTTGGGATCAATTCCACAAATTCCAATTCTATTCCAAGGATGATTTTCTCCTTCAATGTCAATTAAATCCCAGGTCAGACAGCCTAAATTCCAAATTAATTGCAATTCCGTTTTCTGAAAATTGCTGCAATATCAATTCAATTCCAAGTAAATTCTCCACTTCCTGCTTGATTTCCGGAATCTAATTTGGAATTATAAATTAAATTGGACCCCAACCTCTATCTCACCCTCTAAAGTTCCTTTTCTCATTGTCTTAAGTGGTTGGGCAGGCGAAGCAGACAGGCTCGTATGTCTGTGTTGTGTCCGGGCATCTTGCCCAAATTCTTCCAATGTTGGGTAATGAGTTCATCTGGCAGGGAACATAGTACTGAGAGAGGTGAGCTTGGACAATCTAATCTATCAATAAGAGATGAAAATGTATATATTTTAAATTAATAATTAACAAAAGCCCCTGTTGAGGGTACTCCTAGAGCAAGGTTTTCCTTAAGAGGGCCACAGCTGAGGTAACTAGCAGGACTGAGTTGAGTTGATAACAGTGTTCTTAAGTGAGATATCCTTGGACATAATTGTTAATTAGCCAGTTGCGGGCAACCAAAAGTTCAGATCCGTGGTACTGGGTTGATTATAGTAGGACTGGTGAGGTTAATGTGTAAAACGAGGGACTAGAATGCAGGTGATGCCTTGTGAGGCCCTCTGGCTTGGTGAAGTTCAATTCTAATTATACTTATTGGTATTGGGCAAAACATATACACAATCGCAAATACCACTCAATTGGGGGGCAATTGGTCCAAAACATATTGCATGTGGACCATGGCAAATGTCGGGTGTAATTAACCAAAAATCCCAAAGGGGGCAAGCGCGCTCCACCGCAGGATTCTATATGGGAAATGGTCAGAAATTCAGGTCTCAAGGGTGAAATCTTCAAAATCAGATTTAAAAAAAAAAAATGTTAAACCTCGTAAAAGGTGCGTTTTGGACACAAAAAAATATATTTTTTTGTCAATTATACATATGTAGGAACTGTATGTACACAGATTGTGTGCTTGTTTGTCCATAAGGCATATGTGATCACAGCAAGTCAGTTACTGGCCCAATGCTCTAACCACTAGGCTACCTGCCGCCCACAAGTGACATATATAAGTATTGAAAGTACTAAATCAGGATTTTATGTCCATTTGCCATATATGCCCAATAGGAAGTCGGCTTCCGAACCCAAAAGTAAATAAACCATGTCCAAATGCCATAGGAAATGTCCAAATGGCATACATAAGCATTGAAAGTACTAAATCGGGATGTTATGGCCATTTGCCATACATATATGATCATAGGAAGTTGGCTTCCAAACCCAAAAGTCAGTGAACCATGTGCAAATAGCATATATAATGTTGAGATGGCCTATTTACTTACCAGATGTATGCTGGGAGCGTAATCATAGCCTCAAGCTCATTACCATAACGCAACGTTAACTATTCATGAAAATCGCAAATGAAATGAAATAAATATATTGGCTCACAAGCTTAGCTTTTTGTTAACCTCTTACGTCGACCCGGCACGCATGCGTCCCATTTAGACATCTGGAAATGCAAATGCGCTACGCTAAATGCTAATTGCACTCGTTAAAACTCAAACATTCATTAAAACACACATGCAGGGTACTGAATTAAAGCTACACTCGTTGTGAATCCAGCCAACAAGTCAGATTTTTAAAATGCTTTTCGGCGAAAGCATGAGAAGCTATTATCTGATAGCATGCAACACCCCAAAAGACCCGAAGGGGACGCAAACAAAATAATTAGCATAGTCGGCGCTACACAAAACGCAGAAATAAAATATAAAACATTCATTACATTTGACGATCTTCTTTGTTGGCACTCCAAGATATCCCATAAACATCACTATTGAGTCTTTTTTTCGATTAAATCGGTCCATATATAGCCTAGATATCGATCTATGAAGACTGTGTGATCAAGGAAAAAACAGCGTTTTAAAACGCAACGTAATTTTTTTAAATGAAAAAAGTCGACGATAAACTTTCACAAAACACTTAGAAATACTTTTGTAATGCAACTTTAGGTATTAGTAAACGTTAATAATCTATCAAATTGATCACGGGGCGATGTGTATTCAATAGCTCCACGTCTTCAAATCATGTCCGGATATTTCTCATCCAAAACAAGTTTCCATTCAACAATACATGCAAGTGGCGCATTGATATATTTTCCAGTTTTCAGTGATCAGATTTTCTTGCGCTTTTCGATGAAACGCACGTTCTGTTATAGTTATATATTCTGTGATTTAACCAGTTTTAGAAACGTCACAGTGTTTTCTATCCACACATACTAATCATATGCATATACTATATTCCTGGCATGAGTAGCAGGACGCTGAAATGTTGCGCGATTTTTAACAGAATGTTCGAAAAAGTAGGGGGTAGGATTAATAGGTTTTAACAACACTGTCATCTCAGATTTTCAAAATATGCTTTTCAACCATAGCTACACAAGCATTTGTGTAAGAGTATTGATACAACATTTTCACAAAAACAAGAAAAGCATTCAAATAAAATAATTTACTTTTGAAGAACTTCGGATGTTTTCAATGAGGAGACTCTCAGTTAGATAGCAAATGTTCATTATTTGTGTAGGAGAAATCGCTCCGTTTTGTTCATCAAGTTTGGCCAAGAAAAAAACCAGAAAATTCAGTCATTACAACGCCAAACTTTTTTCCAAATGAACTCCATAATATCGACAGAAACATGGCAAACGTTGTTTAGAATCAATCCTCAAGGTGTTTTTCACATATCTATTCGATGATAAGTCATTCGTGGCAGTTGGGTTTCTCCTCTGAAGCAAATGGAAAAATACACGCAGCTGGAGATTACGCAATAATTGCAACGGAGGACACCAAGCGAGCACCTGGTAAATGTAGTCTCTTATGGTCAATCTTCCAATGATATGCCTAGAAAATACGTCACAATGCTGCAGACACCTTGGGGAAACGACAGAAAGTGTAGGCTCATTCCTTGCGCATTCACAGCCATATAAGGAGACATTGGAACACAGCGCCTTCAAAATCTGGGGCATTTCCTGTTTGAAATTTCATCTTGGTTTCGCCTGTAGCATCAGTTCTGTGGCACTCACAGATAATATCTTCTTGTTTTCTTTCCAAAGCTGTCAATTATATGCATAGTCGAGCATCTTTTCGTGACAAAATATCTTGTTTAAAATGGGAACGTTTTTTTATCCCAAAATTAAAAGAGCGCCCCCTATATCGAAGAAGTTAAGCCCTGAATCAACCTAGAAGGTCTATTTGTCAAGTTTGATCATACGAAGTCATAAGAAGTCAGAATTTCTCGTTGATGTTGATTCAGCATGTCCGTTTCGTAATGTGAAGTCCTTATGAATATACATTGGCAATGGACACTGTCAACTTGCAGAAGAGAATGTTCACACTGGTAATATAGCATATGTGTAATGGACACTGTCCAATTGCTATATATTAGCAATGGACACTGTCCAACTGCAGTATAACATGTTAAGACTGGCAATGTATTATGTGTATTGAACACTGTCCATTAGCAATACATTAGTGGGCATTTACCATCATGAATTAGACATGCTGTTATATATTGCTGAAATGCCCAATTGTCTGGCTTGTTGAACTCGAGATGCCCTAGCAGTGATACTGGTTCCTCTCCCTCGCTCGTTGGTGTTGATTTAAGCAAGTTCATTTGGTAATGGCAAATCCTCATTAAATACATTGGAAATGTACAAATGTAAACTGTCCATTTCCAATGTATAACAATGGGCATTTAACCTTCACGAATTGGACATGCTCTAATATACTGCTGAAATGCCCAATTGTCTGGCTTGCTGAACTCAGGATGGCATAGCAGTGATAGTGGTTCCTCTCCATCGCTCGTTGGTGTTGATTTCAGCCTGTCCATTTGGTGATGGTAAATCACAATTTGTCTGCCACAGTTCCTTGCCTGCTAATAGTCCCTCTTTCTAAAGGACAAACATTATTTATCATTATACAGAGACAGGGTAGAATTCTGTTAGTTATAGTTCTACGTTAAATGTAAACATAATTTAGTAATTATTCATAAAATTCATACACTAGGTAACAAGCTTCTGTGTTCACAGCAGTACAAGGATTCAAAATATGCTTTGTTGCGTATTTTTGTGGGACTTGAAAAAAATACCCGGAACATAAAAAACGTTAATATCCAGCCCCATGCGTTTAAAATAACGGTTCTGTTCCAGAACACTATGACTCACTTTCATTCCCGGTTCCGTTTCTGTTCCCTGACAAATGTAGTGTAGTCTTATGGGATTTATAGTGATGTGTCATTGTCTTAAGTGGTTGGGTAGGTGCAGCAAACAGGCTCGTATGTCAGTGTTGGGTCCTGGCATCTCGCCCATATTCTCCCAAAATTGGATGGTGGGATCATAACGATGAACCAGTCTGGTCTCTCTGTAGTCCTCTTGGCAGTATCCTCCCAGCACATAGAGCATCCCCTCCAGAACCACAGAGGCTGCTCCAACATGGGGGACGGCCAGGGGTGTGAGAGCACTCCAAAGGTCACTAACCGAGTCATAGACCTCACAGGCCAGCTGGTCGATAGACGTCATGTTTTCATCAACAGTGACACCTCCTGCCACGTAAAGATTGCCGTTTAAAGTCTCCATGCAGTGACGGGCTCGAGGTTGGCTCATCTCGGCCAGGTAGGTGGTTCCTCTCTCAGGGTGGTACAGAAACATAGATACTCGACACTGGTGCCTGCAGTCCAACCCCCCTGAGATGAAAATCTTTCCATCCAACATTGTGGCAGCATGGCAGCTCAATGTCATATCCAAGGGTCGCGAAAAGCTAACAGGGAAGGCCAAAGTTGGTAATGATAGCAACAAAGAAACAACGTTTTACTTAAATCTCCAATGGAACATTAACTACTGCAAGCAATTCTGTGTTACCATTCTCTTTTGAGTTACCAAAAAAAAAACCTACCTCCAGGTATCTGTGTTTGGACAGTAGCGCTCCACACTATCCAGGTTAGTTTCTGGATCAATGTCCCCTCCAATGGCATATATCATCCTGTCCAGCACAACCATGGAAAAGTTGCACCTTGTCTTATGCAAGTCAGCCAACCTCTCCCAGAGGTTCTGAAGCGGATCATATCTGAAAGACAATAAAGAATGAGAGATGAAGGAAGAAAATCATGTAAAAACATAAAAATATAAAACATGTCATACCTAAAAGACTCATTGGTTAGTAGATACAAACCCAAAGCGTCTTATCTCACCTGTAGGTCGAGTTGAAAACGTCAAGTGTGCCTTCATAACTCTGTCCCCCGACCACGTACAACTTCCCTGTGAGTACCGCCACCTCGTGACTTAGCCTTGGTGGCTTTGGCATCTCGCCAAGCAACCTCCATTCCACATTCTTTACAATGCCTGTGTAGTTCCTCAGAGAGTTTCCGAACCACAGTTCTCGGCTGGGAGATCGGCGGCTAAAGTCGGCAGAGATCTGATCTCCACCCACCAAGACTAGACTGTCCTTTGGCAAGTAAACCCTGCACAGGGTTCGAGGTGCAACGTGATGAGAGTGAAAGTCCTCCAGTATAGTCAGGTAGAGACCTTCCGTGTTGCGTTCAGACCACAGTTTTGTGGTTTTAACTTCATTGAACTCCTTGACGTTCATGAGGGGAAAGTATACTTTCTTCATCAGCTCTTTGGTGAGTTTAAGCCTTTTGCTGGGACACGCCTCGATCCAAGCCACCACAGCCTTGAAGACGACAAGCTCAGAGGACACAAAGAGGGAATCGCTTTTCAGATATCTTCTAAGCTTCTTGGCTGGCAGGTCTTGAAATTTAGGGGTGGCTGCCACGTTTTGGAAGTGTCTCAGGACAAAACTGTTTGCCACTTCGAGGAGTTCCGGCATCCCATAAGCCTCAGCGAAGGAGGCCACGTCCAGGCAGGAGTGAGCATCGATTTCCTGTTCCAGGAAGTTGAGGCACAGCGAGAGGGCGGGCTGGAACTGGAGCTGGAGGGCGGTACAGGTCATCTCAAAGACACGCCCCCAGCTGAGGGGGAGGGACCCACTGTAGGAGCAGCCAATCATGGCCTCCAGCTCAGCAGCCTCCAGGAAGGGAAGGGCCACACAGGGCTGCTGGGATTCCTTCATCCCGCTGGTGAACATTCCCCGGAAGAAGTCACTACTGGCAGCCATGAGCACTTTGTGGACTTGGAGGAGACAGGAGAGAGAAGAGGAAATGGATTATTGATGTTATCATCCTTATTATAATCAGGTAGCTCATAAATAGACTACCTCCCCATCTGGTTTATCATGACTCTTCTGAATTCAGATTTAAGACAGAAAGTAGGAATATTTGAAGTTAACATAATTTTATTTTGTTGATCCCGGACGAGTCCACAACAATTATTACAAAAATATAAACAACATTTATATTTAATTTATATATTTTCTCATTATAACATAATGTTTTTATATATTAATATATTAGTAATATTAATATATTATATATCATCCTATTATTATTTAAAATAATCTTATTATATGCTAAAAATCAATATTATTACTATTATAAGCATGCATGGGTTATTTAGCTTGATCTCGGACGCTCCCACCTAAAAATAAATGAATTGTCTTCTCTATCATTGTACAGTACATAGTCATGATGTATTTTGACACCAGTTTACTAACCATGGAATGATGTCCCATCAACCTCCAGCTCCACATCACAGCCCACTCCCTCTTTCCACAGCTGTCTGATTGACTGAAGAGTGAGCTTCATCTGTTCTTCAGCAGATACCTTCTTTTCTTCAGTCCTCTTCTCTACTCCCTTCTTCATTTCCCCCTCCTCTTTCCTGCAGAGTTCTAGAACTCTGGGGACCCCTAGTGTTTTAGCTGCAGTCTGTATCTGGGCCAGTGAATCTCTGTTCAGAGCTGCTATGGCACCAGTGTAGGCAAACTCGGTCACCCCTGCCAGCCCTACACACCTCACCTCAGAACCCAGACTGATGAATATCTCTGTCTGTATGTTCATATCTCTGTCTGTATCTCTCCTCTCCCTCATCTTCTCCATATCTTCATCCCACTTGGGAAGCCTCTGGTGTGTTAGGGAGTGATGTACCAGGGAGCTGACAGCAGCCAGGACAAGGGAGTGTGCGTGGAGACGCTGTCCATTCTCAGTGCTCAGAGTCAGGTCAGTGAGGAGAGACGAGTCCCTGAGCTGCTCCAGGGCTTTGAACATTTCCCTGGCATATGAGTCTCTGCTGTATACCCTTGTTGTATCCACATCATCTATCACCCCTTTCTGCTCTCCATCAACTGCCCGCTCTTCTTTCACTTCTTGAACCTTATCATCCTCTTTTTCAGCTAGCCCTCTCTCTAGAGCTGTCTTACTGTACTGACTCCCTTGCATGCCCTTTTCCCTCTCGATCTGCCTCTATATTGTGCCCTTCCCCCGTCAATTCTTTATCTTGTCTCCATAGAGTCTCCAAGCCCCCTTGGAAGCTTGATCCAGCTAAAGCCATCGCTTATGTCAACAAATGTCCAACAGTCTCCCTACCTACAGCTTACCAATACATCTAGGAAAAAATACCACAAAAAAACAACAGTAAAATCTGTTGTCACACTAAAAAAAATCCTAAAGTCACTTACTTGACACGGGTTTCTGTGGAGAAATACAACAGAACAGTATAGTCGTATCAGTGTTCAAGCATCTGTAGTGGCTCTCAGCTGTAGAATGTGTGTGATCTTTATACTGCAGTCTTCTCTTCCACCCCCCATACAGGGTCAGTTATCTCTGTTGTTTCCTCTTCCCCTTCCTTCTACTTGTGTGTACTGACCCCTATTTGACAGAACCCTTTATAAACCCCCCGAACAAGCAGCTATATATATACTCATAGTCATACAGATCAGATCTCACAGTAAACTATTGTCTCTGTTTCTGGTCCAGGTTCTCATTCCTCAAAGTCTTTCCACAGTACGAACGAAACAATAATAGATAATAAAGGGTTTGGGTTTCAGAGTGGCAATGTCCACAATTTTACCATGTGATAAGATAGATTGTTGTGCTAGTGATGGAGAGATGTCTTACAGCAGAATACACAAGACTGCATCTTGCCATTCTCCCATTTTCTCTTCATCATTTCCCCACACACCTCTCCATCATTATTTCCTGTTCTCTCAATAAATTTCTCACAGTTTTTAATAATTTTCCTGCAGTTTTTACTATGTATAACATGTGAAACATAGAAGATCAAAACCCTAGAACCGTAAAAAAAAAGGGATCGTTTTAGGCTTAGAGCCTGACTGAGCTCCTCCAATCCCAAGGCTTCTTCTAGACATCCCAAGGCCTTGGCAGCCACCTCCCAATGTATTCTGGGGCATGTTACAAGGGGATCAGTACGGGTATGGCATGCTTAGAGGGTCAGCGGGATTGTGTTGCTCCTCCACAGCCAAACACTGGGGAATCTGGGTCAAGGAGGTAGGAAAAAGGAGTGTGAAGGGCAGAGAATAGGACATTTACACCCTTCAGCCTATTGAGTCTATACACAGTTGACCCTTATTTTAACCCTGGCCCTTTACAGCACAGCCTGGTCATTACTGTCAGTTACTCCTTGATAATGCTCACTCAAATTATTACATTACCACCATATATGTGGTTCATGTTGCTTTGCTCTTTTGATTGCTCTTGGTGTGGTTTTGGGGGATGACATTTTCATGACCTTGTGTAACAGGTTGAAGTTTGTAGCCGCTACGCCACTTTGTTTAACGAGGTGAGGCACTCGGATACCTCTTAAATACAACGAAACATTAACAAAACACAGGTTCTTCACATCAAAGGTGAAGCATGGACGTGATAAGACCTTATTATTATGCTTTTCTGTTGCAGCAAATGAGATCAATATCACCATAAATAGTCCACAATCGGAGCGGTCTGCACATATCAAACATGATCTTCAGCGCTGACACTTGAACAACAGGCTATCCAATAGTTAGATTCAATATCAGCTTTCAATAACAAGTACAAAAGTGCATAGTTGAGGAAGGCCTGCTCAGGAAGACCGAGAGTGGATCTGGAGGGAGAGAGAGGGGTACTCACGCCGCATGCACACTTACAGAGTTCCACTGGGTTTGGATGAAGCCACACTGTCGCATCCTTGCTCTCATCCTTCCAGAGCACACCAGCCTAAAGGCTATACGGATAAAAAGGGATCTGCCGAACACAGGGAATCACTGGGCATTTATACACAAAACCCCATCACTGGGCATTTATACACAAAACCCCATCACTGGGCATTTATACACAAAACCCCATCACTGGGCATTTATACACAAAACACCATCACTGGGCATTTATACACAAAACCCCATCACTGGGCATTTATACACAAAACCCCATCACTGGGCATTTATACACAAAACACCATCACTGGGCATTTATACACAAAACCCCATCACTGGGCATTTATACACAAAACACCATCACTGGGCATTTATACACAAAACACCATCACTGGGCATTTATACACAAAACACCATCACTGGGCATTTATACACAAAACACCATCACTGGGCATTTATACACAAAACACCATCACTGGGCATTTATACACAAAACACCATCACTGGGCATTTATACACAAACCCCATCACTGGGCATTTATACACAAAACACCATCACTGGGCATTTATACACAAAACACCATCACTGGGCATTTATACACAAAACACCATCACTGGGCATTTATACACAAAACACCATCACTGGGCATTTATACACAAAACACCATCACTGGGCATTTATACACAAAACCCCATCACTGGGCATTTATACACAAAACCCCATCACTGGGCATTTATACACAAAACCCCATCACTGGGCATTTATACACAAAACCCCATCACTGGGCATTTATACACAAAACCCCATCACTGGGCATTTATACACAAAACCCCATCACTGGGGATTTATACACAAAACCCCATCACTGGGCATTTATACACAAAACCCCATCACTGGGCATTTATACACAAAACCCCATCACTGGGCATTTATACACAAAACCCCATCACTGGGCATTTATACACAAAACCCCATCACTGGGCATTTATACACAAAACCCCATCACTGGGCATTTATACACAAAACCCCATCACTGGGCATTTATACACAAAACCCCATCACTGGGCATTTATACACAAAACCCCATCACTGGGCATTTATACACAAAACCCCATCACTGGGAATTTATACACAAAACCCCATCACTGGGAATACACAAAACCCCACATTCACAGGCAACACCTGGAACTAATCACAATTACGTGACGCATGTCACACTTATCTTGATGTCATGATCTTGGTTACACTTTACATGAAGGTGCCATCTAAGTGTTTCAACACTGCGCTTATTTGCTTTATTAAATATGTTATAAGTTATGAATGAATTCATGGCTTAAGTCATGAGATCATTGTCTGGAGTTTGTCAAATAGCGGAGAGTTTATATGGCTACTAATAATGAATGAATAAGTGTTTATTGGTTGCACCACAATGTGCTGTGATAAACAACATCTTTAGATGAAACGGTCTGTCTCAGCGATAACAGAGCCAAGTTGCAAAAGAATGGCTCCATGCATGTCTCCTTGCATGTTTTAGGTACTGCATTGTATTGACTTTGCAGCAATGCGCATATGTAACAGATATAGAAGAATTCAACAAGATTCTTATACAGTGCCTTGCGAAAGTATTCGGCCCCCTTGAACTTAGCGACCTCTTGCCACATTTAAGGCTTCAAACATAAAGATATAAAACTGTATTTTTTTGTGAAGAATCAATAACAAGTGGGACACAATCATGAAGTGGAACGACATTTATTGGATATTTCAAACTTTTTTAACAAATCAAAAACTGAAAAATTGGGCGTGACAATTGGTCGTAAACCAATTTACTCACATACAGTGAATAACAGCAGTGAATTTCACACATACTGTACAAGCAGGGGGTGAAAATATACTTTACACCATCACATCTTATTGAGAAATCGACACGAATTAGCCTACTTATTCAAAATTCATGACAGGCAGACAAAGAAGTATAACACAATTCTATACACAATGCATTTCATGTGTATTGTAGGATTTTCATTCTTCATAATGCATTCGTGTACATTACAGTACATTTGTTGTGGCTAACGTTAGCTAGTCTAGCTAGGTGGCTAACGTTAGCTATGCTAGGGGTTAGGGTTAGATTTAGCGGTTAATGTTAGGGTTAGGTAACATGCTAGCAAAGTAGTTAAAGGTTTAAAAAGTATGGATTTCAGCAAACAAAGAAAGGCCAGACTTTAATCAGGGCAAACATAGGTACATGATAAGGGTTTAAAATTGTACATTTTTACAAGCATTGACTGATAGCAACTTGATGTAGTCAGAGATCCAGTCCACCCACAATCGTTGCCACTCAACTCCCTTGACCAGTGTGTCGTGAGCAACATTAGCATGAGCAACTATAGTGGAATCGGCGGAGCGCCTTCGAAATAAGTCCCCTATTGAAACTGCTGCAAACGGATACAATTTGCGGAATCATATAACAATTGGACTAGATAATGCTAAACAAGGTTGGAATGTTGTTATATAAATTCAGCAAGACAATAATTAGTTAATTTGACACAAAGTAAAAATCTGTTTAAATTACACTGTGGATGTATAGACTTCAGAATTGCAATGGAAGCATACTTATATTGCAATGTACAGCCTTATCTATGGATCATATCTCCATTAGATGGGGTATCAGCCTACTCAGTAACACCAACAATACACAACTGTAAAGAGTTTTCAGAAATATTAGCGTCTTAGCTCTTATTGTGGGATTTTACCTCACGATTCAGTCTATTGTGTATATTGGGCATTCATATCGCAATGTACTGCCTTGCCTATGGATCTTAAGTCAATGCAATGGGGTATCAGCCTATTCGGTGACACCTGCATATTACAATTCTAAAGAGTTTACACAAATATTAGCTTTGTGGCTCTTAATGCAGGACTCTGAAACCACTACGAAATGAGCAACATTAAGCTCACCATGTCTATTGAACATTCATATTTATATGTACAGCCTTACCTATGGATCTTGGGTCCATGAAATGGGGGTACTCAGCGACACCCACCCAGATTACAATTCTAAAGAGTTTTCACAAATACTGGCATCGTAGCTCTTATTGTGGGATTTTAACTGTGGAAAAATCACCTCACAATTCATTCTAATGTGCCTTGAAATGCATTCCACGTGACTACCTCATGAAGTTGGTTGAAATGACGATATCACTGGAGTCATTGCAAATAAATTTGTGCCACATGTGTAGCCTACCTGGAGCTGGCAAAAAGATTGAGTAAATAGCCTATAACTCAAGTTTGTTGTTGTAGCCTTGTGTTATCATGCAATTCTTCATGGTCATGTTCAGTTAATTAAATTGGAAGTTATCAATTGTGATCATGGTTACAGCTCTATCGCAAATGTATCATTCTCCACATTTAATGTCAGTTTCATTGTGGACTTTTCTCTGAAATTCGATGTTGCCCTATCAGGGGCTATAGGCTACCTTTATCTAGCTCAGCAAACCATGGCAAAGTTGAATGACAATTATAAACCCAGATTTTAGTCAATAGCCTATGCCTATTGGAATAACAAGTAAATCTCGCCAATAGGCAATATATAAGGGTTTGTAGTCTTAACATCTGGCACATAATACTGGCACAATTGTCCAAAAATTGCCCAACATTCATGTTTTGAAGTTCATCCAAGTGTTTCTTGCGCAAAGATCGGTCCAACTTTCATCAAGCACACTCTCCTGTTGGATTTATCTATAGTTATGCACATGAGCAAACACAAATTGGGTGGTTTGAGCCCTGAATGCTGATTGGCTGACCGCCGTGGTATATAAGACCCTATACCACAGATATGACAAAACAGCTCAAATTACGTTGGTAACCAGTTTATAATAGCAATAAGGCACCTCAGGGGTTTGTGGTAAATTGCCAATATATCACACTTCCTCTGGCCTTATTGCTTAATCATAGAAGTCAAAACAATTTAGAATGACATCCGTTGATCGAAAATGATAGAAATCTTTCTGATGGAGAGGGGATCAAATGCTTATTTCCCTCATTAAAATGCAAATCAATTTATAACATTTTTGACATGCGTTCTTCTGGATTTTTGTTGTTATTCTGTCTCTCACTGTTCGAATATACCTACCATTAAAATTATAGACTGATCATTTTTGTCAGTGGGCAAACGTACAAAATCAGCAAGGGATCAAAAACTTTTTTCCCTCACTGTATGTGTGGGATACAGTGATGTAGTCATAAAAAAAATCATGTTAAATAATATTATTGCACACAGTCAGTCCATGCAACTTCTGTGACTTGTTAAGCTCATTTTGACTTCTGACCAATTATCTGAAAGATCCCCAAGTCGATCAGTGAATTGCCATAACAAATGGATTGAGTACTTGACTCAGGACATTTCAGCTTAATATTTTATTAATTTGTAAAAACATAATTCCACTTTGACATTATGGGGTATTGTGTGTAGGTCAAAATGTTTAAATTCAGGCTGTAACACAACAAAATGTGGAAAAGTTCAAGGGGTGTGAATACTTTCTGAAGGCACTGTAAGTATGCCCCCAATGCAATTCTGAAGTCTATACATCCACAGTACGATTTCAACAGATGACATTTTTTTTTGTCAATTAACTAATGGTCTTTTATTGATTTTATGTAACATTTTTGCAATGTTACACCAATATTTTCATCCATTTCAAATCGGGGACTTTAATTTTGAAGATGAACTGTTGATTCCACTAGTGTTGTTTACGACACACACGTTCTCCATTGTATGTGTGGAGTTGATTTCTCAGCAAGCCAGAGTATATTCCATTTCAAATAGTTTTTTGTGACATTTAAATGTTATTAAAAAAAACTGTTCCGTAAAATGGATGAAATAGTGATCATTGTTACCCTGAACAGTTTATTAATAGAGTAGAACTATAGCTAGCGATCAGTAGATGTACATACACACCTATTCCACAGTTCTCTCTCTGGTGTAAGACCATGACCTCAGCAATTTTCCTCCAAAATAAAAGTCCCGCAATGGTGAAAAATACAAATGGTCGAAATGTATAACATTTAGGGAAGATTTTTTCCCCCATATATTTAATGATAAATTAATCTCCTTTTAAAGCACAAATAATATAGCATTGACATTCTTGTTAGGACTAACAACATTAAAAGTAATGATTTCTATTGTAGATAATTATATAAATATATAAAACATTAATTATATAAATAACAAAACATTTAATGCTGCTATTAATAGTAATAACAATATTATAATAATCAACTTTGGAAAACACTTAAATCCTATTGTTAATTAGCCCATTCGCATTGTACGATGTTCAGTAAGTTTTTCATATTGGACATACTGCTCCGTAGCACACCATTTCCTGTACATCGTGTTGCAGTAAAAGGGGGGCCCATTCTACTCAGGGGCACCGCTAGTTTCCAAATCCACAGTGTACAACCCAAGGAGCATCACTGCTCATTCTGCGGCCCTTAGCTTAAATGAAGTAGGTTTTTCATAATAGACATACATATTGCATCGTACACAATTTCCTGTACATTGTGTCATTCTACTTAGAACCTCAGCTTTCCACATCCAGAGTTTATATTTGATTTTCTATTAAAAAAAAAAGACATGCACACGAAACAACCAATTATTAACCATTATCAATGATCTGCTCACAGAGGTCAAATAAGAAAATGAAATGAAAAAAAAACAACCATGATAAACAATGTTAATCCTACCAACAATGGCCTCTAGTCTTATGTCGAGGGCCTCCTTCGCAACTGGTCAAAATAGGTAAGTAGAATGTGTAAGAATACTTATGAGCTTACAGTACATTTGCATACAAAACACATACTTATTAGCTAGCCAGCGTAACGAAAACAGAGGCTGCATTTCTACATTTCAATGGGGCTAGCAAACAGCTAGGCTAAACACAATACACCTCTGACAACGGCTAACAGCTAAGACCGTTTTGGACATGCATGAAAGGGATGTCATCAATAGAACTACCTAGTATTCAGCCATCGGGTTACATCTGAGCCGCTCCAACATGCGTATCTATTAGGCCGACAGTGTCCTGTTATCTAATAGCTCACACATTTCACTGTAGCTTAACCAATAACCTATTAGGTCTTATGACAACGTCGCTTAACTTGCTACTTCACGTTTAATTATAGAATATCTGTAGACCTACTTGAAGCCCAATTACTGCCTGCCATTAGGCTACAATGGTTTGTTGAGCAATTACAAGAACCATTGTTATCATATCCTACTTTTAGGTCACCTTGATATTTTCTAAAATGGCGACCGAGGGGAACGAGCGAGCGACTGACCTTCGGCTTCACTCGTTCTTGTTCAGTTACACAAACTGAAGAAATGCAGATTTGACATAAATCAAACATGGTATACAAAATAGCACAAGAAAACACTTAGGATACATAACACATGGAAAGCTCTTCAGCCTATATTCTGGAATCATTTTCAGCACGGGAAAGCTCCGGTAATGACAGTTAGGTTTCACTTCGTAACGAGTGCACTGCATTGCGTTTTGGGAAACGGGCGTGACATCTGTCGTTAAGCCTAGGTTCCAACGCTAATCGGGAAACCGGGCCCTGATCACTACTGAAAAAAACGCCGTAGTCTGGCTGAAGTTTCGTAACTACTTATTCACTATACAAACAAGCACTAGAAGCTCTGACTATTGAACAGACATTGTAATGACTCTATAGTATTTTGACTACACAATTCCTACAAGTCTACAAGTCTACACATAGTCACTACTGCACAAATATGTTTTGTGTAGTGATTAAGTAGTACTTTTTTTCACAACGGTCAACACCACCACTCTGGTCTAGAAGGCCCAGTCCATCATTGGGACCGTGGTCCCACCCATACAGGGCGTTTTCCCCAAGCAGTGCCCGAGAAAGGCCCGTAATATTATCAAGGACCCCACACATCCCAGCCACTGACTGTTCGCTCCCTTAAATGTCGGGCAGACGGTATCAGAGCGTTGTGTCTCGGGACCGCCAGGCTCAGAGACAGTTTCTACCCAAAAGCCATCAGACTGCTGAACACCTGAACTGGCACTGACCACCAACAGCTCCTTTGCACCGACTCGCCACACCTTGGCACACATGCATATACACCATGACTGCTGCTACTACTAAACATCAACTAATTATTGCTTAACTATTGCACAATTCAACACTTTGCTCTACACATTCCCCTCCCCTAACACACGTGTAAATATTCTACTGTAAATTTGTTTGAGTGGCCTCCTTGTATTTATATTTATTTGATTGTTATTCAATTGAGCCTTTATCTGTATTATTGTTATACTTGTATTCTATTGTTGTTGCATTGTCAAGGAGGTGAACCTGCAAGTAAGCATTTTATTGTACACCATGTAGATCCTGTGCATTTAAATTTTAAAAAGGCACTCGCACATCTGCGCCATCTTTGTTGCAGGTGCATGGTAACAGTTGAATAAGATAAGATCAAAGAAGAAACCCGCACACTGCTCTTGCGAGTATCACCGCTCTTGCTAGTATCACCGCTCTTTATTAAGCTTTACGTATCGGCCTCAAAGCTCTAACGAAGGCCTTGAGGCTGACACGTAAAGCTTAATAAAGAGCAATGATACTAGCCAGAGCAGTGTGCGGGTTTTCTTCTTTTTTCTTATCCTGTGCACATGACAAAAACTTAAAAACTTGAACTTTTACTCCCATCTGACAGAAGACGTTATGTCCTAATTTTCTTTCTTTCCGCTTTTGTCCTGATTTCTTTCTTCGTGGACTTGATAAACATGTTTCAGCAGATGAGCCTTACGAATGAATGTTCACCCACAAACTGAGCAACCGTGTGCTTATCACCTGTGTGAGTCAATATATGCCTCCACCCTTAAACCGTTTAGCTGTGACGACTGCTCCCCTCTGTATGAGTCCGTAACTGATCAGGTAGTATGATTGCGACTGAAACATTTCCCACAGTCACCACAGCTAAATATTTTCTCTCCTGTGTGCGTCAACATATGCTTCCCTAGGTCACCCTTCTGCCGGAATCTCTTCCCACAGTCGCCACAGCTAAACGGTTTCTCTCCTGTGTGAGTCCGTATATGCCTCCCCAGGGCTCCCCTTTGACTGAAGGTTTTCCCACAGACGCCACAGCTAAATGGTTTCTCTCCTGTGTGAGTCCGTATATGTTCGGTTAGGTACTCTTTGCGATTGAAACTTTTCCCACAGTCACTACAGCTGAATGGTTTCTCTCCTTTGTGAGTCTTCATGTGCCTGGACAGATCTCCTTTGTATCTGAAGGTCTCGCCACAAACAAGGCAGGGTTTCCCACCCTGACAGAGTCGAACATGGGTCTTCAGTTTACAGGTGGAGTTGTAGTGTTTTTTGCATAAGCGGCATTCACTCTTCTTGGGGTGAGTCAAATGCCTCTGCAGGTCAGCTTTCAGAGCAAATTTTTCACCACAGTCATGGCAGCAGTGAATATGTATAGATGTGGTGCTGGGTTTAGAACGGCGTTCCCCCAATGGTGCGTTGGCATCCATTGGTGGGCTGCTGTAAAGTCCTACTGGGTGGCTGCTTACCGCTGAGCTGTGGCCGGAGGCATTGTTTTGATCACTTGGACGGTCACAAGGAATGTCAAGACCCTTTAGGTTGGTAACAGTGCCACAAGGTTTGAGATCCACTGGTGTAGAGTCACACTCTCTGTTCTCCATAGTCTGGGTTAGGGGAAGAGTTAACGACTGAAATGAGACCTCCTGATCACATTCACTTTTCACACAGGAAGGAATAAATTTGAACTCTATGATATCAGGCTCCAGCCCTTGAAGCTGTTCTTCCTCCTGACTGGTCCAGAGTTCCTCCTGTTCCTCTTTAATCTGTGTGTGCCCTGGGTCCTCCTGCCCCAGACTGTGGCTCCACTCCTGCTCACATTGCTGCTGCTCAGGGGGAACCGCCTCTTCAGCGACAGCAAGAGAGAGCTGCAGGGAGCCTTGAGGGAAGGAGAGGAAGAGCAGAATGAAATAGAACACTTGAATCATACAGGTGAATTATAGATCTCAATGATCTAATACAGCCTTTAGACGTGCCTGAAGGCAGATAGCGGACTATTTGCTCTCATTCGGACAAGCCCTAGGCCTATAGCCAGTTCACATGCCTACTATGAAATACACCATGGCTAATGTGTACCAAAAGTTCAGACACTAACTGTTAATAATCCTGACTTTCAATACGGTTTAGATACTATATTCACCCAAATATAAAAAGATACACTTTCTGCGTGTCGTTTTAACACGGATTCCGCATAGAGGTGCTTTGCGTTGCACCTTTACCTGAACTACGACACTTCCTGAGCTAATGGAAACAAGGTAGGGACACACAAACTTTGATTCAATCTTTGTAAAGTAAAATCTTTGTAAAGTTATTTTATGATAATTAAGTTGCGCCGTTTCCAGCCCCGATGTTGCTATGCTGTCCCTTGGTCAACATCGTCATATATATATATTTGTATTGATGAAAAACTAGACGTCCCTCGTCTCTCGCAAATGTTGAATAACATTTCATTTGAACTTACTCTACCGACTGTCTCAGTCTCAGTCTGCTGGTATGAACCGCTAACTCCAAAACCAGCATATTCTGACAGCATTCTGTTGTAGCCTTTACTACACAGTAGCAGGACTTGGTTGAGCTTGATGTGCCAGGGCAGCTTGTACACAACCCGAAGCCTGTCTGGTCTCATGTGGTATGAGACTGTAATCCACTACTATTGAGGTCACTAGGGCAGGGGACTAACAGATCAATGTCAAAACCAGAAATGTCTAGAAACCCCAGCCAATAGAAATGCTATGCTAGAAACGTCGACAACAAATAAAAACAGCTGCATTGAACCTTTAAGACCTATATGTTTAGGCTTTGTTTGAAAAGTTTAAGTAGGAAATTGCATGCATTTTGGACTTTTGGAAAGAGCTCAGAGCTTGTTTTCCACTCACAGCTGTCCCCCAGTGTTAGTTATAAAGAGGAGATGGTAATGAAGCAATACAGACCAAATTAAAGTGTTGAGTTTTTGCATGTTCTTAGGGTTGGGCGGTATCCAGATTTTCATACTGTCATGCGGTCCTTCTCTCATCCCATAATTTACAGTATTACCATAGTACACAAGGGGGTGCCAAAAACGCACAAGATACCATTTGGCGACTATTACCAGAACACTAACAAAATTTGTGAATTTCAAATAGAGGCTGCTTGCAAAATATGCTAACGAGCGCAAACGAAAAAAAATTAACTAATTGCAAAGACAGGCAATCCAGCTCATAAAGTTAAACATATATATAGATAGGAGCTACCGAATGTAATTTTTTATTGAGTTTGGATATTTACAAGCAAATGTGAAGAGACATTGTGCAAATAAACAAAGTTTCAAAAACATGCTTGTCTTAATGAAGAAAAGTACTAGCTCTGGAGCAGCATGTGTACACGCTGTATCTGTGTGGAGTCTGGAGTCGCTAGGGCAAAGGGCCTGCCTGCTCGGAGATGATGGGAGAGGAGCGGATGGGCCGAGAACAGAGGAGAAAAAATGCAAGAAAATCAAGTTGTGCAGTGGCAGCAGTACAGATAATTCACCCAAAGGGCTTTGACGGCAGAAAGCTAACACAATAAGATGCCATCACCTTATTAATTCAGCCACTTACTTAGATAACTAGCAAGTTAAACTTAGGGGCCACGTTAACACAGAGCAAAACATAAGGAAATGGATGATACACAAATCAGATGGCCATGCATCGTTTATGCAAAAAATACCTTGCTTTTTCATTGTAAGCTCATTTACTTGTGTGGCTGCTAGCCAAATAGTGTTGCACTTCCGTTGTCATCTGACAATGAAGCCATTTTCTGCCGAATGTGTTGCACTAATGTCTTTTCTATGAAGGAAAACTAGTGTGACAGGTAAAACGAAGAACGCATCTAATGTTTTGCACAAGTTGATTGCAGGTATTTACTTTAAAAGGAGCTACAAATATAAAAATTTAGAGAAATAGTTAACGGTATTTGCGGTATTGAAAAAAACACCCCGTGGCTATTTCCAAATACCCCAGTATACGGTATACTGTCCAAGAATAGCGTGTTCTACTGTCTTGTTAAGATAGGGGGTGACTGGGACAGATAATCCATCAAATGTTTTGGATAAAGTTTTTGTAAAACATGCACCTTACATCAGATCATCATGAAACTTTCATAGAGGTTTTGAAAGGTCTACAATTGGTTTCTCTTTTCATTGTCAGTATCCTTTTCCAGCGTTATAATATTCGTAACATCCAGGTAGGTAGCCTAGCGGTTAAGAGCGTTGGGCCAGTAACAAAAAGGTCGCTGTTTTGAATCCGAGCTGACGGAAAGTGACAAATCTTTTGATGTGCTCTTGAGCAAGGCACTTAACCCTAATTGCTCCTGTAAATCGCTCTGGATAAGGGAGTCTGCTAAATGACTCAAATGTTAAAAATGACATCTTGATGCATCATACCTTTGCTTCAGAAGTCTTTCACCAAATTTGTTGAACTTGTTCTGAGATGTATTCATCAGACTTTTGCTGAAGCAATTGTTAATATCTTGAAAATCATGTGTTCTAGCTAAGATTATCTAGGAAATATATGCTGAAATGCATCTCATACATGGCCGGTACAGTTGAAACCAGGATTCTTCAGTTGTGCCAACCTACTGTTTCATCAGGGGCGGCAGGTAGCGTAGTGGTTAGTGTTGGGCCAGTAACTGAAAGGTTGCTGGATCAAATCCCAGAGCTGACAAGGTAAAAAGCTGTCGTTCTGCCCCTGAACAATGCTGTCATTGTAAATGAGAATTTGTTCTTAACTGACTTGCCTAGTTAAATAAAGGTAAAATACATTTTCTTTAAATCAGCTATCCATGTGGCTCGTCTCGGACAATCCCGCAGGTGAAGAAGCCAGATGTGGAGGTCCTGGGCTGGTGTAGTTACACGTTGTCTGCAGCTGTGAGGCCTGGTTGAACATACTGCCAAATTCTCTAAAATGACGTTGGAGGCAGCTTATGGTAGAAAAAAAAACAATTAAATTCTTTGGCAACAGCTCTTGTAAACATTCCTGCAGTCAGAATGGCAATTGCACACTCCCTCAAATCTTGGGACATCTGTGGCATTGTGTTGCGTGACAAAACGGCATATTTTAGAGTGGCTTTTTATTGCCCCCAGCACAAAGTGCACCTGTGTAATGACCATGCTGTTCAATTAGCATCTTGATATGCCACACCTGTCAGGTGTATGGATTATATTGGCAAAGGATAAATGCTTACTAACAGAAATGTGAACAAATTTGTGGAGAAAATTTGAGAGAAAAGCTTTTTGTGGGTATGGATCATTTCTGTGGTATTTTATTTCAACTCATGAAACCAACACTTTACATGTTGCATTTATATTTGTTTAATAATATATTTTTCCCTTGACGGAGTGATGCTAAATGTAAAAAAAATAAAAAAAAGTTCCAATTTATCCCACTATGTTTTAGATAGAAAGATGAGAAGAGTGTTTATCAACAATCTGTGAATAGTCCAAGCAGAGGCATCATGTAAACAGGGGTATGCCCCCCCCCCCATAATATGTCCTGTTTATGGTTTTAAACATTTTAAATAAATCAACAAATATTTCTCAATAATAATGCTAGTCACGTAGCAATTTTATAAAGTTGGCTTTAGCTAGGTTCCCCAATCTGCCAAACTCATAACTATCTACCAAGAAGCCATTTCAGGCTATCGATCAAGTTAGAGTAGCTAGCTTGTCTAACTATCTGAGCTGGCATGCCTGCTGGCAAGGTTGATATACTTTAGAAAAGCAAGCAATAAAGAAATACTGAAAAAATAACTTACAATCCTTTCAATCTTTTCCCCAGATTTTAGTAGCTACACAGAGAAGCATATTTAGTTTATTTTTTTACATATAATTTAGCATAGTTATTATGGCTATAGACTGCAGGAAAAAGCTGTTTCGGGTATTTGAAAAATGGATAGGGGGGCACCCCCAGACATCCTCATGTACTTTGTCCCCCCTCAGATTTTGGGGGTGCTTGACACCCCTGAGTGTCTTTTTCAAATGAAACCCCTCCAAAATATACTGACTTCATCCAGTGTCCAGAAAGGTGGATTGGCAGTATAGGTACTAGGGTATAGGTACTTATTTTATGACAAGACTGGGGAATTACACAAAAAAGCCCCAATGTCACACTAATGCAATTCCACAAAATACACAACATGCGCAGCAGCAGATTATATCATTTTTAAATAGCACATTATCCAATTCTCACTTGGAAGCCTTCAGCCTAGTGTATTTTACTTCACACAAAGTTACCATAAATTCAAAGCACACAAATAATTGACACTACCGGACTGCACACGTGACCCCAATGCAGCTAATAAACCCTATAGGAAACCCCTTCAGTATAGCCTATAAAATAACGTGTTCGGACAGTCACAAATTTGATAGGCCTATACACAATTCTGTTAACAATTCAGAGATGTATGAGGTCAAATTCTATTTTCTCCTGTCCTAGAACATAGGCTATTTTCATATCCAGTCCTAATCCCGCTGAAACTCCAAATCCCGACTCCTGTCTCGCATGAAAATTCCTAACTTTATTCTGTAACCCATAGGTTGCATTATCAAGCACGTCTCGACTATGCATGTCAAAATAGCGCTAAAACATTTCCCATTTTCTCTGCACTGTCTTGTACTTGCTGCTTCAGTAGAGAATGTGTGATCAACAAACTATCTCCACTCCTCTCCCGGTTACATAATAATGCTAGAAATGTCCAGTTGCAGGTGGTTCCACAAAAACCAGAGAGAACTCCGGAAGATAAATATTCCACTTTTTGTATCGAGTGAGGAATGCCTATTGCATGTGTGTAGATCTTTGTTTTGTTGGCACTGTGTGACTTGCGGTCTACTTCTAAACGTTGTATTGAAACGAATAGCTCCTGCAAAGATATTGGAAAATGCTAGACGTGCGGGCAGGCAGTTAAGTTGGCGAGGAATCTTGCTGTGCAGTAAGACATGAACGTGGATTTAATACCTTTCAGAATTGTCTATTTCTTTTTTTACAATCTGCAACTGGACACATCAACTTTTCCCTCGAAACGAGAATGAAGAAAGTATCGCCAAGACCAGGTTAGTTTAACCCATAAGGGTCTAAGTCCTGCCTACGCCGAGGGAGGGGGGTTTCTACTAAGATATAGGAATTGTTTTAAGGTCATACCAAGGACAATTTAGCTATTTGATTTGGAATATTCTCTCAAATCTTGAGTGGCGGTGGTTGTAGATCTTCTTGGAGTCATCATTTTACAGGAACATGAAGGCTATCAAATGTGTACTGTAACAACTGTGTAGCCTCTCTGGATTAAAACCAAGTTATGATAAGTGTACTACGTATTGGATCACTAAAAAAAAAATGCACATTTTACATTACCATGTCGTTTACCAATAAAATGGTCTGATGGAGATGTGGACATACTCGGTATACAAATCCCCCAAAAAAGAAATGTTCTCACTCTAATACATTTTTATAGAAAGTTTGCAAAAATAGATAAGATCTTGCTTCCATGGAAAGGAAATACCTGTCTATTTGTGGAAAATCACCCTGATTAACTCTTTAGTCATATCACAGTTTACCTATTTGCTTATGGTTTTGCCTACACCTAGTGACCTGCTTTTTAAATTATATGAACATAAAATATTCTATTTTATTTGGAACGGTAAACCAGATCAAATTAAAAAGGGCCTAATATGAATTCGGAGGGCAGAAATGATTAAATATTAAAGCATTAGACCTCTCACTAAAGGCATCAGTCATACAACAGTTATACTTAAATCCAAACTGGTTCTCTATTAAATTGGTACGAATGTCTCATCCTATGTTCAAGAAGGGCCTTCTTCTCTTTATTCAGATTACACCGGGCCACTTTCAATTGTTTGAAAAGGAAATAATCTCCAAAATATCTTTATTTTTTTAAAACAATATCTTTATTTTTTTAAAACAATATCTTTATTTTCTTAAAACAATATCTTTATTTTTTTTAAACAATATCTTTATTTTCTTAAAACAATATCTTTATTTTTTTTTTAAACAAGCCTTAGAAGGTTGGTTGCAATTTCAGTTTAATCCACCTGAAAAGACAGAACAAATAATACAACAAATATTGTGGTTAAATTCAAATATACTTATTGATAAAAACTTTTTCGAATAATTTCTTTTTAAAAAAGGTATAATTTTGGTTGTGAATGATATCATAAATAGGACTGGTGGAGTTATGTAACACATGCAGCTAACACAGACATATGGACATGTCTGCTCTACCCCAAATTACAACCAATTAATTGCAGCATTACCACAAAAATGGAAGAAGCAAGTAAAAGGGGAAAAAAGTCGGCCCTGTATTAAGGAACAAATGGTTAAAGAAAAGAGTGATAAATAAAAACATATACAAATTTAATTTAAGGACCAAAAAACTGACAGCTGTGCCATATAAATCGCAAAATAGTTGGGAAGAGATTTGCGATGTGCCCATTCCATGGCACATGGTTTATGAATTGATATGCAAAACAACGCCGGATGCAAAACTTTGAATTTCTCAATTTAAATTACTATACAGAATTCCTGCAACTAATAGAATGTTATATATATGGGGGATACAATCTTCCCAGCTCGGCAGATTCTGCTGTGAGGAGGCAGAGTCATTAGATCATTTGTTGGCATTGTCCATATGTAGCTCGTTTTTGGTCACAGGTCCAGGAATGGCTGAAGAATTGCAACATTTTCCTAGAACTAACGCTGCAGACAGCAATACTGGGTGATTTGAAAAGTCATAGTCAATAAATTTATAATATAAATTATTATTATTTTAGCAAAAAAATATATATTTTTACAATCTGTAGAAGCTATGAGAATAGATAGTCATTAGCGAAACATCACAGCACAGTTGAAAATTATATGGCAAATAGAAATCCAAAATGGATGATGTTGAGAGGTTGAATGGAGCTGAAGGGTTGGACTAATAGCAAGATAAAACATGTAGAACATACGGGGTCTGTAAAATGTATATAGGTTCAGAACTTTTGTGAAATAGCACAGTTACAAATAGAAATCAAACTGGATGGACAGAAATAGAGGAAGGACTAAAAACAAACAAAAAATAACTATTGTAAAATAGACTGAATGTAAAATGTGTATAAGATGTATAAATTGAAGTTAAAAGCCGAAGTGTTTATTAGTTTACTCCAATTGGGGGATCGGCGGTAGGGTTTGCTGGGAATAATAATAAAGGTATATTCTTTTAGAAAGTATGTATGTCTATATAGGTATATGTGTATGTATATATGTGTATATGTATGCATGTGTGTATGGATATATATATACCCCAAAAATATATGGGGGATTGGAAATTATGCAGACAATTACATTGATGGAACCAATATTCTTTCTGCAATATTTAGCTGATCCACCCCTTTAAAAACAAAAACAAAACAACAACTGCGCTTTACAAATACATCCTGCCAGATCACTTATGTGAGGCATATAATTAGTTATATATATTGGTAGAATTCTCACATCATATGCACGTGAGAATATATGTTATATGTACAACATATATACACACAAAAGTATGTGGACACGCCTTCAAATGAGTGGATTCAGCTATTGCTGACACCAGTTTCTGTGTATAAAATCGAGCACCCGGCCATGCATTCTCCATAGACAAACATTGACAGTAGAATGGCCTTACTGAAGAGCTCAGTGACTTTCAACGTGGCACCATCATCGGATGCCATCTTTCCATCAAGTTAGTTCATCAAATCTCTGCCCTGCTAAAGCTGCCCCAGACAACTGTTAGCGCTTTTATTGTGAAGTGGCAACGTCTAGGAACAACAACGGCTCAGTCGCAAAGTGATAGGCCACACAAGCTCACAGAACGGGGGTTCCAAGCAGAACGGGAGTTCCAAGCCTACCAAGTTCCAAGCTGCCTCTGGAAGCAACGTCAACACAAGAACTGTTCGTTCGGAGCTTCATAAAATGGGTTTCTATGGCCGAGAAGCCACACACAAGGCTAGGATCACCATGTGCAATGCCAAGCTTCGGCATGGTGTAAAGTTCGCCGCCATTGGACTCTGGAGCAGTGTAAACGCGGTCTCTGGAGTGATTAATCACGCTTCACCATCTGGCAGTCCGACGGACAAATCTGGGTTTGGCGGATGCCAGGAGTATGCTACCTGCCCCAATACATAGTGCCAACTGTAAAGTTTGGTGGAGGAGGAATAATGGTCTGGGCTAGGCCCTTTAGTTCCAGTGAAGGGAAATCTTAATCCTACAGCATACATTGACATTCTAGACAATTCTGTGCTTCCAACTTTGTGGCAACAGTTTGGGGAAGGCCCTTTCCTGTTCCAGCATGACAATTCTCCTATGCACAAAGCGAGGTCCATACAGAAATGGTCTGTCGAGATCGGTGTGGAAGAACTTGACTGGCCTGCACAGCGCCCTGACCTCACGAATGCTCTTGTGGCTGTATCGAAGCAAGTATCCGAAGCAATGTTCCAACCTAGTGGAAAGCCTTCCCAGAATAGAAAAAGGCTGTTATAGCAGCAAATGGGGGACCAACTCCATATCAATGCAAATGATTTTGGAATGAGATGTTTAACAAGCAGGTGCCCACATACCTTTGGTAATGCAGTGTATATATAGCTGCGTTTTCCATTAGCTAAGCCGTAAGTTGGGTATATTCCATTCCAATGATTAGCTTACTATTGACAATTTCCACAGGAAACCTTGTCTTGTTTCTGGTGGAAAAAGGCATTAAATTGCTATCGAACACTAATGATGTTTTCAAACAGCAAGACCAAGATCAACATGGCAGTTGCCATTGATTTATCAAAGTTGTTCTTTATAACGTCTAAATAAAACATGTCTAGTGCAACCCCCATATCAAATCAAATGTGTATGTGACAAATAAAATGTGATTTGATTTGAATTGTATTTGTCACATGCGCAGAATACAACAGGTGTAGACGTTATAGTGAAAGGCTTACTTAACTGCATTGTTGGTTTAGGGCTTGTAAGAAAAGAAAAAGTAAGAGATAAGAATAACAAATAATTAAAAAGCAGCAGTAAATAACAGTAGCAGGGCTATAAACAGGGGGTACCGGTACAGAGTCAACGTGTCAATGTGCGGGGGCTCCGGTGACGAGGTAATTATGTACCTGTAGGTAGTTATTAAGGTGGCTATGCATAGATAACAGCAGAGAGTAGCAGCAGCGTGGGGAGGGGGGGGCAACGCAAATAGTCACACACTCACTAAATGCAGGCGAAGGCTGCAAGATGAAGTCCTGTTTGGCCCTGTCCGGGGGTGTCCTCGGATGGGGCCACAGTGTCTCCTGACCCCTCCCGTCTCAGCCTCCAGTATTTATGCTGCAGTAGTTTGTGTCGGGGGGCTAGGGTCCGTTTGTTATATCTGGAGTACTTCTCCTGTCCTACTCGGTGTCCAGTGTGAATTTAAGTGTGCTCTCTCTAATTCTCTCTCTCGGAGGACCTAAGCCCTAGGACCATGCCTCAGGACTACCTCACATGATGACTCCTTGCTGTCCCCAGTCCACCTGGCCGTGATGCTGCTCCAGTTTCAACTGTTCTGCCTTATTATTATTGGACCATGCTGGTCATTTATGAACATTTGAACATCTTGGCCATGTTCTGTTATAATCTCCACCCGGCACAGCCAGAAGAGGACTGGCCACCCCACATAGCCTGGTTCCTCTCTAGGTTTCTTCCTAGGTTTTGGCCTTTCTAGGGAGTTTTTCCTAGCCACCGTGCTTCTACACCTACATTGCTTGCTGTTTGGGGTTTTAGGCTGGGTTTCTGTACAGCACTTTGAGATATCAGTTGATGTACGAAGGGCTATATAAATACATTTGATTTGATTTTGATTTGAAGTTGGTGAAGAGCAACAGAAAAAACTTGCAGTCAACTTCATGACCTTTGATCACGATTTTTTTTAAAGTTCACGCAGTCAACATGTCGGCAAATCGAACAATTTTCATCCCCATAACGCGACAAATTTTGAAAAGACACAAAAGTGTTCTGCTCAAACGCACCCATTCACTTTCAATGTAAGGAAAGCGAGAGAAACGGAGTGGGTGGGGAACGTTGAGCGATGCGAGCATGGGCGAGTGAGCTGAACAGGACGGGACTAAAGTTGGGGAAAGCTGAACGTTGTGCAAATCCTGCCCGATATTGCAGTGCAAGTGACCAATCAAAGCTCACCATAGCCTCCAACCCCAAATGGATTGGCTGACAATGGCTGTTGATAGGTAGCACTACCTAGTTTGCTTGCTAGCTTGTTAACGTTAGCACCCACATGAGGTCGCTAAGGCGAGTGTTGATTGTATAGTGTATCTTACGCAAACGGAGCGCAACGGAGTACGTGAAGGTGGTTTTAAATCACAAAATGGCTGTCCCTTTGCAGTACGCAGTCCTGCCTACGTTGTTTGCATCGACAGAGTTTTCTTTCACTCAAATATTGAAAAAAGACCACGCAATTCCTTGTGCAGCGGCAGTGTTGAGTAATATGAAGCTCTGTATTTTAGACCAAACTCACTTTGGTTGAAAATGGAACCAGGAAAATTTTTGCACAAAGAAAATAATTGTAAATATATCAACTGTAATTGTAAAGTAATTGTAAAGTCCTCAACTGGCAGCTTCATTAAATAGTACCCATAAAACACCAGTCTCAATGTCAACTTCTAGGCAGAGTTCCTCTGTCCAGTTTCTTTTGCCCATCTTAATCTTTTCTTTTTATTGGCCAGTCTGAGATATGGATTTTTCTTTGCAACTCTGCCTAGAAGGCCAGCATCCTAAAGTCGCCTCTTCACTGTTGACATTGAGACTGGTGTTGAGCGTGAAAAACCCAACAGCGCTGCAGTTCCTGACACACTCAAACCAGTGTGCCTGACACCTACTACTATACCCCTTTCAAAGGCACTTATAATAATACTAATAATATATGCCATTTAGCTGACGCTTTTATCCAAAGCGACTTACAGTCATGTGTGCATACATTCTATGTATGGGTGGTCCCGGGAATCGAACCCACTACCCTGGCGTTACAAGCGCCATGCTCTACCAACTGAGCCACAGAAGCCACATGTTGATGTTGGATCATTCACCCTCTAAATGGCACACATTCACAATCCATGTCTCAATTGTCTCAAGGCTTAATAATAATATATATATATATATATATATATTTTTTTTTTTTACCTGTCTCCTCCCTCCTCAGCAACACTGATTGAAGTGGATTTAACAAGTGACATCTATAAGGGATCATAGCTTTCACCTGGATTAACCTGGTCAGTCGGTCATGGAAAGAGCAGGTGTTCCTAATGTTTAGTACACTCACTGTATATCAACAGGACAGTATAATTACATACACTTTTCAAAGCACTGGTATGGAGTTCAGATTTGTGCACAAGATAAAAATACATGCATGAGACGCAGTCATTCTTGCCGAGCTCGTACACGCGTTTACATGGTTCTGTGCATGCTTCAGGTGATAGAAATCTGAACTCAATACCAGTGCTTTGAAAAGTGTATGTAATTATACTGTCCTGTGGATATGTCTCACATTCCTACTATCATCACCTGGACGACCGGTAAAGTAGGTTCAAATATAATTTAATCAACATTCGGGCTTGTGGAGGTGGAAACCATGTGTTTGATGTATTTGTTACCATTCCACGAATTACGCTCCAGCCTTTACTGCAAGCCCGTTCTCCCCAATTAAGGTGGCACCAACCTGTGCAAGAAGCTGATTAAACAGCATGATCATTATACAGGTGCACCTTGTGCTGGGGACAATAAAAGGCCACTTTAAAAAAATTGCAGTTTTGCCATACAACACAATGCCACAGAGTTCTCAAGTTTTGAATAAGTGTGCAATTGGCTTGCTGACTGCAAGAATGTCCACCAGAGCTTTTGCCTGATAATTAATGTTAATTTCTCTACCATAAGCTGCCTGCAAAATCGTTTTTGCGAATATGACAGTACGTTCAGACGACCTCACAACAGCAGACCACCTGTAGCCACACCAGCCCTGGACCTCCACATCCGGCTTCTTCACCTGCAAGATCGTCCGAGGGAGGGTGCTGAGAAGTATTTCAGTCAGTAATAAAGCACTTTTGTGGGGGAAAACTCATTCTGATTAGCTGGGCCTGGCTCCTGAGTGCGTGGGCCTGGCTGCCAAGTGGGTGGGCCTATGCCCTCCAAGGCCCACCCATGGCTGTACCCCTGCTCAGTCATGTGACATCCATTGATTTGAACCCAATGAATTTATTTCAATCGACTTATTTCCTTAAATAATCTGTAACTCAGTAAAATATTTGAAATGGCGGCATGTTGGATTTATATTTTTGTTCAGTTTAGCTATTTCAATAAGCTTTTCGTGAAAGACAGTGAAACTTCCAATAAAACTGTACTTTAAAATGGATTAAATAGTGCTCACGTTTAGCCTAAACATGTTATTAATTGAATAGGATTGTATCTAGTTATCAGTAGATGTACATACGAACCTATTCCACATAGTTTTATCTCCGGTGTGATTCGCAGCATTCTCCGTAGCCGATCATTCTCCTCCTGGTACTCCACTACCGCTTTCTCAACTGCACCAAAAATCTCCACAGCAGCCTCCGTTAAGCGCTCATTTAAAAACACACGAAACGACTGTAGTTTAGACATTTTCAGTCGAATGAGAGTTGAGGAGCCAATTTAGTTCGGGCTGTGGGTCTTTCTTTACTACACAAAAAATTGCTAATTTTCTCCTATGGTGTTATGGCCTCTTCTTCTTCAACGATGGGGTTTAACCGCGAATGGCATCCGTTGTTAATGGCGCATTACTGCCACCAGCTGGACAGGATATTGAATAAGAAACCACAACAAAAACATTGCGGGAAAGGGGGAAAAACGACATACAAAATTAAACACATCAACGAACAAAATCCATCCCACTTCTTTAATCACAATCCACTAAAAAAATACATATCTAAACAGGCTCAGGGATTTCTTGCACAGTCTTGGGTGTGAAATCACAAAGACCCAAACTTTCAACTGCATTTCACAATGATTCCAATTTTCTTAGACGTGTTCTTCACGTGTGCTGTACAGTTTATGACCATTACAATAAATAATACAAATACCACCTTTTTAACATATAGCATTGGTCGTGGTGACTCTACTACCATTGTTTCTTCCCCACCACTTTTTCCTTCCAGTCTTCTCACCGCCTCCAGATAGGAGAAACGCTGGACACTCCTTACCCTTGCCACTTCATTCTCCTTCACCCCAACAGGGCACTCCAGGAATTCAGGTGCATGTTCACCTCCACAGTGGCAGCATTTCACTTTATCTGGCATACAATACTCTTCCCTTCTTGCACACACTTGACACATTAACAAATATGTTATATTCATGACACTGAAGGGGCTTGTGCACAAAAGCTCTTACATGGTATCTCATGAATCCTAACTGTATATGTTAATTTATTTTCTCCATCCACCATACAAGTCAGTCGACATTCCAGTCTGGCTTCTTCTTCTTTTGCGGGTTTTATGACAGACTACAATCCAAATGGTTTATTACTGCCACCAACTGGACAGGGTTGGGAAAAAAACAATAAAAATAAAACCCATACGTGATAGGAAAAACGAACTTAATCCACCCAACATAAGACAATAAAAAAAAATCATTGACAAAAACAAAACCCCAGACTCCCACTTCTTCCTTCCTTTAAATCTCCATATGTCCCTTCTCAAGCTCTATAACCTGCGATGGTGGTATGTCTTGAGACAATAATCTATGCAACTCCTCCGCCGAGAAGACTTTCAGTCCCAGGAACCGTTCTGCTGCATCCACAATGATATCTGTTTTCCTGGAGTTCCTCTCCCCCTTGGCAGGGACCATTAATCATCATAGCTATAAAGGCCACAAAGTCCACATTTTTAACCTATAACATGTCTGGGTCACTGCTGTTAAATGGATACCCCTGCAGCCTTCGGTGAAGGCCTATCCACCACCATGGACTGACTATTCAGGAGCACCAATCAAACCCTCAACCCTTTTAACAGCTGCTGCATATGAAATACTCTGGACAGCCCTGACTTTGGCCACCTCATTCTCTTTCACCATGGTTGGGCATTCCAAAGACGTGGCTTCATGGTTCCCAACACAATTGCAACATTTCACATTTTCATCACTTTTAAAACACATGTTAAGATCTTTTCCACAACCTGTCTTCTTGTCTTCTTCATCTTGTCTTCTCCCTTCTGCAAACACTTGAAACATGTCAAAAAGCTTTACAATGATAACACTGCATTGGTCTTGGAACAAATACTTTGACTCTGTAGTCTACACTTGAGTAGGGCAAGACTCCATATAAAAAAAATGAAATAACAAGACTTCACGTTTTCTTAATTCACCACGCGATTCATCCAACGAGCATCAATCACTCCAATCCCTGCAACATTGACTTCCCACGAAACGCCAGATAGTACCCCCTTTGAGGGGTTCCCTGTTCTCTCTCTAATATCAATATGCCTCGTCCATTACTGTCCTGGTCAGTGATTACTGTTTTATTTCACTGTAGAGCCTCTAGCCCTGCTCAATATGCCTTAACCAACCATGTTGTTCCACCTCCTACATATGCGATGACATCACCTGGTTTAAACGTCTCTAGAGACTATATCCCTCTCATCATTACTCAATGCCTAGGTTTACCTCCAATGTACTCACATCCTACCTTACCTTTGTCTGTACACTATGCCTTGAATCTATGCTATCGTGCCCAGAAACTTGCTCCAGAAACCGTGCTAGAC
Source organism: Oncorhynchus keta (assembly GCF_023373465.1). NCBI lineage: Eukaryota > Metazoa > Chordata > Actinopteri > Salmoniformes > Salmonidae > Oncorhynchus > Oncorhynchus keta. The sequence continues at coordinate 29,534,828 of NC_068433.1, read as the reverse complement.
GGCCAGTTCGTATAGCATTTAGACGTACCCTTATCCTACTTCTCCTCTGTTCCTCTGGTGATGTAGAGGTTAATCTAGGTCCTGCAGTGCCTAGCTCCACTCCCACTCCCAGGTGCTTTCATTTGTTGACTTCTGTAACCGTAAAAGCCTTGGTTTCATATGCATGTTAACATTAGAAGCCTACTCCCTAAGTTTGTTTTACTCACTGCTTTAGCACACTCTGATGATGCCTGGCTATTCTTAAAACCTCTTAAGGAAGCTGCGAATAAGCATGCCCCATTCAAAAAAATGTATAACTAGGAATAGATATAGTCCTTGGTTCACTCCAGACCCGTCTGCCCTTGACCAGCACAAAAACATCCTGTGGCGTTCTGCATTAGCATCGAATAGCCCCCATGATATACAACTTTCCAGGGAAGTTAGGAACAAATATACACAGGCAGTTAGGAAAGCTAAGGCTATCTTTTACAAACAGAAATTTGCATCCTCTAGTACCAACTCAAAAAGGTTCAGGGACACTGTAAAGTCCATGGAGAATAAGAGCACCACCTCCCAGCTGCCCACTGCTCTGAGGCTAGGAAACACTGTCACCACCAATAAATCCACTATAATTGATTTTTCTACGGCTGGCCATGCTTTCCACCTGGCTACCCCTACCCCGGTCAACTGCCCGGCACCCTCCACAGCAACCTGCCAAAGCCCTCACCATTTCGCCTCCAAATCCAGATGTCTGATGTTCTGAAAGAGCTGCAAAATCTGGACAACTACAAATCAGCCGGGCTAGACAATCTGGACCCTCTCTTTCTAAAATTATCTGACGAAATTGTTGCAACCCCTATTACTAGCCTGTTCAACCTCTCTTTCGTATCGTCTGAGATTCCCAAAGATTGGAAACTGCCGCGGTCATCCCCCTCTTCAAACGGGGTGACACTCTAGACCCAATCTGCTACAGACCTATATCTATCCTACCTTCTCTTTCTAAGGTCTTCAAAAGTCAAGTTAACAAACAGATTTAACGACCATTTCGAATCCCACCGTACCTTCTCCGCTATGCAATCTGGTTTAAGAGCTGGTCATGGGTCCACCTCAGCCACGCTCAAGGTCCTAAACGACATCATAACCGCCATCGATAAGAGACATTACTGTGCATCCGTATTCATCGACCTGGCGAAGGCTTTCGACTCTGTCAATCACCACATTCTTGTTGGCAGACTCGACAGCCTTAGTTTCTCAAATGATTGCCTCGCCTGGTTTACCAACTACTTCTCTGATAGAGTTCAGTGTGTCAAATCGGAGGGCCTGTTGTCCAAACCTCTGGCAGTCTCTATGGGGGTGCCACAGGGTTCAATTCTCGGGCCAACTCTCTTCTCTGTATACATCAATGATGTCGCTCTTGCTGCTGGTGATTCTCTGATCCACCTCTACGCAGACGACACCATTCTGTATACATCTGGCCCTTCTTTGGACACTATGTTAACTAACCTCCAGACGAGCTTCAATGCCATATAATATATATATGATATATGCCATTTAGCAGACGCTTTTATCCAAAGCGACTTACAATCAATCATGTGTGCATACATTCTACATATGGGTGGTCCCGGGAATTGAACCCACTACCCTGGCGTTACAAGCGCCATGCTCTACCAACTGAGCTACAGAAGGATATAACTCTCCTTCCGTGGCCTCCAACCGCTCTTAAATGCAAGTAAACCTAAATGCATGCTTTTCAACCGATCACTGCCCGCAGTTGCAAATGAGAACTTGTTCTCAACTAGCCTACCTGGTTAAATAAAGGTGAAATCATTTTTTTTTTAAAATTACATAATCTCCATTGCACTGCCCATTCCCACATGGACAAAAGGAGCACCTACAGTGGGGCAAAAAAAGTATTTAGTCAGCCACCAATTGTGCAAGTTCTTCCACTTAAAAATATGATAGAGGCCTGTAATTTTCATCATAGGTACACTTCAACCATGACAGACAAAATGAGAAAAAAATCCAGAAAATCACATTGTAGGATTTTTCATTTATTTATTTGCAAATTATGGTGGAAAATAAATATTTAGTCACCTACAAACAAGCAAGATTTCTGGGTCTCACAGACCTGTAACTTCTTCTTTAAGAGGCTCCTCTGTCCTCCACTCGTTACCTGTATTAATGGCACCTGTTTGAACTTGTTATCAGTATAAAAGACACCTGTCCACAACCTCAAACAATCACACTCCAAACTCCACTATGTCCAAGACCAAAGAGCTGTCAAAGGACACCAGAAACAAAATTGTAGACCTGCACCAGGCTGGGAGGACTGAATCTGCAATAGGTAAGCAGCTTGGTTTGAAGAAATCAACTGTGGGAGCAATTATTAGGAAATGGAAGACATACAAGACCACTGATAATCTCCCTCAGTCTGGGGCTCCACGCAAGATCTCACCCCGTAGGGTCAAAATGATCACAAGAACAGTGAGCAAAAATCCCAGAACCACACGGGGGGATCTAGTGAATGACCTGCAGAGAGCTGGGACCAAAGTAACAAAGCCTACCATCAGTAACACACTACGCCGCCAGGGACTCAAATCCTGCACTGCCAGACGTGTCCCCCTGCTTAAGCCAGTACATGTCCAGGCCCGTCTGAAGTTTGCTAGAGAGCATTTGGATGATCCAGAAGAAGATTGGGAGAATGTCATATGGTCAGATGAAACCAAAATATAACTTTTTGGTAAAAACTCAACTCATCGTGTTTGGAGGACAAAGAATCCAAAGAACACCATACCTACTGTGAAGCATGGGGGTGGAAACATCATGCTTTGGGGCTGTTTTTCTGCAAAGGGACCAGGACGACTGATCCGTGTAAAGGAAAGAATGAATGGGGCCATGTATCGTGAGATTTTGAGTGAAAACCTCCTTCCATCAGCAAGGGCATTGAAGATGAAACGTGGCTGGGTCTTTCAGCATGACAATGATCCCAAACACACCGCCCGGGCAACGAAGGAGTGGCTTCGTAAGAAGCATTTCAAGGTCCTGGAGTGGCCTAGCCAGACTCCAGATCTCAACCCCATAGAAAATCTTTGGAGGGAGTTGAAAGTCCGTGTTGCCCAGCAACAGCCCCAAAACATCACTGCTGTAGAGGAGATCTGCATGGAGGAATTGGGCCAAAATACCAGCAAGAGTGTGTGAAAACCTTGTGAAGACTTACAGAAAACGTTTGACCTCTGTCAATGCCAACAAAGGGAATATAACAAAGTATTGAGATAAACTTTTGTTATTGACTAAATACTTATTTTCCATCATAATTTGCAAATAAATTCATAAAAAATCCTACAATGTGAATTTCTGGATTTAATGAAAATAATTGTGTCTGTCATAGTTAAAGTATACCTATGATGAAAATTACAGCCTCTCTCATCTTTTTAAGTGAGAGAACTTGCACAATTGGTGGCTGACTAAATACTTTTTTTGCCCCACTGTATGTGAGAATGTGATTAATTGACTACAGCTCAGCGTTCAACACCATAGTGCCCTCAAAGCTAATCAATAAGCTAAGGACCCTGGGACTAAACACCTCCCTTTGCAATTGGATCCTGGACTTCCTGACGGGCCGCCCCCCAGGTGGTAAAGGTAGGTAACAACACATCAGTCAGTCTGATCCTCAACACAGGGGGCCCATTAGGGGTGCGTGCTCAATCCCTTCCCTGTTCACTCATGACTGCACGGCCAGGCAAGACTCCAACACCATCATTAACTTTGCTGATGACACAACAATGGTAGGCCTGATCACCGACAACGACGAGACAGCCTATAGGGAGGTCAGAGACCTGACTGTGTGGTGCCAGGACAACAACCTCTCCCTCAACGTGATCAAGACAAAGGAGATGATTGTGGACTACAGGAAAAAGAGGACCGAGCATGCCTCCACTCTCATCGATGGGGCTGCAGTGTAGCAGGTTGAGAGCTTCAAGTTCCTTGGTGTCCACATCACCAACAAACTAACATGGTCCAAGCACACCATGACAGTCATGAAGAGGGCACGACAAACCTATTCCCCCTCAAGAGACTGAAAAGATTTGGCATGGGTCCTCAGTTCCTCAAAAGGTTCTACAACTGCACCATCAAGAGCATCCTGACTGGTTGCATCACAGCCTGGTATGGCAACTGCTCAGCCTCCGACCGCAAGGCACTTCAGAGGGTAGTGGGAAACAATGGGAAAATGCAGTGGAGCTGGCTTCAAGGTCCAGAGTTGAGTTTGAGGGGCCTATAGTATCCCAACATACTCGAGAATAGCTTTTTAAATGTTTTATTATGAAGGAGCAAACATGTCTAAAAACCTGTTTTTTCTTTGTCATTATGGGGTATTGTGTTAAACATTCTGGGGCCAAGCTTCCTGCCATCCAGGACCTTTATACCAGGTGGTGTCAGAGGAAGAACCTAAAAATTGTTAAAGACTCCAGCCACCCTAGTCATAGACTGTTCTCTCTGCTACCGCACCGCAAGTGGTACTGGAGCACCAAGTCTAGGTCCAAGAGGCCTCTAAACAGCTTCTACCCCCAAGTCATAAGACTCCTGAACATCTAATTAAATGGCTACCCAGGCTATTTGCATCCCCCCCTTTTAGAGCTCTGCTACTCTCTGTTGTTATAATCTATGCATCGTCACTTTAATAACTCTACCTACATGTACATATTACCTCAACTAACTGTTGCCCCTGCACATTGTCTCTGTACCGGTAACCCCCTGTATATAGTCTCGCTATTGTCATTTATTGCTGCTCTGTCACAAATCTCTTCGTCGTCTGAGGAGGAGTAGGAAGGACCTGACCAATATGCAGCGTGTCCATGTTAATTTATTAGACTGAACACATGATACAAAATCACAAAGTGAAAGGAAGAAACTAAACAGTTCTGTCAGGTGAATACACAAAGCAGAAAACAACTACCCACCAATCATAGTGGGAACACAGGCTACCTAAGTATGGTTCTCAATCAGAGACAACAATTGACAGCTGCCTCTGATTGGGAACCATACCAAGCCAAAAGCAGAAATATAAAACATAGAACAAAAACATAGAATGCCCGCCCCAACTCATGCCCTGACCAACCTAAAACAGAGACATAAAAAAGGAACTAAGGTCAGGACATGACAGTACCCCCTCCCAAAGGTGCGGACTCCGGCCGCAAAACCTAACCCCATAGGGGAGGGTCTGGGTGGGCATCTGTCCGCTGTGGCGGCTCTGGCGCGGGACGTGGACCCCACTCCACCATAGTCTTGGCCCACTTAAGTGGCGCATTTGGAGCGGTGACCCTCGCAGCTGACCTCGGACTGGGGACCCTTGCAGCGGGCCCCGAATAGACGGGAGATTCCGGCAGCGCCGGGCAGGCGGGAGACTCCGGCAGCGCCGGCGTGAAGGGCGACTCCAGCAGCTCCTGACGGACGGGCGACTCTGGCAGCTCCTGACTGACGGGCGGCTCTGGCAGCTCCTGACTGACGGGCAGCTCTTATTATGCTGCGCTGTCGTTCGCTACGTTCTTTAGTCGTTTGTGTGATGAAGGAAAAGACGGGCATTGTACAAAACAAATTCATCAGCAATTAGATGATTTCTAAACAATCACAGTGTCAAAGCCAATGAAGAATTTTCAAATCGCCACTTTACCCAAGTGATTTCTGGCTCTGGCCCAACTCAGGGGTATCTGGACCAATCAGATGGCCCTGAATGTGATTGCATTCGGAGAAGGGTCAGGGAGGTACTCAGATCCAGGAATCTGAGTACCTCAGATCAGTACCTTTGATCATTACCATCAATCAAACCAAATCAAACCTGATTTCCATGTTTTACAATAGTAAATGCATCGCACATCTATTTCTGAGACCCACAGCATGAATAATACTGTGTTGCCTTGCGTTAAGATAAAAGGATAAGAAAAACGTTATTGTCCATTATGTTTACACAGAATGAAAACTATAATATTTCTTACGGAAAGAAGTATGTTCAATAGGAAACCGATTTTAGCAGGTGCGTCCTTGCTTCATGGCGTGTGCATTTCCAAGACTGTGTCCCTGATCTAAAACTGATATTTCTTATTTGTTTTGGAAGTTACAAGCCTGTAACCTTGAACATAGACTGCTGACACCCCGTGGAAGTCATATGAATTGCATCCTGGGAGGTAATTTTCAGAATGCACTTATACTTGCCATTGTAAGAGCATGGTCTCTAAAAAAAAAAATTCAGATTGGTTTTTCTTTGGATTTTCTCCTACCATATCTATTGTGTTATATTCTCCTACATCATTTGAACATTTATACAAACTTCAAAGTTTTTTTTTCCAATGGTACCAATTATATGCATATCCTGGCTTCAGAGCCTGAGCTCTGAAGTGACAGTTACAGGGATGTTAAAATAGCAGTGGTGTAAAGTACTTAAGTAGCACTTTAAATTATTTTTATTTAAGATGTTTTTGGGGTATCTGTACTTTACTTAACTATTTTTATTTTGCCAACTTTTACTTTACTACATTTCTAAAGAAAATAATGTACTTTTTACTCCATACATTTTCCCTGACACCTACTCTTAAATTTTGTCTGGAAAATAGTCCAATTCACACTTATAAAGAGAACATCCCTGGTCAACCCTGCTGCCTCTAATCTGGCGGACTCACTAAACACAAATGTTTAGTTTATAAATGTGTTGGGAGTGTGCCTCTGGCTGTCCTTCAATAACAATTAAAAAGTAAAATAAATTGTGCCCTCTGGTTTGCTTAATATAAGGAATTTCAAATAGTTTTTACTTTTGGTACTTAAGTACATTTCAACAAATCCATTTACATTTGATACTTAAGTATATTTAAAACCAAATACTATTAGACTTTTACTGAAGTAATATTTTACTAGGTGACTTTCACTTTTCCTCAAGTATGACTATTGAGTACTTTTTCCACCACTGAAAAACAGCTTGATAGCGGTAGCAACATCAGGGAAACTGCGCAGAAGGGAGTTACAGCAGTTCTGTAACATCTTTAATTGAGCCACTCATCCTCCTTAATTGCTGGTCTCAACACGTTCTGGAAAGAGATTAGTTGTATATGAAGCTCTGGGGACAGGTCATACTGGATACTGGACAGCCAATAAATTGGCAGATGCAAACAGATTATCACCTTCAGCAGACAACAGTTCTTGAGGGCTTGAACAAAAAAAGCTGTTTGCGATTTAGTACATACTGGTGAACCGGCATTTGAGTTGTGTAGTTGCAATATCAACAGTCCCTCATCTTTGATACACTATATACAAACGTATGTGGACACCCCTTTGAATTAGTGGAGTCGGCTATACAGGTGTATAAAATTGAGCACACAGCCATGCAATCTCCATAGACAGACATTGGCAGTAGAATGGCCTTACTGAAGTCTGTTCATTAAATATCTGCTCTGCTAGAGCTTTCCCGGTCAACTGTAAGTGCTGTTATTGAGAAGAGGAAACGTTTTGGAGCAACGCTGCGAAGTTGTAGGCCACACAAACACACAGACCACCACGCACAATGCCAAGCGTGGTGTGAAACTCACCGCCATTGGACTCTGGAGCAGTGGAAACGTGTTCTCTGGAGTGATGATTCACGCGTCACATCTGGCAGTCTGGCAGACAAATCTGGGTTTGGCGGATGCCAGGAGAACGCTACCTGTCCCAATGCATAGTGCCAACTGTAAAGTTTGGCAGAGGAGGAATAATGGTCTGGAGCTGTTTTTTATGGTTCAGGCTAGGGGGCCCTTAGTTCCAGTGAAGGGAAATCATGACGTTACAGAATGAAATGATATTCTAGACGATTCTGTGCCTCCAGATTTGTGGCAACAGTTCGGGGAAGGCCCTTTCTTGTTTCAGTATGACAATGCCCCCATGCACAAAGCGAGGTCCATACAGAAATGGTTTGTTGAGATCGGTGTGGGATAATTTGACTGGGCTGCAGAGCCCTGACCTCAACCTCATCAAACACCTTTGGGATGAATTGGGGTGCCGACTGCGAGCCAGGCCTAATCGCCCAACATCAGTGCCCGACCTCACTAATGCTCTTGTGGCTGAATGGAAGCAAGTCCTCACAGCAATGTTCCAACATCTAGTGGAAAGCCTTTCCACAGGAGTGGAGGCTGTTATAGCAGCAAAGGGGGGACCAACTCCATATTAATGACCATGATTTTGGAATGAGATGTTCGACAAGCAGATGTCCACATACTTTTGATCATATAGTGTATATCATGAGCTCAGTTCAACAGTCACCTCATCAGATCACAAAACATCAGAACCTAAAATCTTGTTTTACTCCATTATTTGCAAACAATGTGATTGTAAACAAACACTATATAGCCTCAAAAGATGGTTAAAAATATCATTTTGATCTCATGAGTGGCCAGTCCTTCCATCCGTAGACCGTAGTCTGAATTTGAGTGTTTAAACATTTCTTTCTCCCTCAGCTGTTTACCGAAAAAGCGTCGGGGTGTCCACTTTGTTGTTGTTTGTACTGCAAAGGGGTATACTATCCACCGTGCTTCTACATCTGCGTTGCTTGCTGTTTGGGGTTTTAGGCTGGGTTTCTGTATAGCACTTTGACATCTGCTGAAAAAACAGATTCATAAATATATTTGATTTGATTAGCATACCCCTCAGATCTGTAAGATTCCCATTATACAGTGTACTACTGTTTGATCATTACCTCGTCATTCAAATCATATCAAACTTTATTTACACAGGCTTTACAAAAGTAAATGAATCACACATCTATCTATCTGTAACGCAGACCATGAATGATCCAGAGTTGCTTTGCTTTCCTAGGAGTGTTATACACATCCTGTTTTTTTTTATTCCCATCTTCAGACAGATGTCTTTGTCCGAATTATCTTTCCTTTCAGTTTTCATCCTGTTTTCTTTCTTTGTGGACTTTATGCACATGCTTCAGCAGATAAGCCTTGTGAGTGAATCTTAAACCACAGAATGCACAGCCATGTTGTTTCACTCCTTTGTGAGTGAGTGTATGAGTGGTTAGGTTCCCCTTGAGACGGAAGCTTTTCCCACAGTCGCCACAGCTAAACGGTTTCTCTCCTGTGTGAGTCAGTATATGCCTCCTTAGGTCCCCCTTCTGACTGAAGCTTTTCCCACAGTCGCCACAGCTAAACGGTTTCTCTCCTGTGTGAGTCAGTATATGCCTCCTTAGGTCCCCCTTCTGATTGAAGCTTTTACTGCAAAAATTACAGCTAAATGGTTTCTCTCCTGTGTGAGTCAGTATATGTCTCCGTAAGTCACCCTTCTGAATAAAGCACTTCCCACAGTCACCACAGCTAAATGGCATCTCTCCTGTGTGAATACGCATGTGCATGGACAGATTTCCTTTTTGTTTGAATGTCTTGCCATAAAAGGGGTAGTTGCAGGGTTTCCCCATTGGTGGGGTCGGAGCCAATGGTGGGCTGCTGTCAAGTCCTACTGGGTTGCTGCTTATGGCTGAGCTGTGGATAGAGGCATTGTTTTGATTATCTGGAGGGTCACAGGAAATGTCGAAACCCTTCAGGTGGGTCACAGTGGCAAAAGGTTCAGGATCCACTCGTTTAGAGTCAATATCTACGTGCTCCACAATCTGGGTTTTAGGAAGAGTCAAGGACCAAAGTGGGTCCTCCTGATCACATTCACTTTTCACACAGGAAGGAGTGAATTTGAACTCTATGATATCAGGCTCCAGCCCTTGAATCTGCTCTTCCTCTATAATCGGTGTGGGCTTTGGGTCCTCCTGCACCAGACTGGGATTCCACTCTTGCTCACAGTGCTGCTGCTCAGGTGGATCCTCCTCTTCAGCGACAGCAAGAGAGAGAGGCAGGGAGCCTGGAGGGAAGGAGAGGAAGAGCAGAATGAAATAGAACACTTGAATCATGCAGGTGAATTATAGATCTCTATGATCTAATACAGCCATTAGATGTGCCTGAGGGCAGATATCTAGGGCCAGCTTCTAGAACGAGATTGTATCTTAGTCGAGCAGTAATAACACTAGCCCAGCATGCAACTGATTTACCGACCTGTATCTGTGCATGTTTGACGACGCTCAAACGGTACTTCCATTGTCAGCGAACGGTTCTGATAAGGAATGCCTTTGTATGCGTCGCCGAGTGGTATGAATAAGGAATTGATTGTAAAGGATTTATTTTAGTAGGTTACTATTTTTTCAATTATTTATCATGGGTGCCTATTTACATTGTCAGGTTGTAATATTGTCTGTTTTACCTGAGGGGATTTGATTATCTGGCCCAGGTTACACCGATGGGAGGCCTCCCGGCTGTGAGCCAGAGCCAGGTGCCCCGGCCAAAGTAGTGATGTGCAGTTCGCAAATGATTCCTTATTTTTGGGACGACTCTTTTTTTTACCTACTCGAGAGTGATGATTCGTTTTTCTGAGTAACTCGTTCATTTTAGTTGTTCGTTTGACCTGCTGGCCATCTGATCATTTATCACTCCAGTGTTAATCTGCAAAATTGTAATTATTCGCCTACCTCCTCATGCCTTTTGCACACAATGTATATAGACTCTCGTTTTTTTCTACTGTGTTATTGACTTGTTAATTGTTTACTCCATGTGTAACTCTGTGTTGTCTGTTCACACTGTTATGCTTTATCTTGGCCAGGTCGCAGTTGCAAATGAGAACTTGTTCTCAACTAGCCTACCTGGTTAAATAAAGGTGAAAAAAAAATGAATAAAAAAGAACTCTACAGCAGGATTAATACGCGCTCCTCTGGTGACGTGCTTACAACAACAACAGTATGAAATATATGCGCGCTGGCAAAATAGATCGTGCTGCAGGCAGCATACATAATAAATAGAAAATACATGTTTTGAACTGATAATTGTTCGCAGGGTGCAATAATTCATGCAATTAATTGATCATTGAATGTTATGATGGACAAAGCTTTGTTGAACCAAAACATACACAGCCTTTCCTCAACCAACTCGAACGCGAGAGTGAATGGTCACGGGTGCTGCAGTCCGCAAAATATATTGTGCTTATCGCCCTCGCGGCAGTCAAGCAATGCATTCCGAAAAGAGTTGTTCACAATCTAGTCCGGTTGTGGCCACAACTTGACCTATCATATTGTTATTTTGGTGTTTACATATTCCATTGGTCAGCGCAACATGGCCTCAGAATCTATTTGTTGGTCATTCTACAACTTATATATCAATCACGTCATGGCTTTTATTCACATATGTATAAAAGCCTCATTCTGTTTTACTTCTGAAAAAGGCCAAAAGCCCAAATGCGTTGGTTCTACTTTTAGCAATACCGACGCATTTTTTCAAATGTAATTCCATTGTCCTGCAAGTGCTGCCGAATATCCTCTCTACCTCAGTTTGCTACTTAATTCATGCACTTTGGTTGGAAAGTGAGGTAGTGGCAGTGATCCCTTCCCTTTGCATCCCAGATTGGTGCCCAGGAAATAATTCAATACAATTATTAGACGTGAACATCCCACCTCCAATTCAAAACCAAACATGGATGTCAATGTTTGCGCAGGATGTAAAAACACGCTTCGTTCTACAACCTGTCTGCAGTAGCATGGTGCCCGTATTGCCAGGCTGATTAGCTAGGACAAACAGGTGTGAAACACAGACAGGTGTGCTCACAAAGGAAGAACAACATGGAATCTATGTTTAGTGTTGATTTGGAGGTGGGGTGGTATAGCATCTAGGTACGTTCAGAGATGGGGGTCTACCTCTGCCCGAGCACCTGCCCAGTTTTCCCTCCTACTCGCCAAGAGCCCTTTTGGGTGGTGGTATAAAATATATATTTTTTTGGTAGTTTTTGTCGTTGTTGTTCTGATCCCACTGCCCCCAAGTCATTGTGACGTCAAGTTCGCCACCCCTACCCCGTCTGTTGGTCTGCCCTGTATGAAGCTGGGTTGTGCCAGTCTGCTGGGTTGTGCCAGTCTGCTCTGTACGGTGATTGCGTGCGTCCGTCCGGTACCCAAACATACACTGCTTGAAATACAGTCACTGGTCGAGTGTGTGTACCAAGTTTAGCTACATAGTTTAGCTACCAGAAGTGAAATGACAACATCATATTTTTGGATAAAATATCTAACAATGAAAGACAAGGATTGCTGTTTTGAATTTGGTCAAGTTAGTGTGGGAAAGGTGGAAAAAACAATTGTTATCATCGATGAAGATAGGCCACCAGGTACAGACAACAATGATGACAAACTATTGAGAATGGTAGCAGACTCAATAGTTTGTATTGAGCAGACTCAATGTATTGCCACGCCTATTTGCAATATTTTAAACTGAAGCCTAAATGAGTGCGTGTCTATTGGCGTGCAGGGAAGCTAAAGTAATTCCCAGGGGTGAAAGTAAGCCGGAACGGTCCGGAGTACTGGTCAAATAAATAGTGGGGGTACGCCGTACCCATAAAACACGAGCCTATCACAATAATTAAACAGATTTCAAGAAAACTGTAAGCCATTGCACTATTATCATATTAGCATACACTACAGTTAAGAACGTGTGGTATGTCAGTGAACAGCATGCAGCCAAAACAGGTCTTTCACAATATTTGAAAAACAATGGCAGGAAAACACAGGTTGGAAAGCAAATGGCTCCTGCTGAAAATAGAAGACTAATCTGTCTGTAAGCTACAATGCAAAACAAGAGAGAGAGATAGGCTTTTGGCATGAGCACATCGGCCATCGCTGGTGACTGAGCTGCGCATCATTGGGTGAGTCAGTGAAACTGGCAGTGGCGTGTATTCATAGATGCCAAGGGATGCCAGTGTTCCCCAAAATAATTACTTTAAAAAAAACTAAAAATGTATTTCCTCTCTGTGTTTCATCATTTTCCTTGAATTCGCAAGAGGATGAATGTATCTCACCGAGGGGAAAGCATCTGCGTGAGGGAAACAGCACCCCCTGTCTCTGTATATGTAGACCATCTATCTGATGCTGTCTGGTCAAAAAGAGTATGACATCGTCGCCGCCCGTAGCATTGAATGCAAGGGAAGCCAGCGAGCATTTGGCTTCCCTTGATAAAAAAGTATTAAATAATAGCGAATCAGCGTTGAACTGAACCGAGTGAGCTCAACTGTGAATGGTCCTGGTGCACCAAAAAAAAAAACAGTGTCAAGGGAAGCCAGTTTGGATTTGGCTTCACACCAATCACATCACATCGAGAGCAAAACGTCATTGACAGAAAACTTGAATTGTTGTGTTGTTGTCCTCCGGTGGCTAACTAGCTAAAATCGCTCTATTCATAAATGAGCCATGGATGGAGATAGGGATTTGGACTTGTGGTTTTAATTAATTTTTCGTACTGGACAATGATTAGAACAGCGATTCTGATCCAACCATAAATTCATACATTGTGCCCCTGGCCTGAGAGGATGGAAGTTCAACATGTAGCTAGATGTAGTAGTCTAATGTTAACTAGCTGGCCCATCGTTGCCCAAGAAAGGAAGTTAGGCTAGCAAGCAAGAATTTCAGCCAGGTAGCCTAGGACAACAAAAAATAAAAGCATGTACTGTATGACAGTCATAGACCGTTTCGTCAACATGAGAGAGGAGGATGGCATTGGCATTTCTCTACAAGTAGGGTGAGTCAACATGTTTTTTTTTTCTACTTAAACACAAGCTCACACACGCACAAACACACACACAGTATTATACTAAGAATGAGGTGATTTGATGATATTAAAATGTTGAAGTTGAAATGGTGCTGGAATTAGTGGAGGGAGCAGCTTTTTTCTTTGCGACTTGCTGTAAACTCTCCGTGGTTCTAAATCAATAGTTTAGTAGTCTGAAAATGTAGTAAACCAACTTGTTTGACAATGTTGTAGGTCATCTAACTGTTTGTTACATGCAATATGCTTTGTGGACTTCACCGAACAGAGGTTGCTCTCTGATATGTGAATATACAGTATTTTATCAACTCAGCAAAAAAAAAGAAACGTCCCCTTTTCAGGAGCCTGTCATTAGAAGATAATTAGTAAAAATCCAAATAACTTCACAGATCTTCTTTGTAAAGGGTTTAAACACTGTTTCCTATGCTTGTTCAATTAACCATAAACAATTAATGAACATGCAGACTCTGAAAAACACCAGAGGAAAGATGCCCAGGGTCCCTGCTCATCTGCGTGAATGTGCTTTAGGCATGCTGCAAGGAGGCATGAGGACTGCATATGTGGCCAGGGCAATACATTGCAATGTCCCGTACTGTGATATTCCTAAGACAGCGCTACTGGGAGAAAGTACGGACAGCTGATCGTCCTCGCAGTGGCAGACCATGTGTAACAACACCTGCACAGAATCGGTACATCCGAACATCACACCTGCGGGACAGGTACAGGATGGCAACAACAACTGCCCTAATTACACCAGGAACACACAATCCCTCCATCAGTGCTCAGACTGTCCGCAATAGGCTGAGAAAGGCTGGACTGAGGGCTTGTAGGCCTGTTGTAAGGCAGGTCCCCACCAGACATCACCGGCAACAACGTTGCCTATGGACACAAACCCACCGTCTCTGGACCAGACAGGACTGGCAAAAAGTGCTCTTCACTGACGAGTCGTGGTTTTGTCTCACCAGTGATGATGGTCGGATTCGCGTTTATCGTTGAAGGAATGAGCGTTACACTGAGGCCTGTACTCTGGAGTGGGATCGATTTGGAGGTGGAGGGTCCGTCATGGTCTGGGGCGGTGTGTCACCACATCATCGGACTGAGCTGGTTGTCATTGCAGGCAATCTCAAAGCTGTGTGTCACAGGGAAGACATCCTTCTCCCTCATGTGGTACCCTTCCTGCAGGCTCATCCTGACATGACCCTCCAGCATGACAATGGCACCAGCCATACTGCTCGTTCTGTGCAAGACAGAAATGTTTCCTGCAAGACAGAAATGTCAATGTTCTGCCATGGCCAGCGAAGAGCCCGGATCTCAATCCCATTGAGCACGTCTGGGACCTGTTGGATCGGAGGATCGGAGGGTGAGGGCCAGGGCCATTCCCCCTAGAAATGTCCGGGAACTTGCAGGTGCCTTGGTGGAAGAGTGGGGTAACATCTCACAGCAAGAACTGGCAAATCTGGTGCAGTCCATGAGTTTAAATGGTACCTCATTCAGTTGATGGTGATTTTCTATGTAATACAACACTAACATATTATAGAGAAAACAACACAATTATCACAACACATAGGTTGTAATGTTTTTTTTTTTTTTTTCTGTCTTGGCTTCCCCAGGGTTGTACCCATGGATCACTACTGGAAACTGGATATCATTTTTAGGACTATAATTTACTCCTCATATAGGCTATTGATGGATTGATAGCTATTGATGGATTCAAGAAAAGGTTGTTTTATTTATCTCAGATTCTTTATTTGTCAGTGTCAAAGTAGCCTTTAATTTCAATAATTTGTGTGGTACTAAAAAACATTCTGCCAAAGTCTCCAGTCATGTAGAATTGCCTTAAATGCCTTTATAAAAGGCCAGGTCCCCAGGCTACTAAAAATGGTCCCGTTTGTGCAACTTCTGTAAGTGCCTCTACTATTTTTTTTTTTTTAAATGATAATCTCAGAGCTCCTTGGGTCATCCCACTCTCGTGCTCACTTTTTATTCTAGCACCTCCAGATGTACAAATTAAGCACTGAACACCGGTAGTCTAGACTCTAGCTATATACAAAAATATCCACACAAGCTACTAGCCACATAGTCAGTCAGCCATACATCATGATTAAGAAGATAATGAATTTTAGGCTATATTATGAAATTATTTAAAGCGGCAATATATAACTGTTTGGGCAACGTGCCCAAATTCACATAGAGATGTGAGTTATAGATGTCATTCTCATTGAAAGCAGGTCTAAAAAGTAGTAGATCTGTTCTAGGTGCGCTATTTTTATGCTTCCCGTTCTTAAGTTTCATTCTTGAATCTTTTACTTTCAGTTTTGTACACCAGCTTCAAACAGCTGAAAATACAATATTTCCGATTATGGAAAATATATTTCACAGCGGTTTAGATGGTACAATGATTCTCTACACTATACTTGCTTGTTTTTTCACATAAACTGAAATTAGGTGAACTATTAGAATTTCAGCAACCAGGAAATGGAGGAGTGATTTCTGCATAGTACACCATTAAGAGCATTGAAGATAAATCACAATCTGTTCAACCTAATAATTAATTGCACACACCTGGTGTTCCAGGTCTAAATCAGTTCCTGATTAGAGGGGAACAATGGGAAAATGCAGTGGAGCTGGCTTCAAGGTCCAGAGTTGAGTTTGAGGGGCCTATAGTATCCCAACATACTCGAGAATAGCTTTTTTAAAATGTTTTATTATGAAGGAGCAAACATGTCTAAAAACCTGTTTTTTCTTTGTCATTATGGGGTATTGTGTTAAACATTCTGGGGCAAAGCTTCCTGCCCTCCAGGACCTCTATACCAGGCGGTGTCAGAGGAAGGCCCTTAAAATTGTCAAAGACTCCAGCCACCCTAATCATAGACTGTTCTCTCTGCTACCGCACGGCAAGCGGTGCCGAAGCGCCAAGTCTAGGTCCAAGAGGCTTCTAAACAGATTCTACCCCCAAGCCGGTGCCCCCTGCACATTGACTCTGTACCAGTACCCCCCTGTATATAGTCTCGCTATTGTTATTTTAGTGCTGCTCTTTCATTTCTTTTTACTTTTATTTCTTATTCGCATTATTATTTGTATTTTTTTAACTGCATTGTTGGTCAGGGGCTTGTAAGTAAGCATTTCACTGTAAGGTCTACTACACCTGTTGTATTCGGCTCATGTGACTAATAACATTGGACTTGATCAGATCGACAGCCTCGTTGCATCAATGCTGCATAATAAATTCTGCAGTCAAACTTATACCAATTAATTGTGTATTACAGCCTGATTAATCAGACTAGGCATTTGGAATATGTTAGAAAATGACAGGTCCAATCAGAATCCTCTCAGAAATAATGGGTGGGTTTAGGGACAAAATCCCACTTCGCCAAACACGGAGGGGATTCGATTAATATGGCATGGCTGCCCGGGTGGATGGACTTTGCACCGGGTGAAATGTGATTGTATTAGTTTTGGAACCGGGCTGCCTCCCTGCTGTGGCCGAAGGCGAAGTAGGCTCAAAACAAAAGTGAAGTAGGTTAAACACATGGAGTAACGAATAGGATTCAGTGTTTTCACATGTAAACGTGATTGCCTTTGATACAAAAAAAAACAACTTCATATGCCTTCCACATGAAGACTAGTTACAAAACTCTAAAACCTATTTTATGGAAAAAAGAGATGTATGTTTCTGGACGATGCATCATGCCGCATTGTTGACAATATGACTCACCGGCTTCACCGCACGCCGAAAGACGTGGATGTTGATTAAGGCAGCCCCCCGCACATCTCTAATTCAGAGGGGTTGGGTTAAATGCGGAAGATATATTTCAGTTGAAGGCATTCAGTTGTACAACTGACCAGGTATCCCCCTTTCCCATAGCCCGGTGCAACCTAGGCCAACTTAATCGAACAGTGCTTTGAACCTCTGATTGGTTGACGGTGATCCAATCGCTGACCAGGCTAGTTATTCTTGGGCGAAAAGTATTTATTTCAATCCAGGTTTATCTGACGACATAATTAAGTTACACATAATATCGTCAGAGGGTGGAGGGGGACCTGTATCAGTGATCTTGACCTGATAGAGACAGATCACCTGCATAGATTGGAGCACCTTATGTACTCACCCATGGATATAACTGGTTATAACCAGGTATAACCGTGTACAAAACTACCGTAGATAGTTGCGGTCAAAACAACTCATGAAAGTGAATAAATACTTTGTAGAACTGAAATGAGAGAATCCAGGTACCCTCTGAATGTACACATGCTGCATTAGTGTGCATTCTCCAATTTCTTTTATACAATTTCTATAATATCCTATAATATTCTATATGTGCAACTTGATATGATATTGTGGGTGCTATAGCATTTGGGTTGAAGTGACAGAGGTTTTGTCATGTTTTGATACCACTCCCATTGTTCCACTTACAGCAATGCTAATGCTGGCTGTGGGGTAAGTACAGAAATAAAATGAAGCTATCTTTTTTTTCTTAATTTTTTAAAAACCAAATGTGTATTTAAACGTTCTGAAAACGAAATGATACTATTATAAATAATGTGGATTGGACTTTTGGGAAAAAGCTGCGCAAAGGAAACATATTTTCGTTTGACAGAATATGAAAATGAACTGTAATTTTGATCAAATAAGTGTTTTAGTCAAGTTGGTTTTCAGATGACATTAATTACATGCATAGTTATGTTTTGATAAGACATTATTAGATGTTTTTGCTATGATCGATTTTTCCAATATTTTTTTTCCTGGGATCAAACTATGTTGGTAGCTTTAGGGGTTAAACAACTACGAAATTGTGATTACTGTTATGTCAAACAGTTGATTAATTGAGTAGAACTATAGCTATCTACCAGTGTATCTACATACGAACCTATTTTACATAGTTTTATCTCCTGTGTGATCCGCAGCATTCTCCGTAGCCGATCATTCTCCTCCTGGTACTCCGCCACCGTTTTCTCAACTGCCCCGACAATCTCCACAACAGCCGCCGTTAAACGCTCATTTAAAAACACATGCAACAGCTGTAGTTTAGACATGTTTAGTCGAATTATAGTTCTGCAGTCTATTCTGCTCAGCCAGTGGGTCTTATTTTCTCCACATAAGCAATTGAAAATAAAGTCGTCTACAATCCTACTTCCGTGTTGTAGTCTTTTTTTCTTCTTTCTTTTTCACTCCTTGCTTCTGGTGGGTGGCGAACACAGAAACATACAACAGCGCCGCCAGCTGGATGGGGGTTTATTACTTTACAAGGCAGCCTACAGACCAGAAGTCAATGGAAACGATAACTAAACTACATATACTGTACACAAACAGTGTTTAACATAAGTATAGGATGATGTGGGAGAATCAATTCTTCATCAGGAGTCGACTGTATATCGGTACTCTATACAAGATTAAATCAATATCATTAAGTGGCATTATATTAAAATGTATGAGAAATACTATTGGCCAAATGGGATGGAGATCTTTTCTGAAAATGATACGTTTTTAATGCATCAATAACACCAGTCTGATCATTCTATTATCACCCTGAGAGACATTTCAAATCAAATAATCAGAAATTCCTGTTTCCACTTACCTGAAGAAATGTACATACTTTGAACAGCTGGCCTGTGAGCTTCCAACAATACTCTGTACTGTTTGAACATTGCATCATCGTCCAAATCATACTTGATTTACAAAGAACATTTTACAAAGGTAAATCCATCACACATCTATTCCAGTGGCTTTGCTTGCCTATGGAGGTTTCACATATAACGTGGATAAGGATGCCAAATGGACTCGGATAATACAAAATATACACTATGTGAAAGCGCCCTAAGAGTGTTGTCCACATCCTGCCTTTTTTCACCCATATTTCTTATAATTCTTTTTTTTTTTTGGATATTTTTTAGGTGCTTGAGTAGGTTTTCCTGAAGACTAACCAAAGTATATGTTTGGTAAGCATCCCCTTCTGACCAAAGCTTTTCCCCCAGTCACCTCAGCTAAAAGGACTCTCTCCTGTGTGAGTCAGTTTATGCATGGTTAGGGTCCCCTTCTGGCTGAAGCTTTTCCCACAGTCACCACAGCTAATTACTTTCTCTCCTGTGTGAAACCTCATCATGTTCCCGGATAAATGTCCTTTTTGTTCGAAGGTCTTGTCACAAAAGAGGCAGGCACAGGATTCCCCACCATGACAGAGTCGAACATGGGTCTTCAGTTTACAGGTGGAGTTGTAGCGTCTTTTGCAGAAGTGGCATTCCCTGGGTCTCTTCTTGGGGAGAATCACATGCCTCTGGAGGTCAGCTTTCTGAGCAAATATTTCACCACATTCACGGCAGTGGTGAGTTTTTCTAGATGTGGTGTTGGGTTTAGAAGATTGTTCCCCCAATGGTGGGTTGAGATCCAATGGTGGGCTGGGATCCAATGGTGGGCTGGGATCCAATGGTGGGCTGGGATCCAATGGTGGGCTGGGATCCAATGGTGGGTTGAGATCCAATGGTGGGCTGGGATCCAATGGTGGGTTGGGATCCAATGGTGGGCTGGGATCCAATGGTGGGTTGAGATCCAATGGTGGGCTGGGATCCAATGGTGGGCTGGGATCCAATGGTGGGCTGGGATCCAATGGTGGGTTGAGATCCAATGGTGGGCTGGGATCCAATGGTGGGCTGGGATCCAATGGTGGGCTGGGATCCAATGGTGGGCTGGGATCCAATGGTGGGCTGAGATCCAATGGTGGGCTGGGATCCAATGGTGGGCTGGGATCCAATGGTGGGCTGGGATCCAATGGTGGGCTGGGATCCAATGGTGGGCTGGGATCCAATGGTGGGCTGGGATCCAATGGTGGGCTGGGATCCAATGGTGGGCTGGGATCCAATGGTGGGTTGAGATCCAATGGTGGGTTGAGATCCAATGGTGGGCTGGGATCCAATGGTGGGCTGCTGTCAAGTCCTACTGGGTATGGCGAAGTTGTGGTTGGAAACATTATTGCCGCTGTCTGGAGGGTCACAGGGAGTGGCATGAGTCACAGTGACAAAAGGTGTGAGATCCACTGGTTTAGTCTCTCTGTTCTCCACAATCTGGGTTTGGGGAAGAGTCAAGGACAAAAGTAGGTCCTCCTGATCACATTCCCTTTTCATACAGGAATAATACAAATCGAAGAGCACTTGAAGATGCTTTTCCCCCTAACTAGTCCTGAGTTCCTCATGTTCCTGTTTAATGTGTGTGGGCTTTGGGTCCTCCTGCCCCAGACAGGGGCTCCACTCGTGCTCACAGTGCTCCTGCTCAGGGGGAACCTCTTCTTCAGAAACAGGGAAAGAGAGCTGCGGGGAGTTTGGAGGAGCAGAGGTTACCTTAGTCTGATTAATTAGACTGTAATACACAATTTCATTGGTATATACAGCCTGAAACATTGGAGTGCAAAATGGTGTAAATGTTCCTTACAAGCCAGAATGTTGAATAAAATGACATTTGAACTTACTCTACCGGTTGATTGTGCGGTTTGTTCTTCAGCCACTCTAAATTTGAGACAAAATATCCACAGGAAAGTGAAAGTGAATGTCAGGAAAGTTGTTTCCTGACATTTTAGAGAGTCGGTAGTTACAGTGCCTTCAGAATGTATTCATACCCATTTGACTTATTCCACATTTTGTTGTGTTACAGTCTGAATTTAAAGTTGATTAATCTCACCAAATCTACACACAATAATAATGACAAAGTGAAAACATATTTATAGAACTGTTTGTAAATCTATTGAAAATGAAATATAGAAATATGTCATTTACATAAGTAAATGAGTCAATACATGTTAGAATCACCTTCGGCAGTGATGTCACACCAGCCTTCGCTTTGGCTCTCCCTCCTGTCCAGCTCAGTCGTTTCGGCATCGCCAGCTTTCTAGTTGCTGCCGAACCTGCTGCTGGCAAACGTCCTTCACTCATCAACCCCGGACCTGTCTCGTCATCATTACACACACCTGGTTCCAATCCCCACTCTATCAATGTAAATGATTACAGCTGTGAGTCTTTCTGGGAAAGTCTCTAAGGGCTTTGCACACCAGGACTGTACAATATTTGTACATTTAAAAAAAAAATCTTTCAGCTCTTTCAAGTTGTTAGTTGAATATTTCTAGACAGCCAGTTTTAAGTCTTACTATAGATTTTCAAGCTGATTTCTGTAAAAACATTCAATGTTGTCTTGGTAAGCAACTCCAGTGTATATTTGGCCTTGTGTTTTAGGTTATTGTCCTGCTGAAAGGTGAATTTGTCTCCCAGTGTCTGTTGGAATGCAGACTGAACCAGGTTTTCCTCTAGGATTTTCCCTGTGCTTCGCTCTATTTTGTTTCTTTTTAATCTAAAACTCCCTTGTCCTTGTCGATGACAAGCATACCCATAAAACTGATGAAGCCACCACCGTGCTTGAAGATAAATATAAAGAGTGTTACTCAGTGATGTGTTGAGTTGGATTTGCCCCAAACATAAAGCTTAATGTCAGTACATGAAGCCATTCATTTTTGTAGTTTTACTTTAGCCTTATTGCAAACAATGTGCATATTTGGAATATTTTTATTCTGTACGGGCTTCCTTTTCACTCTGTAATTTAGGTCAGTGTTGTGGAGTAATTACCATGTTGCTCCATCCTCAGTTTTCTCCTATCACAGCCATAAAACTGTTTTTAAAGTCACCATTGGCCTCATGGTGAAATACCTGAGCGTTTTCCTTCCTCTCCGGCAACTTACATTGGAGTGGCTCCTCCTCCCTTAATAAAAAAAAACAGCTGATCCAAAAGAAAATCCAGTCTACTCTGAGGTCAAGACAGGGAAGGCCACAGGTAATATCCATTTAACAGGTTGGCAGTCAAATCTAAACTTGTGAATTTCGAGTTTTGATGAAGAAGCATAAAATATACAACGAACTAATTCCTTAAAGTTGTTGACTGGAAATTTCAACAACCAAAAAATAGCAGCAACTGGGCCTGTTGATGTGACCTATGCTGAGGTTGACCTTAAACAGAAGGACAAAGCCAAGAAGAAGAAATGTAAGACTGGACATCGATCCCCCCCATATTCCCCCTATCATAACCTCACACCTCTTTGACCCCATATTGACGAGGTGTATAATTATTCTGTATATAACTGTTATATTACTGTATTATCCTCACCCCTTAAAGAAACCGCAAACCTACCTGAGACGGATTCAGTCTATTCTCAAATGAAGCCTGGAATAGCCCTGGGTAAGACTAATAGCCATATGCTATTGATATTTAATATGGAACTAATGATCTGATATCTGATATCAAAGTATAATGTATCTACTTAAAGTATGTATCTTGGTTTGATTCTTAAGAGTTTGACTGCATGTCCTAAACAACTTTGTGTGGTGACATGTTGCATGTCCTTGAGAGAGGCAGGGAGGGATGGATGGAGGGAGGCAGGGAGGGATGGATGGATGGAGGGAGGTAGGGACACCATCAAAGGAGGAGCAGATGGAACCATTTAACATGGATTATGCATGTTCAATGCACGCAAACACACACCCAGCCCTGTATACACACTAAAATTCAATAAAATCTTGTACATTCAGGATTTTTTTTTATTGTTTTACTTACCAACAAATATATTCATTTAAGGTTTAGTGTATTACTGTAACAGCTTTATCTAATTATATGGTGTAATAATGTCGGCTCTTATCTGCAGCTACAGAAATTGTCTACTTGTTGTGTATTGAATTATATTGTTTTGTTGTAAATGTATTATATTTGATTTATTATGTCTGTTATTCAGATGATAGAATAACTTATGTGAATTTCCAAAATATTGTAAGTACTATTCACATTTTCTTCTAATGGCCTGCACATTTACATTATCTTTGCATTGTACTTTTTTAATAAACTGTCTTTTACCCACCAGATGGCATGAGTGGTTTCTTACAGTAAATGGATATTGTCATCAAAATGTCCATAGAACCTAATTTGGTCAAACCTCCTTTAAGCCTAGTAGAGAGATTATACTATTGCTAAATCCATTTTTGGACCTAATCATATGTACCAAATCTTGAATATAACATCAATTCCCCATGAGCATAGTTCAAAAGTTGCACCCCATCAGCTGAAGACCCATTGAGATTTTCAGAATGACTTTAGGGGGAAGAGTGTGCCTGAAAATAACAGTTCTTCTCAGTTTAATGATGTGATATACTCTGCTGGAGTTCTGAGGAGCTGGTTAGTACTGGTACTGTATCACTTCCTCTCAAAAAGGGTTTCATGTCCCTCATCCACACTGACCTATGAGAATGCGGAATAGGTCATGCAAACACTTCTGCGGGCATATGAAGCCAAGATGAAACTGCACGGGCACTGTTATGACATTTCTGCGTACTCCCCCCTCTGTCTTTCTTTCTCGCTCTCTCTGTCTCAATATCGTTCTGTCTATCTCTCTTTAATCCCGAGCCCTCTATCTCCCTATTTCTCTGAAAGATTGTGTGGTTTGCTCATAAAGTAAGAAAGCTTCCGGTATCTGTGAACACCATGACCATTAACCACTCAACCAGCAGCAGCCTGAAAACACAGGCTCCAAAACCACCACCAGACCCCAACCACACCTCATCGTCTAACGCTCAAGCTGAGTGAAGGGGTATTTTCAGAGAGCAACTATAGAATGTGACTTCCTTTTCAACTAACATACAGTAAAAATGAAATAGAACAGCAGCCCTCAAAAGTAAGTCTCTTGTCTTTCTTCTCTCTATCTTCTCTGTGTGTTTTGGTTAGTCAACTGCTAGCTGTCAGTGCCAGTGATAAGAACATACAGCCGGAGAAAACAGTCAACGCCTTACAGAGATGTCTGCTGGTCCCTTCTTCTCCAAACACGGAATACTACTTCTTCTCGGCTCCATCTTCCAATATGGTAAGTTTTGTAACTATTATTTATTTTAACATTTTAACAAAATACAACTGCAATACAACCATCAATGAGGATGACACAAGTTTAAAAACATATCCCCATTGCGGTCCTCTTGAAAATACATGAAAACAAAAATATAAACAAGATAACATATCTCAAATACATCTCATCAATAGGGAGGAAACCGTAAAAGGAATAAAATAGATAACCAAGTAACGTTCTGTCACGCTCTGACCTTAGATATTCAGAGTTTTTGTTATGCTACTGAACCATGAACTATGCTTGTATGTGTTGCATAACAAAAAATCTGAAGGACAAACTTCAAATGGCCCAAAACAAACTAATAAGAATCATACTCAAGCTCAGCCATAGAGACACACGCTGGTCCTAATCATTTCAGGGAACTGAACTGGCTTCCAGTTGATCTGGTGGTGGTGCAGATCAAACTGTTGATGGTTTTTAAAGTGATACATGCCTTTCCCCCACTTACCTGTCTGGTTATTTTAATTTTATTACAGACTCTCATAGCCGTCACACTAGAGCCAGTGTATCAGACATGTTGCCAGGGTCCTCAATAGTCTCTATATCCAGGAACTTTGTCTTGAAGTGAACATTCCCAATGTCCTTCAGAGCCATAAGTTCACATGTTGGTCCAGTTCACATCACAATGTACGAAACCGAACATTTTTCCTTCACCGCCATTAAACTTGACCAAGAAGTTGGAAGAGTTGATCACTTTGTTTTTGGAACCAAACAGGATACATTCTGTCTTGTCTAAATGCATAACCACTTACTGACTTTAGTCAATTGGCTGCTTAGGGTCTTTTCAACGGTCTCCTTATTCTAATGTGAAACCAAGAGGGTAGAATCATCCCCAAACAGGATCTTATTGCATGAGCTTGCTTGCATGATAAGGAAAACCGTCAGCTTTCTCTAACTTCCTTGTTGGTTTTTACATTATATGTGTTGCCTGTAAGCATGCCTAATCATCAGTGATTGGTTGGATATCTCAAAATGTTTGCTTTATTACTGTTTGATAACACCTACATAATACCTATATTCAGGAACATATCATGATGTGTGTATTCTGCAGTTTTGAATGAGTGCCAATGGTGTGGTTGGGTCAGCAGCTGTTGCAGTGCTTCTAGAACGCAACAGACCAAACAACCCTGCGCCTAATGGCTGTCATTCAATACATTTAAGGGGA